>NC_139558.1:76125141-76725141 GCF_965112155.1 Podarcis liolepis | reverse complement strand
CAGAACTTGGACATATGTTGGAAGAAATGCATGCCACAGATTTCATGTTTGTTTGTTTTTTCTGGCATGGAATTTGCTTTCCATATCCCAAACAGATGTGCCACAGTCCCGATCTTGCATTTTGTTGCTTATTGTATTTCCATAATATGAGTCATTCTATGCATTCTCTCTCTTGAGTTTAAACATCAGAGAACAGGATAGTAAATGTCAAAAATCAGAATGTCCCTATCTTTTAATTTGTTTTCATGTAGTTAAATACAGCTCCAACAACCGGGTTTTTAAAAGCGGATATTCATTTGATTATGTAATTTCTATTTAATATATTGAAAATTTATCTAAGCGGTGCACACAAAAAAACCTGAAGCAGCAACAGACAATTTAAACAAAATATACAAAAATGCACAGTTACATCTAAAAATGTTACATCAATACAAAATTACTAATATATAAAAAAATCAATATCAATTCATTTTGATGCTGACATACCCTCTTTTTCAGCCTCCAGCTTCTCACCTAGGGTCCAGACAAACTCTCAGCTCATCCATGGAGTCTCACAATGAGAAAAGTTTCTTGAAACAGTGGACATCACCGTAATCTCTCACTCTAGACTCAATTCTTATGGGCAGGCCCAAGGTGGGCGGCCCTTCCTCAAGCTGCCCACAACTGTGTCCCATTCCGCTGCTCTATCTGCACCCAGTTCCAGGTGCAGCAGGTTTGTTGAGTTTCCCCAGGGGTACAAAGGATGGGGGAAGGATCCCCCTGCACTCACAGCTCTTTCTTCACCCTCTGTCCTCTCCTTCTCCTTCATATTCACTTTACACGCTAATTAGAACAAAGGTTTGCACAAAAACTTGATATTAACTTGCACATTTGTCATCTTCACAGGTATAGCGTCACCATACGTCCGGATTACTGCAGCCACAAGCAGTGTCTAGGCAGAAAGTGGTGCAATGTCCAGTAAAATTGGACATAATGCAAGCCCATGTCAGCAGTGTCGTTTTTGCCAATTTTCCTTAAAAAGTTTCAATTTTGTGAGAAAGGCTCAACAACTGTGGGCAAAACTAAAATATCTTAAGATAAGCTATTGTGATTTACATTTTCATAAAAACATAAGAAGTGTATGCTAGGAGCAGTCCAGTTTTGCATTTCATATCAAATGTGATTTATCAGGCTTTCCCCCTGACATTTAACAAAATACTCGTATTTTTTTGCTTCACTTGGTGCTTCAGTACTTTCTACTCCCACCATGTTCTCTCTTTCTCTTTCAGTGAAAAATTCAGGAGAGAAAGGAAAGCTCTGGCTTGCTTCAGTACTTGCCACAAAGCTACACTTTCCCATGCTGTGCCCTTGCCTGTTGGATTTCTCTGCAATATTTCTTATGAGGCATCACTGCCAGGTTTAAAAGCTTTTGCGATGAAAGCTGAAAGATGCACTTTTTAAAACAGCTAGTGTATAAACTGCTGAAATGTTTGGGAAATGGAGCATGAAATAAAGATAGATTTAGGGGTTTTAGGTTTTGTTTTTAAAAACTCTAGAAAATTAGCAGGACCATCTGATTAAAGAACCATACTTAGGTAATCATATGAGCCTCAGTTGATTAATCAATCAAATTTGCATAGATTTGTATACATCTACATCTGCATAAAACAAACAGTTTCTAAGAAGAAACACACACATGCTTTCTGACCTGGCAGTGAGCCTCACTGATAGCAATGGAGATTTATTCTGAGATAATCTGCAGAATTTCAGCCTTGCAGCCTGCTTGGAAATGTCCAGTATGTCTTGACGGGTAGCTGGTTGGTATCTGTCTGTCTCGGGAGACAATGGAAGAGTTTGTCTTCAGAAGTGAAGACAAACTGTTGGAGAGTTACAGCGCCTGCTGTGGCTGTAGAGACCAATACAGGAGAGACATGTTTTGTTGCAGCTAGGGCAGATGAAGGCATTGGGTTGTGCTGATGCAGGTGTACCATGCCGCTTCTTGATTCTGCACTCCTACCAGTGGCCATTCCTCTTCTGATCACTGCTGTGGATATATGACCTGCCTGAATGCCTCCAGGTGCCAAGGTCATCTGCAAGGGATGTCCACACAGTGGGGTTATTGTCACATTTGCAGACATTTTTTGTAATGCAGATGTGGTCTGCCCATGGGCTTGGTGCCTGAAGCCAGTTCCCAGCAGAGCACATCCTTGGGGGTCCTGCCATCTTCCATTCTGTGGACATTGCCAAGCCAGCGTAGACATCACTGAGACAGGGGTATGAACATGCTGGGAATGTGGGCTTGAGAGAGTACATCTTGGTTTGAGACTCTGTCCTGCCATGTGATGTGCCAGATCTTCCTGACTCAGCACATGTGGAAGTTGTTGAGGCATCACTCCTGGCGGGTGTGAGTTGACCACGTCTCACTACCATAAAGTAGCATACTCAACACACAAGCCTGATAGACCTTCATCTTGGCATTGGCTGTTAGCATCACAGTCTCCAATAGCCTTTTGGAGTCATTATTGTAGCTGCCTTGCTGATACACTTGTCCAGCTCAGCATCAATAAAGAAATTTCTGGTTATGGTGGAACTCAGGTAGACAAAATCATCTACCACCTCAAGGACTAATGCTGATGTGTGGAGTGCTGGTGACATCCTGACCCAGGAAAATGGTCTTTATCGGGCTAATGGTAAGGCTGAACTCCATGCAGAAACAAAATACAGCGAACCTTTGAAATTTGCACTTCCCTGCTCTTGCAATCCAATTCTCCAACCAAGCAATGTGTGCAAAAATGCAAATAGGGGGTGAAAGTGTGCATCCAAAGGAAAATGATAGTGAAAATGAAATACAAAAATGACGCTTGCATCAGTGGCCGAATTAGTCAAAAATGCATGCAAAGATGTGTTTATTAGGAGAAGAATTTTCATGAGGATTATTTTATTTTATTTTATTTTATTGCTGAAGACATGTGGAGAACTGAATTTAAGTTTCGAAAAATGAGAAAGTTAAGAGAATGAAAGCTGACAGATCCTTCCATTCCCTGTGACAGCATATTTTCCACAACAGCCATAACACTTAGAAATGTGCTTTGCTTAAAATAAAATAAAAAATCCACTTTGGTGACAAGAGGGTACAGTCAGAGAAGAACCAACCTTGACATGTGCCCTTGCTCACCTGTCCAGTGTTCATTATATAAAGTGCTTAAAAGAAATATCTGGAGGGAAGGTGCTGCAAAAGGAATGTTCTTGTGCAAGTGAGCAGCAAGCAGAGCTGTGTGTGTGCAGACAGCATTTCCTTTTATGCTGAGTTCTGTTCCTTTTCCCTTTCTGTCAAATGATTCGTGGCCCCAGATTTGCAAGGTCATCTTCATTTGAATCTGCTGCACTGCATTTTTTAAGTGATGTGAGCATCTCCCCTGACTTTATTGCTATGATAAAAAGGATGTGAACCGTGTGGACCTTGACAAAAGCACTAGCCACATAAAATCCAAAAAGTTGCCCCGCTGGGCCAGTAACTGGGAGGCAGTTTATGATTTGCAGTGCATCAGCTCCTCTTTTTAGTTTATCTGTTTATGCATTAGCCTTATTAACATCACATCCAGCAGTCGATGGGGGTCAGAAATCAGCTCCCCCCCCTCCTAGTTATCTCCAAATCCAGACACATCACACCTTTGATTACCTGATCCTAGGGACAAATAACAGGAGGAGGCTATCTCCTTGATGTCCCACTTTTGAGTTCCCAGGAGTACATGGATGGCCATTTTTGGAGACAGGAATATGTTATCTAGAGTTAACAAATTGTCAACATCGCATGTACCTGGCTTCTGTCTCCTGTGAGAATATGATTAAGTGGCAAGTAGCCTATTTCTAAGTATTTCACAAAACTAAAGAAGATGGTGGGAAATCCATGATCAGATTCGGCTCCCCCATGATTTTAAAAGGCTAAATATTGATTGGTTGGTTCAGTTTATCAAGCACCAAATAACAATAGTTCTTTGGACAGTGTACAAAGGAAAACAAATTAACTATCAGAGTTCTGGTACAGCAAGAATAAATAAATAAAGCTTCTGAAGTTCATAAGGGGTGCTATTTATTTATTAGGAGAGAGGATGCTGCCTTATACTGAAACAGACCAGTGGTCCATCTCTTTCTTTCTCTTTGGTGATCACTTGTAGTCAAGTAAGATTGTCTTCCATAAACATGGTTTTAACAATGAGTCTGTAAGTGACCGTGGAGGCCAATTCTGGATCCACATGTCTTTCTGCAGTGGGGACATAGGTTTCCAGGCGGGAATTGATCACAGTGAGGCATGCCTTCCTCCTAGCACGTTTCTCCCTTGCTTCTTGAGTTCAAGTGTCTTCAAAGCCCATGACATCTTTGGTAAAGTCTGTTCTCCAGTTGGAGCTCTCGCAGCAGTGTTTCCTAGTTGTCGGTGTTTATACTACATTTTTTTTAGATTTGCCTTGAGAGAGTCTTTAAACCTCTTTTGTTGACCACCAGCATTAGGCTTTCCATTGGTCCATCTAGCTCAGTGTTGTCTCCTGATAGCAGCACTCCAGGTTTTCAGGCAGAGGGCTCTCCTAGCCCCTATTTGAGATGTTGGGGATCAAACCTGCTGATGACCAGTCATTTGGATGGCTTTAAAAGAGGATTAGACAAATTCATGTAGGAAATGGCTGCTAGGCATGATAGCTCTGCTCTGCTCTGCTCCACTGTCAGAAGTAGCAGTCCTTCTGAATGCCACTTTATAGGAACCACAGCAGGGTAGATTGATTCTATGCTCAGGTCCAGCTTACAGGTTTCCTGCAGGCATCTGACTGGCCAGTGTGAGAACAGGATGCTACACTAGATGGGTCACTGGGCTCTTCTTATGGATGTTCTCAGAAGCCCCATCATTCCTAACCATGGGTTAGGCTAACCGAAATCTGATGGGCACTGTATTCCGAAGCTTCTGGAGGGCACCAGATTGGGGAAGCCTGGTGGAGGTGGTTCTGAATTAGATGCTGCAGCAGTTTGACTCCACATGAGGCTGCTTCCTACGCAACTTCCTCCCTCTCTCATATACATGAATGCTTTCCCCTCTGCCGCTGCTTCCCATCCTGCCTTCATCTCCCCACCCTCTCCTCTCTTTTTCAGTTCTCTGCATTGGCATGCAATGCAGTCACTGTTGTCTCTAGTTAGTCAATTAAGATATCATGTTTCATGGCTCTCCTATGCCCCTCCTCCCCACTCCTCATTCGATATTACTTTTCCAGCCTTGTCTTGGCAACTGTGTTTGCAACAAATTGCGGGATAATTTGTTTTTCTAATTTCCAAGCTATGATCTCCCAGTTACCAGGGGGTCGGTTATTCAGGCACCCAGTGCCAGCGATCTGGGACTGCACACAGAGATTTGTGCTGTGCGAGGAAATACTTCATTAGACTTGTATTCCATGAAGACACTTTCTTTTTTTTTTTTTTTTTTTTATAAAATTTTTATTGGTTTTACAACATTTTTAAGAAAAACAAACAAACATTAAAAATGACAAACATACACGTATAGTTTCAAACATATTTTCATAAACCTCTTTTCTTAGACTTCCCCATACCCCCCCTCTCTGCATCCCCATGTCCGTAGTTCAACTAGCAACTCCCAATTGTTACTTTCCAATCTCTATCCTCTTAGTCCTCTTTTATAATCTAACCTTATATCCCTGTACCCCTTTGTTTCTGGAAACCACGGCATTTTAGCATTCATTAAGTTTGTAGTAGTCCTTAAGATAACTTTTAAATTTTCTCCATTCTTCTTCCACCGTCTCTTTTCGTTGGTCACGGATTCTGCCTGTCATCTCGGCCAATGTCATATAGTCCATCACTTTCATCTGCCATTCTTCCAAAGTGGGTAAATCTTGTGTCTTCCAATACTTTGCGATGAGTATTCTTGCTGCTGTTGTGGCATACATAAAAAAAGCTCTATCTTTCTTTGTCACCAATTGGCCGACAATGCCCAAGAGAAAGGCCTCTGGTTTTTTAGGGAAGGTACATTTAAGTACCTTTTTCATTTCATTATAGATCATCTCCCAGAAGGCCTTAATCTTCGGGCATGTCCACCAAAGGTGATAAAAGGTACCTTTCCATGAAGACACTTTCACTCCTTAACGCCTATGATTTTAATTAAAACCTGGAAAGTGAAGAATCCTCTGGCTGTATTAATGCTTTCATTTCCATTAGGACAGCCGAGTTTATAAACATGGGCAGAGTTTATAAATTAGACCTTGTACGAATAATAAGTGCTGAGAGCAGCACACAGCTCAAGTGGAGCTGGTTCCATCTGTCTCCCCCTTTATCTCCCTCTGGCTTTTCCTGCACCCTCCTCTGGGCTGAGCCTACCTGAAGGTATTCGAGGCTGGAAATGGTGCTTAGGTACTCTTCCACCTTTTCTTCTTCTTCCAAACCCTAATAAGGAAAGAAACATGGCAGAATGGCAGGGTTGAAGCCTTGCATTCTGTAGGTCCCAGGTTCAATACCTGACATCTTCATGTTTCTGTGAAATACCTCTGTCTGAAACCATGATGAGCTGCTGGCAGGTAGGAAAATTACAATAAGTTAACAATCAATAGAAGAGTAAGCAAAGCAGCACAACAATTTCAGGGGCAGCAAGTAAGACAGTATAATGGACCATGAATCACTCCTTCTTAGGTTTATTTTCAGAGTCTCTGTGGATCATTTTATTGAAGGGGTTTCTTTATTGGAGAGGAAATTGCAAAAATTCTAATCAATGAATCAATCGATCAATCAGTCTAATCAATCAATCAGTCTATAGTCGATAGTCTATGATGGTTTTGTGATTCCCGCCCCCCCTGCTTTTTTAATGAATTCTTCACAAACTTACGTATTTTGTAGAAATTTTATTTTATTTGTGGTTAGAGGTCTGTGTTCTTATACTGTAAACTTCCCTGTTGTCTTCAAATGAAGGACGGTATAGAAATTTAATAAATGAATGAATGAATGCTGGGGTCTGGATTTGGAAATGGAAATGGTATGATAGGATGTTCAGCTACAGTAAAAGTATATAGATTTAAAATTCAGTAGATGAAGAGTGATTAGTTCTGAAAGCCTTAGGAAATGAAAAGATCTTTGCTTGGTGCTGAAAAAAATATATAAGGAAGTTGCCTGGTGAGCATTTTTGTGGAGGACATTCCATAAGTGAGGAACCACCACCAAGAAGTCCCTTTCCCTGGTCACCAGCCACCTCACTTCGTTGGTAGGGGCACATGGAGCAGGGCTCCTGAAAAGGATCTTAAGTTTGGGACTGACATCTGTGGAGGAAGATGAAATTTCAGATAATCTGTTTCCAGTACGTTAATGGCTTTTTCTTGGGCCCAGAAACAAGCTGGGAGTGATTGCATGAGAAAGACTGTAAATATAGGAGGCAAGAACCCCACATTTATCTTGGCTGGACATGTAGCTTGCATTGCAGGACATCATGTTGGATTTTCACTTCTCACAAGGTTGATTTAGGAGACATCTGTAAGGGGCTATGAGAGCCCTGATGAACCAGTCCAGCATTTTATTTCTACAGTGGCCAACCACATGCCAATGGAAAGGCCACAAGCAAGACCTGAGTGCAATAGCACTCATCCCACCTGTGATTTTCAGCAACTGGTATTCAGATGCATACTGACTCCATTAATGGTAGAACATAGTCATCATAGTTGGTAGCCTTATCCTTCCTGAGTTGGTCTAATCCTCTCTTAAAGCCATACAGGTTGATGGCCACAACCACATCTAGTGGGAATGAGTTCCATAGTTTAACCCATAGTCCAACACTGTATGTTCAGCTTTTTTTTAAAAAAAAAAAAGTATTGCCCCCCCAATCCTATTTTGTTGTTGTTGCTACTGCTGCTCTTGCTTTATTTTCAGCAGTCAACTATTGTTGACGCCAAGTGCCAAGCCAAAGAAGAAAGGCGAAGGGAAGCACATCATCTGTCTCTGTCTCCTTGAGCAGAGGGGGGGATGTTATTGAGATATCCTTCCAAGCAGCTTAAACAGAAACGTCTGGTGACAAAATGAAAACAAATGCAAAAGTGTCCCCCATCTCCGTTACTGTCAGCCCCAGTGGGAGAGGCAAGATGGAGCTTCCATCCCCCTTTCATACTTCCAAGTCAGCGGCAGGCAGAGAAGGGCTGGCCGTGTTGTTCTTTGTGATTTTTCAAACTCCTCTTGACATTGCTGAACCCATTAGGGTCCATTATGTAGGTTGTCTGAGAGAATAGGGAGATGCTCTCCCACTGTCAACTCTCAAAGGGCTCTGAGCTATTTCAACCCCCCTCCCCAAGCTGCGGCCCATTAATCACAGTTACGTGAGTGTCTCCCCCTGCTGAACAGGATTTCAGTTTATATTACTTTTTGCCATCACTATTCAGGTTCGAGAGTCTATCTGTGTCTATATTAGGAAGTGCAATTCTGAAGTGTATTGATGGATTGACTCTGATACCCATCCCTCCCATCTTTTTGTATTGTGTGTGCATGTATGTGTGTATACCCGCATGAGCACACACACACACAGAGAGAGAGAGAGAGAGAGAGAGAGAGAGAGAGAGAGAGAGAGACACCTTTGCACAGTTGTTGGAGAAGACATTCACCTGTGTGTTGTCTTTAATTTTTTTTAAGGCGCTTGGTTGGTCCTCTGTGTTTTAACATCTGCTCTGTACAGATTGATGGCAACTGGGCACTCGTATGTTAGCTCATATTAGGGGCCCTGATAGGAGTGACTGGATTTGTCAATTTTGGTGTTTCTTGGTTTCTCTTTTTCCCCCAAGTGTAGGTTCATATCACTGCATTTCCATATGAATTTGCATTTTTTTCTTTTAAAAGTTTGCACAAAAACAAGCATCACCATGCATATTTTTCTTAATATCTGCAATGTTTCTTATGCATCATCAGCATAGCTATAGGCTCCCAGTGACCTATGGAACATCACTTTTCTTCAGTAAGTGGAATAATTAAAATTAAATTAAAATTCTGTCTAGGCGCATCAACTCTATGGGGCTAAGGCTTCTACACCCTCCATGTCTGCTGGGATGGGGCTCAGCACCCCTCCAAATCTCAAGGGGGCAAAAGAGATATGGCTGGATTTTGCCCTGGGCTGCACAGTGCCTCCAGATGCGATGTAGCCTGGCAGGATGTTGCCCTGGTTTGAGCAGCATGCAAATGTCACATTGGGAGGAGCTCTGGCCGGCCTCTCCAGATGCAACAGTTGTCATGCACATGCAAGACACACTGATGTCATGTGCACACACACACACACGATGTTACATGCAGCCCCTCCAATATTGGGCACAACTTGGCACCTGCGATTCTGTCAGTGGTTGGCTGGGAATGTTGACCATTGTTCCTTTTCCTCATTGTATTTATATCTGACAGCCTTAAAGATTAAGTGAGTTTTACACACCTCCAACGTATTCTCTGGCTCAGTTTAGATCTGAGATGGAGAATTCCTGTTTCCCCTTCCTGATCTCCAAAACATACCCACCATTTCCTAACCCCCCAAACACAGAAGCAGCCATCCTGGCAGTGTGCCACAGAAAGGAAAAATGGGGAAAATTTGAGACCACCATACCCTGGCACATTGGCATGCTACTAATCAAATTTAACTGGACTTAACTGTCCAGGGGTCTTTTACTTTACCTACATAGATAATAATAATAATAATAATAATAATAAATAAATAAATAAATAAATAAATAAATAAATAAATAAATAAATATATGCATGCTGTCCCATCTGACTGGGTTGCCCCAGCCACTCTGGGCAGCTTCCAACAAATTAAATCATTAAGCACAGTAAAACATCAGACATTCAAAAACTTCCCTATACAACGCTGCCTTCAGATGCCAAAGTGCAAGGTGCAAAAGCCACATCAGATGTAGTTAACAGATGTGCTATTTCTGTTCATCTTTCTCTCTGATTTTTTAAAGACAGTGTAGTCATGTTTTCCTCAACAACCACGTATTTTAGCAATGTAACTTCCCAGCCCCACTTTAAACTCAGCATTTCCAAAAGATTGCACACTGCCAGGGCTTGCAGCCTGTGTGTGTGTGTGCCAGGGCTTGCAGCCTGTGTGTGTGTGTGTGTGTATCAAGTCTCCGACCAGATCACATTACCTCTTGTAGCTCTGATCTACATGATGTGTGCAAAAGTGACTCAGTTAATGGTGCTTTAAATAGTTCCTGCTGGGACAGATTAGAGATCTGCTTCGCAGTTTCTGCAAGCCCAGGAGAGCAGATGATGGGGATTTAGTGCCCACACCAAGTGTTTACAGCAACACCTTCTCCAGAAGAAGTCTCCTGAGGTGTCCTTTCTAAGTAGCAACATGTCAAATTGTAACACCCCTTTAACTGCTAGGAATACAAATGCAGATCAGAAAGACTGTGAAGTGACTTTGGTTTAGTCTGGGTCAAGGGCAATGCATATCACAATGCAAGGAATCGGGGGGCCCTCCTTTCTGCCCTTCAGAAGGAATTACGCCCAAGTTTCTACTAAAAGAGTTTTCAGAGGTGCAGCTGCCACACTGCCAGTCAAAATGATAAATGAGTTGATGTTTTATATGCAGGTTTTTGTGGAGGATGGCCATTCATAGGGGTGAGGGCAATAAGAAACTACGGTACCACATAGGTCTGAAACTGGAAAAAAGCTAGGGGGAAAAAAACCATGGGTTAGCAGAAGGGAGGTTTGGGCTTACCTCCCAGAGAACAAGATGGCATGATCTTTTTTCAGCTTTTAATCCCATCCATTTACCTGCTACCACTACCACTTGCATGTCTGCCTGTAGTGAGTGCAAGATATCTCCGTACCTGGCTGCATTTCCTGCTGGGAGCAAGACAGAATGTTGAGTGGAACATTTCCATGGCCTCACACATGCTCCAAACTAGGGCTGTAAGAAGGCACTGTTTTCCATTCTGCCTTGTATTAGTCACAGGCAGGCCTGTTTCTCTTCTACTGCAATTCGTCTTCTGCCAAAAACTTCATTATTCATCTCACTATTTGCAGTGGCACAATGTCATAACACATATAACTGTTGAATTATGTAACTTACTTAATTAGGTTGTCCTTACGTTATTCCATCCCATTCATTTCAGAGCAAAGAAAACACAATGATGGGTGGGGTATAAATAATAAAATTATTTATTTTTAGTATTGTAAATGGGCAGATTAATTTTATTTATAAAATTTTTATACTGCTGATGGTAAGGAAAAACCTCAACACAATCAATTATGTATTGTTTGCGGATTGAAAGCAACAGCAGCAGCAAATACTGATTGCATTTGCTGGATTGATTTCCGTTCCAGACTGAAACAAATAAGCGAACACCAGCAGGTTCCTCTCTTGTTTCCATTTTTGTCAGAATTCTCTGTATCCCTACTCCCAAACGCTGTGTGAAGCCTTAAAACAAGTCTAATTGAAGATAAGCAAGCATATTTTAACACTTTGTTTCAGTAAGGTAATCCAGACCAGAAATTTGACAGCTTGGAAAGTTCCATCACTTCTTGCAAGGTTCTTAAAAAGGTTTTCTAAAAAAATAGTGAGAAAGAATTCCTCACCACCTCAATTAAGTAAAGGAAGGCAAACCGTCTCTCACCCAAAATTAAGTTTGTAGAATTTCTCTCACCCCACCAGAAAACAGCAGAATTCCTCCATAATTTAAAATGGGAAAGGAAACAGGGTTCAACACTAGTCGTAGTCTGATTTCACTCAAAGTATCCCCACCATTTCACTAGGGTGTACATCAAGGGGTTTTATTTATTTCCTTATTTCTATGACTGAGGTGGTGGTGGGGGGAATGACAAGAGAAACAATTAAAGAAAAGGAAGAGGGAAAATAAGGAAAAAAGCATAGAAAGCAACCACAACAAGAGTGATCAACAAGTCAAACCGGGAGCTTTGGTGGGCAAAGGGTGAGGTAGTTCCTCTTCTTCCTTGCTAGTGCACCACAAAAGAAGCCTCTTACCACCCCGATCACTCTCCACAAAAGGTGCCTAGTGGAGCTTGAATGGAGACTAAACCATGAGACAGAAACATATGCAGGCAGAAGAAAAAGGCTGGAATGGATCTGCAGTTTCTGCCTGTGTCTGTCTCTGGAAGTGGCGGTGGGTGATTGCTTCCAGCAGCGGCAGTAAGGGAGGAAAAGAATCCCTCCTCCTGCCATACTGCTGCCGGTCTCACAAGATTTCTTGTGCTCCACAAGGTCTTGCGAGATCTCACTGGAAAGTGTTGCTGCTGCCATCACTGTATCTCCACCAGTGGTGGAGGTGCAGGGCAGGTGTTAGAATTCCTGCTCCATGATTGCAGTCATGAGATTGTTGTCTATCACATGACGGTATATGTTTTGACTCCACAGAGTGGGATGTGACGGAGACAGGATGTTTGTGTTACTGTGTTCCGTGAAGTGGGACTATTGTCCTTTGTTCTTTTCCTCTTTGCTGTCTGATGCTAGAGAGAGTGGGAGCCATGTTGCAGTGCTCTCTGTGTGTTTATATGTAAATAAAGTGGATTAGCCAAAATGCTGAGTTGCTGAGGTCTGTTACGCATGATGCACAAACTCTGTGGATCCCTAAGTGTGCTGGTGTCGGTTGGCATCGGTCTCTGTGATGTTCGGGCTGAATAAAGCTTTTGAAGCTCCCAAATGATTGACCAGGAGAGAGAGAACATGCCAGTCAGGCATGTGTCTCTACCAGGGTCCTACTCGAGTGTAGGCTGAGCTTCTGACAACAGGTGGGGTACCTGTGGGGGCACAGCCTTGAGGGCTTTTGCTGTCTGAAGTGGCTGCTTCACCTTGCCTCATAAGTGGGTCAGTCCTGGTTGGAGCCAGTCACCACCACTGCCACTTCCAGACACAGAATTCAACCTTTTTATTCTGATTGTGTTTCTCTCTGTCTTATCCCACTCACCCGCTTCTCCCTTCCATTTTTGTCTCTCTCCGACTTCTGCTTTTTGTGGATCATGGCAGCGGACGGAGCCAGTTGCCACTCCATAATCTCCCCTCCTTGCCACAATCCCCATTAAAAAAGAAAGAAAGGTGTGCCTAATGAGTGAAAACAGAAGAGCCTGTCCTTGCAATACATTGCAAGGATAGTATTTCCCTGGATAATTTTTCATCACTGAAAAAGTACTGACGTCTACTGTGTTAGACAGTTGGGTATTGCTTTCATTACCTTTGTGTATTCAGATTTTCTTTCATGCTGCCAAATAAGGAAAATGTGATATTAATAAAATGCAGTTGTCATTATTCTTAATGACACTGTTGGAAAAAGTCTATGCCATGGCTCTCCAGCTACTTTCTATGGAAAGGAAAAGAAGTATACATACACAAACAAAGTATTGCGTGTGTTGCTGCTGGTAGAAAAGAAAGGAGTAGGTGATGTTTTGGCCTTGCAGTTCTACCCTAATAATGCATTCTGATACCATAAAGAGGGGAAATGGTATATAATTTGTAGCTGAAATACCAGGCCATGAGACTGTAGAAGCTCTTGTTTTCCTTAAGGAAAATCTGAAGTAAAAGAGTTATTTCAACATGTTATACATCATGTTATACATATTTTTTAGCATCTCTTTTGTAAAATTTCCATCATGCTGCTGCAAATTATTACAATGCATTGCAGATCTCTCCAAATCATTTTGAATACTGTGAGGAAACTGTTGTCCTAAACACTTACAGCATCTGCATATAAAATCCAATTTTGTTTCCCTAAAAATCCTACAGGTAATTTTGTGCAGAACTTTTAACCCAAGGAGTGAGGTGATATTGTGCATGCACACACACAATTAATATGCAGAGATTTATGTCACTTGGAGGCAGTGGGGGGTTGTGAAAAGAATACACAACAGAAATATGCTGTATAAAAATACTGTAGGAGCATCAGAATTCCTCCCTCAAGTATCCTCATACTGTATGTTTGGGATGTCAATGCAAGTACATCAATACCATTTCACAATTTTTTAAAATTGCTTTAAAATGACACGTACAAGTGGAGGAGAGTTTTCAGACAAGTATGGCAATATGCTATGGACAACTGTAACGGACAGCAAATGGTGCTACCATTAATTCCATCCCCTCTCAATTTCCTCAGCTATCATATATCTGAAGTGCTCCTCATTGCAAATCACAGCTCTTTACGCTGCATTTGGTGGCAGAATATGAATGATTCCCATTTAGTTCCATAGGAATTACTTGTGTCCTTTAGTTTAAGGAGAGGACAAAGGCAGTGCATGTTCTGTTACATCTCATATCTGAGAGTCTTTGTCACATATCATAAAGGCTCTAAGATATTGTTCAGCAAGAAAGAAAAGGAGGTCCTTTCTCTGACTTTGATGTGTCTCCATATTTCCCCATTCTCTCATTCCCAACAGATCATTCTTATATGGGCTTTCTTCCGTGCTCTCACTTTCTCGCCCCCACCTCTCTATATATACAGACAACATTTTCTGACAATGAATTACTGTCTATGTTCTTCTCGCAGTTCCCCAAAGACATGGGCATGTTCTGGTATACAGCCCAGAGGGAACTTGTTTCTTATTTTTTTGACAGGCAGCTGCCAAATGACTCACTGGATGGTAAAATACTGCAGACAGGAAAGCAATCCCTACTCTTTACTGCAGCCTTTTTGGGTATTACCATTATCACCATTTATAATGGGTCCTTATGCTACATGATCTCTGTGGCGCGTCTAGTTCTGCAAATAAGTTGGGGCAAATATGAGTCCCAAGAGTAGGCAACCCCAAGAGTAGGGAGCCCCAGAGTAAGTAATGTCCATAAATACTGGTGACTTTCCAGGTTTGTATGAAAAATGGAGAGCATACACAAACAGGTTGCCTGGAAATTGCCTTGGCGATAGGTTTCAAATCCAAGTGATACTTCATTCTTACACATGTCCATGGCGTTAATCTCAGGAGCAGAAGTAATTACTAAGGCATGCCCAACAGACTACTAACAAGTTGAAGCTGGTTTTTGAAAACCATCCTGCTTTGTTTTTTCTTGCCCCATCTCCTGCTTTGTTTCTCATACATCCTAGATTGGGGTGGCTAATGTCCCACTGAAAGCAATTGGGGAGGGGTTAGATACAAGACCCCCATTTGCTTTTGAGGTGGCATCAGCAAAATGAGAAGTAAAATAGACACAGCACTGGTCCTCACCCCGGTAATCACATTGACCATTTGAAGGCTGGAGAGGAGGTGGTAATAACCCTTTTTGGTCAACTGATCTGCACAGATCCACTAAGGGTATAAGTGTATACCAATGAGCCTGATGTATGTGTGCATGCATGCATATGGGTTTGAGAGTGTGAGATGTCCCATGACCACCACTGGCATATGCCCCCACCCCACCAAGAGGGCAGGCAGCTCTTAGGCCAAGCATGGGCCACTCTACCCTCTACCCTCCTTCTAAGTTACGTTAGAATAAACCTCCATGGAAAATGAATGGAGCCTACCACAGAACATGGCCATTTTTCAAACGGACAAAGGAATGGCAAATGTGGTGATGAGAAATGCTCAAACAGCATCTGAGATCACGTGGCGGATTGGCACGCACAATTTCTCTCAATATTCCCTTGACTGGTATCCATCTGGGGGTATTAACCTGTGGTGAGAAAAGGCAATGATCTGTGGTGACTCCTCATAATGTGCTTGCATCTACCATCATCCAATTTATCATATCCAGTTGCTACAAGAGAATTTGCCTTAAGTGGCCCTCGATGGTAGATTGCATTCCTTACTCCTGCTGCATTGCATTTTAGCTTCGCAAGACAGGAGCCTCTTCCCCGTACCTAATGTGGGCTGGCATCATTTAGCTGGCTTCCATTTGAATGTCATGGCTGTGGGCTGTCATCAATCATCGCATCTGCCTGATAGTTCCACTTGCATCCTCCGTCCCACCCCAGATCCCGAGTTATCCGCCATGTAACTTATACAGATGAGGCAGGTCTAATTGTGCAATGGTGGGCAGATGGCAGAATCCTTGTCGGGAATCTCCTGAAATGAACGGTAAATATCTTCTTCCATGACTTTGTCTCACTGATGGTACCAATGTTATCTGAAAGGTGAGCTAGTCCAATTGTAGCTTGTGGATGCTGGGTGCTTTGCTGCTGCTGGGGAATGGATGCTTGAAGCATCTGCGTGTATCTCCACTCGGGATTCCCCTGGGAAGGTATGTACACTATCATTACTGAATCACTCAGCGCACCGCTGAGCACGTGGGACTGTCAAGTATTTGAATTAAATCTACTCATAAGTGTTGCAAAGCCATTTTGATGCCTGTGACAGTTAGAACCTCTTATAGCTACAATCATTTATTGCAGCCTAACATATCACTACAGTGGGAGCAGGCCCTCATAAGTAATCCTTATGGCAGAGCAAATTAAATTGTAAGATGTGTTCCTAGGGCAGTGATATTAAAAATGTTAACCCTTGGGGGCACTTCTCCTTCACTGCATTCTTACAGATGTCCTGAGAGAGCCAGGGAGCAAAAGGCTCGCCCCCCCACCCTCCCAATAGAGGTACACCTGGCATCTTCTCTGTATAGCAGGCCCTCCAGATGTTTTGAGACTACAATTCCCATCATCCCTGGCCACTGGTCCTGCTAGCTAGGGATCATGGGAGTTGTAGGCCAAAAACATCTGGAGGGCTGAGGTTGAGGAAGCCTGCTATATAGCTTTTGGCAGATGCTGAAGACACACCCCTTTACCCTTTTGGCAACTGATAAGTATGTTTTTTAGGATCCACACTATTTTGTGATTTTAAGTTGTTTTCGATAGCTTTTAACATTTTATTATATAATAATAATAATAATAATAATAATAATAATAATAATAATAATAATAATAATATATTATTTATACCTCGCCCATCTGGCTGGGTTTCCCCAGCCACTCTGGGTGGCTCCCAACAGAATATTAAAAACACGATAAAACATCAAACATTAAAAACGTCCCTAAACAGGGTTGCCTTCAGATGTCTTCTAAAAGTCAGGTGGTTGTTTATTTCCTTGACACCTGATGGGAGGACATTCCACAGGGTGGGCGCCACTACCAAGAAGGCCCTCTGCCTGGTTCCCTGTAACCTCACTTCTCACACTGAGGAAACTGCCAGAAGGCCCTCAGCGCTGGACCTCAGTGTCTGGGCAGAACGATGGGGGTGAAGACGCTCCTTCAGGTATACTGGGCCAAGGCTCAGGGAGCGTACTGTAAAGGTGTGTCGCAGGCCTATGCAGAGCTTGTCTGAAGTCTTGGGTGGGAGTCTTGTTCTTGGCATGACACCATAAGTCCGGAAGACCCCTGGGGAGGCCACCTGGCCATCTTAACCCTCTGAGGCTTGGGGCAAGTGTACCCTGCTGGCTGGGGCTCATTTTTGAATGTCTGTTAGTCTGCTCTAGGAAGGCATCATCTAATCCACCCCTAGTTTAGAAGTATACATATAACATCCCATCCTGAATGCCAGATGGAGGTAATAACTTTTAACAGCATGAAAACTACATTTGCATAAATTTAAACAGTATGGAGTTAAATCAAGATAGAGTGAGGAGGAGAGAATCAGACTGATCTCATTCACACTTGGTTTATCATATCTGTGGGAAGTTAACTGAAAAGACTGGTGTTCGGTATACTGTTTCTAAGATGTGGGTTGAAGCACATGGCTGCACCAGGTCTGATTTCAGACTTGGCGCAGGTCATCAACAATTAGGGACAGCACCTTGAGCTCCTTGAGGAAAGGTAGAATATAAATGTTAACGGGGCACCAACACTGGAAAATGGAGCAGTCTGGGATCTCCATGCAACTAGAGTACAGTGGTGCCCCGCAAGACGAATGCCTCGCAAGACGAAAAACTCGCTAGACGAAAGGGTTTTTTGTTTTTTGAGCTGCTTCGCAAGACGATTTTCCCTATGGGCTTGCTTCGCAAGACGAAAACGTCTTGCAAGTTTGTTTCCTTTTTAACACCGTTAATACAGTTGCGACTTGACTTCGAGGAGCAACTCATAGAACGCGGTGTGGTAGCCTTTTTTGAGGTTTTTGGTGATTTTTGAAGCTTTTCCAAACCTTTCCAAAACCGTGCTTCGCAAGACGAAAAATTCGCTAGATGACAAAACTCACGGAACGAATTAATTTCGTCTTGCGAGGCACCACTGTATCTATGGGAACAGGAGGCATGAAATAATAGCACCCAAAGGATTATTTCTTGATAGTAGCTGGCTTAGATGAGAAGTCCAAGCAGTGCTGGTTTTGTGTGTGTTTTTTTTAAAGAAAGTTGACCCCCCTCCCCCCCAAAAAATCATCCAAGACCCTTCTAAGCCTTACATAAAAGTCAATACATGGTTCTAAACAAGATCCATAGCTAGCTGCAAGAATCAGGGAGTGAGCAGCAGGGAACAATTATTTCAATATCGGTGCTCTCTTTTAGAAATAAATTCAAACAGACCTTGGAGTACTGGTGCAAAGCAATTTCCATGTATGAAACTGGTTCAAGACTCTCTACTGATGCTTTCTAGGCAAATTCACTTGGACTGAGCCTTGGGGCTTGTTTGGGAAAATCTGAAAATAATATCCAGTGAGGGCGCTTTTCAGTTTTATTCAGAAGCAGAACATTTCATTTTTATTTATTTTTAAAAGGACCATTGTTTCTTGGAGCAGCAGATAAGGACCAGTTATTAGATGTCAAGCAGGGAGAAGGAAGGAATGGGGAAACTGGATCTAATGCAAGGTAATTCCCATTATATACAGAACATTAGCTAGGAGGTTAATGGGCTGTTTATAGAACAAAAGCATGGGGTGGGGGGAAAGGACTGGTGTCAAGGAAGTGCTTTAAGCCAGTCCTTGATTTAGTTGTGAACTTATTTATAATAACTATTCTCGAGGCAGTTTCCAACACATGAAAAGTTATTTTCCTTCCTTCCTTCCTTCCTTCCTTCCTTCCTTCCTTCCTTCCTTCCTTCCTTCCTTCCTACCTTCCTACCTTCCTACCTTCCTACCTTTCTTTCTTTGGCCACTTCAATCTGTAATTTGGGTTCTGAGCTGCTTCATATGAAATGAAGCTCTCTGTTCCCCACCCAATATAATGGGGAATCTTCATCCCTTCTTGGCCAAAATAAGCAAAATTTTCTGGCACAGGAACCTCTCCAGAGTGGATTAAGCCTGCCAGATTGCAGACAAATAGGTCCAGGGTCTTTTCATTGGGGTAGTAAAAAGAATTCACTTTCCTCCACAATCTATTGTTGAAAGGGATGGGGATTTCTTTATTGCTCTCTCTTACTTTAAAATAATTAATGGGTGACTGAGTGGTGTGCATTCTTGCACAGGTAGGCTTTCAAATAACCCGGAGACTTGAAAGTTTCCTCATCATTTTGTAGATTATTAAAGGAATTACACTACAAATACTTTGGGGTTGGTTAAATATCACTATTCTGACTCTTTCCCCCGCAGATGTTCTCTCCATACATTTATTCCATGCATGCCTTCTGGCCCTGCCCCAAACAAACTGTGTCCTGCTGGCCCTATTCATTCAGTGGTAGCTATAGGTGGAGGTCAGGACCATGACTAAGCACTTGACACTCTGAGGCTGGAGGTGGAGCCACTGGTGATACTCTCACTCCTCCCTCAGAGCGAAACTTCTGAAAACGGATTTAGTTGGAAGTCATTTGGAAAACTTAATATTTCATTTAAAAAGGGAGAGAGATTTATGTCATTGTCCAGTACAATTACTAGGACTGCCAGTTTTAACTGATTAATCAATGCCATTGATTAAACTCTCCTCCCGCCAAAAAATTAATCGGTGGAGTTTACAAGGCTAAAAAATAGGCTAGGATTTTGGACTCTTAAAGGACTCACCACTGCGAAGGCCACAAAGATGTTCCAACTCTCTAAGCTCCTGTATTTGGTGAATGTAATCTGTTAATTAATTGGTTAAAAGACAGACAATTAATCACTTAAGGATCTTTAATAGGTTCACTTAACCATTCAGAACATGTAAATATTCCAAAACACAACATTTGCAAGCTTCAGTGGAAGAAAAATAACCAGGCTTTCAGCATTTTCCAGTGGCGTTCTTTCCTCATTGTTGCTTTATTTTAGAACTGCTGCAGGGAATCCAGATGGTGTCGTGACATGATGCTCAAGCTGCCATTACGGGAGCCAGACAGCAGATAAGATACCCCTTTTGGATAAAATGGGTGCCATCTGCCCTGGGGAGACAATGGCGTTGAGGATGTCGGCTGCAGCCACATCCCATCACTCTTCCTCCAATGGGGAACAACAAAGCCTCTGCTCCCACTGTCTGCTGCAGGAACTGTGGGTTAAGCAGATGCGCCATAGGAAAACCAAGCTGAGAAATAACATGTCATCTCCCGCACTCCAAATATGACACACACACTGTTTTATGAGGTGTGGCACAGAATGCAACCACTTGCGAGGATTAGAGACTCCACCTTGGCTCTTAAGCACTTTGGATTACCAAAGTTGTCTGCACAGAACAGTGATGAATGTGTCCTAATTCATCATGCTTTGCAAGTGGGCCAGGATGCAGACAGACAGACAGAGATCAGCAATGTGTCCCCAGAATCCAGCAAAAAAAAAAAATCTGAAGGAGAGCTCTGTTTTTCAATTCATGTAATCATGGGTTCAATCCTGCTTGGTTCAGTTCTGCACACATGGGAACTTGTTGATACAGGTGGTGCCTGCAGACAGCAGGATCAAACCACTAACCATAATGGCGATTCTCAGCCTCCACGGTCAGAGGCAGTAATGCTTCTGAATAACAGTTACTGGAAACCATGGGGGTGGGAAATCTTCTTGTACTTGAGCCCTACTTGCTGATTTCCCACAGGCATCTGGGGGACCACAGTGAGAACAGGAAACTGGACAAGATGTGTTATTAGCTTGATCCAGAAGGCTCCTGCGTTCTTGTGAACTCTCTACCCAGCATGCACTCAAAGGGAGAGGATTCATCATTTTACTCATGTTTAACTACTCTTTATAATAAAGGGATGTCAATATCACATAATCCTGAGTATGCAGGACTTCTCTGAGGGAAGGGTGAAAGTAAAACGCTATATAGTTAGACTTTTCTATCTTCTTTCCCAGCCGTTCACCTAAGTGAAGGGCATTTGGCTTTGTGGGTAATTGGTGGGATAGCAATATGCAGGTTTTCGTTTCTGACATTGATATGCATGTTCAAGCTCCTTTTGCTTTATAGGCTTTAGGAGGTCACATGCTTTAAAACACAGTGATTGCCACCTTGCTGTATTTGTAGCTCTGTAAGGGGAATAGGAGCTTCCTGACAGTTCTCAGCATCAGTGACAAACCACAGCTTCCAGAATTCTATGGGGGAACTCATGACTGTTTAAAGTGTTACAGTGGTATCATAGCACTTTAAATGTATGGCATGAGTGTGGCCTGGGAAATCCACAATCTGGACTTGAGCTGAACAGCATTCTCTTGTTGATGTTCCTCTACCATAAGCATTAGCATATAACCATCATGAGTAGTAGCCGTTTGCTTGTTTTTCATTTCTTTACTTATTTTCACACCTAGGTCCCACTTTCCCACAATGAGCTAAAGCTGGTACTACCCCATTTTATCTTCATAGCAACCCTGTGAATTAGGCAAGGCTGAATGACTGGAGCAAGCTCACCCAGGCAGCTTCATAGGGGAACAAGGATTTGAACCCAAGTCTCCCAGGTTCAATGCTCTAATCATGACACTGCACAAATCCACCATGGATTTGTCTAATAATTCCTTTTAAACACATATACCTTGGTGGACAGGTCCACTTCCTGTGGGAGTGAATGGCATTAATTCAACTATGCATCCTGTGAAGAAGTATTTCCTTTGCTCTGTTCTGTCACTCAGCTACTTTGGATAACCAGCATTCTAGTATTGTGTGAGAGGGAGAAAAAAACCTCTCATATATATTTCTACCATATCAGTCAGAAGGGCTGGGAAAAAGCTCTTTCTGAGGCCTTGGAGAATGTCTTCCTGAAAAAGCAGGCAATACTGGGTGGGCTAGATAGGCCAACAGATAAGCCTCCATCATTTGTGAAGAAAACCTTGCATTTAGATAAAGCATCTGTCCTTCTCTTTGAGACTTATATCCAGTAACAGAAAACTTAGACTTGGTAAAGAGAAAAACCTAGCATCTGTCAGTGCTGCTTGGATGCAGTTGCTCCATTGCAGTTGCATAAAGGGTTAACCCACTTGGTGAAGGACCCCTTTGCTGGGCTCAAGTTTCCCTGCTCATAAATCCCAAGGCTAGGCCAGGTAACTTCCGCGTTTTGTAAATCACAAAATGAAATGGTGTTTTCTTCGAAGTGACAGCTAAATCTCGGCCGCTCTCCGGCTGCTGTACCAGCACTGCTTAATTCTGTAATCCCTTTGCCCTCCATTCCTTGGTGAGGCGAGCACACGCCGGGAAATGTTGGAGTGACAAGCGATTTCTCTGCACTTGACACCTCTGCCAGTTGACTTGATTAAGTGAAAATATCATTGCATTCATTTTTCACGTGCAGAGTATGAAATACACCTAAGAAAAGAGCTAGTGCTTGTGGCAATCCACCCCCCCCCCCACAGCCCACTTTAACAAAAAGCTCCCTCTGGTCCCACCCTTTCTTATCTTTCATGTCAGCACCCCTGCTGTGTTGCATTGCTAGTTCTTAAAGAACTTGAGGGGTTCCTTTATCCTCTTAGTATTTATGGGGGCAAGGAGAGAGAAACAGCATAGGGTCCCTAGGCTGAGTAGCTGATATATACAGCCAGCAGGTGTTTCAAGCATGATTGTTAAAGAGACAGGAGCACAGCAATGAGCTACACTGTGTCCAAAGATGCACATCGATATTTAAGGGAAGACCTACAGGAAGCCAGGCTTGGGAAATACCTTGGGGAAAAGATTGTAGATCTTCAAATGGAACTAGGTGGCATTAGATTGCATCTATTCTAAGCCCTGCCTTCTCTTTTATGCATTGCCAGGCATGCCTGATGCTTCAGTAATGCAAGCCTCATGAGAAACAGTGGAGGGAGTAGGGTCCATTTAGCCTGGAGAAGAGAAGCTAGAGATGCTAGTCTCCTTCAAATTTCTGAATGCCTGCCACATGGAAGGTGGAGCAAACTTGTTTTCTGCTGCGCCAGAGGGTAGGACCCAAAATCATAGATTCAAATGACAGGCTAAACATTAGGAAGAACTTTCTGCAGGCAAGAGCTATGCAACAATGGAGTTGACCTTTTGGGTCCCTTCCAACTCTACAATTTTATGATTCCAATGTTGAGTGCAATCCTATGCACTATTCATGCTAACCAAGATAGAAGCATTTCTTCAGTCTTAGTCCCTGGTAACTGGGCATAGGATTGTACTGTAATGTGAAAGCCAATGCTTAGAGGTTGCAGATTTGAAAGTAAAAGTGTCTGAAAGTGTTCAGCCCAGGCCAGCAGGCCAGCAATGATGATGTATTTTGGACTCCTTCTTAGCATGCTTTTAAGCAGCATATCACTTGCCTTCCACTCCATTGTCAAAGTGGTTGGCTGAATATGTGCACACAGGTTTTCAGCTCTGCTCCTTCTGTAGAAGCCAGTGCCTCTCGTTCCCAACCACACAATCTATACTGCAGAAAACAGAGAATGTAGATTGTGCCGCACTGTTCTGCTCTACATGCATTGGGTTCTGTGCACACAATACCTCTGCAAAAGCAATGCTCACAACATAGGCTTTAGTGGTGGGGAAGTGAATATAATCACAATCCCCTTCTACCAAGCATGTGTGTCGGGCCCTAATGGACACCATTCAAGTGGAAATTGCCTTTTGCCATTCATTATTTCTTCCTCTTATGTCTTTGCATCCCAGAGATTCTAGTGATTATCAGTAGCCCACTGCTTAAAATAAAATAAACAGTGGAAGGAGTTGCTCATTAATAAGACTGGATACACTGAGCGATGATTTATCCAGGGCTTGCCCTCATGCAGTTAATGGTTGAGAGAGTTCAGTATGTTTAGCCTGGATAAGAGGAGACCAAGAGTCGACATGAGAGCCATTTTCAAATATCTAAAGGGCTGCCATATGGAAAATGGAGGAAGTTTGTTTTCTCCTGCTCTGGAGGGTAGGACCCAAACCAATGGATTCACGTTACAAGAAAGGCTATACCGACTGAACACCAGGAATAACTTTCTAATGGTAAGAGCTGTTTGACAGTGAAATGGATTCTTTCAGAAGGTGATGGCCTCTCCTTCCTTGAAAACTTTTACGCATAGGTTGGGTGGCCATCTGTCATGGATGCTTTAGTTGAGATTCCTGCATTGCAAGTGGTTGAACTAGGTGACCCTTAGGGTCCCTTCTAACTCTACAATGTTAGTATTTACTTATTTATTTGTCGAATAAAATTTATATACCATTTGACAGTTTAAAAATGTGATTCACAACAATATAAAATGTTGAAAAGTATAGATAAAAGCAGTTAAACACAGGTACAGTGGTACCTCAGGTTAAGAACTTAATTCGTTCTGGAGGTCCATTCTTAACCTGAAACTGTTCTTAACCTGAGGTACCGCTTTAGCTAATGGGGCCTCCTGCTGCTGCCACCACACAATTTCTGTTCTCATCCTGAAGCAAAGTTATTTTCTGGGTTATCAGAGTCTGTAACCTGAAGCGTCTGTAACCTGAAGTGTCTATAACCCGAGGTACCATTGTATTAGGCTTGCCTAAACAACAATGTTTCAAGCAGGCATGAAAAAGTGTACAGGGAAGGTACCTACTTGATGCCAATAGGCAGGGCATTTCAAAGTGTAGGTGCTGCCCACACTTAAAGAGCAATTTATTATAAGTGCAGAATGAGTATTAAGTGGCACGTGTAATGGTGCCAGTTTCACAGATCAAAGTGGTTGAGCGGGACTATATACTGGGCAAGGCAACCCTGCAAGGCTTCCCCAAGAATGCTTCTTTTTCTTACATGTACAAGCAGACACACATTCGTGCGCGCGCACACACACAAACAAACACACACACAGAGATATACTGGTCCTTCTCTGCTACTGAGAGATGCACATGGGATTTATCTCTGTAATGAGAAAAGGGAGATAGGGAAAAGCAAGGGCATTTTTTCCTCAAACCTGGAACGAATGTCATTTTGATATTGGTTGCAAAAGATGCTTTTCAAATATTTAAATGTCTTTGCACTTGTATAATAGTTTTCTGGAAAGGTTGTGCACAGCATTATCACTGCATAAATATCTTGCACTCTGTATGTTCTCTCTTTTTTTGCAATCTGTATAGTCATTTAATCTAGAAGATGTAAGAAGAATTGACAGATACTGGCTGGGATCTATGCTGCAGCCACTGGTTGTATGCACCCACCCCCACACTTATAATTATAATCAACGTACTCTTCACCCTAAGGTCCCAGGGCAGGTTACAACAATTTAAAATACAACATTAAAAACAGATAAAAAGAAATGCTTCCAGTTACAAAAAAAATGCAATCAGGAAAAATAGGGTGGGTCCTGAAAATATTCAGTACATCTCAGATGTCAAAGTCCAGGGTAAAGAGCTGTGTCTTCAGCATCCACTGAAAACTATATAATTAAGTTGCCGGGTATACCTCTGTTGTGAGGGTGTTCCACAGCTGAGGGGCTGCCACAGAGAACACCCTCTCCTGGGCTACAACCCCTTGAGCTTTTGAGGGCAGCAGAATAACCAGGAGAAAGACTCTCTGCCAAACTTAACATCCGAGAGGGTCTATAGGGAAGGAGTTAATCTTTCAGCTATTTGCGCCAGAGTTACTGAATGCTTTAAACACTAATGTGAGCATTTTGAATTGGGCCAGGAAGCGAAATGGCAACCAGTGCAGCTGTTTTAAAGGTGGGGTTTTATGGGATCTAAATGGAACCCCATCAGTGATGTGGTTGCTGCATTTTGGACCAGTTAAAGTTTCTGGTTCATCTTCAAGGGCTGCCCCACATAAACATTATTGCAGTAATCCAACCAGAGCATGAAGTACAAAAGGCAGAGGCGGATTTAGGGCAGTGTAAGTGGTGCAGTGGCCCTGGGCCCACAGCCAAGGAGGGCACCTTTTCACAGCCTGTTAAGAACTTGCCTGGCTTCAGGAAGAAGGTATGAGGGCTCTGATAGGGTTCTAGAGTCCTTCTTCTCCTTCCCCAAGGTGGGCAAGCGCTTCCTGGGCTTTGGCAAGGAGGTGGGAGGGCTCCATGACCCTGCCAGAGCCTTGCACCTCATTTTCAATGCCCAGCTTAAGGCAGCGCCGCAAGGGGCCACCACCTGAGCCTCTGTTGACAGTGCTGAAACCAGAGACACCCCCAAACTGCAGATTTGCTCCTTCCAGGCGAATGCAACCTCATTCAACATAGGCTATCTCCCCACCTTCCTGATGTGAAAACTTGAGATGCATAACATCTCTGTCTTTGCAGGATTCAATTTACTGGCCCATATCTAGCCCATCACCACATCCAAACACTGGTCTAATACCTCAGCCACCTTTCCCAATTCAGATGGAACAGATAGATAGGGATAGAGTGTCATTTACATATTGATGATACTCCGAATCTCCTGATGATAGCTCCCAGGGGCTTCACACAGATGTAGCTTAGGAAACAATATGGAACCCTGTGGGACACCACAGGACAACAACTATGTCAGGACAACAGCTATGTTGCTGAGCAGTAGCTCCCCATGACTATTTCCTGGAAAGGGGCCTGGAGATAGGAGTGGAGCCACTGAAGCATAATACCCCCAGCTCCTACCTCCCTGAAATACTAAAGCTGGGTACAGTGGTACCTACGCTTCAGGTTACAGACTCCGCTAGCTTCAGGTTACAGACTCCGCTAGCCCAGAAATAGTGCTTCAGGTTAAGAACTTTGCTTCAGGATGAGAACAGAAATCATGCTGCAGCAGTGCTGCGGCAGCAGGAGGCCCCATTAGCTAAAGTGGTGCTTCAGGATAAGAACAGTTTCAGGTTAAGTACGGACCTCCAGAATGAATTAAGTACTTAACCCGAGGCACCACTGTACTCTGGTCAACAGTATCAAAAGCTGCCAAGAGATCACACTCCCCCTACCTCTCTCCTATTTCCCTTTTCCTGGAAGAGAAAGTTGTGTTGTGGTCTTTTAAAAACCTGTGCCTTTAACTGCTGTATTATAGGGAGAAATCAACAGCTTTCCCCATTACTGTGTCTCCATGTCAGGAGAAGAGTTATCTCTTGATTTCTGCTTTTCATGTAGCCATTAAAGGCATGGAATGTAAAAAGTAGAGTACAGTAGTGACTTATCTATAAGCCAGCAGTTTAAGGAAGTATTCAGTGCACTGGCGCATTTGAACTGAAGTCACACTAGGTTTCCCACACAATGTACAGAAAGCGAAAGAAAAAAGGTGGGGTGGCCATGAACCACAAAGGATAATAGATCATTCAGGCAAACATAGGCCATATACAACAATGATAAAAAGACACAAAGCACATGAATTACATTGAATAGAGTCTAAAAGCATTAGTACAGAATCAGTAGAGACTCAAGTAAGAAAGGTAGTTAGAATGAACTGAATCAGTAGACTTCCTGAAGAGCTCAGGGTGGCCTTGGAAAACAAAGCTGTTTGTGTGCGATACTTACAGACACTGCACTTCTATTCACCTTTACAGTGGTACCTCGAGTTACAAACAGCGTGGGTTACAAACACTTCAGGTTACAAACTCCACTAACCCAGAAGTAGAACCTTGGGTTACAAAGTTTACCTCAAGATGAGAACGGATATCGTGCCGTGGCAGCGGGAGGCCCCATTAGCTAAAGTGGTACCTCAGGTTAAGAACGGTTTCGAGTTAAGAACGGACCTCCGGAACGAATTAAATTCGTAACCCAAGGTACCACTGTACTTAGAACAGCCTCCACCAATCCAGATGCTTTGGGCTGATGGGAACTGTCGTCCAAAACATCTGGAAGGCACCAGGTTGCCACTGGCCAAATCCTGCCTTTTCCCCCGTATGACATTTACTCACTTGCAAGCATGTTTAGTGTTGCAGTCTTCCTAGGTTGCAAATGATGGCCCAAATACCATTTAAAACCTTAGCAATTCATACTGCACACTTTATAAGCTGGTGTATATTTGAACAAATACAGTCAATGACTGTCCTTTAGTTTCCTGGTGGACATGCCTCTTGTGAGGGTAAATGATAGAGAGCATTGTGTGAATTTGTGTAGAAACTAACCTACTATGGAAAGGTAACATTTACATTTGTTGTTATGCCCTCTTTTGCCTTGGCCCCTTCCACCACCGGTATGTGGCCCTTGGAAGGTTTCCCAGTATGGAATGTGGCCCTAAGGACAAAAAAAGGTTCATCGTCCCTGAATTACACCCTACGATCACCCACATGTTTCTGTAATATTCTTTACTGTCTTTCTCTTGAAAAAAGACTGGCAGTCATTGCATTTGATAGATTGCTCACATTTTCTTTTAAAAGCCATTTGGTCCAAGCTATACAACCTTCAGCTGTTACAGGTATGCTACTTTGCATGCTTTCCCTGGCATCCAAATCTCTTCTGAAAAGTTGGGCAGTTGGAGTACATCCACTACCTTCCATCAGATGGGAATGGATTTGCCACACTTTGGGCAAATCCTGCCTCCCTCTTTGTCCTTGGAAGGTCTGCTCTCTGTCAGGTGTGCCACGCAGCCATCTGCTACCAGCTCCGAGCAGCTGGCACGATAGCAGTAAACTCTGGCAGGAGAGGCCTTCCAGCAGTTTGAATGACAGAATGCACCACTGGCTCCTTGACAAGGCAAGCAGGACTTGTAGATGGGAATTGGAGCATTGTAAACCTGCTGGTTCAAAGGAGAATGGAACAGAGAGAGTGCTATCTGGCCATCCCATGGCCAATGGAGATGGATGGTCTCAGTTCTTGCTGCTCTACTTGCAGAAACACCCTGGTTAGTTCCTGCTGAGTGCATATGTAGAGGGCAGGAACTCTTTGCAAAACTGTCATGTTTCAGAGGTTTGATGAACACCTTCATAGTGCTTCTTCCAAATGGTCTTTTAGTCTTCAACCTTCTTGAAGTCACATCTATCTTGGCTCTTGAGGCTCATACTCAACATCACTCTCATAAAACACAACTAATACTATCTATAAGCCCACTTAATGTCATTGTTTGTTCATACGTTTCAGTTTCCGAAGGATTTGCACCATGCCAGAATCCTTTTTTATAACCATTCAAGTTGGTGGTCATCGTGTCCTCCTGTGGGAGCAAGTTCCATAGTCTAATATACATGACTTTATCTGTCCTGAATCTTCCAGCATTCAGCTTCACCGAATGACCATTAGTTCTAGGGAATGAAACAATAAATGTCACACACACACACACACACACACACACACACACACAGAAGCTAATTTCTTCACAGTTACACATCTATACTGTTCTCTATTTAGGCAAGCTAGAAGCATAATCAGAGTTTCAGGACACATTCTTGCCAGGCAAAAACACTCAAGGAGGATACAAAGCAGCACCAGTGATGGGGGGTGGGGGCTTATGAAGGGCCAGATAGGGCCACATAGAGAGGCCTGGAGGAGCATATTTGGCCTTTGGGTGAAAATTTCCCCATCCTTTCTATAGGCAGTCAGTACCCCTGGCTGGGGAGGAAGGAATGCTTCTGCCTATTGCCTCCTCCTGGGTCAATGTCTGGGCCAGTGCCTCCGCAGCAGGACTGATGTGTTCACCTTAGTCAGGCCTCCACCTTCTTTGCACAGTTCCCCCAGCTCAGCCCCAGTGAGTGAAAAATAGGCTCCTGACACAATTGCTTCCCTACTGACTCAGTAGCTGCATCCCGGGCTGAGCCAGTCTGCCTTAAACCATGTTGCAAAGGCTGGATGAATTGGTCCTGAGAGTTCAGTGTTTCTGTCTTCTGCAAGGTGCATATCCCCACTCCTTCCAGGTCTGGAGATAGTGGGATATTAGCACATATCTCTCAGTAAGTCATATTGCCCCTGTGTTTGTTGGGGGAGAGCAGCAGTTTGCTACAATTTATGAGTTTGGCTGACGACATGACGGAGATGGTGTTTGCACTGCGTGGGAGAGCTGGGAGGACTGACTAATGGATTGCCAGGCACCTTTTGCTATGAATAGTTATGTTCTTGCAGAAGCGTAATAATTTATTTCTAAATTATTATTTTTGTTGTGCTAGGTAATATCTGATCCATGCCTAGGGAAACACACACATAACACACACACACACATAAAAATGACAGCAGTAGCATCGGTGATGTGACGCTAATGAGAGGCTGCTGGTATTCCTTGGGCCCATTCAGAAACCAGAGCAGAGGGAATCATCACTTGAAGAGTTTATGAGGCCTGATGAAAACTGGCTCCGTCAGGGTACAGTGGGAGGAGGCATTGGTTGGGCAGAGTCCAATCTCCATAGAAACTGGTTGAGAGGGCTCCGGACTGGAACTACACAGTGCTGGAATTTGAGACGCATCAGCAGAACTGAATGTGAAGACCAGAACAGAATCAGCAGAGAATTGTGGGGCTAGATGAAATGGTGTGCTCTTGCCAAATGGTATGCAGATAATTCAAGGGGAAACCAAAAACATGCATATATGGGATTGAATCACAGAGGATGCTCCTGCCTTCTTTATAAACTGCAGGTTTCATCTGGCTGTAGCAAATTACTTCTTATTAGAAAGGCTCCAGAGGCACATAATTCACACTAACAAGTTTTTTTTGGTGTTTTTTTTTAAAAAAAGGTCTGTGGTGTGTGAGTGCTTTTATTTAAATAGTTGCTTAATGGTATTAGAATGCAAATCTTAACCTTAAGACATCTAAGAACTGAGTTGCTTTGCCCTAGGCTACCTCTGAGACATCAGAAGGAAAAGGACTAAGGTGATTGAGATGGAGTAGCACTTCTGTTAAATGCCACTGAGACACTAAGGCAAGTTAAGCACTGTGATGCAACCATTGAAGATGCCATGATTCCCTCTGTGACATCAGAGCAGCTAAGCCAATGGCAGCTGAAGCAAAATGGAACAGATAAAAGAGACATGAAATGATCAGAGGGTGGTAAGGGAAAGATGGCAGCTTAGAACCTAATGTGGGGGGAGCATTCTCAAGGTACACATGTTGACCTGAATGCAAAATGCTTGGAGCTTTACCTATGTACCCCTTCTACTGAAGACTCGAGAATAACAAAACACCCCTTTCTTTTAAAAATCCCTTTTTTTCTGACCAATGACTTAGAATCTGCATTTCAACATATCTCAAGTATCCTTACACATCCATCACCTCCCCCTTAGTGAGTCCTCCCTGACAGTAGTGAAGAGGATGCATATCCCATTATAACATTTTGCCCACCTATACGGAATGTTGGAAAATGACAATTGACCATCTCTCTACTTGCTCTGCCCATGTGTGGAAAGGCCAGCATCCTTGGAGTAACTACCCAAAGTCATCCATTACTTCCTAGGACATCTTTTGGCTATAATGGAATTTTTGCATGAACCATGCATTTATGGACCAGATTATTTAGAGAACATACTGTTCTACTTCTATTAATTCTATGTTTCTTACTTGCCTTCCATTAATTTGTCTAATCCTCTTCTTAAGCCATCAAAGCTCCCTTCGTATTGACATTAGGCAGACATCCTTGCTTTACATGCCAGCTGAAAACTTTTTCTTATTGCAGCAAGCCCACCCATACATATAATTTAGTTTCCCATATTCATTTAAAAGGTTTTAGCTGCATTTTAATGGATTATTTTATGGATATTTGTTTTTAATTGTGTTTGTGAATTTTAGCTGTGTTTTATCTACAATTTTATTTCTAGACCACTTAGAGAGCTCTTTGATTAAGTAATTGATAAGTCTTCTAAATAAAAGGACAGAAAATAAATATGCAAGCAAACCACTGGCTTACTCGTGCATTTTCCTAGTCCTAAATGAACACCCAAAATTTTTAAAGTGTACACTCTTGGGCTGCATACACACAATATCATAGAACAGAACCATAGAATTGTAGAGCTGGGTCATCTAGTCCAACCCAACCCCCTCAACTTTCCGAGGGAGACTGCTCCACGGTCGAGAGCCAGTGTGGTGTAGTGGTTAAGAGCGATAGACTTGTAATCTGGGGAACCGGGTTCGTGTCTCCGCTCCTCCAGATGCAGCTGCTGGGTGACCTTGGGCCAGTCACATTTCTTTGAAGTCTCCCAGCCCCACTCACCTCACATAGTGTTTGTTGTGGGGGAGGAAGGGAAAGGAGAATGTTAGCCGCTTTGAGACTCCTTCGGGTAGTGATAAAGCGGGATATCAAATCCAAACTCTTCTTCTTCTTCTTCTTCTTCTTCTTCAAACAGCTCTTCATTATAGCCTTAAAGCATATTTCACTCCAAGCAATCTTGACAACTACCCCTTACAGAACCACAACACCCAGTGCCCTTAAAAACTATAGTTCCCAGGATAATTATTATTTGGGAGAGTGCACTTTAAATGTACTTTAAAAGTCAAGGTGTGTACTAATAAAAAAATTCCTTCCTGTAGCACCTTAAAGACCAACTAAGTTAGTTCTTGGTATAAGCTTTCGTGTGCATGCACACTTCTTCAGATACACACACTTCTTCAGATACACATAAGGTGTGTACTGTACAAAACATTATAACACCAGGCTTCTTCAACTGGTATTTTTGCTCCGTTCACGAACCAAGAAGGGATGATATTGGCAAGACGTGGGCTTTTGGGAGAGGGAGACTGAAGAGATGAAAGGATCATAGAGATGTTTCACTTGTCAGTGAGCCTGCTAATGAAGTTCTCTCATGATAATGTGTCGGAGGCAAAGGTAGTGTATTGCTGAGCCTGCATTTCCAGCAAGCCTTCCTCTGGCCACGGAAGGTTAATTTTATTGTGTCTCCTAGGGATCTAGTAATAGGTGAGTCTACTTCTAATCTGAGCATGTGCAGCGGTGCAAAGCATCGCAAAGCCATTCACAACTCTTTTAAGCTTTCCTGGTTGTGGTTGTCATTCCCCCCTCCCCTTCTCTGTAGAGATCTGTGACTGCTATTCCTAACACACACGCAACCCACACACATACCCGCTAACAATGCACTCCAGGCAGCCTTGTTCCCATCCCCCTCCCTTCCCGTAACAACATTGTGATCATATTTTCTGAGCGAGAGAAGCCACTAAAAAAAAAACCATGAGGTTTGTTTCTTGACAAATGTCCCATTTTCACAGGCAGTTGAACTGAACTGCAGCTTGCGCTCCATTCAAACATGTCAATAAACATTATTGCAAAGACGTAGAAGCAATAATGGGAATGTATAAAACTCACCTTTATTGCTTCTTGCCATGAATTTACACACTGCTTTAAGAAGTTTTTTTCCCCTCATGCAGGAGAAAACTTCAGGGATTTTCACCTTCCTTCACTCAGTTTTCTCCCACTTTCAACAAGGGCATGTTTGCTGCTTCCCTTGAACATGTGGTGAGCATTGGCTGCCAAGAAGCCACTGGTGCACATTTGTTAAGCTCTATGGAAGTTTTTAAAAGTTAACTCCATGAGAATATAATGCATTTAGAGATTTTCTTTTACATGAAAACACTTAAGTGCATTATTGCTTTTGGCTTTGCTGCGGTTGATAATACCACCTAGTAAGGGACAACTAATTAGCTACAACTGTAAATGTCCCCTTAGAACATCATGCTCTCCTCACCCTTGATTATCAGCAACTGGTATTCAGATGCACATTGCACTCAACAGTGTTGTAGAGCATCATGTCTTGGTGCAAGGGTGTGATAGATCTAGAGTAGGGCCTCAGAAGATGACTTAGGTGAGTAGATATGGAAGAGGGTGAACCTTAAAAGTTCCAAACCAGACTGTAGCAATCTAACTCACTCTACTAAAATTGTATGAAATGTTACCCTTACTTGTATTTTATCAGTAGTCCCTGGCAGTAAAAGTCCTGTAAGGAAAAGCCTAAGGAGTTGGGTATGCTTAGCCTGTGGGAGAGCCTATGAAGAGGAAATGTGAAAGCAGTCTTCAAATATTTGAATGGCTGTTATATAGATGATGGAGCAGATGTGTTTTCTGTGGATCCAGCTCCCCATCATCCCTGACCACTGACCATTCTAGGTAGGGCTGATGGGAGATGGAGACCGGCAACATCTGGAAGGCCACAGGTTCCCCACCCCTGCTCTAGAGCAACCGAAATCACATATGCTTGAGTATGAGGGTTCACTTTTCAAGGAATGGATATTGATTAAGCATTAGAACAAACTTTCTGATTATTCAAGCTGTATGTGAATGGAATAGACTGCCTAGGAAGCTGGTGGATTCTCCTCCATTAGAGGTTTTTAAGAAGAGGCTGGATGGTCACCTATCAGGGATGCTGTTGCAGCATATTTCCTACATCAGCAGGGCTGGACTAGAGGACCTCGGAGGTTCCTACCAAATCTGTGATATCATTATTCTAGTGCCTCTTTTTCTCATCAAATGCATTGCTCCCCTTCCCCCTCGATAGATCTATTGCTGGTTTTGGTGGGGGAAAGTCATGAGCCTTGTTTTGACAAAGAGGCTTGTTGACCATTGATCATTGCTAACCTGAGCGAGATTTCATCCCATAATGAGTTCTGAGAGCCACCACATTCTGCTGCTACTTGGGCATTCAGCAGCAATGTTCTTCCAAACTTGGCTCTGCTCGAATTTTAGTGTGTCACCTACGCTATGACTCATAAAGTTTATGAATGAGCAGTGCTGCCAAGTCAGGTAACAGTGCCACAGGTGTGACAGCAACTGGGAAGAATAAAGGGACAAAGATGTATTAAGGCTTGAGCGGAAGCACTGAAAAGGCAACGTTGCTCTTAGCTGGCCTCTGTGTAGCTAATATGCCTTTCTCCCTAGCACCAACTGACAATAGAGCCATTATTTGCCTCCACCCACAATGTCAGTCAGTAAATTAGACCAAATAATGAACTAGAAAGTGAGACAAGGCAGAGCACTTCCTGATGAAGCTGGAAAGTGTGACATTTTGTGCTCCTGCTCACAGTGCTGCATTCTGCATTGTAGGCCTACTGCCAGACTGCAACAAAAGTGAGGTGAAGTTTAATATAAGAAAGGTAGACCCCAGACTCTTAACTGCATTTTAAAGAATCTTGGGCTTTGCAGTTTATGCTGCTAAGATGGTTGTTCTCCTTCTCTCATGAGAATTAGTTCCAATAAAGAAAGAAAAATCAAAGAGCACCTGGGAACAACAACAAAAATATGTTTGCCTTTTTTAAAAATACTGAGATACAAAGATGATTATCTTTGTAATAATCATATTACAAATGAGGAAAAAACAGGAGGCTAATAAGGGCATAAATATTAGTACATTAATGTGTTAATGCATCAAAGCAGAAAATAATGACCCCTCCAAAAGAAGATTAGTGCATTAACTCATTAGTAAAACATTAATAAAAAATGAGAAATTGTTCAATCTAGCCTTATCTTAATTAAGACAGTATAAAAGGAATTAGATAATATGAAAGACACTGAAGGGAAGAGAAACAAAAACAAATATAGTAAGTGTTACTCAATTAAAGAGAGCAATTGTGTTATGGGAAAGGGATTACCCATTATTATACAGTGGTACCATGGGTTACAGACGCTTCAGGTTGCAGACGCTTCAGGTTATAAACTCCAGAAATAGCACCTTGGGTTAAGAACTTTGCTTCAGGATGAGATCAGAAATCGCATGGTGGTGGTGCAGTGGCAGTGGGAGGCCCCATTAGCTAAAGTGGTACCCCAGGTTAAGAACAATTTCAGGTTCAGAATGGTCCTCCAGAACGAATTAAGTTCTTAACCTGAGGTACCACTGTATTATTCCAATCATTTAAGTTCTGGAATATTGGGATCTTCAACCTGTACAAGTGTTGATCCTTGTCTGGTCACCATCACATGAGCAGACGAGTGGTGCAATCCTTGCTGTGCCTGTCACAACTCTTACCTCCTTGCCAGCTTTGGCCCGTTTGTCATTCACACAGTGGTGGTAATGGCGGATCTGAAGTGGGGAGCCGCTCTAGGAGTGTAGATTCCTATATATTTTTGAACCTTGCACAAGCTGGGTTTTAAATGTGTGGGGAACCTACATGCGTGTAGAAAGGGGCCAAGTGCAGCAGTTGGGGCAGGTTCACAAGCATAGGTCCTTCACCAATGCAGCACCCACAGACACCACTAGTACTTTCCATGAAAGGTCTGTGAATATCCCCACAAAAATCCACATTGCACGAGCAGCTGTTTGCTCTTTCTGCTGTTTATTGTTTGCACTGGCTGTGCTTCTTCTATAACAAAAAAGGTAAAAGGTAAAGGACCCCTGGACGGTTAAGTCCAGTCAAAGGCAACTATGGCGTTTTGGCGCTCATTTTGCTTTCAGGCCGAGGGAGCTGGCGTTTGTCCACAGACAGTTTTCTGGGTCATGTGGCCAGCATGACTAAACCACTACTGGTGCACGGAGGACCGTGACAAGTGCCAGAGTGCACAGAAACACCATTTACCTTCCCACACACCTTTTAACATGCCACATCCCACTAGATGCTAGGACAGGACACCCTTCTCCCCTCCCTTCTGTTTTGAACTGATGAGGGGTGAAAAGAGTATGAAAGCTGTGGTTGTTGGTGCAGGTGTCCTTTTTTCTGTCCATGCGGGGCTGACTCCCATGCTCAGGAATGATACTCAAGACCCACAGTTTGAGGAAACCAGAAGGCTGTATTCAATAAATCAGTACATGGTCTCAACATTAGTTCAAGGTACAAGGATACATGACACATAGGTCTATAAGCTAAGTTTTAAGATTCATGGCAAGGCATTAGCTAAGACCTACACTTGACATGGGAGCCATTTTGTGACTGGTGCTTGTGACACTATTTCAGTATTCCAAATGTGTCCAGCTGCAAAAACACACACAAAAAAACAAAAACAAAAAACCTTGCTGCCTCCTACCTTACTGATAGGTTAAAAGAGCAACTAGAGCTCTATCTAACATATTGCCCGTTTAACCACCTCTGAAGAGGCCAGAGAATCAGATTCAAGGCCTATCAAGTCCAGTATAGCCCATCAACAGGACATGAGGGAAATTGTCCTCTCCTGCTGTAGTTCCCCAGCAAGTGGTAATCAGAGGTAGCATATAATCACCTTAACTAATAGCCAAGAATACCCTTGTCCTGCATGAATTTGTCTAAACTCCCATGCCTTTCCTTGGCTTGTGGCCAGTCATCAAGTTTAAGAGAGATAAAGTGTAGAGGTGCGTTCTTCAATGATCCCAAGCCAGTTGGGCTTCATTGGGGAGAGCATTTCATAGGCACAGGGCCACAACTAAAAATGCCATCTCCCTTTTTAAAAAGGTAGTGAAAGAAATCCCAACAAACCTTCCCAAAACCACTTCTGGTTTCTGTCAGTTCTGCTAGATTGTAAAACAACAACAACAACATGCTTCCAGTGGCTCCAATTAAAATATAATATTAAAGTACATTGGATCTCAGAACTGTAGATTATTGCTGCAAAGAATGACAACATGCACGATATATCTGGACTCAGCACAAGTTTTCCTGCTCAAGTCCATTGAAATGTCCGAACACTGAAAAGAAATAAGTGCAGGGCTTTTTGCAGAACCCCTGGAATTTAGCAGAAAGAAGATGCTGTGAATATGGACAATCACGAGCATAACGTAGGCAGAGCAGGGTTGGGATAAGATTGGATACTGTGTGGCAGGACTGAGGTTGAGCAGTAAGTTGGGCAGCCTAAGGGCATGTCTGCACTGCAAGTGAACTTGTTTATATTTGGTGTGATGGTTTGTTTGCGGTGTATTTGTTTCAGTGCTGCGACAACTGGAATGGGATCATATGTGCATGAACTGGAATGGGAATCTCATTCTGAGCTCACCAGCAATAATTAGGCAATTGCAGGACGGTACAATATCTCTAGAGATGCATGGCTGTAGTTTCTAGTTTCCATTAACCTTCCAGGTCTCCTCATTTTTATGTTTGCTTTGACTCACCAGCGAGAATTACCCAACTATGCATTCCTTCTGTATTACACCTAGACCTCTGTTTCTTCATAATTACAAAAGGATCTTGGCTGTTCATGAGCAATATAAGAAAGCTGATTCCAGATAGCGTGAGGAAAAGGGAGAGCGTATGCAATATGTCCCCAAAGAGATAAGAAATGTTAAAGGGAGATGCAGCATGTATAGATGGTATGAATGAATGCAATAGTAAGCCCCTTGTGTAATGTTCTTTTATGTAAATGGAACGTGCACCTATATAGTTATGTATGCATCATAAGCCATATATTGATTTAAAAGGGAAGTGGTTGGAAGATAATGGGAGGTGGGGGATGAATTAAAAAGATGGGCAGTTACTTGGTGCTATGTGTCTGCAGATACTCCCTGTTTGGTGCCATAACCACAAAGTCAATCCTGTTGCAAGGAGTTCTCTCTAACTCCCCATTCTTGCCATTTCAAAGGAGCATTGGCAGTGGTGACTGCCAGCCACCAGCTAGTGCCCAATGGGAAGGCAGGGGAAACCAGCAGTAGGTGGAGCCAGAGCCAATGGCAGAGAGAACCACATGCTGATTTGCTATAAGAAGGTAGGCAGGTCGGGGATTGAAGATTCACCCTAATGGACCAGCCTCCACTGAGCACTGGAGTTCTGACAGACCTCCAGCTCTGCTGGGTGACTGCTACTTTCCCCTGTGACTCTTTCCTTTCCTTACAAGGGGCTGACCAGCCTCATACCATGCTTTGAATTAACTATTACTTGGTGGTGTGTTCTTGCTGCAGAGTCATCAATGGTGAGGAAAAAATATCTTTCACAAGTTCAGAGGCACTCCTTTCCCAACTTCCAAGAAATTGAAAATGAGTTGTTGCAGGTCTGATTTTTCATTCAGATTAACTCTGGCTTAATTACTAGGCCACGTTGCCAAGCCATAGTATGAGAAACTCACTGGAGAATAAATTGGGATGGGCTCACCAGGAACAGGTAGGGTATAGTTTTTTGGGGGTAGGGGGCTTTCTTAGTTCTTCTGAAGCAGCCAATACAGTCCTGCAGCTGGCTGTTCGTTTATTTGGTGGTTGAACCAGCCAGAGATAATCATAAGTAAATCATAAAAAGAGGCGAGGAGGGAGAGAGAGAAAACCAGTAGATAATATGCTGCAGAAGGGTTTAACGGGGTGAAAAATTGTCTCTTGCTGAACTGCCTGTGACACTAAACACTGTCTGGGAGATCTTCACTCTTCTTCCTCCATAGAGGCTTAAGGGAAGCGACAGGCAAGGCTGCAAGCCAGCAGCTGGGGGCTTTGGAAGTGACAGGAAAAGTGCCTGGGCCTTTTCTCTCTCTTTCTCTCATCAGCATCTTTCAGCATCTCGCAAATGCAATCAGTCGCTTAGGCGGCTTCCTGTGCAGAGGAGCTTTCTCTCTGTCTGCCAAAGTAGAAAAGTGATGGGGGCATCCCTGGGACCTTCTCCTTCACTCCTAAAACACTCTCTTTCCCTGATTCATGGTGGTGTATCATTTACATTGCATTGCCAGCTCAGCCCCTGCTGTGAAGAGAAGTCTGGCCAAGGGCTTGTTATAGAAATACAGAATTCATTAGGCGTCAGGGAGAAATTTGATCCAGTCCACATTTACCTAATCTGCACTTTCTGAAACAGTATTAAAAATAAAAATAAAAAAACCCTGCCCTCATTCAGAATTTGTACTCTCCAAATATTGCAATACAATTCCCCAGGTGAGTAATGTGTACAAATATGCATGTACTAGGGCAAAGTGTGCATGAACATGCATATATTAGTGAAAATTACATGCACAAATGCATTCTGTTTGATGAAATGTATATATTGGGTAACATTGCATAGAAAGGTGTAAATATGAGGAGCACCATAAAATGCTGATGAATGTTCATGAGGACTTTGCACTCTGATATGGAAATGTGGGGAAGATTAGAATTAAATCCATACATGATGTCTTTTATATGGGGTTGTGTGGAGGGCTAAGCTTCTTTCCCACTCCCCAGATCCCATGCTAACTGCCCTTACTGTAGGCAAACTGTTTTCCCTCTATCCCAACAGTATCAATGCTTTCCTCAGCATCTTCTGAAATGAACCTTTTCAGGTGGCTCATGCCTATGTTACCAATTGTTTGGGATTTTGAGTTGAAAAACCAAGAAATATCTAGGAGAACAAGTAACTATTGACAGACTTAGGTCTGTTACATTCAAAGCACTATGTAACAGTCATGGCTTCACCCAAAATATTCTGGGAACTGTAGTGTGCTAAGGGGCCTGAGAGTTGTTTTCAGAGTAGGTAAACTGTCAATCACTCTTCCCAGAGAATTCTGGGAACAGGGCCCAGCCACAAAGAGATGCATAAAAATAAACTTGGCTAATAATAATAATAATAATAATAGAAAAAAGGAAAAAATAAACCTGGCCGGGGGGTAGTGGTCATATAACTCCCTACAGAGAAGACTAAGTTGTGCATGTGTAGCACAGTTCAAGCAAGCTTCAACCATATGAAGTGAGGATTTCAGCTCTAATTACAGTGGTACCCCGCAAGACGAACGCCTCGCGAGACAAAAAACTCGCAAAACGAAAGGTTTTTTCGTTTTCGAGTTGCCTCGCAAGACGAATTTCCCTATGGGCTTGCTTCGCAAAACGAAGCTTGCCCCGCAAGCTCCGGGGACAGCGGGTCTTCCCTGCTGTCCCCGGACCTCTTTTGAAGCAAGGTGCGGCGGGGAGAAGCGATCTTCTCCCCGCAGCCCCAGGTCCGGGGACAGTGGGAAGCGCTTCCCGCTGTCCCCGGACCTCTTTTGAAGCAAGTCTTTGTCCCCCCTGCCTGCCTTCCCAGGGGCTTTTACATCGCCCCGGACAGCGGAGAAGTCCTCCGCTGTCCCGGGCGATTTTAAAATGCCGCCCGCCAGCATTTTAAGATTACCCCGGACAGCGGAGAAGTCCTCCGCTGTCCCGGGGTTTTTTAAAATGCTGGGGGTGGGAAGAAAAGCCCTTGTCCCCCCCCCCAGCCTTCAGAAGAGGTCGGGGGACAGACTGTCCCCGGACCTGGTCTGAAGGCGGTTTCCATAGGAACGCATCAATTGATTTTCAATGCATTCCTATGGGAAACCGTGCATCGCAAGACGGAAAACTCGCAAGAAGAAAAAACTTGCGGAACGAATTAATTTCATCTTGCGAGGCACCACTGTATATGGCGGGGTCAGTGGGGGAATTTACTACAGAAGGTATTTTTCTCTCTGGGAGCAGAACAGTTTCTGATAGACTTGGTGTGTCGCTTCAGCTACAGAAGCTTATAAGGGTGGGGGGGAGGAATATGGCAAGTCTCCAAGAAAAATTTAAGAAGTATTAGCAATCCCTATGTCAGTGGCATGTTTGAATGTGGCTGGGAAATTTTATGTACACTGTTCATACCTCCAAAATGTTCTGACTTTGTGGTTCCTAGGGATGAACTGCAATATCCTCATTCAAGTGGTGGAAGAATAGTTATAGAAACCTGATTTTTTCCTGCCTCCCAGCACTGGTGCAAAAAGCAGGAAGGATAGTCCCAGGGGTATCACTATTCTATTAACAGCTCACGGACACCTGCCATACCATTGCCCCAATAATGAAACTGTTACTGTCGGTTATATTAATGGTGCTGTGCTATTAGGCTAAGTATTAAATTGATATTGCAATGGCTCCACATTATCATCATATGAGCCGTGTTGTATGAGGTATTGCTTTTTCAGTAAGAGCAATGTGAGCTTGCTGCCCGGTAGCTTAACATTCAGATTTTCATTGTGTTTGATTATATTCGGAACATGTGAAATGTTGTTATTATTACTTTATTGGCTGTATTCATTTAGAGTCCTACAGATTATTGATCACGGCATTAGTGCAAAATGAGGGTGAATGAAATGCTTCTTTTAATTGGGCCAACCAGTCACTTAAGACAATTGCAAGCTTCTAACAGACAATGGGTTTTAGAATAAATGAGATCTTACTGTTTCAAGGGCATGTTTGGAAGACTCATTTTATACTAAATGAGAAGGGGGGGGGAGAGAGAGAGACCTACAACCCACACACCCACTTACAGCCACTCTCTAAGAGACACAACTCTAACAATGACATAATAATATTTATTGATATTATCAGCAGGCTAGCTGTAATGCATCTTGACCCTGAATCAACTCTCCTACAAGGAAAGCTTACAATGTACAAATACAATCACATAATAGAGGCATGTGATGTTGCGGGGCCGACCCACCCAGGAGGTAGACTGAAGCAGATGCCTCGGGTGGTGGAATCCTGTAGGTGGCACCCCCACAGAACGCCACCCACCACTACAGGGGTTGCACGGTGGCGGCAGCTTCTAACGGGATCTTCCAAGATCTTGCAAGAGTTCTGTGAGATCTTTCCAGAAGCTGCCACTGCATCGCCCAAGTAAGTGAGGCTGCAGAGGTGGTGGGGAGCAACAGTGGGGCCCACACCTTCCCACTTCACCTCAGGTGGTGAAGCAGTATGGACCGCCCCTGTGATATTGAAATCCCCATAGTTAAGATCATGCATGCTGCTTTGCCTGTGCGATTGAGGGGGCTGGAGCTGTGCGCCGCAGAGCATGCAGACGTGTCATGCGGATGCCTCGTGGCATGCATGCATGACGCAAGCAATGCCTCATGGTGTGCACGCACGGCTGCTGTGGAACTTTGAGGGGGTCCGGCCCCCTCATTGAAAATTTTCAGGGTTCAGGGCTCCCACCTCCCAGATAATGTACCTAGTTTAAGATGGTGGCAAATTAACACATCAAATCTTTATTAAATCCTAACACTTTCTCGATCCAGGGATTAGAAAGGTCTGGCACCCAGTTTAAAACACACGCTCCAAACTGATAACAATATAAACACCTATGCAGTTTTCCAACAACAGTAACAAGTGTACAGCAATGGCTGTATAGAGGAAAAGTGTGCATCAAAATGGATATGTTAGCGAAAATAACTTCCCAAATGTGTTATACTGGGGGAAATTGCTCACAAAATGGTGTGTATGGTAGGAAAATTTTGTCCTAAAACACTGATGAATTTTTGTGGGGCATTTTTAAAAACAACAACAACAATAACAATAACCCAACAACCTGCAAACAAATGTGGAAATGTGACAAATTGAACTCAAGATCAGAAAAAATGCAAAATGGAGAGAAACCAAAATGGACAGGTTTGTCAATTCCTACTAATAACTGGCTCCCATTTTTCTTCACCTATGTCCTAAACGGCATATACACAGCCCCTGCTTTTGCTCTCTCTGTATTCTTTACACACACCAGCACTCATCATAGCATATAGAGAGATAGCAGGAGAGAGGGAGAGAGAGAAGGCAAAAGCTGGCAGTGAGTCAATATATTTCAGTGTTTTATTACCACAGAACTGAAGTAGCATTTAGTTGTTTAGCTCAGCACAGAGCCAGTGGTCTAAAGTAGTGACTCAGATATTGGGGCAAACGATTAAAGGAGAACAAAAAAAATCTATGCATTAATTAGCAGGTCAGTGGTGGGTGAGTAGTTATTACTAAATTACAAGGTTTGCATCTAACGGACAGGATTGATCGGTAGAGTTTGCCAACTCTGGTGATTGTTTATTGAAGCTGTGAGTCAGTAGGGATAGACTCCTATTTATTTGTTGATTGATATGGAATAGGGGGCGGGCCGTTGTCTAGCTCTTTTCCATTTTTCTTATATATTGTGGACATTTGAAAAAAATGGTACTGTCTACCAGGGAAAATTGACAGTGCTACTTCTGGGAAGAGTGGCTGTATGAGCATGAGCAGGTACTATGTCACAGATGTGAGAGGAAGGATACCTACAGGAATAATGGGAAAGAGCCCCATTGATCTTGAATGATGCTGGTGTTGTTGTTATCCAGCCTTTCTTGTTGGTTGCTTTTAAAACTTAATTATAAATAATTGCCTCAAATACAGTGAAATCACCTGCTCACAATATGAACAAAGGCTAATATGACCAAATAAGGCCCACCACAAGAATTAAACAAAGCCATTAAGGAAACAAAGTTCATCATCTTGTTTTCAGGATGCAAAGTTAGGTCAACATTTCAGAGATTTTAGGAGCAGGGGCAAAAACAGGTAAAGTTTGACTCAAACTTACAACAAAAACAGCATTTATATAGAACATTACAGTATTTTCGTATCATTTTAGGAATGAGAAGTTTGGATCTGATTAATTAAGGGGAATGTTTGAAGATCTGAACTCTCATCAACCTGAACCAGCAAACTAAATGAACAGGGATGATGGGATTTGTTGGCTACGATCATCTTGAGGGCCACCAGTTTCCCCTCAATGGAATAAAGGTGGTTGTTCTTTCAATAAAGACAAACTTTCTGTGAACTGAACGCTGTGAACAATGTACATCCCTTGAACACACATATAAAACAGAAATGTTATTTTAAAGTTTAGAAGATAAATATTGTCCTTGGGAGAAGACAAAAGATTTGGAAAATAACCATTCTGGTGGGCAGCAGCAAACTGTAGAAGCCAATAAAAGTGAAATGAAATTCTATCCCAAATGGATATATTGGGTGGTATTCAACAAAATTTTGCTCAGTAAACCAATTGAAATGAATGCACCTAACTTACTCATGTTCATTAATTTCAGTATGTTTACTCTGAGTAAAACGTAGCTGTATACAACCCAATAAAATGAAAATTGCCACATAAACAGTAGGCCCAAGTCCCTAGTAATCCAAAATGTGTGATGTCATCAAACCACGCTGTGAACTTATTTGCTGGTAATAGTAGTAATAGTAATAGTAATAAGAACATTACTTAATTGTTATTTACTTTGAATGTACATAAACATCCCAAAGCAACTAGAGATAAAATCAGGAAACAATTAAAGCTTTGGGTGGTGGCCAAACCATCACTGACCCATTGTGTGTTGCCTTCTCAACATACAGGTTGGTCTGCCGTAGTCGAAACAAAATTAAAAAAAAATATTCATTCCAGTAGCACCTTAGAGACCAACTAAGTTTGTTATTGATATGAGCTTTCGTGTTCATACCAATAACAAACTTAGTTGGTCTCTAAGGCGCTACTGGAAGGATTTTTATTTATTTATTTTGTTTCTTCTCAATGTACTCCAATTCATTGGCTGCTCCTTGCAGAACAAGGAAAACTCACCATGTAGTGCTAGTGTGTCACATATTTTGCCTTGCCCGGTGTGGCAATCACACACTGGGCCCCCCGGACGTTTGACCGTCTATTGGCCCTGTGCCACCAATGTGATTGCTTTCTTCGCTGCCACCAACCCGTGTCTCACGGGTACACACGGAGTCCAGACAGTTGTTAACATTAACAAATAATCAAGTTTATTTATAGGCATGAACAAGCTTATGGTTTCCCTTAATTTTTCTTGGCAGATTCTTAAACTTAGTTCCTTAACTGTCCTATGCGTTCCTAACAACTTAAAACTGATTATTCCAACTATCTATCTGACTCCACCTAACAATTCCTCTCACTCACTCATAACACAACTCGACCAACCCACAGACCTCCCTCTTTCTTCTTCAACTCCCAACCCTCAACTGACTTTCAAAACCTCCCACTCTAATTTTTACTCCTCCCCTTGCATTCTCACTGGCCAATCACATCACACACTCATTTAACCCTTTCCTTATGACCCACCTAGGAGGCAAATGCCACACCCGGCATTACTGATGGAAAAAGAAGAAGGAGATGTTGGACTGCTGTCTTTGGTGGCAACCAAATATCTCCTGCAACAACTAGCTTTGGCCAAAAGGCTAATTTGGATGAAGAGTGGTACAAAGCAAACCCTTCCCTGAGTGTCACAGAGGTCTAAGAGGGGTAGAGAAAGACAACACTGGGATGTAGAGAAAAGCATCATTCACTTCTACCCTCAGCCATGCAATATCCATAGCATTGGGGATTGATCAGAAAGAAAAATCTCCTTGCCCTGAGGTTCCCCAGATAGAGATGTAAAGCAGGCAATAAGGAGGGAGGGAGGGAGAGGCTGGCTGATGAATACGAGACTGGAGGATTCCTCTCTCTGTGCATTAGAAGCTCAGCAGATTGCACTAATGTGCATAATATTCAAGCTGTCAGAGACCTCTCTCCAGCTCTGCTTGGAGGCAGGAAAACACTGAGAACATTTTATCTCATTTGCAAATGAGTTTTTATGCCCAGTAAAATGCTGTTTTCATATCAATTAATAATTCAGCTAATAACACAATTTAAAAAGTATGCCCTTTTTGTTTTTCCTGGGGGTGATTTCAAGGAGGCGGGGAAAGGATGGGGCATTCCAAGATGCATCAAAGGGGGCTCTCTGCGCTGCTGAAGCAGTGGTTAGTTGCAGCAGCACTTAATGGAGACTTGACAAATGAGTTTCAAATTTGCAGAGCATGTTTCTGAGCATGCAACCTCCCAAGTCAAATATGAGAAAGAGTCTATTATCCCAGTCAGCTAGGGACAAGCTTGTGAATGTGGTGGTGTGGTGATGCAATACAGCCAGTCAGATTTTTGCCAAGTGGGTTTTGTGATTGCTATGGCAGAACAGAACTAACTTAAATGCAGATCTCTTGAGTTTTGGATGTGGATCTCAGGAGACTGTGTTAGATATGTCCTATTCTCCCTTCTCCATAATAGCTATATGTTTGTAGCTGTCAGGAATAACTGGCATCCTAACATTCCATTCTGTGTTGCAGAATTGGGAAATAACACATACTGTTTATTTTATTTTGGTTGGACCATTAGTGTACATAGAGCATAGAACTGATATTCTAGTGTTGCCATCCTTTCTGATTTTATGCGGAATATTTTAAAGCATATCTCCAAGTTTTAGTTCTTCTCCAGAGAACCTACAACCTATTCAGAAATACAGTTTCTGATGGAAAATATTTTCTGATAAATTCTAGTGGAGGAAAGAGCTGTCTTCTAAGCATCATTTGACAGCATCATTTTATGCAACATCTTCCTGTCCAAAATCCACATGGTGGCGGTGTCAACTTTCAGCTCTAGAGGGGGTGAAATGTATATGCCCCAGGTCCTTGCTGCTGTTTTAAAGGGAGGCTCTTTCTAGCCTCCATTTAGCGTCTGTCACTAGAAAGTGAGACCTTCTGAACCCTGCTGTTCACAGCTGGGATCATTTGTGTCTTTCCATGTGGTTAATGTTGTCATGGCGTTTCCCTCCCAGGTTTTTATTTATTTATTTAATAGAACAAGATGTTGATGAAAACACCTGCTCAGGCTTGCATTTTCTTAATGAGTAATCTGTATGGCATTAAATGGCACTACAAACCAATTACAGCTGCTTAGATAGCAGGCATGTGTTAATAGAGCCATCATAGATCATAGCTATTTCAGTCTCATAACAGAATGCTTAGATTTCATTTGCATGACCTCATGGGGAAAAAATGTATCGTGGGAATCCAAAAGAAATCAACTAACTTTGCTGTTCTCTCTTTCTCCTTTTCTTGTTTCTCTAGGTAAGTGAAAACCTGTTTTTCCTTTACCTGGCGATCTCATAGTCCTGAAGTGATGAAGTTCCATTCTTTTGTGTGACTCAGGCTTGGGGTGTCTTGGATTCAAACTCATGGTGTTCGCTGCAGATATCTGTGAGTCTTTGCAAGTATGATTTGCTTGTTGAGTAACCAAAGATATGAAGCATTGTTGTGTGATCTGTTCAGATTTAGGAAGCTTCATGACTTAATGCTCTGCTGGAAATCCTCATTTTCCATACTGTTGATACATGCATGTGAAATATTTGTTTCTCTTGGCATTGATATCAGTGTTGGCTCACGGATTTTGGTCATGAGACATGGTTAGGTAAAGACATCCCCATGCAACCTTGATTTCCATTTGCACCCATAATGCCACTGAGGATTCCAGTGTGCACTCTCAGTTAAGCATGTGGTATGTGCCCTAGGTAGGTGTAAAATCTGTTGTGACTTGATTGGACTAATTCTTATAATGGAATGGTAACCACAAAAGAGTATGTATTGCAAGTTCATCAGTCTATACAGGGAATATTAAAACAAACACTATGATCCATAGGAGCCAACTCTTAGGGGCCGAGGTCCCTTTAGACCCCCCAATAAAATATTTGAGATGGCCAAACACCCCCTGCTGCAAAGTTGATGGGTATTGCCCTTCAAATGGCGTGCAGGTGCCAAGTCTTGTGATTATGTGGGGTGGGGTTTACCTAGGACCCCCCCCCCATATTTTATTTATGTTGACACCCCTGCTATGTGCAGTAGTCCTGTTTTCAGAGCATATGATCCTGTTATGGTAAGTTTTTAGAAATTTGGTGGACGTTTGCATTTATTGGTAATGTTTAAGATTTTAAGGAAGCAAGAGGAAGATGTCAGAAAATTCTGACGTTTACCAGTAAAATTCAAAGTCAACTGAGGGCCTTCAGTAAATGTCCAAATGTCATTCTCATTTCCAGGTAAAGTTTATGTCCCATGCCTCAGATGTAAAATGTGGACAAGTCTCATGACATAAATATTTCTCATAATATCTGTGAGTCTTTATAAAGTCTTTAAAAATACCCAGTAATTGTCAGCATTCAACACATTTTTGGTATTTATCATGACATACATACAGGTTTTTAAATCAACTGTGGTATCTGTGCAAGGTGAAGCAGGTTTGGATAGTCTCTTTAATCGCTTTACATCAGAAGATCAGAAGTTCTTGAACATTGCCCAAATTGCATTATGGGTTGTCACTTATATTTTAGACTAGCACCATTTACATGATCATGTCTGTCCTGGGATGATTGGATGCAAAGATTCAGGCCTAGTACACCTTTCATAGTTGTATAGAAGTAGGAACTCCATCAGAAATATCAGAAGGTGAAATTTCATACCCTTGGAACACAATAATCTGCATCTTCTGCTGTTCCACACAGCTTTTAAAAGTGCAGGAGCCCTAAACCATCTTCGCTTTACATATTTCACAGAAGTCTTAACATATTTGAACTCTTAAGGGTCATAAAAGCATCCAAGCTTTGGAAGAATTACAAAATCACACTGAAACCAGAAGTTCCTTTCCACTTGAGATGTGCTCTCAAGAAAAAGAAAATTGCAAGAAAATTGCTTGCAGTCAATTGACTCATGCATTTGCTTCAGGAAAAAGAAAACCAGAAATGTAAAATTGCCAAACAAACAAACAAACAAACAACCTTATGCTGTTTCCAAAATGACATTTACCAGCCTCCCCTAATCTGATGTCCTCCAAATATTTGGGACTAGAATTTCTATTGTCCCCAACCATTGGTCATACTGGGTAGTGCTAATGGGAGCCGGCATCTCTCAATAGCTGAAGAACACCAGATTGTGGAGAGCTGAAATACATGCTTTGTTTTGTTTTTGACAGGCAGCCTAATCCTATGCGTATTTCCAAAAAAGCATATTCCTTTTACTTTAATGAGGCTTATTCTCAAAAAAGGGAACTTGTGAAGCTGCTTTATCCTGAGAAATGAAAAAAAGAAAGGCTTATTTCAACAAATATTGTGACTGGTGAAAGTTCTCCAAGGTCTCAGACAGAGGTCCTTTCCCCATCTGCAGTTGGAGATCCTTTTTGAACAGATATGGCAAGGTGTGAACCTGGGACTTTAAACAAGCAAAATGTGCACTTTGCCATTAAGCTGTTGGGCTCAGAGGTAAAAGGGAAAATGTGCATAGGATTGCAGCCTTGATTTGTGTACATGTGGAATGATGAGGCAAGTCACGTCCTGAAGAACCTGAGTTCACTGCAGGCAGATAGTGTGGTCAGCACTCCTAAGCAGATGATTTTAGCAGAAATTGGCATGTGGTTTCAATTAGCATCATGCTAATATTATACTTTCCGTTACATTTTCCATCAAACAATCGATGCCCTTTCCTATTTGGCCTTGCCAAAACAGTCCCCAGAACAGTGGCTTCCTGAACAGATGCCAAGCATCTAATACATTTGATTGCCTTAAAAAGTCACTTGCTACTCCAAGTTATTCTACTTTGTATACAAACATGAGGAAATGCAACATTTGCTGGCAGTAGAGGTCAGTTAATAGACATATTTTTGGATCAGTAGCATAACTTGAGTAGTCTCATCCAGGGTGCAACTCCCTAGTGGGTGCAGGCAGGACTGAGCTGAGTGTTTTTCACCAAATATTTTCAGTCCTGCAAGTGGCTGTTACAGACAATAAAATATATCTGAACCTCTTCTGCAGCCATGCACATAATAGCTGCTGTTTAGCACACATTTTTCTTCTTCAAGTCTTCTCTTTCTGGCAACAATTTACACCTTGCCTATGAAATCTGACTATGTGACAAAGCAGCAGCCCAATGAGGACAAAAAGGGACTCGCCCTCACCTGAGATCACGAGCATCAGAGAAAGTGGGCTTGTTTCAATGCATTCCAGGGGGTTTGCCTGAACCCCACTTCAAGCCCTCCCTTGAAGAACTGACACAAAAAGGACACCTTTCACAAGGTGACAAATAAACATGTTCATGCTTAGGCTCAATTCTAAGTGCAGCTGAGACAGACCTGCCAAACTGCTCCCCACACAGAGTGACATATTGGCCATGGATCAATTGCACACAGGCGCAGAGTGTGCTTGAATGAAATAACCACATGGACAGGTCTAATCACATGGATTTTCCCCACCCCGTGTGTGTGTGTGTGTGTGTGTGTGTGTGTGTGAGAGAGAGAGAGAGAGAGAGAGAGAGAGAGAGAGAGAGAGATACTACCTGTGGTAGATCTGTCATTCATCAGGACTTTCCATTACTTCTGAATGCTAGCAAATAGTAACAGCTACAAGGGTAAGATAATGATCACTTATTCTCCCTGCTATTGTATCCCAAATTGTCAACAAGGTTGTTTTCAGGGTATCTTTTGTGAAATTAGACTCTGTTGTCATAGTTTTATTGTGTTAAAATAACTTTGCTGTAATAAATTGCCTCCTTGTATAAAATGCTGATCTGGACCCGTGACTTGAATCTGAATTGCAACCATCATTGGAGCAAAGGGGACTTAGTAGGGGGATGGGGACTTGCTTCGAGAAATGTTGCTAGAAGAAACCTGTTAAACAAGAGCTTGCTTCAAGTGAACTAGGCTGTGTTGTTTGTCAACCAGATGTCATTTGTGAATAAGTTAGCTTGTGGAGAATCTATAATGTGGGTGGTATCAATTTCCTGTGAGGTGTGAAACTGAGCTGTTCCCCAAATGCCGTGAATTAAAATTAGAGCAGCTTCACACGTTAGGAGAACGCGCCAAAAAGGGGAAATGTGAATAAGTTGTACTTCTTCTCTGTGAAGAAGGGGAAATTCATTGTTTCTTTGTGGAGTGCATGCTCATCTCACCACCTGAGCATCATGCATCTTCCCCACAGAGAAGATGCACAAGTTCCTCTTCATGCATAATGCAGGAGCACAAAAGGAAGAAACATTATGTGCAAAAACCATCCATTTCCTTGATAAGTGTGAGCTATTTTCACTGTTACCATTGCTTCTTAATGTTTTTCAAAGTTGATCCAGGTTCATAACCCATGTTTTCAAGATATGTTCTGAGTTTGTGCTGAGCTGATGGAAAATTTGGTTTTGCTTAATCTTCATTAAACAATGAAATATTGTAATACACAATGTGCCACTTCAAACAAACAAATTCTGAACTCCTTTGTGCATTTCTTAGTGGTATAAAAGTGTGCTTATATATATGTCTACACTGACATCAACTCCCAATAAATTCAGTGGGGCTTACTACCAGGTGAGGGAGTATAGGATTGCAGCTTTGGTATCTGATCTTGATTCATGATATGACATTTTAATTCTAATCATTTTTTAAAGTTAGCTTCTAAAAGTCTGAAGTGTGACTAGGAGCTGTATTATTACTGTCCCTACTTGTGCATATTTCTCAAAAGTAATTCCACATTCAAGGCACCTTACTCTTAAGTCAGTGTACATACAATTTCCATGCTATAGTTTGATTCTAAACTTATTCCATAGGATTCATCCCATTTTAGGGTTGCAGCCCTAGAGCAAGAACTTGCCATTTTGACAAACACCAGCCAAAGGTCTTCAGTGGTTCTGTTAGCTAATAACAGACATCACAACTTTCAGCTATTTTATGTTAGTAAAAGCAGAGACATAGGGCACTTCCAGACCGTCGGTACTTTGTAGAAGTGATTCAGCTGCATACCACAATTTTAAATTTCCACAGTCAATGTGGATTAAAGTGCTCTGTTGCCCGAGTGCAACAAATCCACTTCAAAAAACATACGCAACAGACTTTCTTCCTTTTTTAAACCTAGTTTCTTTTCTTTTCTTTCTTCAAAACCCAAGGTAGCATAAATATGTTTCCCAGCCAGTCATCCATCCATTCAGACAGTGGTCGGACTGAGACCTGCTGAACTTCAGCAAGATGGAGCCTTCATTTGGCTTCAGGAGAGCCCGTGTGGTGTAGTGGTTAAGAGTCTTGTAGTCTTGTAATCTGGGGAACCGGGTTCGCGTCTCCGCTCCTCCACATGCAGCTGCTGGGTGACCTTGGGCCAGTCACACTTCTTTGAAGTCTCTCAGCCCCACTCACCTCACAGAGTGTTTGTTGTGGGGGAGGAAGGGAAAGGAGAATGTTAGCCGCTTTGAGACTCCTTAAAGGGAGTGAAAGGCGGGATATCAAATCCAAACTCTTCTTCTTCTTCTCTTCAAAACAGACCCTGTTTGGGGCCAAACTTTAGAACTGGGCTGAATGCTCAACCTAGTTCAGCTGTGTTTCCTGTTCTGCCACAAGACCAAAAAGGAAGGGACATCTGTCATGCCCCTGCCTTGTCTTATCTGATGGAAGTTATAAGTCATGTAACAAAACTATCTATCTATCAATCACTTTATTGGTACAAAATAAATGGTGTGACAGAGAAGAGAAAGGAAAGCAAAGAAGTCCCTGAGGCTCCTTAAAATGAAATATTGCAGAGTGAGTACAGAACTTAAATGACACAGTAGTTGGAAAAATGGGGCCCGTTTTCCAAATTTCAATTTCAGGTTTTAAAATACATACCACTGACATTTTGAAACTTGACTATGAGAAGTGCCTTATTAAACATGAGAAGTTAAGATTTGTTGGTTGGTCGTAAGTTCATCATGTTAAGTTTCAACTTGACAGACTCAATATTTGTTCTCTTCTCCCACACAAAAGAGCCCCTCAACTAATCATGTGCTCATGTGGGATACTTGAGGTTAGGGGTGTGAGGAGCCAGAGTTCAGAGCTGATGCGTTCCGTGTTTTTGTAAGACAAATTTCAGGGTGGGGAATTGTGCTTATTAACTTTCTCCTCCAAATTAATCTTGTCTTTATTGTGCAAACAGCCCTTTGCATTTTGCTTTCATCTCCACTTAGCTGCTGCCTGCTCATTACCCTCCACAGAAGTCTCCTGTCCTTACCAATGATCCTGCTGAGGTTCTTCTCCCTCCCCTCTCTTTCTGATGCTGCAGCTATTTGTAGGCACCATAGGGCGGGCAGTTGCGGGGGGGGGGGGGAGAGAAGTCCTTGCCCAAACAGGATTACAAAAGAAATTGGCATATCATTTACAGTGGGCTCCTTATCGTTATCATTAGTGCTAATGCCTTCATCAGTTCCCCAGCAAAAGCCAGGCCTCTGGGGCCTTTCTGCCTCCTGACAGCAGAGACACCCGTGCGCAGATTAATATTCAGCTCTGCTTATGCTAATGGCAGCTATTTGTAACATTAATATTTTCTTTCGCAGTAAAAACACGCAACAACAACAACAGAAGTAATAATAATAATGGTTTGTCTTGAGGATTTGAGTTCTAATGGGCTTTGTGGGAGTTGGGAGGAAGGAAGCCGAAGCCGGTGACCTAGTTTTTATCACACACTGAGGGGAACGGCTGAAGGCACTCCTTTATCGATGGCACATGAGACGCTGCTATAAAATGCTGCCCCTTTTGCACATGGGGCGAGGCCTAGGCAGTTGAGTTGCCATCACTTTTTTATGGGCTTCACTCCTCTGTCCTTTGACGGTCACCTAGAATTCAGCAGGTGAAAGTTCCCAGGCATCTTTTTTCTTTTTTACTATGCCAGGGAAAAATTCACGTGGAAAATCTCTGTTTGTCAAGTTGCTTTTTAAAGACACAAGAACAGGGCCCGTAAAAGAAGGAGGTGCTGATCTTATTGAGACGGATTCCCGAGCGATAGCCCTGTTAGTCCATTAAAGCAAAAGCTCGAAGGAGTCCTGTGGTATCTTTGAGATTAGCGGATTTATTGTGACATAAGCTTTTGAGGAGTAGAGCCCACCGTCAGAGGTGTGATATGTAGCCTCAGTTGTCAGGCAGAGAGAGAGAAAGTAAGAGAGAGAGGTGGATAGGAAGAAAGAAATGAAAAATATCATAAACAGTGGGATCAAATAGGAAACAAAAGGTTACACGCAATTGCCCAAAGTCACAAAATGCTCCCGCTGAACTGAATCAGAAGAGTATCCATTTCAGTGGCCAAGGCCTTTCAGTGATGGCTGACTCATCTGGATCAGACAGCTGCCTTGAGTTGACAGCACTTTGTTGCTCCGTCCCTTTTCTGCAATTCAGATATATATTTTAATATTTTGCATTTTGATATACTTCTGAGCTGAAAACTGTGTTGGGACATTTAGGCAATATAAAAGCCAGTGGGTGACTGGCAGTACAATCCAGACATCCTTGGCACTCAGCTTGGGGTGTGCATACCCTCCAACATTTCTCCGATGAAAATAGGGACATCCTATTCCATAATTGTAGGGACGCGGGTGGCGCTGTGGGTAAAAGCCTCAGCGCCTAGGGATTGCCAATCGCAAGGTCGGCGGTTTGAATCCCCGTGGCGGGGTGCGCTCCCGTCGTTCAGTCCCAGCGCCTGCCAACCTAGCAGTTCGAAAGCACCCCCGGGTGCAAGTAGATAAATAGGGACCGCTTACCAGTGGGAAGGTAAACGTCATTCCGTGTGCTGCGCTGGCTCGCCAGATGCGGCTTTGTTACGCTGGCCACGTGACCCGGAAGTGTCTCCGGACAGCGCTGGCCCCCGGCCTCTTAAGTGAGATGGGCGCACAACCCTAGAGTCTGTCAAGACTGGCCCGTATGGGCAGGGGTACCTTTACCTTTACCTTTTATTCCATAATTATAATTTTTACTATTTATACCCCCCACACCTTTACTGAGTTGTCCCAGCCACTCTGGGCAGCTCTCAGCACATACAAAAACACAATAAAACATTAAACATTTTTTTTAAAAAAAACAAACAGGAACACAAAACTTCCCTATACAGGATTGCCTTCAGACAGCTCGGATAGCTACATACCCTCCAACATTTTTCCAATGAAAATAGGGACGGCCTAAGGAAAAGTGGGACATTCTGGGATCAAATCAGAAACAAAGATGGCTTCTCTAAATCAGGGACGTCCCTGGAAAATAGGGACACTTGGGCAGATGTGTCCCTCTCCTCAGCCCTACAGGTCTGGGCCAGCCTTTGCCTCCAAAATGACAACAGCATCACTGCACCAGTGTGGAGCTCCCACAGGGGGCTGATGCAAGGCTGCCAGCATCACCTGTTGGCATCAGGCTAGATCTAGGCCCAGTCTGGGCAGCAGTTTTCTCGCTCTAGCTGATAAGTGCAGCAGGACTGTGGATGTGGCTGTAGCCCCACTGTCCTACCACTGACTTGCCAGAGTGGACTTCACTCAAATTTATTATCTGCATGTTAGTCTGGGAGTGCAGTCAGGGCAGTTTGTATCAGAATTGACAAAGACTGAATTCTTCAATAATCACTGCAAGAAACAAGATTCAAGGAGCTTTGTGCCCCTTTTGCATCCCATAGATTCCTCTATATTCCAACCAATCTCCTGACTGCTAACTGGCTTGCGATGGCATTCTCAGTGTTTTGATCAGCTGACATTTGGCTAATCAGAAGCAGTGGTCATTAAGGGCTGCCAAACATACTATGATCCTTATTCAAGTTCTTTTAACTGGTTAGGAATAAGATCCGAGCCACTGAATACACAGCTGAATACACAAAAGCTATTTTGACTTGGGGAAATAAGACAGGGCCTCCACATCTTCTTGAACTCTAAATCTCATCAGCCCTAGCCAGCACGGGGGATGGTCAGGGATGATGGGAGTTGTAGTCCAAGCACATCTGGAAGTCCACAGTTTTACTGTCCCTGTCATATGGTTTGTGAATATAGAGGCCTGAAGAATATCCGGCCCCCCTGTGGTCTGTGGCTACGACTGAACCTTGTAGAAAGAGGGAATGCCAAGTTTGTGATGTCTTAACCCAGAAAATCAACAACTCTGCTTGTTTTGATTTCTTACTTGTAGCTACCCAAAGGTTTTTCTTGGCACAGGAACGTGTATTTTGAGAATGTATTTTGTTCCATATGCACAGGTTTTTTCTATGTCAGGTTGTTAACATTTTGATTATTTTATGTAAGTAAATAAAAAAAAAGATTTTTGCAAGATGGTGGATTGAGAACCTTTAAAAATTGCTGTAATTAGGTTCTCTGGGAGAGCATTATGATATTTAATAGGCCCCTTAGTGATAATTTTAGTAGCCTAGCCTGGTGCCTGACAAAGTACCGTACACAGCATGTTTAATGTTGTTTTAATTAACAACTCTTAAAAGAAAATGTCAATTATGTTTCGGTATGTTCGGGCGTTACATTGATGGTAAGAATAATGCCTCTTATTTTGAAAGGAGAAGGAGGACAAGCTGCATTATTCAAGGATGGGGGTGGTGATTTTTAATTTCTTCACCCCCCACCCCCAAGCTGGTTTTCTTTTGCCACAGCCCTACCATTGTTTTCCCAGAGGCTTATTGAGAATTATTTATTTTGCTTTCTCCAACAGCACTTTGCATACTTTAAGATATGCTACAAAACACCTACAGCCAATCAACATTCTTTTTAAATGTCACATTTTCATCCACCTGCAATGTCAGAGGCTACTTTGTGGGAAGATTGCAAGCTTTATTTCTGGGTCTCTGTATTCAGGTAGGTAGCCATGTTGGTCTGACGCAGTCGAAATAAATAAAAAAATTAAAAAATTGTCCAGTAGCACCTTAGAGACCAACTAAGTTTGTTCTGGGTATAAGCTTTCAAGAAAGCTTATACCCAGAACAAACTTACTTGGTCTCTAAGGTGCTGCTGGACAATTTGTAAAATTTATTTTGACTGGGTCTCGGAAGACAGCTGAGATGTTTCAAGGTTGTTTGTGCTTTGAAAATGCAGAAGGCCTTATCTCCTTGTGGGGGTGGAGGTTTTTCACCTCTCTTTCAGTAGCTGGAAGAGGTAATGGGTAGCAGCAGAGTGTCTTCACCATGGCCTTGTCAAGCTGATGGAAAAAGTAGGTTCGGTAGCGGCATGCGTGGTGGTGAAGAGCTTCCCTCCTGATGCTGGCGTTGCTGCTGCTTACCTGGGTGGAGCTGGGTGGCGGTGAGGTCAGAGATGGACAGGCCAGATTGGTAACAACAGTTCCACCACTAGGCCCACTCAGCCCCAACTTTCCTTCTACCCAAGCAATGGTGGATGTTGGGTTCTTAACTTTCAGCAGCGCCCTGTGCTACACTAAAATTCAGTGGCTCCCCACCTCTTGTGCTTTGTTCTACAGCACTGTTGTAGCACACCCTGCAACATTGCACCCAGTGCAGCTGAACCAGTCGCACTACCCTAAAACCACCTCTGACCCAACCCTGTCATTGTAATGCAGGTAGCAGGAGGACAGCTCCACCTCACTGCACACTCTGCTACTGGCCCTACTTTTGCCACCAAAGAGACAAGGCCATGATGGAACCAGCTTTTGCCTCCCCCAGCTATTGAGAGACAGATGGAAAAAACCAGAGCATGCTTGTCCACAGTAAGCTGCCCCAGCTCTGCCCAGGCTGCAGCAATGATGCTAGCGTCAAGAGGGTAACTATGCAACTCCACCCCAATACATGCACTGCTAACTGGGAGCTATTCCCTGATGTAGTGAGCGGATAGGCATATAACTAGAAGTTGTTGTCACTCATGATCATGTGCACATTTAAGAGTGTGTCCTTTAGATGCAAGCTCTTTAGCAAGGCAAGTATCATGACTTTTGAGAGGCACGGCAAGCTTAAGAAGGGGGGGGCAGGACAGCAGAGTGAGGGTCTTGGGCAACTAGCTACTCCAGTTGGCAATGGCCAGTTTGTTAAGGGCTTTTGACTCAGACAATGTGGTAGAGCAGAAGGAGAAATGATTGGTTGCATCTTGGTCAACTTTAAAGCAGTTCCATATATTGCCTAGTAGGGATTGGATGGAATAAAAGCTGTTGTTGCCACAGAATAGGCTGAAGCTCCCTTACTTGCAACTGTTGAGTTGGAATGTTTTGGCTTGCAAATGGTGCTCATTTGAGGGGTGGGATGTGGTTCTACACACACACACACACACACACACACATATGTCGTTGTCTGAAATGCAATTTTTAGAGTCCTAAAATTACACTGAGCTGAATCCGATACTGGGCAAGCAGAGTTTCACTCATAAGAACAGGATTTTCCCCTCCTCTCTTCCCCTGTGTGCCTCAAAATCTGCTCTGGTGGGTCCCTCAACCCTATGGGGCATATTTTGAAGGTGCAGAGGCAGCTGCAGGGGAGAGGAGAGGAAGGGGGAGTTCTTTTGTGCAAGAACTAGTCTGCTGCATGCATGAAATAGCCATCCTTGATGCAACCCTGACAGACTGACCTTTCCCTTGTTCCTATACCCATTCATTTAACACACATTTCATTTCTCTGTTTCTCTTATTCTGCTGCTTTTGCTTCTTCTTTGCTTTGTGGTGGAAGGTTCAGACCAACCTGTCAGAAAAGCGAGTGCATTGGAGTCATGTTGCCACAATATGTTTTTACGCATTTGCACACTGAAAAGAAACTCATCTGAATCAGCAGCCAGTACCATTTCCAAGGCAAAACCAGGTCAGACCCTGGAGCAGCAATTTCACAACTCTTCAAAAGCTTTCCCTCTGGGCATTGTCACAGAATACTTTCAGCCCTTGGCAGCCACAGGTTTTAGCCCACTGTTGCTGAGTTTATCCACACAGCCACAGGCTGAGCAAGCTGTAAGCATCACCAACATCATGTGCTGAAGTCAGCATGCATCAGGCTTTTGACACTCCAGTACTTCCACAGCATTTACACAATTGCTTTAGCGTGTGGGCACAGTCTGACTGAATTTTGTGGTCATCATAGGATGGAACAACCTTTAAACTGATTCCCTAACACAATATCTTCTAGCTCTTTCATTTCCCTTGAAACCCTGTGCAGACTCCCAGTGCAAGGGACACATATAGCACACTGCTTCTGTGCATGTTTACTCAGAAGCAGTGGCAAAGTGCAGCAGCTCATTATAGTCCTATAGCTCAAGAAGAGTCCATAGCTATGTCCCCAAGGATAGTCTAAAGATGTTGGCAACTGCCATGATTGCTAGCATGAAGTAGGAACCCTGTCAAAGAAAGGGGAAGGAGTATTCAGCCTCTGTGTGATTAAACACAGTTGGCCTTTTTGATAAGCTGGTTAAAATTATGTCAGTTTTCATAATTGGAAAAAGAAAAAAGAAAAAGCACCAAACAAGCAGGTGCTGGGCTAATTAGTGAGATTTCTCATTGTTCTGGAGGTTTTATACAGTTAGGAATCACTTTATTGGTACATAAATTCACATCTTGTCTGCTTCAGGTAGGTAGCTGTGTTGGTCTGATGCAGTCGAAATAATAAAATAAAAATAAATAAATAAAAAAACTGTCCAGTAGCACTTTATAGACCAACTAAGTTTGTTCTGGGTATAAGCTTTCGTGCGCATGCACACTTCTTTTTGTGGTATCTGAAGAAATGTGCATGCACACGAAAGCTTATAGCCAGAACAAACTTAGTTGGTCTCTAAGGTGCTACTGGACAATTTTTAAGATTTATTATTATTATTTATTTTTGCCTGTTGAATGTGTTGGTGGAAGTACTGCTGATGTGATCTCTGCAGATGGTCACCGACAGACAGCCTCAAAATGGAATGCTCCTGGGGCATTCCCAATCAGGGATCTTCTACCTCCTGAGCCAACTGCACTGCTATCCTTGACAGCATGAGACCTTGACCAAAGAGATAGTTACTTGCTCTAGGCTTTCACTACTCAATCATAGTGAGGAACATGGACTGGGGCTTTTATTGGGGCTTCCCCTGAATAGCATTCCTGACAAGGTATGACAGGTGCCGACTATCTGCATTTTTCTGGAAGCAATTAAATAATTTGTTTCAGCAGCGTTTCCCAGCTAGATAAATGAGTCTTTGCCACCATTGTCTATTTTGTATTGTTTTCATTTTGTTTTATATTCATCAGCTTTTTTTGTGTTTTTAACTGTCTTTAACTGTTTTTATTGTACAGCATATCGCCTTGAGACAACTTTGTAGGAGGCAATTGATAAATAAATGGTGATGATAGCCAAGCAAGGTTACCCCCCCCCAAAAAAAAACACCCCATCTTAACAGGGCATCGGCAATACATCTGTTATAATCAACTGATGATTAAAAAATCACATATATATGAAACAAATATGGAAAACACGCCATCAATGCTCAGGTGAAATAATAATAACAAATGAAATTAAAAAATAGAGTAAAGCTGCAGTAACATCATCAAACAAAAGAGATGAAGCCTATACACCTTTACCCATTCAACTATGAAAAGCAAAATATATGGTGGTGGTGGTGGGGAAATATTAAGAGGTTCTCCATTAAAAAGTGTCCCTTGAATGCTTTCAAACTCTGACTTTAGAAGATGATGAAAGTGCTCACTTTTCCTGCTGCGTGTATAGGGCACTGTTGTATTGGTACTTCCCTTCCAGTGTCTCTTCAGACATAAGCTAGCCCATAACCCTAATCATTTTTGTCAGGAGCAGGTGTATAAAATAAAAGGTCAATGGGAAAGCAGTGGGGAAAGGTGGTAGCCTGGAGATAACTGTATCACCAGCAGTTCTTCAGTAATGCAGGGAGTGAGCACCATCTGATACTCTGACATTTCTGACTAACATGCCACATGCCTTGTTTGTCTCTTGGTTACTAGTAAACTGATGACTGGGAAAAAATAACAAACTTAAATGGAGGTATTATTTAGAAGTTTCTCGTGCATTTTTCTCATTGCTATCCTGGTGCCCTCCGCTTGCTAATGGTGCTATCACTGTGGCCTCCCTGCCCGCTTAGATATCTAACCCACAGAATCCATACTGCCAAAAGTTCAGAAATCATGATGCATGGACTTCCCTCATCTTGAATGTTAATCAGCTCAAGAAGTGTGAGCATAATCTGAGAAGTGTTTTTTAAAAGAGCTCTGACCTTGGCTCTTAAGTGCATTCTGGTACTGCCACTTAGGCTTTAGGGATGGGGGTGGGGATAAATTTGGTACATAGTTCATGTTTTAATCTGAACCTCTTCCTGAAGCAACGTGCAAACTGAAGCACAGCGATCCTTTGAAATTTGCAATGCTCTGAATTTTGTGAGGCGGTTCTCCAAACAAACAACAAAATGCACAAAAAGGAAGATTTTAGGAGAAGACGTGCAGAGAGGCGAGCATTTGTGAAAATAACATAAAATATGTGTATTAGGCAAATTTGTACACAGAAAATAGGCATATTAGAAGACATATGCACTAAAATATGGGGGGGGGGGGTTAGAGCAACAACAACAAATAAACTGATATGGAAATGCAGTGAATGGACCAAGAGTGGGAAAATGAGGAAAAGAGATGCTGAAACTCACCAGTTTATCCATCTCTAATCTGAGGTGTAGTGCAGTTGTAAGGGAAGGTATTGCATTGTCTTACCTAGGCAACCACCTCAAGCTCCCTTAGGTCAAGGTATGGTGTGCATCATGATTAGGTTTTAATTTTATTGGTTTGGTACATGTTTAAATTGGTTGGTTCATTTGCTGTTCACCATTAGGTCCCCAATCCCAATGAGCCCAACATATAGTTGTATAGAAGAGTTTCCCCAATAGGCTAATGATTTGCCTTTGTAAAGGCTACATTTACACAATGCATGTCCTGCCCGTGGGGCATACTTGGGATTTTGTAACTTGAAAACTCTTGGCCAAATTGGTTGCTTGAATTAAGACCCAGGAACCAGAGTATTGTTCTGCAGCTCTCTTTACACTACAGTTTTCAAAAGTTCAAGTCAATTTCAACAATCAGTGCACATGTGCCAACCACCCATAGAACAGCTAATAGGCATATACGCTTAGGATATTATTGATTTAAACAATTAGCATCAGACTATGTTCACGGAAGATGAATATAAATAAATCTGTGCATTTTGAGTTTAACACATTGACACTGTGAGCCTGATATTTTGGCAATGTAACCATAGACTTTTGTTTCTCTATGTGGGCTCTAGTCATCATTTCTCTTTAGTTCCTCCTTTCATTTAATCTAGGATTCCTTCCCTTTGGGTCTCTACTTCCTCCATGTTTCCTTACTTCTGAACCAAACGTCTGCCTACCTGCTTTCTTTATGCAGAGATGGGGAATGTCTTCAGCCCAAGGATCACATTCCCCAGTGGACAACCTTGTGGTGGCTCTATGCCAGAGGCACTGAATGTCACCTTTTTACAGTAGGCTGCATTCCAGCCATGCAAAAGTCAGAGATTTTTGCATTCATACTATAATATCCCATGGTCTTGGGAAGGGTGAAGAAATCTTGCACTGGGTTTGTCCTAATACCACAAGCCACACACATTACACACAACCCATTTCTCAATTTTCATCCCGGCAAGGAAGAGTTTTCACTATTCAATAACACATTTCAGCCATGCAAATGCACCCGGGAAAGTGAGAGGTGCAGCCTGGGAAGAGACCTGATAGAGAGCCCTAGAGAGCTGCATTTCTTTCTTATTTTATTATTATTCGTTGAATTTATATTTCTTCTGGAAGGCGCCCAGGGCAGCAAACCATTTCACAATTTAAAAAACAAAACAAAAGCATTCTAAAACAGTTAAAAACATTTTAAAAACAATTCCATTTAAAAACATCTAAAAGCAGCTACAGATATAAAGCATTATTCTATCCAGTAATTGCAAGAAACAGTATTCTTCAGCCACCAAATCATCTGAATTCCTCCTGAAGGTCGATAATGATGAAGACAGGTGTACTTTACTAGGGAGGGCATTCCACAGCTGGGGAACCACCACTGAAAAGGCCCTGCAACGGGTTAGTGTCAACTGGCTATCCTCTGGTGGTGGCGCCACCAACAAGGCCCCACCTTCCAATTGTAGAGTTTGGGATCGTTGCTATTGGGGAAGGCAGCTGCATTTGAAACCGAAGCTTGACGTTCCCTACCCTTGCTTTAGACAGTCTGTCTTTAAATAGCTCAATTTCCTGATCCTTCCCCTGCCAGTGTTCTTTCCTAGCCAACATCGCGTGGCCTTTTCTCTTCTTTGCATCCATGAAAGGTTCCCACCGCCTACGCCTTGCATTCAAGTCTCTTTACTCAGCTAAAACTATAGTTTCTCAGTCTTCTGTAGCGGGTCTTCTTCTTGAGGAGCCTTACAGAACTTAAAGTGAAATCACAGCAGTTTAGTACTTCTGGGATTTCACAGACACAAGAGCCAGGTGGCAATTTTATATATCATCACATGCTTCCCAAAGAAAGCTTGTTGTCACCTGCTTGGAGACTGTTGTTGTTAGTAGCTGCTTCGTTTTGCTGTATTTTGCATGTGTTGTCTGCTAAAGAAGTATATTGCTCATTTTAGGGAGTTGGCAGCAGTACTGCAGAGGCTGGATGGGTTCTCAAGGAGCATAGAGCCACCTTCTGCATGAATGCAGATAGCAGGATTTATTCAGCCTAATATACTGGTCTCTGGATTCAGCTTTTAGGTTTATATCCAATCTGAACTGAGCCAGAATTGCCATAGAAATCCCATGTGAAGGGTTTTCCCTCACATAAAACATCTCAGAAATTTTGAGGAAAACTGGAACAGCAATGGCAGACTTTGGGCCTTCAAATTTCAGTGGCAGCCTGTGCAACACAAAAACTCGGCACCTCAACACCACTTGCCTTCCGTTCTACAGCATTGTTGCACCCTCTCTGTGGCTCCCTCTCAGCTTGACGCCCTATGCTGGCAAGCTGGTTGCACTTCGCTAAATCTGTCTCTGATAAGAGTTTTTAGAAATGTAGCAAAAATCCTCAGATGGTTCTACACATTCTTAGTTTGTCACCAGTTTTCATCTAAAGTGAAAGGGTGGTAGGGAACCTGAACAGATCAACAGATTAAATACAGAGGGGGAAAATGGGTTGACATTTTGACATTAGAAAGTCAAACCCACAAAATTGTTTAGACACCTGCTGGCAACATTTCCCTCCTTTTAGCAAGGCCACCCCAACATATAATTTAGTTACCTGTAATTGCTTTAAGAGTTTTAATGATTTTATAGGTGTTTTAATGATGGCAGTTTTATGTATGTCTTTTGTAACTGGTTTGTGAATTTTAGCTGTGTTTTAGCTTCAATTTTATATGTACACTGCTTAGAGAACTTTTTGATCAAGCAGCTTCTAAATCTCCTAAATATATATATTTTTAAGTGTTGTGTGATTCATGCAAAAACATGCGTGCATGAGACACAATGATCTTCCCACATTCCACCCTTGCCTGGAAGAGCCCTTAGGCTCTTTGCTCTTTTGGTCACTACTAAGGTCTTGAACTTCTAATTCCACAGTATTATTGTCCCTCTACTTGAATCACATTTTCCCTTTTGGGAGTCGCATTGCTGTCTGTGCATTCAGAGCTTTTGAATGATATAATAGCGCCTCAGTTCTCTACAGCACTTAATTCAGAGGAAAGAAAGAGGTAAAAAACAGAGGTTGGCAGAGGAAGCTGAAAGTAGATCAAAACTCTCCTTGATTTAGGGTTGCCACCTGGCACTTTCAAAACAGCCAGGCCACCATTTCCTACCCAGCTAGTTAGCTTAGCCTCAAGGCTTAGGCAACAGGCAATACACATGCACAATTACAGATTATGGTTTGAAAATGAATGATGGCCAGTGATTTTTTTTAAAGGGTTTTTTTTTCTTTTTGCACTTTCCCTTGGAGACAAGTGGTGCCTCTAAAATTATTAAATATTGAAAAGGCTGGATGGATGGGTTTTACATCAGATTTGTTGCTGCTTTACACATGCATGCCCATTGTCAACATCAATTGATGGCTAGTCCATGTGCCAGTGGGCAAGAACAGATCCAACAGCAGAAAGTGAAATTACACCTCATCTCAGGGGAGCTGATTTTCACTTTCACTGGCTGGCTAGAGTACCTAAGGGTAGAACACACAGCTTTCAAAAGCCAGAGATCCTCACTTACTCTGTTTGTTCCATCACGCAGGAGTGTGAGGACTTTTCCTCTTCAAAACACAGCTGGTGGCTTCCTGAGTAAACCTCTTCTTCACCATTCTGTGGCTGGGTCCTTCCCAAGGATAGGGATGAAATTTCCATTTCATAATCTATTTCATATCTAAAGGTGAACTGACCTAATTCCACATTTTCTGAAACAACCTGAAAACTGGAACATAGGCATTCTTCAAAATACGCACATTTGTGAATTTTGCCCAGCCAAGTAATGTGTGCCAAATTGCATATACGGGGGGGGGGGGGGGTGCCTAAAGATTTATATACAGTAACAGTAAAAATACAATAGAAAAATGCATTCTATTAAGTTAAATTACTTTGCAGAAATGTTTAGTTTAAAGGAAAATTGCATATATTAAGAAAAGTTTGCGTGGACAGGCGGAGTCCCCAGATCCCGAGCGGTCCCCCCCCCCCGTCATGTGGAATAACGACTCAAGACAACATGCTATGGGATTAAATTGGCCACAACTTTATTAAATTTCAAATGTGGGTAGACCTTGGCTCAGACATTGGGCGTTCTCCCTCCCCGGTCCCCAGCCAGGGACCTAGGGAGCTTCAGGGTTATCCAGTGTGTGGGGGGGGGATGGGCCGGCTCTGGAGAACATATGTTCAAGCAGAGATAGCCGCCCCCATTACGCCGCCGCCACTGGGGAGAGCAATGATGACCTTTCGGCGTACGGTCAAAGCCTCCCTTCAGAAACCCCTTTAACGGGGAACCCTGGTATCGCCGCCGCAAAGAGGAAGATGGACTAAAGGATTCCGCCCAAGGCCTGATACCGCCAAAGTTGTGACATTTTGCTACGGGAAAGGTGAAACCTGCCAATGCAGGGAAATTCCTTTCCGGCCCTTTAACAGCGACTTTAGCATAGCAGCGCCCACATACCTGTGAAGAAAAGTTAACCTGCAAAACCTATGAAGAAAAGTTAACCTGCAAAAGAAGACATTAACTGAGGGTGGGTAGGGTGGGAGAAGCTCTGGAGCCAAGTGAGGATTCCCAGGTAAGATCCTCCCTCTATTGTGTGGGCAGGTAATCCCTCCCCCACCTGGCCTGGTCTCCTTGGCAACGCTTCCCCCAGGTGGGATTGGACAACTGACTGAGGTAGGCGGAGACCTCCAGGTATCCCACCTGAGGGAAGGCAAAGCCAAGCCTATGCTGATGGGGCCGCTCCAGATTTAGGGCTGCACGCGTCCATGCAAAGGGCGCCCCCCGTTTTAAGCGGGGAGCAGTCATTGCACTAAAATGCTGATGACTTTTCATGAGAACATTTAAAAACAAAAAACTGCAAAGCGATGTTTAGAACTGATTTTAAGATGGGAAAAATTAGAAAGTGAAACAAACCAAAATTGGCAGAATTGCCCATCCCTAATCCACAGGACACGGGTGGCACTGTGATATAAACCACTGAGCCTCTTGGGCTTGCCGATCAGAAGGTCGGCAGTTTGAATCCCCATGGCGGGGCGAGCTCCTGTTGCTCTTTCCTAGCTTCTGCCAACCTAGCAGTTCAAAAGCATGTCAAAGTGCAAGTAGATAAATTGGTACCGCTCCAGCGGGAAGGTAAATGGTGTTTCCATGCGCTCTGGTTTTGCCAGAAGTGGCTTAGTCATGCTGGCCACATGACCCAGAGAAACTGTCTGTGGAGCGGACAAACACCGGCTCCCTCAGCCTGTAAAGTGAGATGAGCGCTGCAACCCCAGAGTCATTCGCTACTGGACTTAGGGGTCCTTTACCTTTACCTTTACCTTTAATCCACAGGAACCAATTAGCTGCATAGTTCTCAGGACAGAGGAATATATTTGAGGAACAGCTTTCTCTCCCTGATCGGCTTAGGGGCTCTAAATAGGAGGACTGTGTACCATTTTACCACTGCCACCTAAATTAATTGACTTAAAGGCACCCCCATTTGATGAAGACATTAAAAAACAACAACCCTGTTAATTGCTTTTAATATGCACACTTGTAAAGTCTACAGGAACAAGGGGAAACCTTCTCCCTTTGTTCACCCGCAGGAAGGGACATTCTTCTATGATGTCTGATGCACCATCTAAAAATGCAAAAAATGTCGTTTTCTTCAAAGCTATTGTTTTGGTCTTATGCAAATGTTTGTACATTTAATTGAATGATCAATCAATTAAAAATCATTTGGTGAGTCAACTACTCTTTTTAATTGTGCATCACCCCTAATATCTAGAGTTTGGAGCTGAATTAGTCAGATGGATCTGGTTCAAATACTTTAAAAAACAGAAACCCATAAAACCTTTTCCTCTGCCCTTTGGTCCATTCTTCCTGCTTTCCAGTTTAACATTCAGAAATTCTAGAATTAATTTTGAGATTGGTGTATGCTCAGTTTGCCACAATTTTCAGTTTCTACCTGTTCCTCCCTTACAGGTTACCAATGAGCACCAGCGCATGTGCACATTGATTAAATCACAGCACAAAAAAGGCACTGTGCTGGGATTTAATCGCTGCACCTATGCGCTGGTGCTCATTGTGTCTTTTTACGCTGACAGGTTAACCATCTGAAAACTGCAGTAAACTGCATGTGCACTGGGCCGGAAATCAAAAACAGAAGAATGGCAGTTTGCTAACATATCGGTTATTCTCAGCAGTCCAAGAACAGGCAAATTTCAGAACCCCGCAATTCTAGGGTAAAATGTGGCTGGAGAGACTCTTGTCTAAAAACCCAGAGAATTATTAGCAGTCAGTATTGAGTTGGATGGTCTGATTCAGTAAAAGGCAACATCCTATTTTACTATGGCTGAATGGATATATTAGTCACCAAGTATTTTAATCAGCACATTTTTAAAAGGGATGCCAGATCCCTCACCCCAATCTTTGTGACTTGTGCTCTCTTTTATAATCAATGTGTTCTTTAGAGGACATTTTCCCCACTTAAGTTTGGATGTTGAGTGGAATTAGGTGTTTACTTTCTAAGTACCAAATATTTGAGAATTATTGCAGAAATAGCAACCAAGCTTACTAAGAGCTAGGAAGCTTGCAGTCTGCCTTCTGCTAAAAAATCAGCTTTCCTCAACCTGGTGCCCTTTAGATGTTGTTGGACTGCATAATCCCTGACCATGGGCCATGCTGACTCAGGCTGATGTGTGGTCCCAAAAAATCTAGAGGATACCACATTAGAGGAAGGTGAATTTTTAGCGGAAGGCTGCTATTTCAAACATTGCACATTTCCTAGCTGGTTCTAGCATCAAAAAACTGAAGGGCCTGGAGCGTTTTGAAGTCTTTCTGAAGCAATTCTTCCCCACAAGCCTTGCAAAGGGCAAAATAAAACAAACAAACAAAAACAGTCATTCAGTGGCACAACTGGAAACATAACACAGAAGCTGCTTGATATAAGCTCTGTAAATTAAGTATAATAGAGAGGAAGCTCAAGACAATTTATCCTTGCTGAAATCAACAAGACTTGATTCCACTTCACTTTCTCTAGATTGCAACCATTTAGGACCTACTCCATTTTAAGAGTTATGCACACATAACTTGGGGGAGTGCCTCCCATTGAACTCAATGGGACTTACTGAGGAGGAGGAGGAGGAGGAGGAGTTTGGACTTGATATCCCACCTTTCACTCCCCTTAAGGAGTATAAAGCGCCTAACAATCTGCTTCCCCTTCCTCCCCCACAACAAACACTCTGTGAGGTGAGTGAGGCTGAGAAACTTCAGAGAAGTGTGACTAGCCCAAGGTCACCCAGCAGCTGCATGTGAAGGAGCAGGGAAGCGAACCCAGTTCACCAGATTACGAGACTACCGCTCTTTAACCACTGCACAAAGCATAGACTTTGCAAGATGGGATGGGAGAGAATGGTGGAGCTCATCCTTTGTATGCGTAATGTCCTAGGTTGAAGAAGAAGGAGAAGAACTGGTAGCCGTTAATGGGAAAGATCTTAGCCTAACACCCTACAGAGCTACTGCCAATCAGAGTTCTAGACTGGATGAACCAATGGGAACATCATATGCCCAAGTCATCCTGCAGGATTGGATGGGAAAGAGCTGCATTCTGCTTTCTACAAGAGACTGGGTGGAGGATTCATCTAACTTCCCCTTTTGTTATTTCTGTAACGTTTTTAAGCAGGCCTTCAATCTTGTAATTAGAGGCAGGGTTGTTTTGCGGCGTTCTCGCCTCCCTAATCCCTACCCCCTCCTCCCCACTGCCTTGTTCCTACCCTGAGCGTCTTTAACTAAATTACAGTCAAATACTTCATTACAGAGACTTTCAGCCAGGAGGGAAGCCCCCAGGGATTTGATTCACAGACAAATGTATTATGCACAAGGTTGATCTGATCATACACAATTTGTGCTACCCATGCACCCTCCAGGAAATTCCTTTCATAAATGTAAATGATGTGACACTCAAAAGAACTGAGAGCTGAAAGAAAGAGAAAAGGAGGAGGGGGGAGGAGGAGGGGGGAGGAGAGAGAAGTAAACTGCGTGCCTAAGGAAGTCATGTTGTCACGGGACTGCTGGGTCACGGGACTGTAGGACAGAGGGTAGGCTGTCAGGGTCATCATGCGTATCTGCTTCTTCTCTGAGGAGAGCAACATAGCCTTCACTTCTAATAGCAGACTGTTACATGGGGCTGGAGGGAGGGGGCGATGTATTAAGTACCATTTGGTAAGATTGTAATAACTGTTCCTATGGCAACAAGGAAAAAATGCCCTCCATGGATTTTATTTGTGTTTTGAGTTAGCAGGCATTAAGCAACGGGTTCTGTAGAACAAAAGAGATGGCCTGAGGCCTCCTTCACCAATAATGTCCACTAGGAGCCTTTTTAGGACACCCCCTCACCAGTCCACAAACCAAACACTCGAGGATTACAGTACTTCCTTTTAGGAGCAAGCCAAGTTATTTGGACTACTTAAGGGCAGGGCCATTCTCCAACAAAGCATCCTGGTGGTCTGTCACATTTATGACCAACCTTCCTTCATTGTAGGAAACAAGAGAGCCTTGCCTCTAGGTGATTCTTCAAGTCTCACCTCAACCTTTAGCTCCAGGCCCTGTCTGGGGCTACTGTTAACCACATTCTGAAAGTAAGAGAGTTGTCCATGTTCCCCTTTGGTACTCCCTCCAGTCCATTTCATGAGCTCAACCTCCCCATCTTCATCTACAGGGATCTCCCTTGTAAGAATAATAGGCTTAGAGGGCAGGTTAGTCCCCAACTTCATGAAATATTAATTATTTCATTGAGCATTGGCAAGAAGATGCACTGCAACTGAAACTACTTGCCTCTCTTCTGAATCAGAGAGAGAGAGAAATCTATTATTAAATACCCTATTAGTCTTGGCAATTGCACCATCCTTTTGCACTGTAGTCGCTGAGTGTTATCTAATTGGTTCTGCCCCCCCCCCAACCTACTTATTCTGAGAAGCCTGAGACCACGTGGAACAGAAATGCACTTTTGCTAACCCATTTGGTTCCCTGTTACAGTTCTCATCAGATATGCTTTTAGATCATGCAGTATTTTGTCAGCAAAAAAACAAGATTTTAGGAAAGGGAGGGCGAGGGAGAGAGAGAGAAAAACAGGGAGGAGTTCACATGGGACAAAAGGAAAGGCAGAAGAGGTAAATGCAAGGTTTTTGGATGGTCCAGATGGAAAATGACTAGGGCTTTGTGGAAAAGAGAAAAATCTGAACTTGTTGAGCTTTGATCATAACTATCAAAATGAAAAGATGTTTTTGAAAAACCCATTTCAGACCAAATGATATTCAAAATATTCATGCCTACACTCAGCGCTTATATTTTCAGGGGGTACTAAAAGGTACTCAGTACCAGCACCTCTTCTGCTGTTGTTAAAAAGTGTGACACTTACTGCAGAAACTTCATGGTGAGTTGGTTTGTATCTTTCTACAAACAAACAACTTTCTGGTTAACAGCCAAACAAACTGACCGAGACACAGAATTTCAAAGTGCACACCTGTGCCTGAAAAGAGTGGGGCAAAAAGTAGGTGTGGATAAGCCCTGAGACTAAGGAAGAGGAAACCATCCACTTGTTCTGTCCCCTGAGCTACATGGAAGTAAGAAGGCAATCAGGTGGTGGCTGAAGTTGGTGGGGCAGCGCTTACTCCCATACCCTGATTTTAGGCTTCCTATAGGTATCTGAAAGGGACGCGGGTGGCGCTGTGGGTAAAACCTCAGCGCCTAGGACTTGCCGATCGCATGGTCGGCGGTTCGAATCCCCCCAGCGGGGTGCGCTCCCATTGCTCGGTCCCAGCGCCTGCCAACCTAGCAGTTCGAAAGCACCCCTGGGTGCAAGTAGATAAATAGGGACCGCTTACTAGCGGGAAGGTAAACGGCATTTCCGTGTGTGCTGCGCTGGCTCGCCAGAACAGCTTTGTCACGCTGGCCACGTGACCCGGAAGTGTCTGTGGAAAGCGCTGGCTCCCGGCCTCTAGAGTGAGATGAGCGCACAACCCTAGAGTCTGTCAAGACTGGCCCGTAGGGGCAGGGGTACCTTTACCTTTACCTATAGGTATCTGACAGGCTGTTGCAGGATCCTGGATCCTGGGTCTGTTCAGGTGGGACACACCTTACATTCTTATTTCCTATTTTTTCAGCTGCACTAGCTGACTAATTAGGATTTATTAAACTTCTTGTATGTGTTCATGACCTACAAGAAAGCTGTAAAGCAGCTTAGCCACTTACAGGATTAAGAGGATGCACTGTGTGGCCACTGATCAAACAAAACTATTTGCTATGGCTAGGTAGGTTAATATATGTCCTGATTTTGTTTTTGTTTTTGTTCCATGAAGAGGAATTAGACATTTTGTGATAAAGTGTGATGGCTGGGGTGGAGGAGGCAGTTATATTTCTTTCTGTATCTTGTTTTAAAGCACATCCTTAATATGCAAATCATACCATCTGCCCTATAGTTGTAGTAAAGTACAGAGATTTGTTTTCTATAGGTGTGTGGAATGGATTGAGTTTGTAACAGCTGGCCAGCCCCTGCACAAGTGACATCCACATTCTGGATGTTATTTTGAAATTTTTGCATGGCGGGGATGTAAACACAGAGCCCAATATGCAAAGTCCTCAAATGCCTAATCTGAAAGTTCAAAGTTCTTGTTTGCATCACTAATTGGCACCAGACTAAAAGCTCAATTAAGGAAAAGAAAGAAACTGGAGTTTGGGTCAAATGTTGTGGGTTTTTTAAATCTCCAAATCTAGATTTGTGCATGTTGTAAAATTCATCAAGATAAAATCCTATGGTCTGGATTTGATCTTCTCTGGCAAAGGCGGATTTAGGGAGCGTGACTGATTCAGTCCCAGAGGTTGCCACAACTATGATGTAGAATAGAAGGCAAGAGGTGGGAGACATGGAATTTTGGTGTCACACAGGGTGCCGTTGAAATTTGAGACCCCAAGGCTCTCACCCCAGGTGCCACCACTGTCTCTGTCCAACAGTGCAAGGACTGCTACACTAGTGTAAAGATGAACATAAAGGTCACACAATATGAAAGGCAGTGCTATAGCTGCGGCAGAAAAAGCTTGTTGAGCAGCAGCTTGCAGAACAGGAAGTACTGAGACTACATCAGCAATCTCTTGCACAACGAGTGAAGAGAACCATGGTGACTTCCTGTGCCTTCTCTTGCACTAGCATAACTAGCGCATGACTAAGCAAAATTAGCTATTGAATCCCTCTGTAGAACTGGAAGGTGCCTTGGAGGTCATCCAGGCCAAGTCTCTTCTAGGGATGGCAAATCTGTCCGTTTTGGTTTCTCTCAGTGTTCCAGTTTGGTTTTCTCTCAGTTTTTGGTTTCTCTCAGTTTTCCAATCTTAATTTCAGTTCAAATTTCCACAGCAATCTGTGATTTTTTTTTAAAAAAAACAACCTCATAGAAAGTCCTCAGCATTTCATTTCCTCCAATGCACACATTTTTGTATGCAGCATTGATGAATTATACACATTTTTGCAAGCAATTTCCCCTAATAAAATGCATTTTTGTATGCTATTTTTAAAGCAATATGTCCATTTTTACGCACACTTTCCCTTAACATGTAGATTTCTGTTTGATTGGATAACTGCACTGAAACATTTGAAAAACTGAACTTTGAGGGGAAATTGTGCTCCAGTTCATGTGACCTTCTGAGAAGAGTGAATAAGGTAGTTTCACACTGAAATGCAAAAAAATAAATAAAAATCAAAATCAAATGTATCCGACATCCCTACCAAATCACAATCTGCAAGGTAGGATGGAACTCTAGCATCCCTGACAGATGGACAGCCGTCTTCTTCTTAAATACTTTTAGTGATGAAGAGCTCTCCACCTCTCAAGGCAGCGTATTTCAATGTCAGACAGTTTGTGCTGGTTCTCCTAATATTTTACTGAAATCTGATTGCAGTTTCCACCCATTTGTTCTATTCCTGCCCCCTGGAGCAAAGGAGAACAAGCCTGCTTTATCTACTGTGTGATACTCCTTCAGATATTTGAAGACTGCTCTCACATTTGTCCTTGAGCTTCTGTTTCACAGGCTAAACATGCCCACCTTTTCAAAATATTCCTCATAAGGCTTGGTTACCTGCCTACTGAGGCTTATCAGCTATGATACCTAAATATATTTTCCTGAATATCAAATTTTGGGGACAAACAACAGAGAGTGGTCACCACATCCATGTTGTTGTTTTTTAAATGTTCCCAAAGGCATCTGGATTGGAAACAGAGTTCTGAACTGGATAAATTAGTCTCCCCCAACCTGGGCCACATTCACATCATGCATCTAAAGTGCTATGATGCAACTTAAAACAGTCATGGTTTCCACCAAAGTATTCTGGGAGCTGATGCATTTATGGGCACTGACAGTTGCTAGGAGGCCCTTAATCCCCCTCAGAGAGCTGCAGTCCTAAGTATGGTTCAACAATCAATCTCCCTCCACAGAGAACTCTGCCAATTGTAGCTCTGGGAGAGGAATGGGGGTCACCTAACAATTCTCCAATCAGATGTTGTTGAACTCCAACTCCCTCTATCCTTGCCGTTGTCCATGCTTTCTAGGGGTGATGGGAGATGGAGTATCTGGAGGGCATTGAGTTGGAGAAGGGTGGGTGGGGTAGACCTTGAGCAGATGGAGCAAGTTTTTAACTATAACCTCCTAAGATGCCCTTAACTCAGTATTTCCTCTCTTCCTGTGGTCTGTAACATGCTGCAGTTCTAAACACACTTGCTGGGAAGTGAGCAGCATTGGACCCAGCGGGACTAACCTGTGAGTAAATATTCAAAGGATTGCATATTCACAAGGTGTCAGGTACTGGCAGGACACTGACAAGTGTGCACCAGGGGAAGCCAGGAAACATGAATCAGAGGCAGGGCGAATCTTCAGGGCTGGAGGGTGGAGCAGAGGAGGAAGAAAAGAAAAAGCAAGTCAGGCAAGTGGAGGACTGAGTGGTCCCCCACCCTCTCCTGCACTACTGTCTCGCACAACCAGGAGAGAATTGATGGAGGAAGGACAGAGGAAACTTCTACGCAGACGTAATCTCTGGTTATGTGTGCACAGGCTCTTGGGGGAAGATGCATAATCTGGTGAAGGAGGCATGGCGCCCTGTTGCTGCCACTGCTCCATAGAGCACAGACCTAGGAATAGCTGCCTAGACCCTAGACTGGTGTGGGTGGGTGTATATTTGGAGCCATGGAAACTACTGTAAGTTTTGACAATAAAGAGTTAACTGTCTGCAATGTGCATGCCTTTGGCAGGGGAGTGCCCTTGACAGAAAAAGAGAAAGGGGGGAAAGAACATCTTCGATGACAGATGGTTAACTTTCCTTACTGTGTATAAGGTTTGGGATCTATTGTGGGATTTGCTCTTGCCAGGAAATCTAGAAGGGGTGTCATAAAAATAATAAGTCTTTCATTTCTGTACATAGCATTACTGTGTCTGCTGCTTGGGAGATGTGATTTTCATTAATACAGAAATACCAGTGAATGAAATGTTTTGATAATTAAATCCTTCTAAATTTTGACAGGTTCAGAATCTCAATTTGAATTTCTAACGCTCTTGTAATTAGCTCAAATTGCTTCCATCCTGTACTTCTTTCTCTCCCCCCCCAACATATGTGGTTGAGGTTCTCGCTGCAAATTCTGTAATATTATAGCCTTCCTCTCTGCTTAACTGGCTTGTCCTAGGCAGCAAGTCCCACGGAGGTCAAGATCAATTCAGCGCTAGAGAAGGCCTTTTTTGTTTACTATCCTCCAGACATTGCAATCTGCCCTTCCTTTCCCCTCTCCAAAGCCTTTTACAGTGTGAAGCAAGGACAAGTGTGCCTGTGTGTAAAGAGCTTGTACATGTCACCTGATGCATACAGATGGCTTATTAACCAATTAATTCGTAGGACTAAATTGACTAAATCATAGCAAATGACACCCGGTTGCCATGCAAGCGTAGAAATGGATTGGAATAAGCGTTTCTTAAATGCTAGCCTTGCTCAATTCAGACAAGGAAAGGAAAAGTGGGCAGTAATCACAGGAAGGAGTGGGATAGACAGACAATGTTGGCAGCAACTCAGGGAATGGAAGGGAAGACCACTTGAGATACCATCGTTGGAGTGATTTCACTGGATGTGAGAGGATCAAGGTTATTATTATTTTTAATTTAAATGTGTGGCACTGCCCATGACATTTCAGAGATTCTAATTAAAAATTTCAATTTATAAAGTCCTGGGTTATTTGCACTGGGATAATGCTAGTTTCTGAAATGAAAATCCTTGCACCTTTTGGTTGAACTGTTGTAGGTTTGCTTTGTAAACATGCTGAGTATCCACTTTTTGAGCTGAAGTCAGTGTGCACAATAAATACTTGTGCAATGCAGAAAAGCAGGTGCCCCTTTATTGCTGGAAAGGGATGGCATTGATATCTATACAATGGGCTTAGTTTTATCGGAGGGCCCTTCTGCAACCCCGTTCCACAGGGAACTTGAGTATAGAGCCAATATGGTACAGTGGTTAGAATGTCAGAGTAGGACTGGGGAAATGTGGGATCAAATCCAAACTCACTCACTCTAACCTACCTTTGGAGATGGTTGAGAAGATAAAATCAGAGGGGGGCAGAGTGCCCAGCATGCCCAAAACATTCTCTTTTTTTGGTCTCATGCTTTCGCATGAATCAGCTGGTTCACACCAGAGCACCGGATCGAAAGATGCCTATTCCTTGGTCTCATGCTCTTCTGAGAGTCAGCTGGCTCCCGCAAGAGCTCAGGACCAAAAAACGAGCGTCCCAATGTTGATCATTGGGGTGGGGGGGGCTATTTTAAAAGGCTCCATATATAAGGTTCTGTATAATGACTCCTATGTTCCCCAATGCCGCAGAAAATAGGCAGAACCCACCCAACTCAAGCTACAAACTGTGCTTTTCAAGTTCACACACTCAAGGTTCTCATAGCAAGGAGGAAGAATTCCTTCCAGTCCTCTCCTATGGGGTCAGAAGATGAGCGGGCAAACATGACCAGACCTATATTTGGATTTGTTTAATAAGGTTGATTTATTGTTTGCAGAGCCTCCAGTTTGTTATATTTTGAATAAATACAGCCTCCTCCCAAGCTTTGGTTGCCCGTCTTCTGTATGGGCGTGCTTGCAATGTCCATGGTTGGCAACTAGATTGATTGATGAGTTGATCCTGACCCACACGCTGGAATATCATCTCCAGTGAATGCTGTCAAATATCCCCACTCCCTGACTCCCAGTCATACATGATCACTTCCTAAAGAAGTGTTTGGTGAAACATTAGATGGGTTACTGCTGCAGTAGGCTCACAGCCAACTTCCTGAGGTCAGTAGGCTAGCTGGCAGCCTTTCTCTTGTTTGATCTGGCACTAGGCCTTCAGTTGGTGACTCAGTGCATATATTGTTGTTGTTTTTTAAGGGTATTTATTGATACATCTTGGTGTGTATTTGCCCACACTGATTATTCACGATGGAGTAGCTGACAGATAACTGAAGATATCTGATAGAAACTGCTGGATAAGATAACTCTGCTGAATCCTTATGAAATGTCAAGGATATTTTTTTTATTATTATAGAAAAGCTATATCACTGAGTTTTAGCTTTCTGGGGTACAGGATAGATATATTGAGGAGCACTTGTTGGTATCGCCTTGACCACTTATCTCTCAGCCATTGAATCTATTATATTCAAAAAAAATTCATGGTCTATGGATGGATGGATGAGTCTATTTCCAGTCTGTACTAATTGTGGATGTGTTTGTTCAGAAGTCTGTTCCATCCTGTTTCCTCATTAATCTGCCTCTTTAAAACAATTGTATGTCTGAAAGTTTGTATTTCAGTGGTATTTAAATATTCATTTTAGTTCAAAAGGTGCATTTAAATTCATGGTTTGTTTTAGTGTATGAATTTCTGAATGCACTTTTTCCTAAAATATGCATTTTAAAATGCGGTTTGGTACTTTTGGGGGCTGCAGACTGTATGCCAAAAATATGAGGAAGTGTGAAATCTGAAGGATGATTACATTCTGATGCATGTTTTCATTTAGGAGGTGTGAACTAGGTCAGTTTGCTTTAAAATGCAGATCAAAATAACTTCTCCCCTAGTTCTGTTATGGTCATGGGATGGTATATGGAGAATTGTGGGGAAAGGAGTATTAGCTTTTTCATAGGATAGGCATCTTTGTGGCACTTAGTTTCAGGTCTTTGTCACATGTGTAGGAGAGTCAGATGGTATAATCCTTCAGTGTTCCCACGGAATCTATCACTTGGTAGGAATTCTTCTTTTCTTCTTTGATGATCACTCGTAGCCGAGTAAGATTGTCTTCCATAAACATGGTTTTAACAATTTTCAACTACTCCTTCACTTTTTCTTTTTCTTTTAATAAAAAGCTCTCTGAAAGTAAAAAACAAAAAACAAAAACACAAAACTAGAACCTCAGAAAGCAAGTCCCCCCCCCCAGTCCACACTCAGTCCATACAGCTAACTCAGCACCAGAGGTAGATTTAGGGCAGGGTAACTGGTTTCTCTGCACAGGATGCCGAATCAAAGGGGGCTCTGCAGGATGTTGCAACGATGGTGTAGAGAGGCAAAAAGCTGGTCTCACACAGGGCACCACTGAAATTGGAAAGTTCAAAGTGTATCCCTGCTCACCCTTCTCCAATGTCATCCAGCTGTTGCAGTACACCTGCCCTTAATCCTTTTGGGTCTCAGGCCCACAATACTTTGTTTGTTTGCAGAACCTCATCAAAGTTCCAAGCAAATCTCACTTTGCAATATGAGGAATGGTTCCATGCTTCCATGGGGTGGGATTAGGGCTCTCCTGCACTGTTGTGATATTCTGTCTTATATCAACATTAAGGGACGTGGGTGGTGCTGTGGTCTAAACCACTGAGCCTCTGGGGCTTGCCGATTGGAAGGTTGGAGGTTCAAATCCTCACAATGGAGTGAGCTCCCATTGCTCTGTCCCAGCTCCTGCCAACCTAGCAGTTCGAAAGCACACCAGTGCAAGTAGATAAATAGGTACCGCTGTGGCGGGAAGGTAAACGGCATTTCCGTGTGCTCTGGTTTCCATCACTGTGTTCTATTGCACCAGAAGTGGTTTAGTCATGCTGGCTGCATGACCCGGAAACCTGTCTGTGGACAAACACCAGTTCCCTCGGCCTGAAAGCGAGATGAACACCACAACCCCATAGTCGCCTTTGACTGGACTTAACTGTCCAGGGGTCCTTTACCTTTACCTTTACTTTTACCTATATCAGCATTAGGAAACCAAGTAAAAGAAGGCCAGGAAGCATCTAGAAATTCACTTTATAATGTGGAAAGAGATTTTACACAGATTTATGCTTAAAAGTCTGTCCCTTGCTGCACTGTAGCTCCTTGTTCAGCATTAGTCGAAACTGTCATTGCTTATAAATCTTTCTTTATAGTCACTTGGTAGTTGCTATCTAACCTTGCCAGCTGCATTTCAAAACGGCCTCCGTCATAAGTGCTTCCTCCTTCCAGTTCCTAGGGCTACTGCAGCCTCAGCCGCCTGTCCTCACACTCACCGCCAGATATCAGGGACTGAGAAGCCACCCCAAGATCCCACTGTAAAAGTTGTGCTTGCACTTGGAAAGCACTTTGACTTTATGAGAGCCATACGCATGTCACCTGCACAGCCGCAAAGGTTGACTTGCTATTGGAACTGCCTTTGTGAGGCACACACTGTCAGTTATGCTCCTTGAGGACTCAGGAGAATATTTGACACAAAATGTAATCAGAGACTGGAGAGAATGACAGTGTTCATCTTGCTTCTGAAGGTTAGGACAGGAGAGGAAACCTGAAGCAACAAAACCGACATTTCAGGTTTGGTGATAATGTAATGTGTCAGCGTGCAAAATTTTGGTCACTAGCTCAATCCCTTTTTGGGGTGCTTTTGTTAACTGCTGAGGGGGAAGGTTTGTCAGAGGCTCCATCACAACAGAGGCTGTGTGAGACTTGCAAACAACTCCCTCCATTGCATAAGGAAAATGATAGTTGATAAGTGCATTCGCTGTCTCACTCGCTCACAGAATGGTCATTAGTCCTAATTGCTAGCCTGCCCGGCTGACCAATAATTCAAGGACTTGAAATGATGTTTCTGAGTGTGCTGGCATGCATGTGATTGAACCCTTTCCCCATTGGTTACCAGCAACTTACTTTGGTTTGTAAAGGTTATTGGTTTTTGGGGAGGGGGTTGCTTGTGAAGCAGGAAGAACAGGCAGGGAGATGAGCAGGAGACTGGGGAAACTGAGTCCTCTCTCCAGCCATATCCAGATTTACCTAGTCTGGACCTTCAGCAAAATGCTGCAGTGTAGAGAGCTCCTGTTCAGGTTTCCACCCACCCAGACACACTTTCTTTCAGAATACTCCATTCCATTTTCCCTCACCCGTATTTCTGATTAGGAGTTTTTTTCCTCCCGCATTCCTGAGCATGTGCGACCATCCTTCCTAGGTTTCCTTATTGTTCCATAGGTAAGGCTTCCCATCCTTCTTAGGGATTTCTCCTCCTTTTGAAAATATTTTTTCCCTCCCCACACTCAAAGCCATTGGTGGATTTGTGGCTCTCGAATTTCAGCAGTGCCCTGTGCCAGGGGCGCCGACTTATAAAAAATATTGGGGGGGCCCATACCAGGGTCCTGCCACTGGTTCGCTCGGGTAGCCGGGAGAACACAGTTCGAGGTGGCGGTGTTGGGGAGAGACCCTCGCTCAGGGCGCCACTAGACTTGGCGGCCGGCGGCCTATCTGGGGGGTTCTGGAGCGTATTTCGGCGGAGCGATTGGGGAGGAGGGGGCTTGTTGCCGGATTCTTCAGCTGAGCCGGAAATCCGCTGCTGGGGATCCCTGGGCCGAGTTGTGAGCACGGCCTGCTGAAGGGAGATCCAGCCGATTGCACGACGGGGACGGCCGGGGCTCTCCGGCTAGGGCGCACGGCTGGCTGGCTGGCGAGGGAGCAGGTGGGGAGGAGGCGGGGGTCCTCACTCTCTTAGGAAACGCACCCGCGCGCCCGATTGCCACAAAGTCCGAAGGGTGCGTGTGTGGAATTAAAAAGCAAAAACGAGATACGGGCAGGGCAGGCAAAGAGTTTTCTGCAAGAGGATGGAGGGCAGGTTGAAGAGAAAATCACTCAGGATGAGACAGTCAAATCAGCCATGATAAAATGGGCTCAGGATATTGGGTATAACATCATGTTTGAGGACTGGGAAAGGTTATGGACCACCGGAATGAAATTCACGGCATGTAATGCCTTGAAGGAAAATATTATGAAAATGATTTATAGGTGGTACATGACCCCAGTCAAGCTTGCAAAAATATATCACCTGTCTGATAATAAATGTTGGAAATGTAAGGAGGCTGAAGGGACATTCTTTCACCTCTGGTGGACTTGTCCAAAAGTGAAGGCCTTCTGGGAAATGATCTATAATGAGTTAAAAAAGGTATTTAAGTATACCTTTCCCAAGAAACCAGAGGCCTTCCTCTTGGGCATTGTCGGCCAGAAAGTGTTAAAGAAGGACAGAACTTTCTTTATGTATGCAACTACAGCAGCAAGAATACTTATCGCAAAATATTGGAAGACACAAGATTTGCCCACACTGGAAGAGTGGCAGACGCAATTGATGGACTACATGGAACTTGCTGAAATGACGGGCAGAATCCGAGATTTGGGAGAAGAAACAACGGAAGAGGACTGGAAAAAATTTAAGGACTATTTACAAAAACAATATAAGTTGTATGAATGTTAAAAATTTACACGATTCGGAAACTATAGCTTCAGCAATTAGATTTGGGAAACAGGAAATTATATTTTAAGTAAGAAAAGGTCAAAATCTAAGGTAATACTATGTTTAATTTAAGATATAAGTAACTGATGAAAAGTATGTTAAATTTAGAGGTATAGTATTTGAAAAGTACAAAATAAGGTACGAAACAAGGTAATAATTTGCTGATATCTTTATTATAAAGAATGCAGGGTAAGGGAGATGCGAGGAAGTCCAGTTAGTTATATAAAAAATGTGTTGAATGGTTGGTTTTCTTTTCTTCTTTTTCTTTTTTTCTTTTTCTTGTTCTTTTACTTTTTTCTTCAGTGTATGTTTCTAACTTTGTATTTGAAAACTTAATAAAATATTTATAAAAAAAGAAGAAGAGAAAATCCTTTCGCTTTTCTGGGGCGCAGGGAAGTCTCAGAGCCGGAGGTTGGGGAAGGGACCCCCTTTGCTCTGCCCTCTTCTCCCGTCTTAGATTCGCATGGGGGTCCCCGCCCGAGCTTGCCTGGCCACCGGGCCACACAAGGACCGCGCTCTACGCGGCGCACCTTGCTAGCCACGCAGCTGTCCTCCGCGGCTGTGGAGTGGCCCTGCGCCGGTGCCCAGCCCCTCTGCGCTGCCAATGACAAGCGGGCCACGTCGCGGGCGGGGAAGGCGTCGCTTTCTTTCCCGATCCTTCATCCTCCCAGTCTTCCAGCCCTTTTTGGGTTGGAAGCTCGTCTCGTTCGCCCTTCTCCTTTCTTCACCCTGCGCGCAATTTTCCTCCCTCGTCTCCCTCCCCATTTCTCCTTCCTTCCTTCCTGACGGGCTTGGGCTCTGGCTCAGGCTCTGGCTCGGGCTTCGGGTAGGGCTCGGGCTCAGGCTCGGGCTCGGGCAGCCACAGCGTCGGCGGTGTTGGTGATCCGCGGCGCGGGGGGATGGCCCTCCCGGGGGAGCCGGCGCTGCTCAATGGGGTTGCCAAGGAGACAGGCCGGCCGCCCCCCTCCCCCGGCCCGGCGCCCCCCCGCCGCGCCGGTGCCCGTTATCGAGCTGGTGCGCGCCGGGCGCCCTATAAAAGCCGCGGACGCGCCCACCGCCGCCCGAGATTATTGGGGGGGCTGAGCCCCCCCAAACGAATTTTTGAGGGGGCTCGAGCCCCCTCAGGCCCCATGGAGTCGGCGCCTATGCCCTGTGCAACACAGATATTTGGCACACACCACACACCCCAGGTCTCACGCTCCATTCTACAGCATTGTTTTTTTTTTAAAAAAAAAAAACAACCATAATATTTATTCATAGTTTCAGAGTAATAGAAAAAAAGAAAAAATAGAAAAAACCAACAACACTACAATACATAAAAAAGAAGAAAAAGCGCAAAACATAAAAACCAATACAGCAATACAACAAAAAAAGAAGAAAAAAAGACACAAATCCCAAATTTCATATCTTTAACTTCCATTTGCTTGTTTCATTGACCTTCTCATACCTCCCTTTTTGTATTCTAGTTTAATTAGTTATTTCAGCAAATTCTTTCCATCTTTCTCAATTTTTGTTAAATAATTTATCTTAACAATTTAACCTAATAATTAACTCAACAAATCCTTTCCATCTTTCCCCATATTCAAATTACCTTAATATATTTAACCTTATCTTACCATAAAGTACCTTAAAGCTTGAATCTTAATACTCAAATATACATAACCCCTAATATCATTGCTGCTAGAGTCATATAGTTTCATTCCAACATTTTCCTTAATATTCATTGATTTTAGGCTAATTCCCCAAATAAAAATTTTTCTTTATAAATTGTCTTCCAATCTTCATCCAACGTCTCTTCTTCCTGGTCTCGGGTCGTGTCAGTCCTTACTGTCCATTCCATCTAGTGCATCAACCTGGAAGTCTTATGTCCGAGGCCCTTAAGTCTCTTCCAAGTCCCTTCTGCAGATCATCTTCTTCTTGTTTATACTTGCCCTTTTCCTTGTCATTTGTTGGTCTCTTTCTTAATTTCTTTCCTTTCTCATTGAGGAGTAGGTCTCTGGGGGGTTCCAACCCAAAATTGTCTCCATCGCCCTTCATCAAACCCGCCCATTCTACAGCATTGTTGTGGCACTCCCTGCAGCATGGCACCCAGTGGCCTCACACCAGTCGTGCCACCCGAAAACCATTGCTGCTCAAGCCTGACGTAGAGCCACATCAGGAACCACAATCGGATAAATTAGTTCACTTTTATCATACAGGATTAACCTAATAGTATCCAGGGCTTCAGGATCCCACTTAGCAGTGCAGTCTGGGCAATGCTAAATCTATCCTAGGGCAACCTGCTTCCCCTTTGTGTGCATTTCTATAACAGAAATAATTAAAGGGACCTACTTCACGGTTTGAGTCATAAACTCAGATAATAGATTCTTGCAAAATGGTTTGAAGTGTTCAGAGAGATGAGTTAAGCCATTATTCTAGCGGAAGTTGAAGCCAGCAGTTGTCTTCTTTTCTTTATTTAACTGAATCTGGAAATCTAAGGAAGAATCTGGGTGTTTCCCCCACCTTTTTTTTTTCTTTTCTCCCCTCTTTTCTTTCCATTCTTTCATTTTTTTCTCTCTTTAGGAGATCTTCAATTGGTTAGAGTTCCTGCATGAGCATGGAAAACATTGTTCTCTATTATTTGTACCAGGCTTGCAATTGCACCACTTCAGACTAATGGAAATTTCACAAGGTGATAAGCCAAGAGAAACATTTCATTTTATAATGGGGGGTCTTTGCTGATAGGGTTGAAGGGCTGAAGAGACTGGCTGTGACTTTTGAGGTAGTATGAAAGTCTGTGATTACCAGTGGTGGGTGAACAACAAAGAGGCTTGGAAGTTCAAACCGGCCGCCAAAAGTTTCCTTTCCGCTTTTGAACTACTCAATTACCCTCATCTCTTTGGTCTCTTGTTATCGGATCAAATAATGGAATGTTGAAGAGGAGCAAGGTAACCCGAACAGCGTGTGAAGAAACCTGTAAGTGTGTGTTTTTCTCATACCAGATAGCATTACCAAGGCAGGCTCCAGGGTTGGCTGGGCCCTGAACAAAGTCACTCAGGTGGGTCCTGAGGAAGTTACCTGAACTGTGCAGTCATACCTTGGAAGTCGAACATCTTGTGACTTGAACATTTTGGTTCCCAAATGCTGTAAACCCAGAAGTGGGTGTTCTGGTTTGTGAACGTTCTTTGGAACCTGAACGTCTGACACAGGTTCCACAGCTTCTGATTGGCTGCAAGAGTTTCCTGCAGCCATTTGGAACCCGTTCCTTGGTTTCCAAACATTTTGGAAGTCAAACGGACTTCCGGAACGGATTCCGTTCAACTCCTGAGGTACGACCGTACAGTGGTACCTCAGGTTACATACGCTTCAGGTTACAAACTCCGCTAACCCAGAAATAGTGCTTCAGGTTAAGAACTTTGGTTCAGGATGAGAACAGAAATCGTGCTCCGGCGGCATGGCAGCAGTGGGATGCCCCATTAGCTAAAGTGGTGCTTCAGGCTAAGAACAGTTTCAGGTTAAGTACGGACCTCCGGAACAAATTAAGTACTTAACCTGAGGTACCACTGTATTGGGTAGGTAATGGTCAGCACAATATCCCAGAATGGTACTCCTTCAGGGGCATTGTGATACATCAGAATGGTAGCCAGACCCATCTGTCAGGCGCTGCTTAGAGCACTGAGCTCCCCCCCCTTTTTTTTAAGGAATCCAGAGCAGGCATCAGAAGTAGGCCCTGAAAGGATACTAGGTCCTCAGCAGCTGCTCAGAAATACCAGGCGCTGACAACAACCCTAAGCAATTACATTCATCTTGTCAAAAGAGAGGGTGGAAATGGAATGGACTATGGGTCATTTCCCACTGTTCCTTTTTAAATGTATATTTAGAACTGCATATAGCTGGCAGGATTTTTTGAGAAACAGTTTTTCCATATCTGTTTGTCTAGCTGTGTCCTGTGTAGGTAACAAACTACTCAATGGTTATGGCACTAGAGAGGGGATGTATGAATAGCTGTCTGTTCAGTGGTTACAGGTCCCTCAAGAGTTGTGTTAACAATTGGTCATTCTGTAGATGTGTAGTGCATCTGTGATATACTCCTTGGTAATTTCACCTTAGAGGTTATGTGAAATGACCACATCTTTTCTTTGGAGGTGGGAGGGAGGCTTATATGAGAATTGCCGCTGTATGGATAAATGCCAGTGGGATTAATGTGAGGGAAATTATCACTTATTTTTTTGTGTATTGTTTTCAGAAAGGACCAGTAAAACCTAGCCGACCCTGCCAACCCTGTTTTGAGCTGTCATAATGCTTATCTATGAGTACTTGGAGTTAGTTACAGTATATTACAGCTTTGATAGGTTTCCTTGTCTTTTTGTCTCATCTCTGGCCCCAACCCAAGTAAAGTTAGCCATTGGCTAAATTCTATTGAAATCTATGCAACATGCTTCATAATCCAGTGATTTCTTTATTATTCAGAAGCAAGCTCCACTGTTCATTGGGTTTCATTTACCAGCGAATATAATAATAAATAATAATAATAATAATAATAATAATAATAATAATAATAATAATAATAATAATAATAATAATTTATTATTTATACACCGCCCATCTGGCTGGGCTTCCCCAGCCACTCTGGGTGGCTTCCAAAAGAATATTAAAATACTATAATACATCAAACATTAAAAGCTTCCCGAAACAGGGCTGCCTTCAGATGTCTTCTAAAAGCCTGGTAGCTGTTGTTCTCTTTGACATCTGGTGGGAGGGTGTTCCACAGGGAAGGCGCCACTACTGAGAAGGCCCTTTGCCTGGTTTCCTGTAACTTGGCTTCTCGCAGTGAGGGAACTGCCAGAAGGCCCTCGGTGCTGGACCTCAGTGTCCGGGTAGAACGATGGGGGTGGAGACACTCCTTCAGATATACTGGACCAAGGCCGTTTGGTCCATATGTGCATAGGGCTGTAATCATATATAATATGTGCATAGGGCTGTAATCATAGGGCTCATCCACACTCTTACTTGTTCTACTATTTTATCCTGAGAAAACCCACTCTTTGCCACTGAATCAGAACAAACACCAGCCAGGGGTTTTTTTTGGCAGATGGATGTTTGTTCTGATTCAGTAGTAAACAGCAGGTTTTCCCAGAGAAAGTGGTGGAACAAACAAAAAATGGCTTGGACAAGCAGAAAACCTCTCTTACCTGTGCTTTCTAGGCATGGGGCAAGCAGAAGTGTGAAAGAGTCCAAAGTCTTTATCAACATTAGCTGTCTCTGGGCCTTTACCTCTGTTAGTTCTCTCCATATGCTAAGAATCCTTCCTTCTAATGGCAAACTCAAGTGGTGAGGGCCGACAGATATGGAGCCAAAGTGGACACACTGAGAAAAAAGAGGCAGGCATGAGCATGCTGGGAAGGGTGCATAAGGCTTGCAGAAGCAATAAATAAATAATATTTTTAAAACCAAAAGTTATTCCCTCCCCCTAAAAAAACCTCCACACCCGAATGAGCAGGGAGCATGCTCAGTAATCGTGGAATGTGGAGTGCCGGATGTAAACGAAAACCTGGGAGGTAGAATTGGAATGTCCTGATGGGGAACTCTGAACAGGTGCACTCACTTACTTGTGAGGAGCTGAGGAGTTGAGGATGTAACATTTTGTTGCAGATCGCACTTACACACTGTCATAACCTACAAATACAGCTATTCTTGAGAATGTCTTGAGACACTGCATCAATGTAATAAATAATAAAATAAAAAAGCAAACAGTCACCACACACTTGCACACCTGAATGAGGCCACCTGCTGTTGTCAGACTAACCCTCCATCCTGTGCTCAATAGCAGGAAGTCCAGGTGATAGCCTCCGTAGAGTTTGCTACCTACATTCTTTTGATCATGCCCATTATAGCTCCACTCAAGCATTAAAGTCAAGATAACAATGCCTTTCTTTTTTCCCCTTGGTTGACATAAGTAAAGCACTTGAAAAGAATTAAGGATTTTATGCTTTTATGAGAAAGAGAGAGAGAGAGAGAGAGAGAGAGGTACTTATTAAAGAAATAAGTCCACATAAGATTGGCAAAGATAAAGGAAGACTGGGGGAATAATACATTAATTCTAAAGGACTGAAAATGTATACAGCCAAATTCATGCCTGTCATATAACTGTTGACGTGAGCTGAGCTTCATCTGTGCACATCGGGGTGATGCCTGAACCAAAGCCTGAACCACATTACAGCTAGTTGATTGGATAAGCAGCCCCCTGCTTTGCTCTGTTCCTCATGGTTAAAGAACTTCTGTGCCATTTCATTTAGGGGGAGTTCAGTGTTCTGAAACAGGTTGTAACGAGGCATCCAGCTCTTCAGACTTAGAAATAATCAAAACCAGAGCTCAGTTTGGTTTCCAAATGACCTCAGACCAATTATTTGCCAAGCTCTGGGTATCAGGACTGCAGGACATCTTGAACCCATGAACTGAAGGATCGTGAGTGTGTGTTAGAATTCAGCTTGTGCCTTACCACACAGCTGTGCCCTATGGAAAGAAATGGAGGGCTACTGGGGCACTTGTAAGGAAGCTTCGTTACACCATTTGGCCGCAGCAAGTCAAGCGATACTTTCTTGACTTTGCTAAGGACATAGGATGCTGCCTTATACCAAGTCATACATCTGGCTCACAATTGTCTATACTCACTGGCATCACTGCTTCATGGTTTCAGACCAAGGTCTCTTCAAACCTATCAGGAATTGAACCAGAGGCTTTCTGCAACAAAGTGGATGTTCCACCACTGAGCTTTGACCCTTCACCAGCTGATGCATTCGGATGCTGATTCATGTACAGATGCCTATGAATCTCTCTAACCTTTGAATAGAGCAATGAACATTGCATTCTCCAAGGTTTCCAACTACAGTCACTCCCAGGCCTATCTGGAGACATCAGGAATTGAACCTGGAACTTTTGGAAAGCAGGTGCTCTGCCACTGAACCATGGCCATTCTCCAGACAGGATTCCTTGCTGCTCAAAGAAACTCAATGTCTTTTCTTCCTAGCTACAGACCACCTCTGCCTTACTTCTCTTCCTCCTCTGCCCTCACTCCTAATTGTTGCCTCCATTGTTATAGCAATCCAGTTTCAAGTACAGTGGTACCTTGGTTCTCAAATTTAACCCATTCCTGGAGTCTGTTTGACTCAGTAAATGGTTCAAAAACCAAGATGCAGCTTCTGATTGGCTGCAGGAGTTTCCTGCACGCAGTCGGAAGCCACAGAAGCTGTGTTGGACGTTTGGCTTCCAAAAACCATTTGCAAACCAGAACACTCAATTCCAGGTTTGCAGCGTTTGGGAGCTGATTTGTTTGGGAGCCAAACTGTTTGACTACCAAGGTACCACTGTATCCAGTCTCAATGTCTTAAGCTTTTGGCCTGTCTCTTCTGCGTAATGTCCAATACATAAAAAAATATCTACGCAAATATTGCCTACATTTTATGCTGTTGCCATGGGAGATCTACCTATAAAATGCCCTTGAATAGCATTATTTTTAAAGTGTATTGACTTTATTTAAATTTGCTTTAGTTAAAAGGGAATTTAAAGGCAAGAGAAATTAAAATCCACAATTCACATTAGGATTGATGAAGTCAAAAGGCCTCAGTCCATCCAGCAAAAAATTATATGGTGTTGATTTTATCTAGCTATTGCCAGTCTGGGTATGTGGGCAGCAACAGTAGATGCTCTCGTTGTTTATTTTATGTGCATGTGTTTATAAAAGAAGCCCTTATATATCCAGAAATACTAGTACAACAATCCCAAAGACTTAAAGCATATAGGGAGTAGCCAGGTTTGAGCATCCCCACTGGCAAAGGGCCCATGTCCCCTTCTTGGTTATCTACAATGTAAACATGCTAATTAACTACCCGGGCAGAAAAGAAAAGAGGAGGAGAAGGTGGGGGGACCCTCAAAGGGGGGAATGGATCAATTGACAAATTGAAATGTCATTTCCCAGCCTGCAGCTGGATCCTGCTTCGTCTTCTCACTGTCTCTCTTTTTTAGCCTTTTGTATTTTGATTTGGTTATAAAAGCTGCGGCGTAATTGAAACTGACATCGGAATCAAACAGTGTGACCTTGTCGGGTTTGTTCCAGGACTGCGACGCAATCCACTTGGGGTGAGGGGAAATAAAAGGGAGAGGGAGGGGGGAAATGAGCCAGCCAGCATTGCAGCTCCCCAGACAACTCGGCTGTGTGTGTGTGTGTGTGTGTGTGTGTGTGTGTGTGTGTGTGTGTTTAAAGGGTTTTTCTGTGTCTATACTTTTGTGAAGCAGCCTGGCACATGCAGCCAAGGCGCTGTGTGTGTGTGTGTGTGTGTGTGCATGCATGAAGGAGGATACATAAGGAAGAAGCCTAGGAGCTGGGGAAGGGCTGCAGACCATACCAAAGTTGTTTTGTGTGTGTGTTTTCTGCACAGAAGCCAATGCATAGAGATACTGTGGGAATGTGTCTGCCTGAAACTGCCAGTTTGGATGATTGGTGCCAGCTTGGAGGAGATAAATGAACATGATGGAAAATAAGAAAAACAAGGGGGCTGAAAGCCATTATCTCCATGATCTAATAGGGGCTGATACCAGCACCATCTGTTTTCCCAGTCCCCTACCTTTCACTTTTGCCAGTTCCTCTGACTTGCACCCCTCCTTGCTATTCCAGTCCAGAGCACCCCCAAATCCAATCCTGCCAATGCGCCTCAGTTCTGGCATGAAAACACGCTGCTGTCCATGTACCTGCCAAAATGCTTGTATTATAGAAGTGTGCCGCTGCCATGTGCCTGAGCCCAGCCTACAGAATTCACTTTGGCAAGCCAAGTTCTCCTTTGTGTCGGGATCCTTTGGAAGGAGGAACCTTGTAGCAGGTGTTTGGTCCATCCTGCCTGCCCCTAGGGTAGGCCTGAGCCAAGACTTTTCACACACTGGCTGTCGACTTTTAGAGTACTCCAAGGGATCCTGCTACGAAAAGCTGCTGAGTGCAGAATCCTGGACTAACGAAATGGCATGAAATGAAGCCGGATTCCTTTTCAGTCAGCCACGCTGGTGCATTGGCATTTAGAAACTGTGTGGTAGGAAGCAAAATAGAGGGAGGGCAGGGAGGGGTAAGAACATGGGTAGAGGAAGAAGAGAAGGATGTAGATGAGGGATGAAGGTTCAAATAAAGCTGTATCCTCTGCCATGTCAGGAAGTGGTCCCCTCTTCATTTCAGAAAGGAAAGATGAAGCACAAGAGAATTTAGGAACTGATGGTCTAGTCATTTTCAGGTCTGTGTCAATTTCACACATGTTCATACATTTTTCCTATTTCTTCATTAATCTGTGATTTTTTTAAAAAAAAAAACCTCTACAATTTTGTGTTTAGATAAGAATTTAAATACAGTGGTACCTATGGTTACTTAATTTGTTCTGGAGGTCCGTCCTTAACCTGAAACCGTTCTTAACCTGAGGTACCACTTTAGCTAATGGGGCCTTCTGCTGCCGCCGCACCACTAGCGCACAATTTCTGTTCTCATCCTGAGGTAAAGTTCTTAACCCGAGGTGCTACTTCCGGGTTAGCGGAGTCTGTAACCTGAAGCGTTTGTAACCCGAGGTACCACTGTACCTATTTTATCTCAACGTATGCATTTCAATGTAGTGCTTCAGCCACTGCATTAGTACAGCAACAAACTCCCTGCCACCTTGCCCCTCCCACTCTCCCTCCCAGTAAGCAGCAGTGACTTCACTGCTAGGAAGTCAGGTAAGTGCTGCTGGCCCACCTGGCCACCTGCTGCTGCTGAGCTGCACAGTTTGTGGCCTAGATGCCCTTGCCTGGTTCTGCTAATCATGTTTGGCTGCAGATTGCAAAAGTTAATTGACAGCTGACTAAAGCAGGCATTGAGACAGGTGAGAGACAGGTGATGAGTCCATTTGATTTGGTTTGTACCAAAGGTTGTTAGAAAAGGGGAAACACAGCATTAATCATGGAAGACATTTGAATTTTCATTTATCTACGGTGCACTAGGTTATATAAATTTAGGTTTGTTTTTACAGGGGGGGGGGGAATCTTCATCTGCTGCATATTTGGTATTTTGAGTGTTCAAGGCACACACGTCATCCTTCAAATAACTTTACTAGATAGGCCGGTAGTACTGATTCTTGTTTTTAAGATGGGGAAAGATAATTACAGCGTGATCTGGGTAATAATCATAATTATCATACAGAGAATATAACAACAAAGCAAAGAGTCTGTGGAAAACAGACCCATAATATGCTTTTGTCCTGAAAGCAGAAAATGTAAGAGTAGGAACAAGCTTGCTAAAAGTCAAATTGGATCTTGTCCAAGAAATTAAATGAATGGCAAAGTGTTTTAGAATTACACAAACAAGAAGAGAACAAGGGAACTACACTATAATGATGGGAAATAAATTAATGATGTCTTTGGCATGGCACATACACTTCCTGAATACTTGTAGCTTTGAAATGAATGATATATTCTCAAACAGTGTCATACCTAAAGGTGAATGAAGGCTTCAGAAAAAAATAGAGGAATTACTGCATCAGTGGCTGATCCAAATATCTTCATGGCTTCGATCTTGCATTCATTTCTACACTTACAAGTCCCATTCGTTTCATTGGAGTATGTGTTCAGGATCCGCCTGTCTCAAGAGACAATGGAGTATGCCTCTGAGGGTGGTGTCAAACTGCTACGTTAGCAGCACCCAAGTGTCTTCCCCAGGGCAGAAGCCTGAGCTGTGTGTATGGAGGTCCTGAACTGCCCAGGTGATAAGATTTCTCTCTCGGTCTTGCTGATGTGGTCCAAAGGGAATCAGAGCAATACGTTTGGCACCAGCTTGACTGCAGGAGTTGCCAGAAGGAGCCGTACAAGGTGCCATCCAACTGTCTTAGGGATTCCACTCCAGATTTGTGTAGGGTTTACTCCTTAGCCTTTTCTTCTCTTGAAGATACCCAACAAGGCAGTGGGGACTTAGGATCAGAGATTTCATTCTCCTAGATCAGCAGTTCTCAACCTGTGGGTCCCCAGATGTTGTTGGACTACAACCCCCATCATCCCTGACCACTGGTCATGCTGGCTAGAAATGATGGGAGTTGTAGTCCAACAACATCTGGGGACCCACAGGTTGAGAAACACTGTCCTAGATGGTCTACCTTCCCAAGTTGATGAGCCCTATCTGCCCCTCACTTCTCCCTCCAGCACATGCAGAAACATATAGTCACCATTAAATAAAGTTACATGATCTGTGACATGTTGAGGCCCAGTAGCAAAGAATTTTAAAATACCTATGGACTGTAAAGTGCTACCATAAAGACTTTAGTATATTAGAAACCATTTGATGGAAGGAAACCAGGTTCAAATTTGAACCAATTGAACCAAAATGAGATGAGAGAAATGACAAATGAGATGTGCATTCATCGATTGTAAACTGTACAGACTAATGTGCTTTCCTTTAAATGATGTTAGCTGTATTTCTGGAAAAGGGAAATGTTGGTGATACAACCACACTTGGATTTTACCAGATCACCTAGTATAGCACCACAGAGGTGCTTCTAACTTAAATTGTGGTGCGGGGAATTGGTATTCTTTCTAATGTCTAAGAAGGAGAAAGACAAAGCGAGGCAAGTTTCAGACTCAAGAGAAGTGAAGGATGGAGGGTGGCTTCTGATGTTCTAAAGAAGAACTGCATGTTACACTTCTTCTCCCCATGCATCCAACATTATACTCAAAATGAAATTGGCATGGGGTAGAATGCAGAAGCTCCAGATGGAGAAACAGCTTGTGCTTTCTCCCCATGCAAATTACTTTTGAAACAAAATATCAGAAGCACAGTAAGAGGAAGTGCAACTCATTTGTGCTTCCCTTCCTGAAACTCCTCTATGGAATATCAGAAACCATTCCCTGTTCCTCAAAGATCTGACTTTGAACCCATTCTTGAATATGTCTCTTGCATGTGACCAGTCTTTCTGCCTTTTTTTCATAAATCAGTTCAGTAAAATGGCCTCCCCATGAATATCTGGCACATTTGTCTATCCCATTTTAATAGTGTTTAATATTATTTTGATATTGTTGAAAGAAGCAATGGTATTAGTTTCTGTTCAGTCCATTCCTTCTTTCATAACTCTTTGCTTCTTTCATAACTCTTTGCTTCATTCAGTACGAACTAACAATATTGTTTTGTCCTACATGTAATGAGCTGAAATTTCTGAGAAAATATTCTCAGATATTTTTTTTAAAAAAAATCATTTCTGCATATTTGGGATGCAGACACCCCAGTTTCATTGTCCACAAAGAGCACAGAAAAGTTTCACAGAGGCCATTTTTGCTCAAAATACATATGTGTATTTTAAGTAAAATGACTCCAAAACCACTCTACCGATCCAATCCATCTGGTCATTTGAAAGCCCATTATATATAATTGCCATAGATTTATGCTTGTTAATTCAAAGTTTTCCACCACCCCTCAAGGCAACTGACTTTCTCTTGAACCAATTTTTTCTACATAATAGCAGTGAACCACTTAATTGGTTCACTAGTGAAACATATATACAAATTTCAGCATTGATTTCACATGGGCTTCCTTTAGAAACAAAACAAAATTTCTATACATATATGAATTCAGTATCTAGTCTAAGCTGACCTGATTTTTGTGCATAATGAATGTGATTTGTTCAACAGAGTTCAAACTACAAGTTGCATTTCATCTTACCAGAACACCAATATAATGCACAAAAATGAAATTTGCATGTGGAAAGCCCTGCTGAAGATGCTACCACCCTTCAGAGTCCAGGGAACAGTGGAATGTCAGAGGGTATTCTCCTTGATTCTTCACCCCAGCTATGGAAGTTCCTCCCCTTGGAGGTGCATCTAGTACCTCATTGTGCTCTTTTTGTCAGGTAGTCAAGACACACCTCTTTGCTCAGGATTTTGGGAACAGATTAGTCATTATGAGATTCCAATGTAGTTATTTCTGTCTGACCTTATATAGGGTAGACTTCTTTCAGAGGCAGATTTAGGGGAGCACATTGGGAGGGCACCTTAGGGGGCACCACAACAATGACAAACCACAGAAAGTGAGATGTGGGGGGCATTGAATGTTGCCACCTCACAGGCCCCCACTGAAATCTGAAAGCCCAAGGTCTTCCACTGTTTCTTCCTTCCAATGTGAAATATTACTACTGCTGCAAAATCTTTGGGTCTACTTGCTGATGTCAAAGTTCCAACATTCATCTAAATTCAGCAAAACATTTCAACAAGCAGAGAATATTTGCTATGAAAACTACCAATAATGAGGATGATTGAAATTCATTTCAGTTCTGTATTCTGTGACATCAGTGCAGCTAAGCCAATGGAAGCCAGAGATAATGCTTTGACTCCACTGCAAAATTCCATTGTGATGCCAGAGGAATGAAAATAATAGGAGAAAGTTGTGTAACAGGGAGAACGGTGAATTATTGATATATTCAGGAAGTGGTCCCTTTTCCTTCCAAACAGAACAGAAAAAGTTTGTCTCAGAAAAGACACTGATGAGTCTTTGTGATCTAACAGAAGAAAAGTAGATGAAGAAGGCAGCAGACCTTCAGAGTTGTTCATTTGTAAAGCAGCTTCACTAACAAATATAGATTAATGCAGCTCCTTCCTCGGAAATCTCAGCCCAAGCACTGATGGTTTGTGAGCTTTTCATAGCTCCTTTACTTCACAGATTTTTCATCTTGTGGGCGGTATTAGAGCCTGGCATCCAGTGAAGTCAAAGGAAAATTCTCATTAACTTTGATTGGGGGTAGTTGAGGCTGTTCATTAAAACCTAAAGGATTTTAAAAATCTGATTAACTTTTTATTGCTACACTGTTTGGTTACTGTTCATGTTTTGTAGCAGCCTTTGGCATCTATTCGAAGTCTCTCCCCCCCCCCCTTTCCTCCCTACACACCCATTTCTGCAGTTAGCAAAGGGAAAATGACATTCTGCATTGCATGAACACGATCATACAGGAAGGGGCTGTGCAGTTTAGTGATGCTCTATTCTGGGTCACAATGAGAATAGTGTATCCCATTTTAATTGCTGTACGTACTCTATGAAGGACATAGACAAGCCAGATTGCCTTCAAGGTAGAGCATCAAAGATAAACAAATGGATCAATGTGATCCATAGATATGACAAGGAGGGGTTGAAGAGTAACTGGATATGTTCGGCTTAGAGGAAAGATGACTAAAGGGCTATTTTCATATACCTAAACAGAGGTCATAAAGATAAACATCTGCTTGCCAAGACCACTGAGCTAAATTCATGAAACTTACATGAAGGAGAAAATCTTCTGCAAAAGAAGAAAGTAGTATCCTATGAGTACTTTCAGTTGCAGCTCATCTGGGAGTAAGTCCCATTGGAGTAAATGGGAGGGACTGCTGAGTATATATGTATAGGATTGTATCATCAAACGAGTATGGGGGGATGGTCTGATCCCACAAAAGCTACCTGACATAGAAACTCAGGGTTTGTGCTGTTTAATGTTTCTGCAGCGATTGTGGCTTGTATTGCATGACTTAGGACCTCCCAACACCTGACAGCATTTCATGGATGCTTGAAAGTACTGGGAATAACTCATTCCACACCGTGCTGCACATAAGGCATGTGTGTGTGCGCGCGTGTGTGTGTGTGTGCGCGCGCATCTGCAGTGCATGTGGGAAGAGGAGGAGGATTTGACAATACACAAACACCAGTATGGATTTATATGTTAGGTCAGGCAAAGGCAAACTCATCCCTCCAGATGTTTTGAGACTACAGTTCCCATCATCCCTGACCACTGGTCCTGTTAGTCAGGGATGATGGGAGTTGTAGTCCCAAACCATCTGGAGGGCCAGGTTTGCCTATGCCTGGGTTAAGTGAACCTATAAATCTGCCTGTCCCTAAGCTCTGAAATCCACAAATGGAATCCCCTACCTTCTCTTCATTTAGGTGGCATTCCTAAGGTAAAGGCAAGAATAAAAATATATAATAGATTCTGCTTGTAACACAGAAGATTTTATATAGATATTGGGAAACAACCCTTGACTGTGGGCAATGGAATAACTTGCAGAGGGAAAATCTTATATGTAATATGTGTGTCTGTCCTGAAAAAGACCAAGATGAGCATCTTTGAGAGGTTTTTTTTAAATAAAAATAAAGAAGAAAAACGATTCAGTATTTCAGTGTAGGCTTCCTACTTCTACATCACCAAAAGTAGGACAAAAGAGGACACCAATCTGCATTAAATGCTAATTTAGATGTATAAATGGACATAGGCTTGAACTTAAGTACCTCAGAGGTCATAATCAGAGGAGAAAGGAGACTGACTTTTTAGAGAAAGAGAAGAGCAGAGATTCAATGGACCTCCATCTCTTTTCTCCACTGCAGTTTCTTCCCCAGCCAACAGAAAGGTACAAAACTCTCTGAAAACAGGCCTCCCTTATCACCCCATCCTCTTGGGAGAGAATATCTGAGGAGCTAGACATGGTATTTCAAGGAGGGACCAGAAACAGGACCACAGGCTCACTTCCCAAGCCTCATAGTTTTGGGAAAGGGGTGTTTGGGGTGTCTTAGGCCCCAAAAGCTAGGAGGACCCGATTGCTGAATGACCAATCTTCTTGAGACTGGCCTGAGCTCCTGGTGTCTTCAGCTGATGTCATTGGGGAGGACCCAGGAAGTGGAGGATGGTGAGAGAGCACTTGCTAAGAAGGAGTTGATACTGTTCTGATAGTTTGTGGGAATTTGGACTGTATTACCTGGGGCAGGGAGCATGAGACCGTGAGCTTGAGCTTACCCCAAAGGCCAAAGCATTGGCACACTTTGACCTGCCTTGTCCTTAATTGGGTCTAACTTTTGAATGCCCTCCTCCATTGAACTCATGGGCTATGGACCATTCAGGATGCCACTTCCTCAGGACAGCCCCATAGTGCCCTTGTTCCTCATTTATTACTTTTCTCTGCAAATATCTAATGCAACAAATAACTATCTAAAAGTACAGCAGTATGTATCACAAGTGCTTTCAAAGATGGGAATTTAAAGTTAAACTTGTGACCATTCAGTTGCAACATTTTCAGCAGCCACCCAATCATGAAACACAAAGAAAATCCACATTCACTATATGGAAAATGGATGTGCAATTCAAATACACCTTTTGAATTTCACCATCAACCCTTAGAGTAGAAAATTAGGGAGGGGGTGGAATCCATCATACAAATTTGAAAAACAAATACATTCAATGCAGTCTCCATCTGCTCATGGATATTACACAAGCCGAAAAACTGGCTATACTCAACAAATCAATTATTCATTGTGAATTATTCACTAGGCTCTGCTGCAAATAGTGCCAAGGACTGTTTATTTGTTTAAAAGTGAAGTGTTAAAAAAAGAAAAAGAAAAATCCAGAGCAACATTCCAATTTATCTTTAATGTTATATATTCCATGCAAGAAATATAAGCTTATGCTTATGAATGCATTTTTATTTTAGCTGGAGAAAGAAATGTATGCATGGAGGGAATGAAGAAAGAAAAGTAATCTGGTTAAAACAGGGATGGGGAACCTGTCCATGCCAACAGTGGACTATAACTTCCTTCAACTCTCTTCACTGGCCATGCTGGCTGGGGCTGATGGGAGTTGTAGTCCAATATCTAGAGAGCTTATCCCTGGCTCATAAATGATAAAAGGGGAATGAGAGTCATCTATGGTATGTCTTGAGCTTCTCAGATGATGATATTTGTTTGCCTCTGTCTGTTTCGAGAGACAATGGGGTGTACTTGCGGGAATGAAGTCAAACCATATATGCACAAATCTGCCATGCTGGGATAGCCAACGTGGTGTTCTCTAATGTTGAACTGCAACTCCCATCAGCCCTGACCATTGACCATTCTCAGGCTGATGGGAGATGTAGTCCAACAACAATATCTGGAGGGCACTCCCTTATCCTGTGTTCTGCAGCCTCACAAAATGACTGGTTTTTGAGGGTGTAAGTCAACAGCTTGTTCTCTTATGCAAAGCCCTTTAGAACGAATATGAATTATGGAATTGAACTATGGGTGGGATCCAAACTTAGTCATGCTTAGATTATTCCAACTGAAATCAACAGGGCTTAATTTAGCAGTGATTTCAATTAGCCTGTTGTCTACCATAAGGATGACAGCCTCAGTCCAACCAACAATATTACCATGCATCTGCCATTATCAGTGGAGCTTGTGTAGAATATGTTGTTGTTTTTTTGTAGCAGATTGTACCCTCTCTGATAGTATCCTTGTCAGGCACTACTGCTGTGAGATTCTGGACAGGCACTTACTTGATGCCCCACTCACTGTGGCACCAGGATTTATAGCTGAAGGAAGCAACAGCAGATAGATTAAGCAGGGACACTGAGACCACAGCCCAGAATCTTTCTTGAATCTAAAGATCCAAGAGAGGCACTCGCCATGTGTGCTGTTGGTGATAAAAGTTCTCTCCTGTAACTGCTGTACTCCTGATGTATATGCAGCTTGTCACTGAAGGAATCCCTCAGGTCATACTACTCTACTGTCAGGATGTGTGAGCAGCTCCTGGCTGGTTGCCCAGGAAAGTATAAAGATAAGGAAAAGTTTCTTACCGTCCTTTTTTATTTCAATATTTACAGAGAGAAGCTGTAGAACCCAATCTCTTGGATAATGGCATTGTCCTGAGTGAATCTCCACCTCCACCTCTCCCACTTCCTCACTTCTACGGGTGCTGCTACATGTCCTCTGTCTCCAAACTCTTTGCTCTCCTACTTTTAAGGCTCACCGGGTTCTGGGAGATGGAAGGTCTGGGATGCTTTTTAATAACACCATGTCAGCCAGCTGCCACTCCGGTTCTGCCTCCTCCTCCTCCTCCCCTCCCATTATTTCCCAACTTTCCCCCTCATCTGCCTCTGAGCTGTGACCTCCCGCAAACCACTGTTATAAATCTATACTGTACGTCCTCCTCCCTGGAGGCGGTCTCCACCACTCCTCCTCTGCCCAGTCTCTGACACCTACACATTATAGAATTGTAGCATTGGAAGGGACCCCAAGGGACATCTGGTCCAACCCCCCGCAATGCAAGAATCACAATTAAAGCATCATTGACAGATGCATCCAGCCTCTGCTTTAAAACCTTCAGTGACTGAGTCTCTTCCACTATTCAACAGCTCCTACTGTCTGAAAGTTCTTCCTGATCACGGCAGTCCTATCTATGGCTAGCAAGCTGCTTAACTGACCAATCTGCCAGCCCATCCACAAACCCCACATACAGTGGTACCTCGGGTTAAGTACTTAATTCGTTCCGGAGGTCCGTTCTTAACCTGAAACTGTTCTTAATCTGAAGCACCACTTTAGCTAATGGGACCTCCAGCTGCCGCTGCGCTGCTGCTGCACGATTTCTGTTCTCATCCTGAAGCAAAATTCCTAACCCGAGGTAATATTTCTGGGTTAGCAGAGTCTGTAACCTGAAGCGTATGTAACCTGAAGCATATGTAACCTGAGGTACCAGTGTGTGTGTGTGTGTGTGTATCTCAGTCAAGAGTGCCTGGCAACTCTCCTCGAAATAAAAGGCTGTTGAAAACACAAATGAAATCTTAACAATTACCTACAGTGGTACCTTGGGTTACAGACGCTTCAGGTTACAGACTCCACTAACCCAGAAATAGTACCTCAGGTTAAGAACTTTGCTTCAGGATGAGAACAGAAATCGTGCGGCAGCAGCACGGCAGCAGCGGGAGGCCCCATTAGCTAAAGTGGTGCTTCAGGTTAAGAACAGTTTCAGGTTAAGAACGGAACTCCAGAACGAATTAAGTTCCTAACCCGAGGTACCACTGTATAGCTAAATGGTTTCAATCATGGACCATGGAAAACCTAACACAATCTGACTTTGTTCCATGATGTCTGTTGTCTTTGCAGGTTTGTGTTGGGTAGAAAATATATTTATTTTGTCTGGGTGCATCCAAGATGCAAATCAAAGCTCAAATAGATAAACAAATCTCCAGCAACGGGGCTCCTCCTGAGGAGGGGGCAAGCTGCTGGGCTGAAGCAGTTTGGATGGGCAGCATTTGTAAAAATACATTTGTCCAATACCAATGATGCAGTGTCCAGTGAGGCCAATGTAAATGTTTGTATCAAGTCTAATAGGTGTTGGAATCAGGCCTGTTATACTTAGCTCCAGCTGCTGCATTTGTTAATCCTGCCAGAGGGACCAATCTCTCCGAGGCGATGGGAAAATGTGGCCTATCATCCAAAATATAGAATTTGAAGGTGAGGTTCTATGCATTGCAGAGAACTGAGAAGCCTCTAGCTTGCTAGTATGCCGAATCGGATTTCCAAAGCAAAGGCGCAAGGACTAGGCAGATGAAAGTAGATTAGGGTTGGAAACTGATTAGGCATGATTGTTGTGGAGCAGGAACCAGGGAATAGTGGCTAAGACAAATGTTATCAATGCCTACATTTAATTTAATTAGAAAAGGTGGAGTTTCTGAAGCTAAAAAATTAGCAAAGCTGAAACACAGTACTGAGAAAAATCAGACTCTGTGAAGAATAGGGTGGGTCATAGCTCTGTGGTAGAACATCTGCTTTGCATGCAGAAGGGTCCAGGCTCAATTCTTAGCATTTGTCCGGCATCCTGGTGAATCACTGCCAAAGTCAACAGTACTGAGATTTATGGACCAATGCTCTAACTATTATTCAGGCAGCTTCCCATGGAGGAATTAATCTTCATGTTAATATTCAAAATCTGACTTTGAAATTTGACCATAACTGAATTCTTGACACCAAGAGTCCTACGGCAGCAATCTTATAAACACGCACATGGATGTGAGCCCCAGATAACATGGTGGAATTTACTTCTGAGTAAACATGCCTAGAATTGCTCTATTAGGCACATTTTTTTTTCTTTGATGATTTTGGTTTATCTTCCTTGTATACTGAGGTATTTCCCGATTCATTACATAAATGAAATTTCAAAAATCTGGCATCTGAATGCATGGGCTAAACTCATCCCTGAAAGTCAAATAGGTAAAGGGACCCCTGACTGTTAGGTCCAGTCGCGAATGACTCTGGGGTTGTGGCACTCATCTTGTTTTATTGGCCGAGGGAGCCGGCCTACAGCTTCCGGGTCATGTGGCCAGCATGACTAAGCCACTTCTGGCGAACCAGAGCAGCGCATTTACCTTCCTGATGGAGCGCAACCTATTCATCTACTTGCACTTTGACGTGCAAGTATCAAATATCAGTCATTAAATATCAGATGCACTTATGCATTCAATAGTGTCAGCTATCACATGGCAGGTGTCAAATCAATTATCATTGGCTATCAACTATCAACTATCAAATACTGTCAAAGATCCAACATAGTTGTCAGAAGCTATTATCATTACATTCTAAGTACCAAACACTGTAAGAAATCAAAGACTGGAATTAAATACCAAGTAAGGTACATGTCAAGCACTGGTGATGTTGAATGTTCTCTCTGTGATCATTAGCAAAATTCATAACTGTAGTGGTTCTAGGGGTTGCTCGTGCGTAAGCCGGTGCAAACACCTGGCTGGGTTGCCTGAGTGAACCTTTTCTGTCCAGACAGCCACTCTCCCGTGGCTGTCTCAGTCGCTGGCAGAATCCGTCAATGGGCGTTTCTTGAACTTCTTCCAGCAAAGAAGCTCTTTGACGCCTAGTCTCCTCCTACTCTCTCTGCTCGAAAGCCTTCTGTGCAAGGAGGGCATAGGCAGCGGAGGACCTCTACTCTCCCCGCTGGTCCCCGGCAAGGAGTCCTGGGACCACCTCGCCGCTTCCCCCATCTGCCTCCCTTCTCCACTGGTGCTACGCTGATTCTCTTCCCCAGAAGATGGGCTGCCTCTCCCAATCCCAGGATGCTCTCTGGAATCCCTCTGGATTTTGCTCTCTCCCTCCGGCACTGATGGCAGTTCCCTGACAATAATGAAGATTCTGATAATTTTGGAAGGTGACTTCGTTTCAGCTCTACAATTCAAAACAGAAATCAAAGGCAACTTTAGGCTTCATCTTGCAATAAAAGTGCTTGTGGAACCTGGAACATGAAAGCTTGCGGGTCTGGATGTCCTGTAAAATATGCACTAGATGTCAAGGAATGAAGCCCAGTTGCACATCCCTGCACTATTGTTAACATTATTATCATTATTATTTATTAGTCACTTTTTTATACTGAGGTAACTGAAAGCAACTTAGAACAATAAATAAATTGCATATACATTAAAACTAGCATTAAACTAAACACAAAAAATATTAAACTCATACAGAGAGAGAGAGAGAGAGAGAGGAAGGACTAAAATATCCCACCCACTGAATCCATGGGGAGAGAATTCCACAAGTGGGAAGCCACCCATTGAAAAGACCCGTTTCTGGGTTGCTACCCTCCAGGCTTTCTGTGGAAGGGGCACATGGAGAAGGGCCTCAGACAACAATTGCATGGTCCAGATTGCTTCATATGGGGATATCGGGTGGTTTATTGCAATGCCATAAGAAGGGTTGACATTTCTTTATCTGGTGAGCCTCTTGTGCATATTTCATACGTGGCTATTATCTATAGCAACTGTGTTATTTATTTCACACCCACACAACAATTTCATTTGGAGTATCCTGTATAGAGTCTCTATATTCCAATGCATTATACTTACATATACTAATAGCGGGAAGCAGCCATTGCAGGGGCTATTGCCTTGAAGAAATGCTTATGAGTGTCCAGGATACTTTCGGATGGCCACAACAGGAAGCAGGATGCTAGACTTTTGTCTGATTCAGCAGGCTTGTCCCCATGCGCTTTTAACAGATGTGTGAGAAATGAAGCTTTTACCACTTCATCTCCATGAAGGAAAACTGCCCTGGTTGAATTTCTGCCTCTCTTCCTGTTATGAAAGCTACATGAGAGCGATCAGAAAAAGACAGTGCACATTTTACATCAAATCACTTTGTTTGTTTGTTTTAAACTTTATATCCTGACAACAACACAGCTCCATGGAGCTCACAGAGCAGCTGTTGTATTGCTTATCACCAAGGAAGAGTTTGTTGCTTGAAACACAACAGCTTCATGATCTTTTATTTAAAAACTGATTGTCGGCATCACACACTGAGCCCAACAAAGTAGATCCTGTGAGTGTTCTTGCTATAGAAATAGATCAAACCAATATGCTGCAGACTGAACCAGAAAGTTTAGTTCGTTTAAAGAATTCAGAATTTTGCTTAGCTTAATCTTTGTTAATCTACTATTATTCCCCCCCCCCAGAAGCTATGTCACAAAGAGTTATTCCTTGCTCTCCCCTCCCTATTTTTATTCAGTTTATTTTATTTAAACAATTTATAAACCGCTTAGCTCCAATAATCTCTAAGCAGATCAGCCTCTACTAACCTGGCATCCTCCAGATATTTGGGGCTGCAATTCTCATCAGCCCTACCAGCACAGCCATGGTGAAAGCTGGTGTTGGTATGGCAAGCACATCTACCATCTTTCCCTGGAAGTAAGATATCCCCCGAAAATAAGACCTACTTCCAGTTTTGCCTCTCGCTGTAATATAAGGCATCCCCCCAAGATAAGACCTCCCCGATAACAAGGCCTCCCCCGAACATAAGACCTCCCGGAATATAAGGCCCCCGAAGCTACCGTAAGGTGTCTGACTCTTCTGGACCATAGCGGCAGGCGCTGGCGCGCAGCTCACTAATTGGCCACAGCGCAGCAGGAGCTGTTCAGGCAGTGTGAGGTCTCTTTAAATCAGAGAGCCTGCGCCGCTGCCAGGACAAGCTGCCGCCTGCTGCTTGCTCTGCCATGACGGAGTCTTGCTGACTCACAATTAGACAATAAATGTGTATCGTATTCTTCTTCATGGAAAAAAAGACATCCCCTGAAAATAAGACCTAGCGCATCTTTGGGAGCAAAAATAAATATAAGACACTGTCTTATTTTGGGGAAAACAGGGTATGTACTCCCTCTAAATGATCCGGTTTGTAGGTTGGGGGTATCTGAGATGTTCTGCATATCTTCTGTAGGTATCTAATTTATACACAGAAACATTGGAAGCTGCCTTATCCAAGTCAAACCAATGGCCCATCCATCTCTGTACTGTCTACACTTATTGGTCACAGCTCTCCAGGACTCCAGACCCAGGAGGCATTCACAGTCCTACTTAGAGATGCTGGGAATTGAACCTGTGACCTTCTGCATGCAAAGCAGGTGCTCTGTATTGGGCTCTGGCCCTTGTCCAAAGGAAGGAATGCCCCAACATCCCAAGCAGTAATGGGCTCAGGTTCTTTCCATTTTGTGTTAATATTCTGGCAGTGAGGCATGTGTGATTCTCCAGTGAAGGTGCTAAATTCAGACACTCTGCTGATGACTGTATATATAAGTTTAATCAGGAAAAAAATATATTGCTGTGCAGTTTCAAAAAGCAGCTTTTTGTTTTCAGCTACTCCTTGACATCGCTCTGTCATGATCACCTTCACAACCAAAGTGCTTCAAAAGTAGTAAATACTAGGACACTCAGACTGTTATTATCTGCTAAAGCATAATGGGTGATACAATAGGCTAATAACATGTACTCATTGCTGTTTTAACAGCAGCATAATGGATTCAAATTCAGCTTCTGCCCTCATTGTTCTTTCAAGGAGGCCACTATCACTACCACCCCAAAGAAAACCCTCAAACGCAAGGCCATTGAGCGGAAAGGGCAAAGGAGTTGGAAAGTTTAACATAACCGAGGAACATGAAAATACCCTTCTGGTAAAACAAAGCGGAAAGGAGGGCAGGAAAATACAAAACAGCATGAAATCTCCTTTCTGCTAATTCAGAAATCAAGCTAACTAGCTGAAGATCTCAGCAGGTGTGCCCCGGCCCTGGAGTGTTCAAACAACTTTTCACCTCAAGAGTCATGAATGAGATTAGGAAAATGCACTAATTTTGCATGTGTGCATACTGGAGAATAAATGGATCCAGCAGTTATGTGGTCATTCACTACAGAAGACACTCAGAGTTGATGACATAATGGGAAAGCGTGTTCTCCTTCATGGAGAGCACGTGTTGCGGTGGGGGCTGCCAGGACACTCCAAAGTTGGGGGGCAGGCTAATTGATTGTTGGCCACTGATACGACTGGGGCTTCCCTTGTTGTTGGGAAGAAGTTAATGTTGCCATTTTTTGATTGACAGCCAGAAATAGTAAAACTCCTTGCACGAGGCTAGAGCTTCCTCTTTTCGCCCGTGCATCAGATTGCCCGTCCCTCCCTCCCTAGAATAGGGTTGTTCGCTTTGACTTTGCTATGCCTGTCATGGGGTCGTCTGCTTTGGAGCGGGGGCCTGGTAGGAATTTTGTCCATCTGGCTGATTGGCGGGGGCCATTTGGTTTTTGCCTACTGCGTAGCAAATCGTCACAACTTGTAAGGTTCGCGGTTAGGCATTGGTTTATGGTTTGGTTGGTTGAGGGGCATGGATTGGCTGTGCCTGCCCCTCTAATGCTGCTGCTGCAAGGGATTCCGTTAAAGGAATTGGGGGCTAACTGTTGCTTGTCCACTCTGTCAAGGGGGCTCGGGCCATAGCAATGAGCTCCTGGTTGCACTTGGGGTGAGGGCAGGTTCCCTGCTCTGCGTAACCGCCAAGTGTATTCCCCCATTCTGACTTCCGCATCGTGCGGAATGTCAGACTGTCCCCCATGGTGGGGGCAGATAGTCGCAACCAATGCCTACGCAACCACTCACAAATTTGTATTTTAATAAAGTTGTGGCCAAAATTATGCCAAAAATCTTAAACAAAAACTTCTGTGTGATGTGTGAGTTATTGGGGTGGACCTGGGGACCTCGACACGCAATGGCCGCAATCCAGACTGCACACTTAGATAAATGTAATATTGGACATGCAAAACATGCTTTATCCATGGAGGATTCCAATGGGGTATTAGTGGAGCAAGGGGGAGGCAAGCAATTTTCATTGGGATCACAGCTGTAAGGGAAGTGTTAAACCATCATTCACGCTGCAGTCCTGTTGAAAATTGGCCTCCTCTGAGCCTTCTCTTAAATTTTTATTTTTAATTCTAAGGTTTTCCCTGCCCAGTCTGGTCACTCGTTTAATCTGTTTTAAGGCAGGGAACATCTTTGAACAGTTTCCCCTCAGTTCCATTCCTAACCACCTGAAAGGGAACACAATTCTATCTGGCCTTTTCCCTTTACAGTGGTACCTCAGGTTAATTCTGTTCAGCGCGAATTCTGTTCTCATCCTGAAGCAAAGTTCTTAACCCAAGGTACTATTTCTGGGTTAGCGGAGTTTGTAACCTGAAGCATCTGTAACCTGAGGTACCACTGTACTAGTATTTTCTTGCCATTTAAAGGCCCAACCTGCATGATACATTTAAAACTGCATCCTGCTGCTTCAAACAGCCGTGGTTTCTTCCAAATAATTCTGGGAACCGTGATTTGTTAAGGGTGTTGAGAGTTGTTCAGAGACTGCTATTCTCCTCACAGAGCAACAATTCTCAGGAGTTCTCTTTCTTGAGAACTCTTGGAACTGTAGCTCTGTGAGTGAAATAGGCTTCTCACAACAACTCTCAGCACCCTTAACAACCTACAGTTCCCAGAATTCTCTGAGGAAGCTGAAGACACACCTCAGCATTCCAAACTGCTGTGACACCATATTTTTTTTGGGGGGGGGCAGAGCTGGAATCTTCCCCAACAACACTGTACTGTCTTAGTGATGGAGAAAACTTGGCATGTCTGAAACTGAAGCTGATCCCTGAGGAAAGGGACCATCAACAAAGCATACCCAGCAAATGAGCAGCAACTGTTTTATTTGCCATGCCATAAATTGTCTAGAAAGACCCCCGGTGCATTTATCAACATGACCCCCTTTGGCCCGCAGTATTCATTACAGGCCCACATTTACAGATGGAGAAATAGAAGCGAACAGAGATGAAAGGACGTGCCTGAAATAAGCCTATGGTAGAGTTATGAATCCAAGTCTCCCGAGAGCCCCCCAGGCCACCTGTAGCCATTCATCCTGTGCTTTGTGTTTCCACAGTAAGCCACAAAATAGACTAGCTATATTCCTGGGGATAAAGCACCTGCGATAGCCTGGAAAGTGGAAACTAAATGAGTGGAAGAAACAAGCACATCAAGGCAGCGCCCTGTAAAAATGATCCATTGAAGCATGGCACTGCTACACAGGCTGTTTCCCCATCAGAAATGGATTAGAGCAGCCCCAACCTGGAAGCCACAGCAGTCACCTGTTCTAATTCCTGCTGTGGGTGCACTTGAGGAGATGTGAGTCAGAGAGTTCGGGTTGATGGAAGCACGACTGAGTGAGGAAGAAAGATGTTTCTTTTCTCATTCAAAACAAAGTTGTGTGTGTGTGTGTGTGTGTGTGTGTGTGTGTGTGTGTGTGTCTTGACTCAGATTGAAACAAACAGGTGAAGCTGTGTCCTTTTTAAAAAAGCAAAAAGCGGGGGGATGCCCTGATACAACCTGAGAAGAATTCACTGTTCATGCTGTTTCTGTTTTTAATCTTTCTTTTTACCATCTTTTCTGTTTGTTTATGCAGAATGGCACCCATCCTCTCCAGCAGAGTGCAGGTTGCACTTTTTTTCCAGTGAAACTTGCAATCTGATGAAGTGGTTGCTGTTGTTTTTGGTTTGTTTGTTTTTTGCAAGTGCCAGCCAGAAGAAACTCCTGAAACGGGGCATTTCAGGGGTAGGGAGAGGCAGAGCCAGCCTGAGACAGCACAGGATCTGTTGGAGCCTGAGCTGACCTGCTGCCATCACGTAGAATCATAGAATGATGGAGTTGAAAGGTACCCTGAGAGTCATCTAGTCCAGTCTCTTGCAATGCACGACACAACAACACTGGGCCAATCTATGCCTATTTATCGGTGTGCCACTGTAGGAAAGGCCTTTTCTCTGGTGCTAGCTTCAACAGAGAGCCTCAGCTGAAAACTTCAAAAACATAGGCAGGTTCATACATGTGCATGTGGTCTGGGGAAAGACCTCAGTTATCAAACACCATGCCCAGAATGTTTGCTTGGTGAACCACTTTGCTTTGTTTCAGCACAATGTGGCAAAGGCTCTATTGTTTGATCATGCTTTTAATCCACAATAATTGTGTTGTTTCTGATGGGGCTGTTCTGCTGCTGATTGCACTTATCTGAATTGCTCTGTATCATATTCTTGTATTGTCTTTAAGCCTCCTTAGAAATCATCTGAGCAAATGGCATGTATAAATATTTAAAATATATTAAATACTGCTACTGGTATTTTTTAAGGGGGGAAATGAGGCAGGTACTCTAATGGGATTGTGATCTCCATCAAAATACATTGTGTATGTGCAGAATGAGATGAAAGAACGCAACCTGCTCAAGCACTAGGAATTTCCTTGTGGTTGAGGAGCTGCAGAGGAACTCCTTTCTAAGTAGTGTATATCCCTTACCTCTGCTTAGCTTGTCAGATTTTGCCGCAGGCTATGTGACTGTTGAGGTGCATTTACCGAAAGCAGAGAGAGAGAGAGAGAGAGAGAGAGAAGAACCCTCTTTAATTTATATCATCTTTCATTCCGATGACATTTATCAAATTTCTTTCCTCTGACAAGTTCAACTCTTATGCGCTTCTCTGTCTTCCTGTAAGTGCCTCAGCGACGAGAGAGAGGACTAGCCAATAAGCCAAGTCATCTCTCAGGAAGAGTGGGGTAGAAAAAAGAAAAGAAAGAACAATACACATCAGAATCTAAACGCTAACTGTATTTTAGAGTGACAGTTACCAGCATTTGCAAAATGGGGAGAACAGTGTGTGTGGGTGTAGTTAGATCTGTTTTGTCTGGTTCTTCTATCCTTCAGTGGCTTTATATAAAGGCAGCTATTTAAATCAAGATTTCAGCAGCAGATCTGGGGTTCCATCAGCAAAACTACCAGAAAGAACCTAAGAAGAACCTGATAGATTAGGGCAGTGGACTATCTGTTTTATATTATTATTATTATTATTATTATTATTATTATTATTATTATTATTAGCCTGTCCATCTGACTGGGTTGCACTACCCACACTGGGCAGCTTCCATGTTTAATAAAAACATCTTGAAACATTAAACATTATCCTGTTCACACAGTGGCCAACTAGATACCTTTGAGATTGCAAGCAGGACCTGAGCACAAAAACAGTCTCCTTTCCTGTGGCTTCCAGCAACTGGTATTCAAAAGCATTGCTGCCTCCATCAAGGGAGGTGGAACATAGCCATCAGGGTTGGCAGCCATTGGTGGCCCTATCCTTCTTGAATTGGTCTAATCTGCTTTTAAAACCATTCAAGCTTGTGGCCATCACTGCCTCATATGGGAGCAGTATTCATAGTTTAACTATATGGTGTGTGAAGAAATACTTTCTTCCCTCTGTCCTGAATCAGCCAGCTTTCAGCTTCATGGTATGTCCCTTTGTCAATGTGCTATGAGAGAGAAAGAAAACATTTCTCTATCTGCTTTTTCCCGTGTCATGCATAACTTTATACATGTCTGTCATGTTGTCTCTTACTCAACTTTTCTTTAAACTGAAGAGCCCCAAGCCATGTTGTAAACTTTCCATCATAGATGAAGTATTTAAACATATTATTGAAAGTTCAGATGCATCTCACACACCTTTTGATAGTCTGGAGCTTTCTCCTCTGGTTTGCTTATGTGCACCACATCATAACTAGAAGAATAACTGCTTCCAACAAATACACACCACCTGAAATAGTGGAAGAGGAAGACTGCCCCCATATTTCCTGAATGACACCCCTGAGCACTTCCTCTCATATGGAACACATGGGTGAGCCACGATCCAATAGGTGTTAACAAAAAAACAAACCCAAAAAAGTATTCAAACAATACCTCTTTGTGAGTTCAATCTGACCTTTGCATTATGACTAGGTGGACTTATAACACTTAAGGTGAATAGTCTCTGGAAATTTAACTCATTGATTTTGCAATGCTTATAAACGTAACAAGCTATAAAAGCTGCAGAGAGTTCTTTTTAAATCTTCCAACAAGAAAGAAAAGAATTTGAGTTCATGCAAAGCTAGTTTTAATGCAACAATTATTAAGATTATGAGAAACAACATCCACATTTGGGTTATTCCAAAGGTTAAGTTTTGTCTTGCGACATTAAACCGGATACCCACAGTGCCAGATTGCCTCCACTTTGATTTGCTGTGTGAAATACATGTTCATATTTAATTGCTTTATAAATAGGGCTTGTCACATTGCAAGTGAAGACGTAGCTTTCAGAATATGTCTTTTAATTCTTGGAACTTGGTTTCAACGAATAATTGTGGCATTATTGTATTTGACTATGCATTTCCTTAGCACTTATACATAAGCAAAATTAAATTATTCTGTGGCACATCCAGAAACCAGCTTTCCACATCCCTCTCTGGCTTGTATAATGTCCCAGTAAAAAGCCAGCTATGTACATATGTGTCTGCAGCAATCTTTCCAGGAATAGGGAAAATTTAAAACTGAAAGAAGGGGGCAGATTAGATTCCTTTAAAAAAGAAAAAAGAAAAAAAGAATAGTGCTTGTACATTTTGCCTCATGTCTCAGGTTCTACAAATGATAGAAATATTGAAATCTGGGGACTTTGGTTAATTGCAGGGGGCTGACTTCCCCCTTGTCTCCCCTTGTGGACTCTCATGGCAAGGCATCTTTAGCTTGTGGCCCCTGAAAGAAGCCACCTGTATACTTCACACAATCCTCATGCTGGTGTAAGGCCAGGAGCAGTTTAGGCTCCAGAATGGAAACCCAAATCTTCAGGTTGTTCAAACCAATGAGCATCCCTGACTCATACACTTATGCTGGGATCAGGAAGCACCAGCTAAATCTCTATGGCCTATTGGAAAAGGCTTAGGGTTAGATTAGAAAGCCTTTCATCCCATTTGTTTTGTTGGGATCTCTGTATGGTTTGTTTCTTTATGGTACACCAAGTAGGAATGCTAATCATTAAGCAGTATCTAAAGGCCTCAAATAAATAAATATTAAATAATAAACTGGTGAATATGCACACACCTCCTGCCCGTTTCAATTAGTCCTTTACCAAGCTGAGGAGGGGATTATTCTGAATATTGTCTGTTGAATTTATGCTTTTTAATATGCCCTCTCTCCTCCTCCTCCTCCCCCCCCCAACACCCCATATTATATATGCTGAGTCCAAGGGAATTTGCAATCACATAAATATGTAAAGTAAAGAACAGTTTATAATCACATAATATTACTCTGTGAATTGCTTTAAAGATCAGCGTCTTTAATGTGCTTGTAAAGTACCACATTAAAGGAGGCCATCCACCCTTCCTCGCTCCCCAATTTGTCACCTCTTTGCTGCATTGAAGCGCTATACACCTGAATGGTTAGGATCACACATATGCATGGTCTAGGAAGCATTACCTTCACTCAGACTTGGCTACATGTGCACTTGTGATGTCATTGAACTTACCACATTGTCCCTGACTGGCTGGGATGACTCCAAGGAGTAGAGCCCAGTGGAGAAGAAGAAGAAGAAGAAGAAGAAGAAGAAGAAGAAGAAGAAGAAGAAGAAGGAGGAGGAGGAGGAGGAGGAGGAGGAGGAGGAGGAGGAGGAGGGGAGGAGGAGAAGTAGCAGGAGCTCAGGAAACAATGTTTATGAACATCATCAAACATCACTCAGGAAAGGTAAAAATAGAGAGAGGATATTTTCAGAAGTGATTTCATCCCCCTCTAAAGAACAATGGTCACTGATATTTGAGCAAGCAAACATCTGGTACAATGCTTACAAGGAAGTTTACTTGCATGGTGTAGCCGATCTTTCTACAATTCATTGTTTTGACCAAAACAGGATAGCAGACACTGATTCTACTCCCTCCTTGGCTTCGCTCCTCTCACTTTTCATGGTTTGTCATCAGCTGCAATTCTGACACCTTGTCTTGTGTTGCTCCATATTAGGTTGGTGGGTCAGCGCAAGCACAGATAGCTTCCAGATCAGAGCAACTAGAAGCACTGATCTTTCTGCCTACAGAAGTCCTCATTTAGAGATAAGCAGCAAACAAGCAGTCCCAATTTCTTACCATGTTTAGAAATAAGAAGGTATTGTTTGAGGGGGTGGAGGAAATCTATTTATCGGGCTGACAATTGTGTGCCCCAAGACTGGTGGTTTTGTTTGATGTCTAATGTTAGGTTAGCTTATCTATGATAATTATATCAGAAAACAACAGAAGATAAAGCAAGTTGTTTTCATTTATATAATTGACTGCAAAATTCTACCACACTGAATTATGCACTTTCCAAAATTTGTTGTTTAAAAATGTGTTTGCCTTGTTGTATTTGCATATGATACATTCATTTGTTCAATTCCATTTCCATTCCCTTCTTTTGGAACCAACTCCTGTATTCTGGCATTATTTGTATCCTTCCATATCTATCCCTGTACAAGTTTAAAACTTTTAGATTTGATACATATTTTTAATGGAATCAGATGTACGTATTATAACCTAAATAAGATACTTTATTTCATTGGTGAAAGCTTGCACATCATTAAGGTGTGACCAAATAGCACCAAAGCCTTGGAGGTTCTCTAAACTGATTAGCTAAAGTGGCAGGGATTTTGGTTGGGCCTTTGGAATTTGTTTCACTTGATATGGACGTTTATCTAGACAAAGTGAAAAATCATGAAGTTGATAAATGATACATGTTCTCACATTTCCCAGCAGAAAAGCAAGTACCTCTGAAGGCCCATTTCCCAAATTTGATCTGAAAGACACTTCTTCATGTTTATCTCTTTTCCTTGGTGTTTTGATGCCATCATAAGGACCTTAGCATCTGATCAAAACAGATTAACATTTTTTCTTTTGCCAAGTTGACCCGAAAGCAGCTTATTTCCCCAAGCTCATCGTGGCAATCGTCAGCAGAAACCGACTCACACCCCACACACAAATATATCAAGCTCCACGGTTTTCTTGAAAGTATGAGCTTGAGGAATGAGGGAGTCTGTAATGTAGCAATAGAAATGGAGAGGGCTGTGATGGAGAGCATGACAGTACAAGCAGAGTCAAAGTGAAAAATAATTTCTGTTCCCCACACCTATGAACAGCACATTGCCCACAAGTCAGTCTGGATGCTTCTTTCCAGAGGAAGGAAATATATAGTGACAGGGAGGCACTGGGAAAAGATAACAGATGATGCATGGAAGTGTTATGTATGAACATAAACATAAATATGATAGAAAACATCCCATAGACTCATTCAATTCTTTTCTTCCTTCCTCGTTTACACATACAGACACCCACACACCCACACACCCTTCAGTTCTGTTTTCCTGCTACTACAGAAATATGGAACTTTCAGAGATGTGGAAGGAATCAAACGGCCATTGAGCTGAGCCCAAACGACATAGAAAGACTGAAACCACTAACTAGTAGTTCTGCATGCACATAAGCATTCATGCACAGACAGGTTAACTAATTAGTACAGACCACCCTGACAATAGAAAATAAAGACTTAAGAGAAGACCTGCTGGATCAGATCTTCAAGTCCAGCATGCTCTTTCCCACAGAAGCCAGCCAGTTGCTGCTTCAAGGAAATATGACATGGAACTTCTCCTGAAATGACCTTCCAGCATCCAGCATTCAGTGGCATTGAAATTCCCTGGATATTTCACAATTCTATCAAGAGGTGCAGTGCTTTGCCTCCAAATCAATTATGCAAGCCAGTCAGGCCACAAGAAGAGAAGGGAGGAACTAAGGTTTATCCAAACTGTTCACCCTCAATCACTCACCCAATTTGGTTGTTAGGAAGCAAAACAGATGGGGAAATTTAAGTGGGAACGAAAAGGAGAGGGGGAAATAATCTGCCTGAAGAATCATTGGGAGATTCTGAACCATGCTAAGATGGGTCAAGGATGCTCTGAGACACCCTTCATATTATTGAACATGCACAGCCCATAGATCCCTTAGCAAGCCTCATAGAGACAAAGGAAACTGGTCTATCTAGCTCAGAATTGTCTACACTGACTGGTAGCTCCTCTTCAAGATATTAGACACAGGAGACATTCCCAGTTGTACCTGGAGACATTGGGGATTGAACCTCCTACATGCAAAGCAGATTCTTTACCACTGAGCTGTGCACTTTCCCCCAATTAATCCTATCCTCAGTTAATACAGCTGAAAATGGATGAGTTTTTGGACATCCAGAGGAAATCCAGAGTATGATATTTTGGGATCAATTATAGCCCATCACTAATTAATAACCTTTGGCAGAGTGGAATATGGAAAACCTCTCTCCACATGCACAGCACCACCTTTTGCCAGATTCTGTGTCCCCAGTTCATACATCTATGACTCTCTTCCTCGTTGGTTCCAAAGCCTAAGTGGAAAGCAAAATTCAATTAAGAAGTGTTTAGCTATTGTGGCTGAGTTGTAATAGGAGTGCTTCCTGCAGTGTGAGATGGCCTCTTGCACTCTGGAACTCAACAAATACTACCTGGACTGTGTCTCCCACTTTGCCCAGGATCTCGGAGCATCCTTAAAGACCTCTGAGCTCATTCCTGCTCCCAGATGTGCAGTCTTGGTGATGTCAGCCAGATTTATTCCTACCTCTCTGTGCTGGAATCATCGTTGGGGAGCAGCTGCAGCCAGACACTGTTGCTGTATTCTCCCTCTTTTCCTCGGCAAGTGGTAGTTTGAATCTTAAGCAGTGTCTTGGATTACTCATTGTAAACATTTCCCAGGCCCAGAGGGAAAAATAATTACACAACTGTCTGAGATTTCTTTCTCTCCCCCCCCCCTTTCTCCCCTCTTCTCTGTGGTTCTACATGGGTGAATCTCCTTTAATTATTGAAGCCATAGCATGAGAAGAACCATTAAATATGATAACACTTCCTCCTTCTCCTCTACCCCTGGTGTTCATAAACTGGGGCGAGCCAATCTTGGCAAACACATCACTTAGCTCTGATGGAGGGGAGGAGGGGAATCAGATGTTGTCTTCCTTCTGTCTCAGGGGACAAAGCGACTGTATTCTACACGGCTGCTTTATTTCCTGCTCTTCATTTAACTGATCGGTAACATACAGCACTAATCAGATCATTAGTAACTAGACTTTGAGGGTGGAAATGTGTGCCTAAATGAGTTCGACTGCCTCTTTGGAGGGAGGGGGGATGTTGATTCCACAACTTGGATCGTAATGAATTCTGCCCTTTTCATCATCCACCAAATTCACCATAAGTCTCAAAATTAACTAAGTAAATGACATATACAGTAAAAATACATAGGTTTTGTTTGACAAGCAGAGGTGTATGTGTGTGTGTGTTTGTGTTTCATATAGGGATAGTCACCATCAATACCATGACCAGTGACAGCAATCTTAAAAGCAAAGAAAACTGTCGATATCAAGTTCATATCTCACCCATGGAAAGGTGTTGCATTCATGGTGGATATTGACATTTTGTCAACAGTGTAGGAACTGCTTTCCCATGGTTTCACCTCACAGCACAATTGGGATGTTTAAAGGTCTGGCTTTGCAAGGGGCACAATCACATAGGTTCTTAAGAATCCTTAATCCTTGTGGTTAGCAGAAAGCAAAGTAGTGAGGTTGTGTTGCTCAATTGACTTCCAGTTGGTTATGTCACTGCTGTTTACAGAGATGCAGACAAGGAAAGAAGGTGGCAATGTTGACATTGTGCAGATGAACTGGCAGAACCAATGCAGTGCTTTTGAACCTTCCCAACCTCACTGCTGGCTTGTTCCTCCCCCTTCAACCCCCAATATTAGACCATCATTGCGGTTGTTCAATAAATATGGCTGCAATGCTAATTCTACTTACCGGGGCTGAGTAGGCCAGCTAAGTGCAGCCTTAGTCACCAATGTATACGTTCATTATAGGTTATAAGAAACTAATGCTGAAAGCACTGGGCAAACATTTCTCTTCTCCTGGAACATTCTACATAAGATGCCTCATGCTTGAAGGAAGGGAATTACGTTGTATAAACTAGGTGCTTATTCTTCTTATCAATGCACACTCCAATTATACAATCCTCCATGAAGGGATGGTTTAATCATAGAAGAGGGAACAGATGTGGAAAGAAAGTCACAGCTTTATAAGTTCCACAGGTGGCACTTAACTGCTGCAGGCTGTCTCTGCTGTTTTGCCATCTTCACTCACGTACCCAGGGGCTTCTTCCCATTTCAAATCCTTGAGAGCTTGAGAGCATCCTAGGCTGCAGACTCTGAACTGGATCCAAGGCTTTCATTCATACATGTGTCTCATCTCATCTGATTAAATGCAGCTATGAGTAAATCTCCTGGTGATCTTCTTCTGCTGGGGCCTGGCAGTGAAGGATCAGGTGCCAGGTTGGGTAATCAATCTGGAGGGCTTTTAGCAGCATGTCCTGCCTGCCATTTGACAGCGTGCCTCTGTCAAGGAGACCGTGTCTTCCTCTAATCAATAAATCAATGCATTCTTTTGAGGCTCAGTCTGCGTTTGTATGCACCATGTCACTCACTTGTAGGCAGTGGGCAAGTGTAGCAAAGCACTCTCTTGGGCATGTTTCCAACAGGGAGGCACTGAGGCAGCGGCCAGAGATGTTCATCTTTGTAATGCCAGAATTGCTAGATGTGATTCTGACAGACAAGTGGCAAAAAAATAGCATCAAAAAGTTTGGCCAGCTCTGATTGTATGCAAGTATGGCAGAAGAAGCTGGCAGAGTTCTTTCCTTTCAAGGTGCCCTTGTTGTGTCTGGCCCTGACATGCCTATCATAGAATCTTAGAACTGTAGAGTTGGCAATGACCCCAAGGGTCATCTAGTCCAATTCCCTGCAATGCAGGAATCTCAACTAAAGCATCAATGGCAGATGACCACCCAACCTCCCATGAAAAAGAGTCCACCACCTTCTGAGGGAGTCCTTCCAGTTTAAGAGAATGGCTCCTACAGACAGAATTTTTTTTCCTGATACTTAGTCAGAATCTCCTTTCTTGTAACTTGAAGCCCCTTACAGGTTTAGAAGAAAAACTGAAAGCTACATGTAGATATGTGGTGACAGTACAATGTGAGCTAGCAATGCACCCAACCACTATGTTTGGGCCAAACATAGGTATCAACTTTAATTTTTACATAGATGTGCATTTCATCTTATTAAAAAGTGTGATGTCTGAAGCAGCCCCCCCTCAAAGGAGGATATGGTCAGGTACCATAGCCAGAACACACTTGGGGACAGAAAGGGTCCTTTTCATACTTGCAGTGTTGGGTATTTCCCTCTTGGTATCTGGGGCTGCCACAAATACGGACAGAATATTGCATACCAATAAGTTGTGCTTTCTTTGAATGAAACTTTTGTTCTCACTTTGCTACTGTCTGATAAGCGCAACCTGAAACCAGAGGAAATTTTTATTTTGGGAGTTTGATCCACTCAGTCATCCTTTGGTTTCTTTTTATTTGTTTGCCTGTACCAGGCCACTTGAGGTGCCTGCATGAGCCTCCCAAAGATATTGACCTGGAGGAAGACATCTTGGTATAGTTCTCTACTAGCAACACATCACTGTCTAGATTTCTTGGATGGTCCCTATGGAGGGACTACTTACCTTATAATAGGCTGTGAGAATTAGGAATGTTAATGTTGATTTATGCATCAAGAAAACAAACCCTGTAGTGGCAATAATGAGACAGCCTCAATTCTCCCTTTTGGCTTGTAACATATTCTGGAATTCCTTTAAATGTCCAATAAACCTGATTTGTGAGATAAGTGAACAAATACCTGGTGAGCTCCCATTGTTCTGTCTCAGTTCCTGCCAACCTTGCAGATTGAAAGCATACCAGTGTGAGTAGATAAATAGGTACCGTTGTGGCAGGAAAGTAAACAGCATTTCTGTGAGCTCTGGCACTTGTCATGGTGTTCCGTTGTGCCAGAAGCGGTTTAGTCATGCTGGCCACATGACCTGGAAAGCTTTCTGTGAACAAAAGCCGGCTCCCTCAGCCTGAAGCGAGATGAGCACTGCACCCCATAGTCACCTTTGACGGGACTTAACCACCCAGGTGTCATTTACCTTTACCTTACCTTTACATATGATGCACAGGATAGCTTATGAGCCTTGCTTCTGGGAAATCCTACATCTTTGTTATCTATAGTTTGTCCATATTGCACACAAAAGCAGATGTAATATAAACTGATGAAATCTGATCTCTTTCTGGGTCCGCAGTGGTCAGTGGGGTGGCACAGGCAAGGCAGTGTTGTGCAGCTGGCTTCCCTACTCCAAGCATCGCTGCAATTTACTGGGGGGGGGAGCAGCATGGTGTAGGTGGGGTGGCAGGAACAGATGTGCAACACTCCTCCACCTGCACTCCCCCATCAACTGCTGCTGCTCTCTGTAAAGTCATACCTCGGGTTACAGACACTTCAGGTTGCGTGTTTTTGGGTTGCGCACTGCGCCAAACCCGGAAGTACCCGAAGAGGTAACTTTCGGGTTTCGGTGCTCACGCATGCGCAGAAGCACAAAATCATGCTTTGTGCTGAAGTGCTAAATCACAACCCGCGTGTGAGCAGATGCGGTGCTGCAGGTTGCAAACGCGCCTCCCACATGGATCACGTTTGCAACCCGAGCATCCACTGTATATATTAACCGAGGAAGTTTTTAAAACAGGATGGGTCATTTGAGCCCTTGTAAAGTAAACAAACTGTTAAATAGGAAAGGTGTTTACCTCAAAGTTACCTTGACTTTTAAAAAATAAAAGCTGCATCTTTCCACAACAGCTTTTACCAACCTGTTGCTCTTTAGATTTTTGGGCTACAACTTCATCAATCCCAGCCAGTATGGTCATCCTGGCTGGAAAATATTCTGTTGATAAGAGCCTGTTCCTGAACAACAAGAGAGAGCGCTTATTGGGGTAGTGGGCATTACATCATTCCAGAAATGCATTCTGTGGGGGAATAATGGCAGTAGGTAGCCAGGCAGTCACTCTTGGAGTGAGAAAGCCAGAAGAAGAAGAAGAAGAAGAAGAAGAAGAAGAAGAAGAAGAAGAAGAAGAAGAAGAAGAAGAGGAGGAGGAGGAGGAGGAGGAAGACTGAACAATACCACTGAAATCTAAGCCCCCAGAAAACAGTTCATTTCCTTTCTGAGGCTCAAAAATGTGTCCAAAATTCCCCTTCCAGATTTTGCTGCTCACATTATTGTGCTTCAAGTCATTCTGGCTTTTTTCAAAGCAGCTTGAAAAGATCCAAATCTATATGTTTCCAAACCAGTTTCTTGCCAGACTGATCTAAGCTCCTTGTTCACTTCCCACCAAGGACAGCTCCTTTGGCAGCACGCTGTTTGCTATAAGCTACTTGTAAAAATCCTGCCTCCTTGAGCTAGGATTGGTCATGGATCCTCACACAGTGGAATTGTTCATCACAGAGTATGATGAACATCATGTCACGTGCTATAAGGTCCCCCCCCCCATGCGTATGTGCAGGGCATAGTGGGAAACCACTCGATCTGTGTGATGAAAGCCGCTACAAATTACGATACTACCTAGGAGCAGCTACTTTATGGAATAAATTAACGAGGTTATCCCAAGTGACTGGGATCACCCTGATTCGACCCTATAGAGGTGGCTGTTCCCCATGAGCATCAAAGCGATCTTCAGAGAAGCTGATGGTATTTCTGCAAAAGATTCCCTTCATGCTTCCCCAAAGTGATGATAGCTATGATTCGATATGCAGTTAGAACAATGATGATAATTTCAGAAGGTGCCATTTCCTGTCAAATTAAACTCAATTGAGCAGAAGGATAGTGAATGCTTAATGATGGCAGCTTGTTACACGGGTGGCTGGTGCTAACCCAGAGCAGGGCAGCACCAAATCTCCCATTATTACACAAAGAGTGACAGCTGCCAAATTGGAAAACAGAATGCCCCTGAATTCACTTGCTCCTCCATGACACAGGGATTGGTTGTGTCTATGATTGAATAGCCAGAGCCTCCCTCTCCCCTCCTACATCCTCATCTGCCCTTAAGTGAAAAGAGCACTTGAGGGCTGGTCCCCATATTGATTTATCCTCCTCCCTTGAGGGCTTTCTTTTCTTTTATTTTTTTGAGAATACTTGAATCTGGTACATGGAATTGGATGGCCAACTTCAAGAGCTTTGTCCATTGTCAGATGCTGTTTTGGAGATTTTGCTATTACTAAGACTTGTGACTTTGGTCAGTCTCCCCACCCCACCCCCCGCCACTTCCACTATGTGCATCTTAAGGGGTAAGCAGCATCTGAATCAGGAAAGATGAAAGGGGTGTGAATTGTGCTACTTTCTCACATCAAACACCTTCCCCTTGCTGCTTCACTCAAGTCCTGCTTGCAGGCTGTTGAGTTCAGCTTCTGCTTATGGGCTTCCTATAGACAACTGGTTGTCCAGTGTGAGAACAGGGTCTGATCCAGCAGAGCTGTTCTCATATGAGGAGGCAGTCAAGCCTTTTCTACTGTGGGAGGTCCTTCATGTTCATCCCTCCTTCTCCATTATCAAGGGACTAGTAATATTATTCATCTTTATGGTATTGTACAGAGCAGGCTTTCCTACTCATGTAATACAAAATAATGTAAACCACTAACTAAGTGACTAATATTCACTGCAACAGGTAAAAGGAACTGAAGCACTTCTACTTGGAAAATGCAATAGTTTGCTATGAACTGGGGGGGGGGTGAAAGGAGAATGGATGGAGATAAAAAATTGGGGATCTTTATGGGAGAGAGGCTGTAGAAACCAGGTTTCAGGGTGATTCCTTTGCCTGCCGTTTCCATACAAGCTGAAACCAACATGCTCCCCTCTTTCTCTGATGTGTAGTTAGATTGCTAACCTTTCAAATGAGGAGAAAAACCTGGCACCCTTAGTCAAGAGAATTATCGAAAACATTTCAACCATCTGTAATATGGTAGAGCTTGAAAAGATGCAAAAATGTTATGGTCTTGGGAGGTAAAATATAACAGGAGTGGTTGGTGCTAGAGGGCTATAAAAGTATACAGAGATAGGCCCATGACATGTTGTGAAACTCTACCTTTGATTAGCCCCAGTCAGCATGGTCAAGGACAATAAGTGTTATAGTTCACTCAGCAACATCTGAAAGATCACAAGTTCTCCATCCTTGGTGTAGATCAGTGATGGCCAGACTTGGCTCTCCAGCTGTTTTGGGACTACAATTCCCATCATCCCTGACCACTGGTCCTTTTAGCTAAGGATGATGGGAGTTGTAGTCCCAAAACAGCTAGAGGGCCAAGTTTGGCCATTACTGGTGTAGATTAACTGACTAGACAGATGTCTCTCCTCTTACCTCATAATACTAGAACTTGAGGTCACCCAATGAAATTGACTGGCATTAGATTTTCTGAGAGCAGACCAAAGAAAGTAGTTGTTCAGGTATTGTGGAAGTAATGTATATGATTTGCTTCCCTAAGATGTGGTGCTGGCAACAATCTTAGATGGCTCTTAAATAGATTTCTACAAACATAATGTAGACAGGTCTGGAAATGTGGATTATCCAGAGCATCCAGGTTCAGAGATGATACACTTCTGAGCACCAGTTGCTTGTGGGAGGGGATTGCTTTCATTTTCTGCTGTGAACTCCTCACAAACATGTGGCTGACCAGAATGGCCCATGGGTTTTATCCATAAGGGGTCTTCTAATGTTCTTCCTGTGACCGTAAACTTTCAAAATGTACACAAGGAGACTGGTGAATGTTAAAAAGGACCAGGTCACCTTTTATGGCATAACCTGACCTAGCTTGTTAATGACTAGGCCCCCAAATGTTGTTGGACTGCAACCCACATCACCCTTAGCCAGCATGGCCAATAGTCTTGCATGACGTGAACAGTAGGACAACAATATCTGGTGACCAAAGGTGGAAGAAGGCTGGATTAGAGTACTGGGATTTGATTGAGGAGACATATGGGTTCAAATACCTGCTCATTGATGAAGTTAACTGGATGACAGTCCATTTTTCTCAACATAACTTATCTCACTGGGTAATGCGAGAAGTAAAGTTACAGGGAACCAGTCAGAGGGCCTTCTCGATAGTGGCACCCACCCTGTGCAATGTCCTCCCATCAGATGTTAAGGAGATAAGTAATTATATATCATTTAGGAAATTTCTGAAGGCAGCCCTGTATAAGGAAGCTTTTTAAGTTTTAATGTTTTAGTATGTTTTTATATTTGCTGGAAGCCGCCCAGAGTGGCTGGGGCAACCCAGCCAGATAGGTGGGCCACAATTCTTCTTTTTCTTCTTCTTCTTCTTCTTCTTCTTCTTCTTCTTCTTCTTCTTCTTCTTCTTCTTCTTCCCCAGGGAGGAAAACATGTGTGTGACCCCCAAAGCCTTTATTTAAGGGGTGAATAGCATAATAAATAATGTGTGCCAATTAAATATTATATGCACATTATTTAAAGTCAGAAAATTTGGATAGAATCCATTCCTTTCCCATGAGTAATGCTTCACAGATCATCTATGTCCCAGCAGTAGACTTTAGTCATGTGGTGCTGTGGGTTAAACCACAGAGCCTAGGACTTGCCGATCAGAAGGTCGGTGGTTCGAATCCCTGAGATGGGGTGAGCTCCCGTTGCTCGGTCCCTGTTCCTGCCAACCTAGCATGTCAAAACTGCAAGTAGATAAATAGGTACCACTCTGGCGGGAAGGTAAACGCCATATCCGTTCGCTGCTCTGGTTCGCCAGAAGCGGCTTAGTCATGCTGGCCACATGACCCGGAAGCTGTATGCCGGCTCCTTTGGCCAATAAAGCGAGATGAGCGCCGCAACCCCAGAGTCGGCCATGACTGGACCTAATGGTCAGGGGTCCCTTTACCTTTACCTTTTTAGCTTGCAAATATGCACTTGTAAATATGAGCAGGCTGCATGCTTATAAGAATCAGCAGCATGGTTCCTCTGCAAGCCTTCCCTGTACTCATCATTCCTTACCTTAAATGTGCTCCTCTTTAGGAGGCAAGGGCACTGAGCTTTCTTTGGCTTTTACTGAATATCTGGAAAAGCAGAACTCTCTGTTAAAACCCCATGCTGCTGAGATCTGCTCAGCCTTCCAGAGCAGGAGTGTTATGCAGCAGAGACGGTAAATAAGAACTAAATGAGAGATGGCCTCTTCTCTCGTTTGACAGCCCGTATGGGTTTTGATTGTATTTAAACTGAGTCAGTCAAAAACGTCCCCTCCTCCTGCACAATCAGCAGACAGCCCAGAGGGTTGAATCCCATGAAGTGTGAAGTAACGGGGGGGGGGGGGGAGAGAGAGTTGGAAGCCCAGCGTGGAACAAGCTCTGACGGTAGATGGATTTTGCCCCCTTCTGTCAACATCTTGCAATAGCTCTGGAGTGCCTGAGGCTCAGGCCACATCGACTTTCCTTCGGTACAGTTGGCTGAGCAAATTCTCTGTGCAATCAGACACGCCCTCCTCAATTTTGCTCCAGTTATGAATGGGTAGGCTGCAGATGATGGCTCTTGCCCTTTGGGAAGGCAGCTTTAAAGCCAGACACTTGCACTTGCAGACAATGGCATTTGTTCTGGTCAAAAGATATCAGGAGGAGGAGGAGGAGGAGGAGATAGTGAGGGATTATTCCACATGCACAAAAGTAAAGAGGCACGCAGGGCATTGACAACAGATTAGAATGATATTTCTGCATGTCTTGGGAGACTGCGGGAGGGAGGGGTTTCCTGAGCACTATTTTAACCGAAGTGGAAATGCAGGGAGAGGAGTTTTGTACATGTAAGCCTGGAAGCTTGCTTGAGAGCTAATATGGCACAAGGCCAAAAGAAAGAACTGCAAAACCTCTGATTCAAATTACAGATAACAGTGAAACTGGCTGCATCAGGGCATTAAATCAAAGGACTACATTAAAGCAAAGGACCACAGCTGTTTTTGGACTACAGTTCCCATCATCACTGACCACTGCTCCTGTTAGCCAGGGATGATGGGAGTTGTAGTCTAGAAACAGCTGGAGACCCATGTTTGGGGAAAGAGGCTCCCAATTACTAAAATATAGTCCCTATTCTTCATATTCTGGGCTAGTGAAGAGGTGGTCAGACTGTCCCCAGTCAATACTAGGCTCTAAGGCTGCAGGGATTAGAGTCAATGCTGCAATGAATCACACATGGTCTGGACCTCATGCAAGACAACTTGAAGAGCAGGCACTCTCTGTGATAAATCAGGTCACAGGGCAAATGGAAGGCTAGCTCTCTCTCTCCCCCCCCCCACTCCCCGCTTACTGGAATCCAGCACTGCCCTTGTTTTCCTTGTGGCTTGAGGCAGAAGCATCCTCACATTGTGTTTCCTTGTGTGCAGCTGACAGAGACACCTGTGATTCTGGCAGAGAAAAAGAGGACAGGTTTTGAAGTGCTAATGATGATTAGTTCATTTAAGCCGGAAGATGCCAACAATGGGTTTGAAATGTTAATCAGACGAAGGGTCTAACACAAAAGAGCAGCCAGTGGGGAATGAACTAGAAAAAGGCAGCACATGGACCAGATATAGCAGGGGAGAAGGCGCATGAGGCGAGAAAGTGAGAAGGAATTGGTGAAGAGTATTTTCAGCTGTTTGAGCTCTTTGATCTGCAAGTGGCACAGAAGATGCCTTTGCTTGCATGCTTAGGATGCCTCCTTTTACTCGCATTCACTGATTAGTGTCATTTTGCTCTCCCACAAGTGTGTGGGAGGAATATTCTCTGGAATATTCAAGGCCTGCTGCAGTCCTTGAACCATTTTCTTCAAAGTTTAATCAACAGACTTCAGAGGAATGATTCCCAGAATCAGAGCTGTGAAATTTTGTTGCATATTCCCCACCACACGGCTGCCCTTTCCCCCTCATCGCCTTGGTGTTTCCCAGTTCTATTTCCAATTCTTTTGGGAAATGTCTTGTGGTTAACCCTGAGGGCATCTCTCGATACTAAATGGACATTCTAAAAGCTTTCAGGATCAGCATTTCATTTGCTGAGGCATGACCCACATTGTCATATGTGCCCCACATGTTTGTTTTGTCTTGTTTGTACTGGATAATTTCAGACATTATGTCTTCTGTTGGCTCAAGAGAGGAATTGGAGAGCCAATGTCCTTACTAAGGGACATGTATTGTTGAAACAGAGGTTAGAGTGTTGGGCCTAAGTTTGGTAGAGCCCAGCTTTAAATTCTCCACTTGAAGTCTTGAGATTTAATTTGTAGCATAGATCAAATCTCTTTCTCTGAGCGAGTGGGGTACCTCTGGCCCAGTCCAGCTGAGATCTTACGGATTACTGACTATTTGCAAACTATATACAAGCTCATTCAGAAATTTGTCCCCCATCCTTATTTACCTATATAATTGGCACACCTATACAAGATTTCATTATTCTGACTGGATCCCTTGTCCCAATAAGACTTCATTTGTACATTACTTCAACTTTTTTCCAAAACGTGATCAGCTGGAATATTAACTCTTGCCCCAATTTTTATACGATTTGCTGCTGATCAGGAGCTGTCCATATAGCCAGGATTAGGCCACACCAAAGTACAGCTAGGAAAGCAATTGTGGCCCATTTCCAGCAACTGGCATTCAGAGGCATCGTGCCTCAACCATGGAGACAAAGTACAGCCATCATGGCTTGATGTGGTTTGTTTGATGTTGCTCCTTTTAAGGATTTTGAGTGTTTTAAAAGTCTAAATTTGAGTGAAATTTATAGTGTTAGTTGGCTGTTGTTCTGTTTCTGCATCTTATTTCCCACTTTCTGAAGACTTGTTCCCAAAAGGTTAGATATAAATCTATTCAATACTCCTCCTCCTCATTATTATTTGTTTATATGCCACCCATCTTGACTGGGTTGCACCAGTCACTTTGGGAGGCTTTCAACAAATTAAAAAAATCAAACAATAAATTAAGTAGGATATGGCCCCAAGGGTGCATGAAAAAAAGAATGGATAAATGTAGTTTACAACACAATCTTATATTTCTCCTCAGAAGAAAGCCCAGAAGACAATCCCCACAAGGGGATTGTCTGAGGATAGGATGTCTTTCAAAAAGAATGGAACAATAATGCTATCAGATATGAATTGTTAGGGATTAATTACAGCACAGGAATTATTCAACCTGCATGATGCCTTATGACAAAACTTGATGCAGAGCCTGCTCAAGTAAATGGAAAGTCTTCTACCGACTTCAGCAGGCTTTGAATAATTGGCAAATGATTTATGCACAGATTTGTGGACACCGTTTATGTGATGGGCCCCATGTTTCATTTTCTCTGTGTCGGCACATGATTTATTTTCTGTCCCGAATGGGCGGGCCTTCCACTAGCCAACCCATCAGGCACAGCCTGATTGGCCACTCCATAATTACATGAAGCGGTTTCTTCTCCCTCACTGGATGCTCTCAAAGTTGCCAACATTATCCTGTGCCAGCACTTCTACCACAATGATTTCTGCTAGCCTATACTCATCACGCCAGGAGCGAGGGCAGGGGAGAAGAGAGAGATTCCTGACATTTTCCCTCTTGAGGACCATTTCTTGCAAACAAAAGCCATTTCTCAAGAATGTTTGCAACCAGTAAAGAAAGGGGGAAATGAATGCTGTCAAAGCAAACTTGCTGTTTGCGGCTGAATAAATGAATGAATGTTCACAAATAGTCTTTTGCAGCGCTGGTCAAGCTCTCATAATAATAATAATAATAATGCTTCACCATCAAGGAAAATGGAAAGTCAGCAGGTATAACCCGTCTATTACATTTCCATCTCCAGTGAATAATTCTAAAAGTTTATGATGTTGCTGTAATAGTCATGCCATGCTTTTTGTCCCATTAGGTGGGCAGCAATAAAGCATACAAGTTGTAGCTGTTGGCATGACCCTCTGTTAAAAAATAAATCTGTATCAGTTTAAAATTGTAATGTAGTAATGGGGAGAAGAGTTGCTTTGATTGCTAACATTTTGTAGTAAGCCTGTGTTTTAAACAAAGGGGTTATCTCCCCTGCTGCAGAACCCCAATGAGGTCTAAAAAGCAGATTTCTATTGAAACCTTCTACTCAAACCTGTGGGTGCAAACCAGTGACGTAGCGTGGGTTGTCAGCACCCGGGGCAAGGCAAGTAATTTGCGCCCCCTAACCCATGGATTTGCACCCCCTAACCCGTGGATTTGCGCCCCCTAACCCTAACCCCCAGATGTTGCGCCCAGTGCGGCCGGCCCCCCCTGCACCCCCCACGCTACGCCACTGGTGCAAACTGCTCTGGTTTTGAAGAAATTTCTCACTTTCAAATTTGAGATTAAATGCATCTGAACGTGGAAGCATACTGTAATATTCCTCATGGCTAAGAATATCAGCATACTACGCTATATGCAGGGATCCTATGGTTAGTTTGTTCATTCATTTGTTTATTGAACTGATTTTGTATCTGCATTTTGCTGTAACTTCCCAGGACAGGTTCGAGCAATGAAATCTGCATTTATAAAAGAAATAAAAAGGTTGGGGGGGGAGGGGAATTGCAAGCACTAATCAAGAAAAGTATGAAAACAATCAAAAACAGTTTCATATGTAAAACAATGTTGTTGTTGTTTTTAAAATGGGTTAAAACAATGCCTATATATAGCAGTACATATAATACTAGGACGAAGATCTCCACTTAAAAAGACTTGTTGAAAGAGGAAGGTCTTCAGTAAGTGCCAAAAAGACAGTAGAGATGGCATTTGCATTATGGAGGAAATTCCACAGGGTGGAGCCACCACATTAAAGGCCTGTTTCTTATATTGTATAGAACAGATCTCCTGGTAAGAATATTTGCTGGAAATATATCATGAGGGGGGGGGGAATAATATTTTAGGTATCCCAGTGATGAGCTGAAAAGGGCTTTGAACACCTTGATGGTATATTGATTGACTAGATTCAAAGGAAGGCAGGGTTTCTGTATCATCATTAAAGCTTCTGACTTCTCTATGTAGAGTGAAGAAATTAAAATGGAGTTTGGATTTCTCTACTATTAAGGGTTAGATGCAAGGATGAGTGTTTGTCATGAACCCTTTCAGTATCCATGATAATTGTAATTCCTTCTGGTGACTCTTGAGGAGACAGAATCTGGGTGAAAGTATTTTGAGTGAAGTCAGAAGAGCCTTTGCCATTTTATGTCATAAACCTGTTGAGAGGTGAGCGAAAGGATGTTTTCTGCCACTCAAGCATGAGATTTGCAAGGTGATCCTTGGTTGGTAAGGGCCTCCCCTGCCGAGTGCCCCATTCCTGCCTCTCTCCACCTGGCCTAGGGTGGGTCCTCGCAGGCCTCATAAGGACTGCCGCTGTGACTGCTGCCCAGCAAGGACTGGGGTATTTGGGGGAAAGTTTTGTTGGGAGCTTTTGCTATTGTCGCTGATACAGTGGTACCTCTGGTTAAATACTTAATTCGTTCCGGAGGTCCGTTCTTAACCTGAAACTGTTCTTAACCTGAAGCACCACTTTAGCTAATGGGGCCTCCCACTGCCGTCACTGCACGATTTCTGTTCTCACCCTGAAGCAAAGTTCTTAACCCGAGGTACTATTTCTGGGTTAGCAGAGTCTGTAACCTGAAGCACCTGTAATCCGAGGTACCACTGTATCAACTTTTTGTATCTTTGTTTTTATGTGGAAATTGTTCAGTTTGGTTATGTGGTTTTTAATGTGTTTTATTTATTTATTTTTATGACTACTTTGCTATATTTGTAATTATGTAAATCTTTTCATATTGTCAGCCGCCTTGAGCATTGTTTTAACTGTGGAAAGTCGGCATACAAATAAAATGATGATGGTAGTCGTGGTGGTGGTGGTCAACATACTGAGAAGAGCTCATACTTCCTTTTAAAAAAAACGAAAACGAAACAGTGGATCAAGGAAAAAAGCAGCCAATTCAAGTTACATACAAAGTAACTGTGGGGTGGAGCACAATCATGTGTTACAAACCTAGTTACAGTCGGCAGTCCAATGACCTGCTTCAGGACAGAAGACACCATTCCAAACTGCATGTCACTGCAATAGATGGTGTCTGCATATCAGAAGCTATAATCTCAGACAGGCCATCATTTCCGATTGAATGGGTGCTGCAATGGGTGCTGTGGTGGTGGGTTCAAGCCTTAAAGGCAACTTGGAAGTTCTAGCAGATTTAGAATGGTGATGCTTAGCTTCTGGATTGGAACCATCTCTCTCCCCACCCCCACCCCCTGATATGTTCCATCTCTGGTAAATCAGCATTCGGTGTCTGGTTCCATCATTGCTAGAGACTGAAGATAACCTCAGTAAGGAACTGGGCCTTTTCAGTAATAAAATGGTCTCCCGGAGAAGGCCCTGATGGCCTTTAGAAGAGGATGCAAGTCCCACTGGTTCAAATGGCTGGTTGAGATCTGAGGCCAAATGAGCTGGATACTAAATGTGCCTGTTAGTGAATGTCTCCATCATTTGGAGTTTGTCATTTTGTTGCTTTCATTAGTTGTACTGTTGTGACTTCAAGTATTGTAGTGAATTGCCTGAAGCAATGAATGATGAAGAACATAAATATTTTAAATAATTAAATTAAATTAAATTAAATTAAATTAAAGCCTACCCGACAAGGGGAGAAAAGGCACCTATGTATTAAATATAAATGTTGCAGCAAAGCTTGGCGATTAAACATTGTGTCTCCCCTTTAGTGCATTTTGGGGAGTTTTGTGTCTGAAGACTATTCACCCAGTGTCAGCCTCAGGCACTTGCCATGGTGCCTGCTGATGTCTACCTTGGGCCCTCCTTAATCGTTCTTTCAACTATTTATATACTGCTCAATCACCAAAGTTTCTTCCTGGTCTATTATTCTTCCCAGCCCATTAAGCAGCAATTATATATTTATATACCACTTAACCACCCATGTTTCATCCTGGCCCATTACTCTGAGTAGTCTCACATGGAAGTGGCAGTGAGGATACAGACTTCCCACTTCCTTTCCCATTAATTATTGGGTCTTATTTCTAGAGGAGGAAGTTCATAGGTGAGTGGGAGAAATTCTTCCTCATCCTAGCTGGAGGGAGAGAGGGAGGGGGTTACTAGAATATTGGATGCTCACTAGTGATGTCTCTGTAGACCCATAAAACACCTTGGCCTTTTCTTGCCAGCCTTCACCTTTGTGCCTTCGCTTGGATAGGCATATCATTTGCTGTCACCCCTCTGTGACCTCTTTGCTCTGCAATGAGAGCCTTCAGCCCACACACACAGCAGGACTTAAACGAAATAGAATGAGGCTCCGATTACAGATTTAACAAGGATGAAAGCCCTGATTCCCACCTCTTGCTGAGTTCCCAGCTGTAGAAATTTATCTGACTGTTACTACTAGGCTGATATTTCAATCTGTATCTACATATGCCAGTGGCTCTGCTCCCTCCTCCAAGCAATGAACATATCTGGTCAGATTCCTTGTGTCTCTTTTCCCCAACAAAATGTCCATGGTTTACTTTTGGCTTTTTGCAGGATGCGGACACCTTTGTCAAAGCACCAAACAATTTCTTTACACCTATGTGGCTTCAGCTAAATCTTGGGAATGGAAAAGCAAGCAGAAACTCCATTTCGGGGGGGGGCAGCAGAAGTGGATAAATTATTGTTTTCTTGCCTGTCCCATCCCACCGGACATTCTACATCAGTTTATCAGACAATAAATTGCATTCAAACATTATGAAAGGAGAGGGAAAAAAAATCAATGAAATTCTCACAGGTGAGGTACAGGAATTTTGCTGTGCTTACCTTGAAGATGTTTGTGTGAGATCCCTTTCTTTCATTCTACAGAATCATCTCTCCATTGGGCTGCACTCTGCAACCTTCCTGTTGCCTCCATTTCCAGAAAACCTCATGAGGTCCTCAGCTGGGCATTCCTGTAAGCACAGGAAAGTGAGGAGGCTGCCAACTCTGTTACCCAATAGCTGTTTTTTTTGTTGTGTTTTTTTTTTTTTTTTAAAAAGGGTGGGTGGGTAAAGTCCAATGACTTTTCAAGAAGTCAGTGTGGGAAATGGTTGTTTTTTAAATGATAGAAGAAGTACTTTCCCTTAAAAAGAAGGAAAATAAGTAAAATAACTCTACAGCTGTACTGTTCTCAAGTGCTCAGTGGCCAACCTCCCTGGTTTTGGATGCTTCAATTAAAGCTGAAGGGAAGACATCATGAGTTAACTTCTCCCATCAGACTTTTTCAGATCAGGAAGCACATACAGATGGAGAAGCCACAGAGTGCTGGAGAGCATAATAACTCAAGAACAGCCTGCTGGATCAGGCCAATGGCCCATGATGACTATACGCTGTCTCCACAGTCAGAGGCAGTAGTGTTTCTGAGTACCATTTGTTGAAACCACAGGAGAGGAGAGTACTCTTGTGCTTTAGTCCTAACCTGTGTGTTCCCCACAGGCTTCTAGTTGGCCACTGTGAGAACAGGATGCTACATTAGATGGGTCATTGGTCTGATCTAGCAGACTCCTCTTTATATTCTTACATTCTTGGTTCAGCATCCTGTCCTCACAGCGGCCAACCAGAGACCCACAAACAGAACCTGAGTGCAACAGCACACTCCCTACTTGTGATTCCCAGCAACTGGCATTCAGAGGTATACTGCCTCTGACCAGTGGAGGTAGAACCTAGCCACCATGTCTAGTAGCTATTGGTAGCCTCATCCTCCATGATAAATATATAACGGAAAGAAGAACACACACACTACCCACAACCATCTCAATCCCACTCTGCATACTAAAATTAGAGAGAAATTCTAACTAAACTCTAAAGTGGCAGGGGGGAGAAGGGGATGGGGGGGCTCAAAGCCTCTTTTGCAGCAGAAACATGTTAAGGAATTGGATGATAGGTGTTGGCACAACACTGATATTATGTGCATGTTGCATTTTTTTGCCTCTTTTCTTTGTGGGTCTGGTTGAACTAACACCAGAATCCTAAAATCAGAAGTGTCAGTGTGAAATTTTGCCTAGAGGAAAATGTGACAATAATTTCCTCCTCAGGCAAAACATCAGATGAATTTCGAGGGAAGCCAGCAGAGTTTTGATAAGACTCGTGAAATTTCTTAGGGCTGGGTGAGGTCTCCGTGCTTCAGGGTTGCCACTATGTTACATAATGGGAAATGTCTGAGCACTGTTGGATGTTGCTCCTAAAGTAAAATGGTTTTGAGATAAGCCAAGAGAATGTTGATAAGGCTTGACAAATTTCAGATAAAGAAATCCCTTACATTACAATTCTACGCATTATTACTTGGAAGTAAGTCTGACTGTGCTTAGAGGAGTCTTACTCTTCCACTGAGCTGTGGCCTTTCCCCAAAGGGTCATCCCAATGGGGACAATGGAGAAGAGCAGGATGGCTCCAAATTTAGGTTTTCTGGTGGGCCTCCTCTTCCATCAGTGGATCCTGGTTGCTTTACCTGGCTTTGGTGGCTACATTCCTGATGTCCTGGCTCCCACCTTCAGACACAGTACTCCTACTATCAGCTTGAGGAAGAAACCAAGAAATCAATACCCAATCTCAGCATCCACTCAAAGTTCAGGAATGCATGGTTCAAAAGCCTATAGCCACAACTCTGGGATACATGGCTAGGCATCACAAAAACATCACTCTAGCACTTGGCACACTCAACTCGCTCTACTTTAAAGAGCAGTGCATGAAGGGCTGGTTCACATGGTACTTTGTCCCAAGCTAGAAGACTGTGCTTGTAAACATGTGTTCCGGTGTGGATGAAGTGTCTGTTTGTTTGGGTACAGATGACTGCACATCCTTGGTGATGGGACCCGAGTACAGTCCTCTGACTCTGTCTCTGCTCCCAGTTTGTCTTGTCCTGTCAATTTAGCCAGCTGCCTTCTCAGCTACCACGGGAGCTTCATTTTCAGGAGATGGTGTAGGGACTGACTCAGTTGACTACCCATCCTTTTGTGTGATGTTCAGCAACAAAGGGGTAGACCCCTCTCCCTTGCCAGAGCTTGAACTCTCACCAACTCCATCCTCTGGATCCTCTTCCTTTTCTGACTGATCCTGCTGTCCCTTTCCTGTTAAGGCCACAGAGCCTTTGACACCAGGTAGCATTGGGAAGTTATGTATAGCTACCCTTTGATTTCCCACAATGCCTCAGAATGATGTGAGGTTGAGGGCACTGTCAGAAATTAAAGGGCTGGCTAGATTTGAGTGCTGAGCCAGAAATCAGCAAACAAAAATATTTTTAAAAATTGAAAAATGAGGTGGAACCAGGCCTGGTCAGCTGCCCAAGCTGCTGCTGTCTATCCCAACATGGACTTAATGGCAAAGTGTTTGCTTGGTTGTGCTGTCACCATGTGAGCAAGTCCCATTGTTTGCTCTGGGAGATAAACAAAACTGCTGAGGAAAGAAGGGACTACTACTGGGAAGTGGCACAGGTGCTTCATTTGGAGCCATTTCAGATGAAAACAGCACGTGGCAGGCATCATTTTGCATATGAAAATCTAGTTAAGCTAACGAGATCCTTAATTAGGGCTTTTATTATCTTTTAATCTTTGCTTAAAGGAAGTGATTACAATGCTCATCTTTATGATATGGCATACGAATCTTTCATTTTTAAGTGTTTTCTTTGCCTTCTTTCCTTCCTCCTGACAATAACTAGGGAAAAGAATATAGAATATGATCTAAACTGTGTTAGCAGTTTAGATCATGGTCAGACAACTCAGACAAACACACAACACTAAAATTGGTAGGATCAATGGTTGTTTCATTCATTCTGCAAGATGCCAGTTTCCCATTCCCAATTTACCGCAAAACACATCTTCCATTTAACTGCACCCCTGAAGCCGCTTGGAGATCTTCAGAATCTTTCAGCAGAGGTTGACTACCCAGTGCTTCCTTAGAGTGTGAGTATACATTGATTGTGATTTGCTACATTCAGTACCCAGAGTGGCTGCTTCTAGAGGTAGATGATAAAGCCCTTCTGAAACATTCAAATTCTGTGTAAAATCAATGTGTAGAAGGCACTCACAGGCTTCCCCGCCCCCCAACCTATATGTGCTGATGAGTTTTTTGTCTGCAGAGCCTACATACATAAAACTAGTACCCAAATAGGCTCTCTTTATTAAATAGAATTTCACATGGAGAAAGCCCATATAATCCTATCCCCCCAAACCTCTGTGCATTGATTATATGCAGAATTTTAAGGTCTGGGAGAGTTGGTTTTCTTTTGTGTGTGTTTGGCTTGTTATTATTACAGGCAACTTCCAATTAATGGGGGGGGGGTTAGGTTCTGAGGCACTGCACATTTAAGTGAAATTGTGTATATTTGGAACACTATTGGAAAAGCCTGCAAACATCTTTCTGATAGGATCCAACCAATTAATACCTGTTTTATACTTTGCGGTGAAATGTGTTAGAATAAAATGTGCTTTTCTGGGGCATCTTTTACTCATCCACATGAGTCCTGAAAGTGGATCAAGAAACACTCAAGGAGCATTATTGCAACTCAAACACCCCAAAGTAGGTGACCAGCTGAACTCAGTAGTGATGGATATTTCGGAAAGTTATATTTAGTAGGATTCTGTGAATATTGAAAACAAGCTCTGAGCACTGAGTGTAGTAATCAAACTCTTACACTCCATGCATTGCAAATGGGGATTCGTGAAGGTAATCAACAGTCTATTTTTCATAATGTAACTTTTTATTTAGGCTTATAGTTGCATTTTATACAAATCAGGATAAAAATACACTCACTTATCATGCATTAACATTGGACTGCCAGCTTTTGTTTTTGTGATAATGCCTTTTTCTGTGTTTGTGAGCATTTAAAGGCAATCAGTCCTCTTCTACATTACCAGTAACCATGAGATATGGTTTGCATTTTATGGCTTCAGTTTAGCTGTGTGTACAAGCCACAATGTTCAAAAGTGAAGCCACAATGTATTCACTTTCTGTCAGTTACAAAGGGGAACTTAATTCAAGCTTTGTGTACTTTCGCTTATCAATAACTACCAGCTTTTCCATACAAGGAAGGTTTATTTTAGCTCCATTTTATTTTCTCCAAGTACAGTCTGGATAAATATTTCAAAAGTGTTAACTTCAGGAAACTGTTTCAATTAGTTACTTATTTTAAGAAGAGATGTACATCCTGATCATAAACATACTTAATTAGAAGTAATTCTAAATTATTCCAATGAGACGTTTCATGGTAAGTATGCTTAATGTTGCAGGCAATTTAGAATTTTGTAATATAATGCTCTGTAAGGGGACTGCTGTTCTCTTCTTGGTAGATGGCTTACTGAAATGTGTGATTTGTCCTGCCCATTGTTGCCATTTGTAGGGAAACCGAGCCAGATGGGTGGGGTATAAATAATAAATTATTATTATATGTCCTCTTTTTTCCATTTGCCTTATGGAAATGCAAGTCCTTTCCTCTGAGAATTCTATTGATATAAATCTCATTCTGCTGCGCATGCGTACGTGCGTGAGCGCACACACAAACATATTCTTGTATCAAAGTTTTTCTCCTAGTGGGGAAAAAGTACCGTATTTGTAAAACATTGCAGCATGGTATTGATGCAGAGATGGGGAACCTGTGCACTGCAGCTCTCACCATCCAATTGGCCATGCTGCCTGGGGCTGGTGGAAGTTATAGTCATATAATCATAGAACTGTAGAATTAGAAGAGGAACTGAGGGTCATCTAGATTCAGGTAGGTAGCCGTGTTGGTCTGACACAGTCTATATATATATATATATATATATATATATATATATATATATATATTTCCAGTAGATACCTTAGTTAGGTATCTAAGATACCTTAGATACTTAGATATCTTCAGATACCAAAAACTTATACCAAGAACAAACTTAGCTGGTTTCCAAGGTGCTACTGGACAATGAAAGAGAGGGGGGGGGAGTCATCTAGTCCAACCTCTGCAATGCAGGAAACATCACATCCATTACAGATGACCATGCAACCTCTTCTTAAAAACCTCCAAGGAAGGAGGTTCTGAAGGGGTCCATTCCACTACCAAACACCTCTTATCATTAGAAAGTACTTCCTGCTGTTTAATAAGAATCTTGTAACTTGAATCCAATAGCATCATACTGGAATCCAGCAGAATCATAGTTCAACAATATCTGAAGAACTGCAGGTTTAGATCAGCCCCTCAAACACCTTTTCGCATTTCCAAATACCAATCCTGACTCACACTTGCTAGTGGGTGAAGCGGCAGCAAGGTCAGGGGAGCGCCGGTTGGTGAAGGTGAATTCCCATCAGGGTGTGCCCACCTGCAGGAAAACACATCCTGGAACTCCTCCGACCTTGTGACACCTCACCCTGCCTCACCATGGTGAATTCACCACTGCTGGGAGGGTGCCCCTGCTGGTCTTCACACCCACCCTCCCCCATGCACTGCTGATGGATCCAAGGTAGCAATGCTGGGAAAGGGTTCTTCTTGAGTTTTGGAGAGCTGAAGGCAGGTGGAGTAGACACTGCTGCACTTGCCCTGTCTTTATAGCACCTCACATCCCTCTTTGGATATATGCCTCTTTTAGTTCTCACCATCACTTTCTTCCTACATCCACATAAGTCCTGCTTTTAGTTTTAGATCACCCACCCGTCACATAGGTGGTCATTCCCCTGGTCTTTTAAATCGTAGGGTCTCCACACTAACACTTCTTTATTCCATCAACCTGAGTCATTTCATGCCACATGTGTATGCTCATTTCAACTTTGCACACTTTTTCAGCACCTCCACAATTTTTGATCTTTGTCATATCCAATTATTACATTTCCTATCTTTTAACGAAATGTCTAACATTGCTCATTCCATGGCACGTTGTGTTGTTCTTCGGCTGTTCATGGGTCTTTGTGTCATGCAAAGAAACACAGAGAAGTTCACTAGCTGCATTAATTCATGATTTGACTCTGGGTCGGATTACTGAGTATGTTCACATGTACTTTTGCACTCTGAACTGTATGTGGGATTGGTTGCCAAATGTAGACTCACTGCCCATTCATGTGTACTGCATTTCCAGTTTTTCAACTTTTATGAACCAGCCCAGTGCCTTCCACTTATTATGTCATATATCCAATTGTTTCTTCATGAAGTAATAATATTTCTATTAAACTTCTTTGATGAAGCATGAGCCCTTTGGTCACAATTTCCCCAGCCCCTATCGTAATGAGCAGCTAATGCATGGATGCAGTTAATAATAATGATGGTGATAATAATAGTGGGCACATATTATCTGCTAAGTTGTTTAGGGCCCAAGCATGTATTTATTTCAGTGGCTTTTCAAAGAACTGTTAAAAATTAAGCAGCATCCTGCAGCTGTCTGCACCAGGGTTGAGGTCACTGTGTACTCCACATATTAACTTCCCTCTCATTAAAGTCACAGAGTTCCTCAAATTAACATGATTGAGTTTAAGCTTTTAGTCAGTCACTAATGCAGCAGCTGGTTCACATTGACCTTGATTATGAAAAATAAAAGTGGGCAACTATCTTTCAAAGAAATATTATCACCAGAGTCACACTTCTCGACTGGGGGCTGTTCTCACCCTTGTAACAACACCTGCCTCCTATGAATTAAAGTCTCGCACTCTCTGGGCCTCTTTCCGTTTAATTCACAATATGTTTTAATGTTATTTTTAACCATCTGAACTTCCTAATGAACTTCACAAAATAAGAGCACTAACTATTTTTTTTTTAAAAAAAATCTCTACTCCTAGGATGAATTTTGGCAATTCAGATCTACTGGTCTAGCAATAGTTCATAGGCTTAATAAGGAAACAGTCCTTCATGTACAACGGCAGTGTATCTCTGGGTTCCAAAGTACCAGATGCTGGGAACAAACAAAGGGATGGAGGACCATCACTTTCATGCTCAGTTTGTGGGCTTCCTGAGCAACCTGTCTACCTACTGATAGTGACTATGGGCTGGATTCAATTATCTGGTCCTGATAACAAAAGCTGGTGAAAGAACTCCCACTAGAACAACAGAGATTTCCCCATCCTCTCTATTCTCCCCACATGCCCTCTCCAGATCTGCTATGGTAGGTTGCACTAAAAAAGCTTATTTACTCTTGGTGTAGGAGATGTTCTTCATTCTACAGCAGTGGTGGCCAAACTTGGCCCTTCAGCTGTTTTGGGACTACAGTTCCCATCATCCCTGACCACTGGTCCTGTTAGCTAGAGGTGATGGGAGTTATAGTCCAAAAACAGCTGGAGGGCCAAGTTTGGCCACCACTGCTCTACAGTGATGACTTGCAGCAGTCAATGTGGCAAGCTGATCTGTTGGTAAAACTTTAGGCAGCACAGTGGGATGGGCAGCTGGGCAGCTGCTTTAAAACATGGGAGAAGCCAAAGTTGCATAACAGTATTGGCTTACATGTAGATGCTTCACAAGTGTGAAGTTCTGGCTGCTGACCTCCTCAGCCAAGCCTGGAGGATGTTTCCAGGAATGGATTCCTGTAGGGTTTGAACCCTCTGCCCCCAAGCAGAAATTATAAATCTTCATGGTAGAGAGCCATGGTCTTCTGCCAATTAACCTGTCAAAATGTGACCTGTCAGACCAACCCTCACATATGGGTTAGTCAGAGGTCTTCCCTGGGTCTTCCCAGGCTGAGATAATTTTATAGTTAATAATGTGCAATAATGTTAGACATTAATGTGGAAGTTGCTAGCTCAAATTCCCTCCACCCTTCTCTTTCTCTCTGTCTGGTCTACCTCTCAAGGGTCTGGTGATGCTACAATATGTTTGTGACACCTTTGTGAGGAGAGGACTAACCATTCACTAGCTTTGATTAGTTTAAATAAAAGCACAAAACTACCAATTTCAGTGGGTCAGAAATTTATCTTGGAAACCTATTAGAATATGCAAATATTTTTCCCCAGTCCCTGGTCAATGCCACTATTTTTGCTTGTATTTTTTCTTTTTACTTCTGCTGCTTCCCTTTTCCTAGATTGGCTATATGCAGTAGATGAGCCCACTGAGACAAGGACCAGGTATGGAAAAAGATGGCATCACAATGCTGCTGCATAGACAAACAGATTAGCCTACATTGTGATATCACTGAGGGGAATTGAAAGCAGTTCAAGTGAATGAGCAAAAAGTTGTTCAAGGAGTGAGAAAAACAATCAAACGGGGGACATGGTTTTTAGTACTGTGGGTATTATTGTGAAAAACAAGAAATGTTTTTTGCCCATCCCTTAAATAAATCATTGACCATTTTCATATTTCAATGCACAAGATATGAGAAAAGAATGCTGCAAGGGAAATTGCCAGAAGTCCATCTACCTTAGCAATGGGCTTGCTGTTTATATAAAAAGCTAGAGGAGTATCTGCTAGGGTGAAATGTAAAACTGGATGTTGCGCTGAATATAATTATTTACTCATTTTGCTAAGCCATTGTACAGCAGTTGCACTACAACACTATAAGTCCTGTGCATCAGTTACTCATGTGTAGGACACTCACATGCTTAAACAACATGCTTATTGGCTAAACAAGACCAGTATTGCACCCCAGGCATTGAATACGGATACTTGAAAAGGAACCCCTATGTGTAAGGAGTTGCTTGCATGTAGAGGCTTCATGTGATCAGGACATCTGCACAACTGGATATATTCATTGTGTGGCATCCTTACATATGAGCAACTGTTCGTGCATAGGGTGTCCTTTTCAGATGTCCATGTTCAATGCATCCTACTTCAACATGTGAGTGCTTAACAAGTGAACAGTTCTTGTCTGACAATGTCTTCTACAGGTTAACTATGGGTTATGCAAATAACAACTTTCTGTTAATCTTAAATTACTTGCAGCTGTACATACACATGTTTACTTAGAAGTCCCACCGAGTTCAATTGGACTTAATCCTTAGTGAGTCACACTAATTAGCAACTGTGCTGTATTAAGCTATACCTGGTTTGTTCAGAGTTTATTCTTGCAGTAGCTGGTTTTAAACCAACTGGGAGTTGAATCACAGTCTTGTTGCAACCAATGTGGTCATTATGATTAAAGATTTTGATGGCTCTTACACCCTTTTCTCACTGATGATGCCTCTTTTCACTTTTGATTTCTTCCTGTTGTCAAACATCTCGCAGGCTTCTTTTTTCTTGAATTAAATTGTCGGTATCTCTCATGAAATCAGTGAAACTGTTGGATGGGTTTGTGCATAAAGTGAACCCACACTTTGACCTCATGTGTGCATCATGCTAAACCATGGTTTGACACAACATGCACAACATGCACAAAAGCAGTGAGCTTCTTGTAGGATGCACCCCCATCTCTTCTCTTCTCATGTGGCTTAAGGCAGAATTTGAAAGTTATTGCTTGCACTTCAGTTAGCTGCAGTTTGTTATCTTGTCCAGTCCCAGAATTGTGGTTAACACTAACTATGGTTAGTTTCAACGAGCCAGTTTCAGAAAATGCTATCACTGTGCCGAAATCTGTCCTCCAATTTCTCAAAAGTCTTCCCCTGAGAAACAGGCTTTCATTTTTCTGCCTCATTCTCAGAACATTTATTTAGAATTCTGATGGATATGGGGTTTTGTGCTTACTTTATCCTTGCAAGATGCTATATTGCTTCCAATCCTATTTTATATCTGTAAGTAGCCATTGGGAGATTTGGAGTCCAGCAACATAACTATGATTGGCTAAGAATATGAAGAAGCATTAAAGAGAATATTTCAAGTGTTTTTACGGTCTTTACCCAGCTTCTAAGATTTTGACCTGTTATCATTTCAGTCCCATATGTGTGATGTTTATTTGGCCAAGCAGTATGCGTTGCTTATGTGTTTTATTCCTTGTACTCATCTCCTCCAGTCCTGGTCTTAGCTTGTGACTTTAGAAACTTCAAGAACTCTCAGATCAAGTACGTTAGTATTTTTCAGGTTCAGATCAAGGCATTCAGATATCAGATACATCTCAAAAAAAGGATCAGGAGTAGCAGGTTAAACTTTCAAACCTGCCGATCCTACTGTCAAGAAACACAGGAAGAAATGAAAAGCAGGGGGTAGAATTAACTCAGAGGCATCCATCAAAGTCCTTCTCGAGGTGAATAATTACACTCTCTGTTAATTGCATGTAGTACCATAGCTTGGCTTTCATGAAATATGTCAGTTTTTATTGCTCTTGTTGTCAGTTTCTGGATGTCATAACTCTGCTCCCCAGCAGTCTGTCATCAATAAGAGCTATGGTAGCTGCACATCGTAAAAAAAGGAATGTGGGAGCCATTTCCTAACAGTTGTTCAAATGGAAACTGTACTGATGCTAAGCAGCCTCTTTTGAGACATGCCACAAACATGTTGTTTCTAGTGAGGGAAAGGTATTTAGGACTGCTCCTTTTCAGAATAGCCTGCCTTTCCAATTTCTCTAGGTATACAAGATATATGAAGCATAATAAAAGCCTTCTCATTGGCTTCTGTTACCATGAACTGATATGACCTACTATGAAGGTGCTTTACAGCAGTCTCTGTCAACTTAGTGCCTTTCAGATATGGTTAGACTCTAAGTCCCATCAGCCCTAGACAGTATGGCCAATGACCATGGAAGATGGCAGTTGTAGCCCAAAACAATGGGAGGGCATCAGGATGGTGAAAGTTGTTTTACAGACTTAGGTTTCAATCCAAATTCCCTTTGCATGGGTTTCTTTTTGCATTAGTACTGGGTGGATGTGTCATACCACCCAGCTATGCAGGTCTCCATTGCAGAGTGATGGCAGTTGCACAAATGTCTGGGCAGAAGGGCTGTTGGTGGGATCCCTATGAAAGCCCTAAAATGGAGCAATTTGCTTGGGTAATGGACAGGAAGGACCATCTCAATATGTGGAGCATTTGGACAGCTGAACTGTGTTTGACATATGACTTGAACGTCAATCCACCACAAAGATTGGGATATTGTTATGCCATACAAAATTCCAAAGATTTGCCATTCAAAGGATTATCAGTCAAAGGGACCGTGGTGCATAATGTTGGCCAGCCATTTAAATAAGGACTTGTGGTGAGCAGTTTCCATATTAATCATGATATCCAAACATAATCACTTGAACTAACTATGTTCTTGAATGGTTTCATACAATAAGCAGTTTTCAGAAGAAAGTTTACAAGCCACTCACAGGTAGCTAAATTAATAAATTGCAAATAACAGACTCCACTCTGAACAAGACTGGGGAAATGGAGTGAGATAAAGAGCCAAGAATTGAGAGCTCTACCATTTTCTTTCTTCTCCATTACTTTATCCGATAACTTCTTGGCAACTCTAGGTTCAAACACTGAACTCAGGGGGTAATATCTAACTGAGCTACACACGGAGTACACTAACCAAAATACACAGAGCTAAGTTACTCATGTCCATTAATTTCAATGTGTCTGAGTAGGGCTGGTATTCAATGCAACCCAAACTGTTTATTTACTTAGTTCATTGTAAGCAGGATTCAGACATTTCTCCAGATTATTATAGATTGAGAGGGAGTGGTATTTTTTCTTCTTTTAAAGAATAATCATATTTATCCTGTTATAACAGAGAGAGCTCTTAAAACATCGTACTATATTACTTTTTAAGTATTTCTCTCTGACTCACTCCACTTTTCTCCCCTTAAAGTCAACTACCATAATGTATGAATGCATTTGAACAAAGTCCCCCCCCCCCCAGATGAGTACAATAAGCACAGAGGAGCCTACATCAAAGCCTTTGTATATATTTTTTGAAAAACAAGAGAAGAGATAACAGTGTGAAAGTTCATTCTATTAAAATGTAATTGTTTAAAAGCCTGTCTCCCTGGAAAAATAATTCTGTAGAATTCTCTTTGTAGGGTTTTTTTGTGGGGGAGGAGAAGAGTTGAGGACGAAATCATGTTTAATTAATAAATCCAGTAGGAAAAAAGGAAACACCCCCCCCCCAAAAAAAATATAGTGTTAAATAGTGTTTCAGTTTTTATGTGTATTGTGATTTAGTTTTTGTTTGTTTGTTTGTTGAGTTTGCCATATTCCTTTATGATTTTGTATGTTATATTGGCTGAACATCAGATCGATTGCTACTGTGATTTTACTTGCTTGCTTGTTTGATTTTTACTTTTATTTGTATTGGAAATACAAATATACAAAACACAGACCATGTCAGTAAATTAAAATAACAAAAAGCAACAATTTAGGAAGCACAGAATAAAGTTTTCAAAAACAACCAGCAACCAATCTAGGCTTAAATACATAACTGCAAAGCAAAATGGAAAAGTCGACCTGCAATAATGTTTCTGGTACTGGGTCTCGCTGCACTCCAAGGAGTTTGGGTTAAATACATTTCAGAGGAGGGGACGCAGGTGGCGCTGTGGGTAAAACCTCAGCGCCCAGGACTTGCTGATCGCATGGTCGGCGGCTCGAATCCCCGCGCCGGGGTGCGCTCCCGTCGTTCGGTCCCAGCACCTGCCAACCTAGCAGTTCGAAAGCACCTCTGGGTGCAAGTAGATAAATAGGGACCGCTTACCAGCGGGAAGGTAAACGGCGTTCCGTGTGCTGCGCTGGCTCGCCAGATGCAGCTTGTCACGCTGGCCACGTGACCCGGAAGTGTCTGCGGACAGCGCTGGCTCCCGGCCTATAGAGTGAGATGAGCGCACAACCCTAGAGTCTAGCAAGACTGGCCCGTACGGGCAGGGGTACCTTTACCTTTACCTTACATTTCAGAGGAGATAGAGGGAGATAAAATACAGCTATCATATAGACTAGATGACATACAGCTTCCCTTCACATCTCTCCTCCAGAGGAGACTAACATCCACACTTGGCAAATGTCAGAGAGGCCAATGTCAGAGATGGTAAGTTTTTCCCCAAGCCTCCTGGAAGTACCAGATGTGAAATACACATCTTACTGTATTTCAAAAACACCTCAGCAGCCTGGCTCAAATACAGTTCAGAGGGGAAGGGGTCCTTTCACTACGTTAGATGGCCTACAGTTGACTCCCAAATCCTTATTCCATAGGCTCAAGACAGTGCTAACAAAAACCCATTTTAGCGTTTTACAGCTCCTATTTTGGAAATATGACATTGGTTTACTGTTAACAATAAAATAAAATAAAATAAAATAAAATAAAATAAAATAAAATAAAATAAAATAAAATAAAAACAGTTAGACTTATTATGAAGTAAATTTGTCAAGGACTAATTCAAAAACTGAGACTGTCCTGAATTCTCAAAAGGAAAAGAAAGAATGGAAGTGGAAGGTGGGGGCAGTACTATTGTGGATTTTCAAATTTCTCAACTTAACTTGATGCAAGGTAACATTTTGGCTGTGCCAAGGATTCAGGGGTATTTAGCATTGGGTATTCAGATTGCTTAATACAGCAATGAGCAATAGAAACCCTCCCTTACCATTTGGGAGGGAGCTTTAGAGCCAAGGTCTCCCTATATCCTGGCTGAAATGTGGTAAACAAGGTATGTTTAAAAATTAAACTGTAGTATCCTCGGAATAAAGCCACCCAACCACCCACCAGGATTCTCTTTATTACTTGTTTTTAAGGAAGAAAAGGGAGAGAGATATCCCAGTTTATTTAACTCATCTAGGCAAATCTACTGCACAGCAGTTCTAAAGATTAGCTGATTAAACTCTAATTTAAAGTCACCGAGATTAAAAATAGGAATGTCAAAAGGGCATATCAGCAGTGACACACTTAAAATAGCATGTCACATGGCTGCTAGAGAGCTAGAATTTCCTTTAAAAAGAAAAGAAAATGAAATTCAGCATTGGGCTCTAGAGACTGAAGTCCAAGAAGCACTGAATCAGAAAGATCAGCAGTTATGATAGGCGCCCTTAGGGTTGTACAAAATGGCCGCTTACCTGGTCCCTGGGTGGGCAGCGGTTACAGCCTGTCATGGCTACCCTTCTTGCCTCCTCATAGTTGCTGACCCTTGAAGATCAGGGGCAAGTTGGTGGGGGGAGGGACCAAAACCCTGTACTTGGCAGGAGATGTAGCTCTCCTTGGGTTGCATGGGTAGGCGGCTTCTTCTTCTTCTTCTTCTTCTTCTTCTTCTTCTTCTTCTTCTTCTTCTTCTTCTTCAGGATTGGACTAAGTGACCCTCGTGGCCCCTTCCAACTCTGAATCTATGATCAATGATCTACAGCAGGTTTCCTCAAACTCGGCCCTCGAGCTGTTTTGAGACTACTATTCCCATCATCCCTGACCACTGGTCCTGCTAGCTAGGGATCATGGGAGTTGTAGGCCAAAAGCATCTGGAGGGCTGAGTTTGAGGAAGCCTGATCTACAGCATGCTGGTGTATTGTTCAACACTGCGTATTTCTGTTTGATAAACCCTAGTTTGATAAACCCCAGTTCTGCCCCATTGAGTACTGACAAATTATCTGTTTGATAAACCCCAGTTCTGCCCCATTGAGTACTGACAAATTAAAGCAAAAATGTGCATTTCTTATTTATTTAGCAATTTATTATATTATATTTTTTACATTTATATACCCCAAGAACCTCAATATGGCATACATAGTGGATTGTTTTTAATGTTGTTTTGCTGTTGACATATACAGTGGACTGATGTTGAAACCCATCCTGGGACCTTAAAGTGAAGGGTGGGTTGTTAATAATAATAATAATAATAATAATAATAATAATAATAATAGCTCTTCTCCTTCTTCATTTTATCCTTACAAGAACCCTGAGTGGTAGATTAAGATAAGAAAAAGTGACTGATGAGATTCACTACTGTGTGAAGATTTGAACATTGGTCTCCCAGGTCTTAGTTCAACATTGTAACCCAGTGGCATTCAACCAGGGTGCCATGGCACCCTGGAGTGCCTTAAATGATGGTCAGGGGTGATGCAGGCAACACTTCCCTCCCTCCTCTGATGCCCTCTCACATCTCTGCTTCTCAAAGGCTTGCATGGCTGTTTGTTGCAGCAGCAGCCCTGGCTACAATCTCCCCAGGTGAATGGTGCCTCTGGGGCTGGCTAGGGGGTGCTTCCCAGGCCCCTGTGGGCAGTGGGTGGAAGCACCTCTCTTTGGGGTGGGGGGCAGCACAGAGACCAGGGGCAGCAGCTTCAGTGGTCCAGAGGACTCCCAAGGAGAGGGGATTGGAGAGGAGGCTGAGGGAATATTCCACAAAGGAGGGTGTTTGAAAAAGGGTGAGGGGCTGCCAACTATGCAGGCAAGGGGTGACATAACTGGGCTCCTGAGCACCATAGGGGTGGCACAGAAAGAATGTAGTTGGTCAAGGTAGCCATGGACCCAAAAAGGATGAAAACCTCTTCTCTAACCAATACACCACACTGGATCTCTTAGGGATTGGTGGTTTGCTTGCCTTTTAAGAGCAACCCCTCATTTCACTGAGATAAAATGTGATTCTTCTATAGGATGAGTAGAGGTGCTGCTTGACAACTTTTAATGGTTACCTTGGTTGGCTTTTGTTTTTTGAAGGTGGTGTGTGTGCATATATATCACATGCAATCAAAAAAAAACACCTCAGGTCCCTTGATGAAGAGGTTAGATGTAAAATGTGTTAATGTTATTTAGAAAGGGGTCATTTTTTGTCTCCATTTTGCTTTCTGGATTTACATATAAATGTAACCTAGGGCATTTTCTTTCTCTCTTCACCTTGTTTTGAGTAAAAGTCAACATTTTCATGTAATTACATGGCTACGCTTCATGAAAATCCCAACCTTTCACAGGAGCCAATTATCTGAAAAGCAAAAACTTTAGGCTTGCCCCCTCTGTGAAATGGGGAAGTGACGCTGGCCTTTCACTATCTAATATGTACAGACATACACAATTTTATTTGTATGCTGCCTTTCCACAGTTCAAACCATGCTCAAGGCCGCTTACAGCATGAAAAACAAAATACACAACTACAATGTGACCAAAGTAGTCATAAATGATAAATAAAACATTAAACAATACATAACTAAACTAAAAAAAATAATACGTAACTAAACCGAGCAGTTACCACAGAAGTGACAACACGATCCAAAATAAAGACACAAAACAACAACAACAACAACAACAACAACAACACACACACACACACACACACACACACACACACACACACAGAGCCCAACACAGAACTATAGGTACAGCACCATGGAATAGACTCAAGTTTTGCTCCACAGAAGTTATAGATGGTACAAGCGATAACATTAGTACACTGCCTCAGATAATGTCTTGAAAGATAGTCTTGAAAGCAGCAAAGATGGACAGTCTACTTCCAATCTGTATCACATTTGCATGTGTTCACTCATAACAGGGCCGGCCCACCCATTAGCCTTTGTCAGGCAGCAGGCTGGGGACAGCTGGGAGGAGTGGCATATCCAGGCCCACCGCTGCCTGTGCTTGTGGCTTACAGACACTGCCTGGGAAGAGCAGGGCCACCGCTGCCTCTTCCTCTTTGGCCTTCTTTGTTCTCTGCCGCTGCCTTCAGTGTGCTGGGGCTTCCCCAGGCTGCCCCAGTTGTGTCAAGCAGGAGGGGCAGCAGCGGCAGGGGGGACAGGGGTATGCCCCATTTCCCCATTTGCCTGAAACAGAAAAATGGGCTGGCTCTGACCTGTAAGTGAATTCTGTTCATCTCTGCATTAATCTGTGGTTTTCTAATTAAATATACACATAAAAATGTGTTTTAACATGTGTATATGTCCATTTTAGACTTTATTATTTCTATTTGAAAGCAATAGATCATATATATACCATATATATTCAAATGCACATGCACAAACACAGATTATACAATTTAATATGTACAGTTAATACTAGGTGGTATTTAAAAATAGCCTAGATTGACAATAGATTTGTCAAAAATCCAGAGAATCTTAAGACAATATGGTATAACTAATTCATTCAATGTAAATGCATAATTCATAATTGGCTATATCCCATATCTTCTGCTGCAGTCAATAAAGTTCTGCCAGCTTATTAAACAATTATCTTGTCTTTACCTGCCTTCTTGGAATCAAAGAAATTGTGTCAGTTTAGCCCTAGCTGCAAACTCCCACACTTTGTCAATCCAATCTCACATGTTCAGAGTCCTTAATGATCTCCATTTCTTTATAAAAAGTATTCCAGCAGCAGCTAGCAAGTAAGGAACTAATTCTTTATGCTCAGATCTAAGTAATCCATTCACATAATTTAATAAGAAGACTACTGGGTGAAATGGAATATCATAACCCAATATCATTTTTTTATTTGATCTCTTATTTTCCTCCAGTATTGCTTTGACACCTCACATTTCTACAGTAATCTTTCTTTAAAAATACATTTTGCTGAGAGATGCCAGGCCAGGTAACAAAAATAAATAAAACAGACTAACAATAACTACAAATCACAGTAAAATATCAGCATTCTGCCAATTTCCTAATACCCAGGTCAGCTTTAAACAGCCTGGAGGTGAAGGTGGATGCTGAAAACTAAACAACACTGATGTACCTCCAAATGGAGTGTGTTTTACAAACGGGATGCTAGGGCTGAGAAGGGCCTCCAATAGTTCACAGACATTTTTGAGAAATCTGCATGTACAGTCATACCTCGGGTTACAGACACTTCGGGTTGCGCGATTTTGGGTTGTGCACCATGCCGAACCCGGAAGTACTGGAACGGGTTAATTCCGGGTTTTGGCGTTCTGCGCATGCGCAGAAGCGCCAAATTGCGACCCGCGCATGCGCAGACACTCTGCTGCGGGTTGATGACGCTGCGGGTTGTGAACATGCTTCCTGCACGGATCATGTTCACAACCTGAGTGTCCACTGTATATATTGAGCCAAATGCTGAAAGTGCAAAAGTTGGTGCAATCAAACTCAAAGCACAATCCTAACCACATGTACTGAGACTTAGCTCTTATTGCATTCAGTTGCATTTCCTCCCGGGTGTGTGAGCTTAAAATTGCAACCCCACCTACACTGGAGTAAGTGCCATTGAATTTGATAGAACTGAGCAGATTAGGATGGCTAGGATCGCTGCTGTTTAGGACTGCAGGATCTATCTTCCATTCCCCTCCCCTAATTTTACACACATACACCCAACATCTGTCAGCATTCCATGACCATTGAGCATGCTCCATCCTCAGTAAGATCTATTGTGTCCTGTCCCCACCTCCCTTAGTACTGTGCTTCCCTCCCCCTTTTCTTCTGCTACTTCTTCAGGGATTCCCAAAGTCGTCCCACACCTCTCTGTTCAGTTTGGGTGATGGCTTTTCAGCTATATAACCAGCAACACTCAAAATCTGTACAATGGAAATAGAAGGAATGATAAAAGGAAAAGGAAAAAAAATGTATTTGATTTGGATATTGAGACAATGGTATGTTTGCAGGTGTGAATAAGCTTCCTAAATGTAGCAACAGGACCCAGCAATTATTGTGAATCTGAAAACATTAGAGTTGGATTTGCTGCGCATTTTCCCCACTACAATTAATGAAGTTGATTTTACATTGAATTGGGAAATACAATGGGGGGGGGAGCAGATTGATCAACACTTGCTGAGGGAATGATGTTTTCCCCCAACCCAGTCTTCCCTATGGACAATTGCACATTTCTCAAACCACCCTCACCCCTCCTCAATGATTCCAATTGTATCCACTTCAAAATGGTAATGTCTGTCCTTGTGGGAGATTCACTGCAAGTGTCTGAAAGTTTGCAGGTTTAATCCTTTCAGAAGGGGTGACCATACCTCAAAATTACATCCAATTCTGGCAGAAAAGGAAAACGTTATAGCTGTTTCTTTAGGGGTTTTTTAATTTTTAAAAAACCTCTAAGCTTTAAAAGGTGCCATGCACAAAACCGCTTAGATTTATCTGCCTACAATTTGGCCTAGCAATTGGCAGACTCAGTGCACCATGGAGAGGGCAGTTACGCCTGCAAACTTCACCCACTTCTGTCAAAGTGGGGGAATGCATATCCATTTTAGCTTCCTCATTACAGAAGATGGGTGGAGAAGATGGTTTTTAAGAGATCTAATTTGGTTCAGGAAAACAAGGCCAATTGGAAAGACACATAGTGGTTCTGTTTCCCAAGTTGAGTTATGCAAATGCATATAAGTTGAGTTATGTAAACACTGCACACCCGTGGCATGTACGATAAATGCATTATGGCAGCGAAGCAAGGGGAAGCAGCATTGGAGTGCCACTGTCTGCCCTCCATGTGCAACTGTATGCACAAGGCCCTCCAAATTCATTCCACCCAATGAATATGAATTGTGTATTTAAATGCCTCAATAGTTTTCAGTCATATACATGTACATCCTTTCCAACAGTTCTCTTAAATATTTGACTAAGAGGCAAAGGTTCTAAAAGTTAGCTGGGTGCCCCTTGGAAGTCCCACAGTTAAATTAAACTTGGTAATATAATGTTTAAACTTTTTTTTCTTTCTAAAACAGAGTTAGATTATTATTTTTAAGAAACCCACATATGTCTTACATTGAGTGGAAAATGGCTCCAGCCTCAGCTATGAAAAAAGCCCATAATGATTGGTAATTGAATCACTTTGAGGGCTTCACCCTTATACTTCTGCCATGTGGCACTTTAATCAACTGTGACCAATGAACGGCACAATGTGGCAGACAGCGGATGTTCAGATGGCAAAGATTCCAATGCACAGTTGACTTTGAGGCTTGAGTGTTTAAAAATTTCCTAGCTAGCTCCCTCGTAAATCCTCCAGACTTCTCAAAAAGTAAATCAAATTTCCCAGTACAGCCCTTGACAGAGGTTATGAGCAAATCTTTAAAGAAAAGGGAAATCAGAACCTTCCAGTCTCTTTTCCTCATAATCCAAGAGGCCTGGCTCCTTGTTCCTCTGCCAGATGGATGGTTAATAGAATTCATTCTAGAGCTGTTTCTCTGTGAGGCTTTTGTTGGAGCTGAACTGAATATTCCCAATACAGTGGTACCTCGGGTTACAGATGCTTCAGGTTACAGACTCTGCTGACCCAGAAATAGTACCTCGGGTTAAGAACTTTGCTTCAGGATGAGAACAGAAATTGTGCGGCGGCGGTGTGGAGGCAGCAACAGGAGGCCCCATTAGCTAAAGTGGTACCTCAGGTTAAGAACAGTTTCAGGTTAAGAACGGACCTCTGGAACGTATTAAGTTCTTAACCCAAGGTACTACTGTATTACTCACAGGCACTAGATTTCTCTCCCCCCCCCCCCCCCGCTACCACATATTGTTTTGGTTAATAGTATTCCCTTTAGAATTTGCCAAATAAAACAGTCAATAATTGAAAGATATGAATGAATGAAATGTACCAAAATGTAATATTTGAATAGCTGGTGATATTGTGTAACCAATGGCCGAGATTATGTGATGCAAAAGCAATCAGGTGAGCAGCAAAATCATGCATATGTTTACCTGGAAGCAAGTCTGTTTGTTCAGTGGGACTTACAGCAATGAAAGCCCATAGGATTGTAGCCAAAACAGCAAGCCTAAGCTAACCAACAGAATATATGGCTCCTTGACCACAGTAGGATAAAGTTCCACCAAGTAAACATTCATAGTGTTGCACTGCATATGGAGGAGTTGCTTTTTAGCAGTCTTAACTGGGTATGCAAAGCAGATTTTACATGCAAGCAACTATATCCACTCCCTTTATTGTAACATTATTGCCTCTTATTATCCTGGCACCAGATGGCCAGATACAGAAATCGAGAGGCAGGTTAAGTGTTGATTTAAGCAGCATTGTTGTAATGGAGAGACCATAGCCCAGGGAGCTCCTTGAGAAGTGCATTCTTTCAGAGCATCTCCATAGGACCCCAGCAGGGTATTCTGGGGTCATGGGCTGTATACAAGCTACAGTATTGATCAATGCTGTACTGAAATGTCCTCCAGCTTTTAAAAAGTTTTCTTCCCCTGTGAAAAAGGTTTCCATTTTTTCTGCATCACTCTCAAGACATCCAAGATTTTATTTTATTTTTTGAAAAATCAGTTGGTGTGGTGCTTTGAGCTGGCCAACGGCAGTATATGTGTTTTAATTTCCAATACACATTTCTTCAGCCTTCCAGCAGCCTCCATGGCTGGCCATGTTTGCTGAAAAAGCCCAGTGGGAGGAGCTACCTCTGGGCTTTGATGGAAGCACAGGCACCCAAAAGGGTTGTGCAGAGTGCAAGGTGAGAAGATTTGTAGAATGGAAGAAAATACACTCACAAGCACCCCCTGGCCATCTCAAAAGTCAGGTAAGCACATTAAAAACTCTCCACAGCACTCATGAGAATTTCATTCAAAATTTCTCTTCCCTTTGCTAATTTTTGAATGCATTTTCTTTCCCCCCAGTTCATGTGCTCTGTGGGCCAGAGTCCCTAGATTTTTTCCTAGTAGGAGAGGGCTGTTCTTAATAGGTCTGTGAAGTACTGTTGACACAAAAGCCTCTGGTACAATGAGCAGAAGTGTGGATGCTAAACGATCTCTGGGGAATAGTCTTAGTGCAGAAGTCTTGGCTCCTTAAACAAGCTTAACTGAACACTGAGTTAATGTGAAACCACTACACACTGTGCTGCAGGCAAGTCCTCCTTTTTGCAGTGTGTGAATTATGTATAAAAGAACAGCTCTTATTAATTCAGGGAGATATTTTTAAAACATCCTGACAGATTTCAACACTTGGTTTTGCCATTGCAATGCAGGGCAGTTTGAAATGTTAGAGCATTCACACGTTGAAACAAACCTCAGTTTCCCAAGCCCTGGTATTACAGTTAGCATTTACGGTATCTTGTAACCTGAGATAAGAGCACAACAAAGAATATATTTGCATGTGCTTGTGTATTGCATTGCATTTAAAACTAGAGCTATGGAGGAACAGGTGGGTAGAAAGAAGGGGTGGAACGGGGCTGAATGGGTTTGAGCTGGACATAACAGGGCAGGGCAGGCTTATTCAGGCTCCTCCATTGCATGTGATTACCTGGAACGCAACTCCTTTGCAAATCGGGGTTTGCCTGTAATTAATATCCCAGCTCCCCATTGCTCATTGGGGAAAAGGGTGTGACCAGGATTGTGTCAGCAGTGGTGGCCCCTCAGCGGGTTTCTAAGGATGCTGCTTGCTAATGCCAGACCTGAAGTCTCCATAGACTGTGTATGCAGAGTACTCCCTAAGCCTTTTAGGAAATGAAAACTGGAACAACCAATAATTCCTAATGCACCATACCCATTTTGGAAAGAGGGCTAAGTAATTCAGAACTCTAAAACCTGCCGAGAAATTCAGATGGGAATTTCAGAAACATCCCTACTCAAAGGTAGACTGCAAATGTGCTCAGAGCTACAAAAGCTGGATATGATTTTATAGCCCTTCCGTCTTTTCCAAAGTTCAGAAGGTTTTAGAGTGACAGGTTGCCTCTATCCCAAGCTTGTTTTTACAAGGAGTGCATGGATGTTTCAAGGGAATGATAAACAAATTAATGTTTTCTTGTGCCTGTCACCCTAATATCACCAACATTCCATAAATCATACTTGGTCTATAAATACAACACAGGAAAGGGCTGAATGAGTGAAATATTAAAATTTGCCAGTGATCATAGATACACACAAAGCTCAAGTCATCAGAAGCCTGGCAAATAATTTTCAGCTAATTAACACATGTGAATGAGATTCTTATCCAGGTGCTTAAATGTCATGTCGATAGCAGCAAAGCTGAACTCTCATATCATCTGGATATTATAGTCAGCTAATCTAGCTACATGCTGTAATTTCCTCACCTGCCATTAAAGTGCAGCCAAAGCAGAGCCTTGCATGCTACATGCAGGCAGTTAAGTAAACGGATGTAGCCTTATGCCTTTTCATTTAAGGGTAATATTCAGAAAATGCTGCAGGAGTTGTAGGTGAGAAGACTGTAATCATCCACGGATATTTGGCCAGCAACAATGGATGTGCTGCGTTGTTGGAAGCCAGAAAGTTAACAACATTAAATTCTCTCAAGAAGTCAGTGTTTCCAGTTTTCTTACCTTAATATATAACTTCCTACCTTTAAAACTGGAGGTAATTAAAGTGGACACTCCGGTGCTGAAATATCACACTTACCACCTATAGCTTTCCTATCTTTAGCTATAAAGAGAACCTTTCTTCCCGTAGTCTTTTTTTGTGGTGGCTGCGCTTCACTCTTATTAACCTTGTGGTCACAAAGAACAGGCTCTCCTGTGTCTTCTTTAGATCTACAATCCAAAGAGATGTGATCAGGGACTAAGAGAGAGAGAGAGAGAGAGAGAGAGAGAGAGAGAGAGAGAGAGAAGAATGTCCTTAAATGGGCTACAGCAAAGGGAGGGGCACTAAACATCTTTTCTGCCCAAACTCAGCATTATGTCAGGTTTACGGTGCATAGAAATGGGTGACTTCCCTCAGGCTCACTTCGGAGCAGCTTTCAGAGTAAGCTGGGCTGTTGTTCTTTTTTTCTAAAATAAGGGGAAATGGAAGAAAAGGGAAATAAATAGTTTAATTCATTTTGCCAGATGTGAACCTAAGAAAGTATTTTTCCAATATCTCAGGTGAGATATAAGGCTATCAATGACTCCTAGCTGTACCTACACAGTTGGAGGCAGAAATTCTTCTGAATGCTGGTTGTGGAAACTGCAGGAAGAGACAGTGCTCTTTTCCTTTGGTCCTGATTGCGGGTTTCCCACTGGAAGCTGGCTGGCCACTGTGAGAACAAGATGCTGCACTAGTGTGAAAGCATGGATCAGGCTTGGAAAAGTGCATTTCATTCCAGAGCATGGTTCAATTTATTCTGTGCCCATTGAACTCCTTGATATCATTGGGGGAAATGTGCAACTCTGTGACATCACTTGTGGAAATCTGAACACAGTTTTGAAGGTGCCCAAGGACACTGAGTTGTTCCTCTGTGGATCGTTCCTCATTACTCTTGTGGTTGTTCCTCGTTACTCAGGGATAGAGCTACAACGCTTCTCAACTGATTTTAGATCTTCATAAATGCAACACCAATAGCGAAACCTTGTGAGTGCTCTGTGCTTCGTATTGTTCTCCCCACCCCCACCCTTGGGAAGGTGTTCTCCAAAGTCCAGGTTCATTCGCACATGAATAAGCAGTTCCTACCCAAAACAGCTCTGAAGATGGAACAAATTGTAACACCCCTGTTGCAGGAATGCAGAGGGGGTCCATTTCTATCCCTTTTTGTGATATCTCCTCCTCCTTTAGTTTTTAGAATGCTGTGGAAGGGCATGAATCAGTAAAAATAAGATTTGATGTTGGGCTTGAAGATTTCATTGGAGAATAAGGCTACACTGTACCTCCATTGCTGGAGGCAGTAGGGCTGTGAACACTGCATGCTCTGACTCGTAAGTAGAGGGAGTATGGTTTTGCTTGTGTCCTGCTTGCAGATTTCCCATAGGCTTCTGGTTGGACACTGTAAGGACAGGAATAGATGGGGCTTCTGTAGGGTTCTCACTCTTTCCCCCATAATGTGAGTGCCAGAAAGCATACTAAGGCTATAACCCTATACACATTTACCCCGGAACAAGCCCTCTTGGGGCTTATTTCTGGGTAGACATGTCTAGGATTCCAATGTAAATCACTCCAATAGACATAGCAAAATTATGGAAGTAGAGGTCCTTTGAATCCTTCCCACTAAAGGAGTTGCATTTGATCCATCCAGTTCCTGTGTACAGCAGCACAAACCAGCAATGCCATGATAATGAAACAGAGCTGGGAGAGGCATGGTGGATTTCTGTCCCAGCACTTTCACTGCATCCTTGCAATGGTGCATTTGTGGTGCTGAAAAGGGGCTCTAGTCTAGGACAAGGCCAAACTGGTCCCTGGTGCCCATAAACTGCCACTGCCAGCTGCTTCCCTTTTGCTTCTTTGCACATGTTGGTACCATGGCTGAGATGGATCAGCCTCAAAGGAGATAAATTGCTCTCATCTTTTGTATTAAAAAAAGGAGAGTGCATTACCTCTCTGACTTTCAGAAAATACTTCATCTGTGTGGGATTTCTTCTCTGATATGAAAGAGTATCTGGCTCCTCTCACTCATTGATCTCTGCTTTGTTACGACACCCACCTAGTCATCAGTGATTAGATCTGCCCAATAAAAGCATATAGAAACAACATGCATCAGATAGACATAAGCAGGAAGCTGAGTTTAGCAGCTGCAGATTGGCCAAAATAACTTCAGTTTATCTGAGAGTCAGCAGGGCAGCAACAAGTGAGACATATGAATATTAGAAATTCTTCCAACCATTTCTGCTTTTAACATTGGTGGTCATGACTTTGCCTTTCAGTCCAATGTAATTTCTGTATCCCTCGCCAATTCTTTAATCTGAATCTCGAGTGAAGTAAGATGAGGAATTGCTTTAGGAACTCTATAAAGAAGACATATTGCAGTGGTACCTCGGGTTACATACGCTTCAGGTTACATACGCTTCAGGTTACAGACTCTGCTAACCTAGAAATAGTACCTCAGGTTAAGAACTTTGCTTCAGGATGAGAACAGAAATCGTGCTCCAACAGCACAGCAGCAGCAGGAGGCCCCATTAGCTAAAGTGGTACCTCAGGTTAAGAACAGTTTCAGGTTAAGAATGGACCTCTGGAACAAATTAAGTTCTTAACCTGAGGTACCACTGTATTGTATGAGTTCACAAAAAATGGTTCCTCTCTCTCTCCTGGGATCATTAAGAAAAGTATGACACAGTAAGAATTGTATGAAGCTGATTTGAATATTATGTAGACCATGGTGGTGACTTCAATTAATCCATAATGAATTGTATTCTTCTCCCTTCCAATCAAGTTATGGGACATGACATCTAAATGATGCATTTATGGTAAGGGTGCATTACTAAAATGATGCATGATAGATTTGAATCTTCACTATTTTACAGTAGGTGAACATTGCATCTTACAGAAGACATGCTGATAACTGAACCTGAAATATAACTGCTCCTGGGATGGGTGCCATGATACTGCAAGGCAAAGAAATATGAAAGGCAAAGATTGGTTCAATGTATCAGTTCAAACAATAGCATGGATATGATGGCCAGACTGTGCCAACTGAAGTCAATGGCAGTGTTCCCATTGGCTTGTATAGTGTATAGTCACAAACAGGGAAGTTAGAGAAGAATAAAATCTGCAATATATTTTTGGAAATGGTTTGTCTTTCTATTTGTTCTCTAGGCATCTGGCTGCCTCTTAAGATATCATTGCCAACCTTCGCACATGGGTTCCTGAGCTGGGGGCAGTTATCTCTGTCAATGTTTGGATGTCAGATGCGATTCTGAATCAAGATGGTGAACCAAAATGTCACTTTGGTGTGCCTTTGCCCTTTTTTGGCCATCTTTCAAGATATCATCACCAAACATGGCATGAGGTTTCCTGAGGTGGGGGCATACATAAACATTTGGGTGTTAGGCACCATTTTGAATCAATAAGGCAGACCAAAATGTGACTTTGGGGTGACTGCAACTATTTTTTGGCTTAGGTTTGGCTGCCTCTCAAGATACCATTGCCAAACTTAGCACGGGGGTTCCCAAGGTGGGGTGGGGAATCATCAATGAAGTTTGAATGCCATGTGCCATTTTGAATCAAGATCATTTTGAATCAAGATGGCAGACCAAAATGTGAATTTTGCGTGACTTCGCCCGATTCTTGGTCTGATGGGTCCAAACTCACAAATTATAACACTCATTTAAAAGTCACAATATATTCTTAAAAAAAACCATTGGCAGTGCTGGGTACTCCTTGCTCATGAGATAATAAAAGATAAAGAGAAACAAGAGTAAAGGGGTTAACATGGGAGCTTATTTATACAAAGGTTTCAGTAAGGGGTATTTCCTTAGACTGGATTCCTAACCCTACTTACCTGGGGAGAAACCTCGCGGCTTATCCAACAGTTGCTAGGCCACAATGGAAGAATCAGATGTCCATTGTGCCACTGAGTCACTGTGAATCCAATAATAAACTTTCTGACATGCTGAAAAGGTTAATCATCATCATCATTCAATGTGGAAACCTGCTTTGATTCCCATGGAAAGATTGTTCACATGGGCACATAATATGGATTAAATGTATTGACATTGATTAACTCCTCCACATTAATTAAATATAGGTCAATTAACCCATCACACAACCCCTGAGAGAGTCTTTGCTTGAGGGTTAATGGGAATTCCAGTGTGGCAGGTCAGTACCTGTTCAATGGACTGACTGTTACTCAACAGCTCTATCTTGGGAGCTGTAATTCACCTAGAGAAGGGACGGAGAGAGGGAAGAGGTCTGCTTTATTTTATGCTTGCTAATCTCCAGTACTGCCTGTCTTTGGGCTACCTGAGCTAGCCTTAGAGACAGAGGAGTGCTGCATGCACATGCTTTCTCCATTAAATACTAGCTAATCGATGGTAATAGGAAAAAAACATTGGCTTTGTCTCTCTGCGGCCAGCTATACCAATGAAACCGTACCTTTCATTTCCATTATGCTCTTCTTCTCAGTTACAATGTCTCCTGTGACATGGTCTTAAGTGTCAATCAAATAATTTGAAGCTTATTTAGATATATTAAAGAAGCTGTAACATTATTTTATTTTTGAATGCAGCATTGCTTTTCTGGTTCCTTCTTGTCTGCATGAACAGGAATGAAATCATGAGACAAGTGCTCTCTCCAGCCAAATAATGTGTACAGAGATGCGTCCACTAGGGTAAAGTGTGCACAGAAATGTATATATAAGTGAAAGTAACATACAAAATGCATTTAATTATGGAAAGCTGTTTCGCAAGGAAGTGCATACTAGGCAAAACTGGGTACAAAAATCAGGAGTTTTGTACTGAAACCTTGTTGAAACTGCTATGGAAATGTGAAGAATTTAAGACTGGAAAAATGAAGAACTGAGAAAAACTGAAACTGACAGATTCCCCCATCCCTAGTTAGCATGACTGGTCAACAAACATATTCAGCTCCCACCTAACCCAAAACTGGGGTGACCGGCTAATTCCAAATTATTCCCATGCTGGTTCAAAGAGGAAGCTGTGTGGGCAGCAGCATTCTTAGAAGGGATAATTCCTAACTCTTCCCCATTGACCGGAAATGGCCACTCTCCCTGCTAGAGGAAAGTGTCACAAGGCTTCCCCCAGTATGGGGGATATATGATATATAAAGAGAGAACAGACTAATCCTTTGAATTTTTCTGTCCAAAAATAAATCCAATTGACTGCACTAGGACTTCCTGCCAAATAATTTATTTATTTTTATCCTGCCCTTCCTCTAATTGTTCTAGAACTGCATGCATGTATTGTCCCCCTTTATTTTCACAACAACCCCGTGAAGCAAATGAGATGCTGAAATAGGATAATTGACTAACTATCACCCAGTGAACAAGTATCTAAACTAGGGATATGAGAAGGAATTGTTTTATTTTCTGCTCTGCATTCATTGCATGAGTGCTGTTTCTGTTCTGCTGCAGTTTGACTTCCACCAAAATGGCATTATTTATTTTGCTGTGTGCTGTGGAAAAATTACATTGCTATTGTATTATTCCACCACATTAATTTCAGTGCAAACAAACGCAATGCAGATGGAGAGGGAAGTAATAAATAACATATCATTTGTGGGATGAAAGCAACAACAGCAAATACTGAGTGCATTTGCTGGGCTGATATTTGTTCTGGACATTGGATGAATAAGTCAACATCAGCAATTTCTGCTCCTATTTCTGTTTTCATCTGAATTCTCTGACATCTCTAATCCTAACCCAGATCTCCCAGTATTAAGTCCAAACTTCAACCAACATATCACACTGACCTTAGGCAAGGAAGTGTGCATAGCACTGCATTCTTAACCACTAAAATATGTTGTACATGTTAGCTGGATTTGTTTAGATAATGAATGTGCAAAGAGTTACTTCCCTGGTCACCTATAATGGTTACTTAAAAAAATATTTCCCCAGGCAACACTGCCAGAAAGCTGCTGTAAAACTGTAAGACAGCCATCCCTTTTTAAAAAAATATTCCAAATCACTAATGTGCCAAAAGTGTCTCACAGAGGTAAATAAGGGAAGATGGACTAGTAAAAATAGGCTAGTTATAGGCTAATAACATTTGTGAACTGATTAATAGTCTAAGGGACAAAATGTCCCCAACATATCTTGCTTTTTAAAAATAAAAATAAAAATGGAAAAGCATTAGTGAAAAGAGAATAGTAATGCTATTTTGCTAAAATAAACACAATTGTATTACTTTACACTAAAAATAATAGAATCATACTATTTATTAGAGAGTTGGTCCCTTGCATCTGGATTGTGAGGAGAGAAAATCTGGCCCATGTAAGTATTTAGTGAAATATGTTTTGGACACCTGAAATGCACTGTAATGATCATGCTTTGCAGTTACATTCATGGCTGTTCTCTACCCCTTCTATCCAGGCTTTATAACAAAAGCCCTAAGGTGTGTGAAACAAAGCACATCTGCCTACGTGGGTAGCATCAGTTCAGAAGGCGTTTTATTATTATTATTATTATTAATGTGGTGCAAATCCCCATTTTAAATGAAAAAGAGATGCTCTGCTACTGTGCATGACGTAATACCATGCATACTGACCCATTCCATAATTCAAAAGCAAAAAGTAAACATGATGGGAGCAAGCTATCTTCTTCTTTTAAAGGCAGCAGCACCCCCCAGCCAGCACCCCCACCACTGGTCCAGTACCTGAAATATTCAGAGCCAAACATTTGGTCCAAGTCCATAGGAACAGCTGTAATACTCAATTTGATATGCAGCCCGGCTCTCTTTCAAAGCTAGGGACTATGTGATTCTCGGATTTCCATTTGAACTATTTGCGAGTTGAAAGCATATCCACTTCTGTAGTGGTGAGTTGTCCGGGGAGCTATATTTACCAGGAAGAAAGCACAAGGCATTTCAAAGGCCAATATAGTGCCTGACAGGCCGCTCTCACGGTGTGGAATAATGGGCGCTTTACTATCAACTTCAAAATACCAACCCTTTTCCAGACTCCGGAGCCAATGTGTGTGCGTGTGTGGCTGCAGCTCATCTTTAATAATGCTACTTTTAAAAATAAATCATGTTTTATGGATCTAAACTTAGCCTCTCCAGATAAGCGAGTCCCGGGGCTACCGATGATTAATATGCAGCGTCGGAGCACAGCCCAGCAGGGCTTGATTAATAGAGATGACATCATGACGTTTAAACATTCTATTAATGCCGGGGCCTGTGACAAATGGAGATGCTAGGCATGGATTCCAGTGACATTTGCATAGGAAAAGCAAAGGCTCTTAAAGCAGTGGTCTCCTTCCTTGCCAAAGACAGGCCAGCCTTTGGATGGCTGTCTCCAAGTGCCACCTTGTTGATTTAGGAAGCCCTTTGATGGCTCAGCCGTAGCAGGATTTCAAGAAACTGAGTGGCCATCTGTCATGAAAGGGGTTGGAAGTGGTCATTTCAAGGAAGCTCCTCTTTCTCCCGATATGGAGCACTTCAGTGCATACTAGATGTGCAAAAAGCAGTGCAAAATAAAATCAGGTGTGCTGTAGACTAGGATCTCATGTAGATATTATTTTTCATTCTTCATTTCATTTCTATACTGTTTTGTATTTTTCAAAGAAAAAAAAACCTCAAAGCAGTTTACAATACATTAAACCATCAAATAAAACAACCCAGAATGAAACATTACTGAAGAAAGTCAAATATAAAGAGTACATTCAAAGCAACATAACCAACAGGAAACAATATTATTCTTGGCATCCGTCTGTCTCAAGAGACAATAGGAAAGTTCACCTTTCGGGTGAACCATTGGAGAGTTACAGCACCTGCTATCACTGTAGAGCAGAGTTTTCCAAACTGTGCATCGTGACATGTTAGTGTGTCAGCTGCAATGTGTAGGTGTGTCGCACAAATGCTCCCCACGCTCCACCTGGGGATGGAAACGGCTAATTAGTTTAACCTCCGGTTTGCTAGTAAAACTGAATTACTGTGTCGTGAAATGATGCATGTCTAAAAAGTGCATCACCAACATGAAAAGTTTGGAAAGCTCTGCTGTAGAGAGACCAATATGGGAGAGACATGTTTTGTTGCAGCTGGGGCAGATGAAGGCGTCTGGTTGCGCTGATGCAGATGCATCTGGGAACAGAACCCTTGCATAAGCAGGGATTTCCCTATACAAAAATGCATCATGCTAGGGAATATATCTCACAAAAATGTGTATACTAGGCAAAATTGCATTAAGAACCTGTTACGGAAAATGTATCCTAGTGGAAGAGCACATATTTTGCAAGTCCTGTGTAGAAAGCCCTAGGTTCAAACCCTGATATTCCTATCTAGAGTTGGGGAAACTTCTACTTGAAACCCTGGAGAGTTTCTGCCGCTTAGTGTTGATTAATAATTAGCTGAATGGACAAATGGCCTGACCTGGTATTAAGCCACTTCCATTGTTCCTAAAATGCTGGCAAACTTTCTTCAAGTCTATTGCAGAAATGGTGTGAACTAAAAAACTGAAAAAAGGAGTAAGCGAGATAAACGTTGTTTATCCCTGGATTCAAGAAGCATTACTTGCTAAAGTAGGGGGGAACTGGGCAGCAGCAAAAGATTCCTTTGTAAGAGGAACTGTGCATTCTTATACAGCTTTCATGGCCACATAGTTGCACAGTAGCTGTAGAACAAGCCTTGCTCAGATGGAAGCTAAAACCGCTTCAGAACAAAATCACTCTAGCTTCAGCACCACACAGACTTTCTCCAGGCAGATGGGCCACATCAAATCCCATGAACGACGGCTGAGATGCCAGTTGCTTTACTTTCTTTTCTGCCTCCCATTCTCGGGCCATTTAATTCATAGAGAAGATGTGCTGCGTTATAATGTGGCATTCATTGTGGTGATTGTTTTTCTCAGCCTGCCACCCAGTTCTGATAAATGTGACTCGCCAATTACGACTTGGATAAAGAAAACTCCAAATGAAGCAGAATCAATACCTTGGATTCTTCTTTTTAATAAAGGAGGACAAAATAGGAAATGGTGGGTAAGTGAGGATTTAGAAGTGCCCGTCACCAGTATGTGCTGGTTTTAGTTTGAAACTGCTGAAATTTCATCCAATGCATTTTTCAAGTTTGATTAGTTCTCATAAGCCCTAGAAACAATCAGTTTAGCTATTCTGAAACTCCAGCTCTTTGTTTTTCTCCCTAGCTTTTCTGTTGGATTATGGCCCCAAATATGCTGTTGATAAGCTAAATAATACATCTAGAGATGAAGAGAGCTGAATAATGCAGTTCTGCTGCTTATAGCTTTTCCTGTGTTAAGCCAGAGAGAATTCTGTGAATAAAAAATTGTGTCTGGGAGGAAAATTTCGATAGAAGTGCTTTGGAAATTCATTTTGTGGGTTTCTTTTCATAGCTGAGGAATGAAAAATGCAGTTCTAGCCAGATAAGTGCAGAACCAGCATTGCACAAAAAGATAGACCTAAAATATATACAACACACACAAGAGTGAGAGTCCTGTTTCAGTTATTACAGAGTATAATGATATGCATTTGAACAGTTAATTCGTTAATGATATTCTGTGCCAGGATCTTTAGATTTGCTCTTAAAACAATCTCAGTTTCTTAAAAAAAAAAATCTTCCATCAATTGCTTTTGAGCACCTACCAGTACTGTAGTTCTGTGTCATATATTTTGAGGTTGTATACAAAATCACCTATTCCTTAGCTGTCCCCCCCCCCACACCTTTAAGGGGAAAGATAAGTGTCATCATGTTGTCTCTATCCCTGAGACAATTTTGAGCTGAAAAAGAAAAGATGTGAAAGAGGAACAGTCCTTTGCCCATCTGCCATTTCTCTGCTTCAGGCTGATTTGAGTTACATCAGGATTGGGGTATCCAGATGTTACTGAACTCCAGCTTCCATCAGCCCCAGTCAGCATGACCAGTAGTTTGGGGGTGGATGAAGAGAGTTGTACTCCCACAACATATGGTTTCACACAGCCCCGGGGTTATAAACACACAGAAAGGATTTTCAGAATTCTGATTAAGAAGTTGACTTGCCTAATTTAGACAAAACCACCCTTTTGCCACATGGATGTTGGATAAGTAGAATGTAGTCTGTGGTGGCCTTGGCATGGATCTCAATGCTCTAGGACACCAGAACTGAGCTCCATGCATAGTTTGCAATAAAGTCAAGGCCAGGTATACCACTCTGTCTCATCTGGACACTAGATAGAATAAAGAGTCTCTGCAAACAAGAGACAGGCTGGAAGAGGCAAACATGGAAGCAGCAGGTAGCTTGGACCATGAGAGAAGAATGCAACCAAATGCCCTTCAGCAAGGCAAGGAAGTTGCTATCTCAGATATGCATGCATGTCTGGGAATGGTTTTGTCATGATGAAAAGGGAAGGTGGAGAAGGGGGAAAATATTTGCAGGCTCTCTTAAACACAAATTTTAAATCCAGCATATCCATTTGCTGGAAAGATATATGAAAGATCTTAATGAAGACCTCTTAATTTTCTTTCAGAAATCTTTTAAAACAGGGGTGCAGAGAAGTAGAGGGTTAGGGTATTTTATTTTATTGCAGGCACATATGTGTGCTAACTGCAGTTCTTGCTCTTTATGAACTGGGACTCTGTTAAGTTTCAATGCATTTAATTCACAATAACTGTAATAATGACTCTAAGAGCACACTCATGCTGGGGAGCATGTCTTCTCTGCTGTCTATGGTGTTTAGCACAGGATTGTTTCACACACACAAATGTGTGTTTTCCAGCCCCATTCTAAAAGTTAATGCCTCTAGAAAATATCCTTGGCCAGATTACCTCTGAAGTGCCATACCTTGATCTCTGTTTTCCTCAATTTGAGACCTTATTCAGGTATCCACACACATGCCCAAGTGTCCTGAAGTTGCTTTGGTATGGCACAATCCCAAACATAAATGTTGTGACCATATGGGTGAGGTTGTTCTGATTCATGCAAGAACCTCTGTACAGAGGCGCAGCACCGTGGACAGCTCCATGCAGTGCACATTAATTTTCTCCATAAGTGCAGAGCTCCAGTGTTGTTCAGCAGCAGTGATCCTCAGTTGGAGCCTCAAACGGGAGCTGCAGCTCTATTTTTGTAGCCAGCACTGCCTTCCATGAGAGAAACTTCTTCATTTAGAGGGGTGCAACCTCCTTTATCCATTGTTGACCTCAGTGGACTGTGAATGCAGTTCCACTCGGGCAGAGATGGGAATCTGTGGCCCACCAAATGTTGTTGGATTATAACTCGCATCATTCCTGATGTTTGGCAATGCTGGCTGGGGTCATGAACAACATCTGAGAGACCAGAGAGTTACTGGGACAATGGTCTCCTCTTGTGCAAGTGTTTTTTATTTAGAATGCACATCTAGGCAATTCCCTCTCTGACACCTGAGAGCACTTCACCTCCCACTCCAAATCCCTTACCATGGCTCCCCAAGAAGGGGAATCTCTGCCACCAGGATCATGACAAGAGCTAAGCCTCATACATGCATGATTCTGCACAACAGCTCCATATGATTGTCCCTACCTAGGTTGCCAAGTTATTAACTCAGGCTTTCATGTAGTTTGGGATTACATCACTAGGAAGCAACTTTCATATTCCCAGAAGTGGGCATGTTAAAGGTATTATAATCAGAGCGAAGGATCTTGCCTTGATATTCGTTTAGAAAGATATACCCAGTAAAACTGTTTTTGTCATATGTTTCTGAGCAGCCACAGTTGTTAAAGGCAATTGGGCTCAGTGTTTATGTCAAAGAAGACACACATTTACTCTAGAATCAAACTGAAAGCTCCAGAAGAAAAACACAATCTGGCCTTTCTCTGCACCTTCAAAGCACTATCAACACATTAAAATATTCCAAATGCTTTCCATGAAGGCCCAAGAAGGATTAGCATCACAGTTTGATAGAGAAACTGAGATCCAAAAAGGGAAGTGGATTTCTTTGAGACAATTCCATGACTTGCTGCCAGGACCTATACCCCAGGAATTATTCTGTTCAGCGTACTGCCAAGTTGCCTCTTCTGAAGTACAGAGAACAGAAGCATTTTACCGAGAGCTTTTTGTCCCAACCCTGAAAAGAACTTTATAATAGCCCTATTCAGACAACATCCAGGACACACTGAATGCATAAAGGAGCAGAGGGCAGGATCACAGCAGCAGGACACCATCACCCCCCCCAAACTCTGCACATCAGCAGAATGACTAGACAGAGCCCTTGCACACTGAACATTTACATGAGCAGGCTCTTTCCTTGTGATCAGGAATCACATCTAGCACAGTAGCTCAGTTTAAATGTCTGTCTGTTTGGATACAAGGAGGTGGGGATAGGACCTGCTTCCATGATCTTGGCTTTCCTCTTTGGTCAATGTTTATTTCCTGACCATGGTGTGAGACAACCACAGCCTTGCATAGCAGCACAGTTTCACATATTATGATTGATGTGGGTCAGTGGTGAGCAAGTGCCTCTGAGTAGATGCCTGTTCCAGGAATTTAGGACCAGTAGCATAACCAATAATACCTCAGCCCTAGAATTCTTTTTCAGCAACTTAATTTAGAAAGGGAAGGGTTTTTTTTAGTTGTTGCTAATTGTAAGGCAATTGGAAGTCAGAGCCCCCTGCCAATTCTGACCATCCCTACTGTGGACAACACCAGTCCTATGCAGCTATTTCTTGCAGCAAATGTGTAAGATATGGATATCATAATCATCTGGAGAACCTAGACGGGCTCCCTGCTTGCTGTCATTTCACAACCAGCAGATGAAGACCTTCTTGTTCCTTTGGGGAACTGATTACTTAGCATGAAAGGGTTGATTCCATGCTGTTTTTATTATAATTAGTGTATTTATATGTTTTAAACTGATTTATATAGATGTTTGTTTGTTGTTGTTGTTATTTCTTTGTTGTGAGTGATTCTTGTTTTTATTTGTAAGTCACCTTGACTCCAATCAAGGAAAAAGGCAGGGTAAACATAAAATAATATTAATAATCTATACCTCCATGCATTAATTTGGGAAGGACCATAGCTCAGAGGCAGAACATGTGGTTTTCATGCAGAATGTCCCAGGTTCAATCCCTGGCATTTCCAGTACGGATGGGAGAGATCCCTCTGCCTGCAATCCTGGAGAACCACTGCTAGTCAGGATTGACAATATTGAGTTAGATGGTCCAATGGTCTGACTCAGTATAAAGCCCCTTCCTGTATGTGTATGTGCATCTGAAAATCCTGGATCAATCAAGCTTTCCCCAGTGCCTATTCACAGGCATGTCAGGATGCATGTATGATGCCCAAATATTACATGTGTGCTGAGGAAATCATAGGTGCTAAGCTGGTTCTAGTTTTTCTACAAAGAAGAGAAGGGTGCAACTTCTTGATTCCTTGTTTAAACCAAATATCCACACATGAAAGTTGCCCATCAGCAAAGAAAGCACCAGGGAGAACCATAGTCTGGATCTTGACAGTTTGATGAGGTGCTCATGACAATATAATGGGATTTTGGTGAAATGAGATATTCGATGCTTGTTACTGGGATACAGCAGGGACACCTGAAGTCAGGCAAATTGATTTTGGAATCATTTGCTAGAGAAGTTTTTCCCCCTCTTTGGTCCCACAATATATATAAATGGTTTGTTTGGGGTTTTTTTATTTTAAAAAATCTCCTTTTTGAAGTCCAGTTTTAAGAGAAGCAGCATTGCTGGAAACACACCAGAGAACCAAGAAGAATGCCCCCATGCATTGTTGAAATGTGAAAAACAAGATAAATCCTTTAACATAGAAAAGACCTCCGATGAAAGCTAGAGTGAGACAGGCAAGGCTTGGCCAAAACCACCCCCTGTGTGGCTCCCTGCAATCTAAAGAAATGAAAGCTGAGGGAAGCTCTGAGCATTGACCACATTGTGAAGACATACAATTTAAGGACAGTAACTTATGGGCCCCACTAGCCATCAGAAAAAAAATCAGGGAGTGGAAATGTAGGTCAACTGAAAGGACAAACTTTGTGGACTTGTCCACATTTGAACATTATTTAGTTATTAATCCACCCTCCCCCCAACTGATTTAGATTGGAACAGTTAATACCTGCATGAATTTGAATTTGTATATGAAGAGCAACTTTGGTCTTTCCTTTTCAAACCTGTAGAAGTTTGTCCTCACCTTCTAATATGTTGATTCTATTATGCCAATGAAGTACCAACAGCATGCAGACAGATTGCTGCACATGCACCTTAATACAAAACAAAACAAACAAGAAATGTGCAAAAGCACACCATTGGGCAATTGTAAATTTACTTCTGCCATTTATGGTTTTTGTGCAAAACTGAAGGATCAAAAGAATGGGTCAACAGGTTTATAGATAGGCTAAGCTGATACCCTTCTAGCACACTGCAAAAGAAAGGAAAGCAATGGTAAATTCTCAGCACATACTTTGACTTGCTGCCTAGTATATCTGGTGTAGAAATTTTTAATGTTGTTTACCTGTGCAGTTTTCTGGTTCTTCGGGGATCAAAGGAAGGGGAAATTCTTCATTCGGGAGCACACTGGAAATATTTATGAAAAGATATGAAAGGAAGCAGTGGGGATTGAAAAGAGGAGAGCAGAAAGTAACAATTGATCCCCCCCCCAAAAAAAACCCACTAATACAAATCATCTGAAATCCTAAGTGGAGCTATCTGGAGCCGAATTTCCTCCAATTTATCGGATTGTCCCTGTATTGAGTAAACTTGATTTTGGAGGAGAAACAGCATCAAGACTGGTGCTGTTTGAGGGTAATGTCATGTGGACTACATGAATTAAATAAGAATGCAAACAGCTGTAAGCACACAATAGACTCTTGGTGTGGGCAAGCCCCTAGAATGAACCACAACTCCACTCTGGCCACCATTGCACCAATGGAGATTCCTTCCCAATGCAAATAGCTGCTAGGGAATTTTTGTGTGAATTTAATTCTTCCTCCTCACTCATTGCAGTCCTGGTGCTCTTTGCCCCTCTCTTCCTTGCAATTATGTATCCTGTCTTGTTTGGCCCTGAGGCATAAGATGGAGTGGCTGATGTGTGGATTCTGGTGGAGAGATGCATGCTGTACATTGATTAACACCTTCAGAAGCTGCCTTTTGGAGTGCATCTCATGTATGCATGGGATGGAATCCCCCGGAACCCTTTGAATTTCTACTTCAACATACTCATGATATCTGAGATACAACAGATAGATAGCTAGATAGACACACAGAGAGAAGGAGAGAGCATATGATGCCTTCTCCTCTGGAATTCTGCCCTGCTTGGTCACTGATGTTTTGTAATGATTAACATGTGATCACTGCCAACATTTTCAGAGTGAGCCTTTGCAAATTCCAGCTGTAGTTTCTTTGCTTTTAGACTCACTGTGGTTTCATAAGATGTCAGATAAAAAAGGAACCTCAAGGTATCACAAAAGGCACATCTTGCAATGCTGTTCCAATGAAATCAATGGGAGTTTTGTTTTTGACTTCTGTAGGAGCAGGCTGGCACTGAGAGATGGAAACTGAAGTCAACGGGAGGCTTGCTTTAATTTGTTCTCTTGAGCGCACATTCCTCCTTTGATGGCATTATTACCTGACAGATGTTGCTGGATGAGGGAGGCAGCTTTCAGCTTTGAGGACTGGTTAAAATAATATTTCTCTCCCCCACCCCCACCTCATCCACTAATTGGGATACATGTTAGCAGTCTGACATTCTAGTGCCCCGTGAATAGGGAATTTGGGCACAAACCTAGAGGCTCCAAAAGTGATTGACATGAAGCAACCATGTTTGTGAGGGGTCCTTGCAGAGGCACAGATTTTCATGTTTCAGATGTATTCTTGAGATCAGGAGTTCCCTACTGTCGCCATCTCTCATGTTTTCTGTCACTCAGCAGAGACCTTTCTTTAAGAAGCATGTTGTTCAGCTAAAATGATAGGAGGTGTAGCTTACTTAGTTTATTATGAGCATAGGGACTGGGAACAATGAACAATGGAAGACAAGAGTTGACTGTCATACCGCAATTTACTCCTGTAAGCCATGTAACATTGGAAGGGGGAGGTCATGGTGTTGCTAGACTACATCCCCCATTGTTCATGACGGTTGGCCACAGTGGTTGGGGTTGATGGGAGTTGGAGTCCAATAGCATATATGGAGAGCCACAGATCGTCCACCCCTGTTCTAAAGCCAGAAATTCCTGCCCACTCATAGATTACATGTGTGATCAGTTAAATGCATGAGACAGCTAATGAAGATCACCCACAAAGTTCCCTAGAATCATAAATAACCTTTTAATTTTGAAATGCATGCCTTGTTCAGCTTTACTAAAGCTAACTGGGAAAACATAATTTACACACACACACACACACACACAGACAGACAGACACACACACTGAATCCTTGTGTTCCAAGGGTCTATGAGTTGCCCAGACATATTAGCTTCATATCAAACACTGTAGTCACAAGGCATTACAATCAAAACCAAACTTAGATACCTGATGTGAAACTTCAGGGTCCATGGGCTAATTTGCTTGAAGCGAGTTACAGGGCTTCTGAGGGAAGCTGCTGAGATATGACTGGAAAGAAGGACTCAGGCTCTCCTCTGATTTTGAGTCTGTAGCAAGGTTCATTGGATGATGAGAGTCAGTTAAAGGTAGCCTGATATGTTAACTCCAATGATCATCCCCATATGGTGTGCACCATTGTGATGTTCACAACTCTCTCTAATACTGTCAAGTTCTTTTACGAGCTGTGTCTGAAGGTGCATCAGAAGAAGTAGGTGTAGATAGAGGAACAAATATCTCCAGATAGATAGACAGTCGCATAAAGTGACTCTTTTGGTATTTGGTTTTGGTACTACAATTATTATTCAGCGTTTGACCCTAAGAAGTGCCTGGAAGAATCATTTTGAAATGCTCTCATTTGCAGAGGAATGATGTGGCCCACAATACCACTTTGCACACAGTACAGACTCTCATAGAATTATTAAATGAATGTCTGTGCATTGGTGGTCATGTGGGTCAGATGAATCACAGAAATGTTGCAGATATCATAATTTGGTATGACCTAGAATGTTTGCACCCAGGGGAATATTTCTGGTTTCTATGCAGGACATAAGATACAGAACGCATCAGCTCTCTCTGCCACAACTCTGTGGGTGGTATTCAGCTCAAAGCAGACCCACTGAAATTGATGAACATGACTATATTAGAACCATTCATTTCAATAAGTCTACTCTGAATGAAACTTAATGGAATAACATTTCAACATCATAGGCTGGGGCTGCAACTGGGCTAGAGCTGTTGCATGCAGGTCACAGTCTTTGCAAAGCAACAACACCAACTCAGCTCTTGGTCAGACAGAGCCTACAGTAGATACTGGAAGCTTGCCCCTCCCAAAATTCTCCCATGGCAATTTCATATTTGGGCTGAATGCGGAGTAACCCCTAGTTAGATACATGTCAATTTTCCAACGTGCTTCTAGGGAGGAGACCTGGTAGTTTAAAGACCCAGCCTATATACATTTGGCATAAAATCAGTATACATAAAACGTTATGAAACAGGATCAAACTGCTACAATTTTGAAGAGAATGGATCACAGGAAACTCATTTTGGTACAGTTTGCAGGAGCAAATGAGAGCTTCTTGCTTGTTCAGTGGACAGCGCCTGGGTCCTCTAAACTCCTGGTCACGTATCTTCTTCTTTGCCTTCCAATCGCTGCCTGCTGCACCCCTTCCCATTGTAGCCCACCCGTTCTAATAGCTTCCGCACCAACACACCATGGCTGCAATAACAAACGCCGCCTCATTTCAGCATGATGAATGAAGAGTTTTAATGAAACTGGCCTAAGCCGCTCCTGGCAAGCTGCCTGCTTTTTGTTTGTTTTAAGCAAGGGTGATCCATCACCTACCGACTCCTCTCCATCGCAGCATCCCCAATCAATGCACTGTGCTTGTCCTCTTCCTCCTCCTCCTCCTCTGGGCCTCGGCTTCCCTTTCCTTTCTAGCTACCTCACCTTTTCATCACCCCTTTAGACTTGCACCACTGACATGACATTCACCTGATTCCTCTTGTTCCTTAGCATCAGTGGGGCTGTCAAAAATTCAGCAATGTTTGCGGGTGTCAGCTGTGCCCCTCCTTCCCCAGTGAGTAGTACCCTCCTACAAGCACACACTTAATAGCCCTGCCAAATGTCTGGTGAGTATTAATTATCCCTGGCTGCTTGTTCTTTCATTAGGGTTGCCTTTCCCTCTCCTGGGACATGTTATACATCAACCCGTGATTCATGGCTTAAAATAAAATAAAAAAATTCACCTAAATAAATAAATAAATAAGCCAGCCCCCTTCAAACCCCAAATGGGAAAGCTAAACAATCACTGCATCCCACCTCTACCTCTTGGAAGAAAAGAATAAATACAATTGCAGAGCAAGAATGACACCTTAATCAAGAAAGTCTGTACCAACCCCCAGCTCGGCACTCTGGAGGCGTTACGTGAAGAGGAGGGCATACAAGAGATTCATTTCTTTTGCTTTCTTCTTTCTTTTTCATTTTTGCAAAGTAGCAAGGTGGACTGGAGACGTAATGTGTTTTATTTGTGGAGTGGGGAGGGGGGCAGGAGAGAGTGGGAGAAAACAGAGCTAGCTTCCATGTGCATAAGAGGAATAATCAGAAAGAGAGAGGAAATCTGTGATTTCACCAATGGTAACTTGAAAAGTAGCTATGTGAGGAGAATGTGTTCCTGCCAAACTAGCAGTTCCAAAGCATTTCAAAGTGCAAGCAGATAAATAGGTACCACTCTGGCAGGAAGGTGCTTCCATGCGCTGCTCTGGTTTTGCCAGAAGCAGCTTAGTTATGTTGGCCACATGACCAGGAAAAACTGTCTGCGGACAAACGCCGGCTCCCTTGGCCAGTAAAGCGAGATCAGCACTGCAACCCCAGAGTCGTTTGTGACTGGACTTAACTGTCAGGGGTCCTTTACCTTTACCTTTATGTGAGGAGGAATAGGATCAGAGTACCTCTGTTGGGGGTGGTAATGGAGTATACATTTCACCCTGTACAAATGTGTTCATATAAATGGGTCGAGCTATGAGGCTTATGCTCTGTCTTCATTGCTGGTGACAGTATGGCTCTGGATGCTGCTTGCTGGAAACCTGCTGTTGGGAGAGAGTGCTGTTACCCCCCAGGTCCTGGTTGCATATCTCCCAAAGGCATGTGTTGGACTAGATGTGGTTTTGGCCCAATCCAGCAGGCTCTTCCTATATTCCCCATCCCTACACGACGCCCCAAATACTAGTTTCTGGGTAGCACAAATGAAGAGAGTTCTCTTGCAGTTCTGTCCTGCTTGTGGATTTGCTTATAGCCACTGTGAGAACAGGAAGCTAGACTACAGTAGATGGAGCTTTGGCTTGATCCTTGATTCAGCAGGCTCATGTATTGATGTTGTCCTTTCCCCGCAGTAGCTTTCAGCTGGTAAAGCAGCAGAGGCAAGGGGTTAATGGTCCCAGTGCCACTTCCCTAAATGTATACAAACACACAGACACCTGTGTTACAGCTTTTAAGAAGAGAGAGTGAGAGACATTTGATCAAGCACCTCCTCTATCCCATGAGGTTTGGTTCATACTCCTATTGTAAAGCAAAGGAGATATTTCAACCTTTCCTTTAGATGGAAGGAAGGAAGGAAGGAAGGAAGGAAGGAAGGAAGGGAGGGAGGGAGGGAGGGAGGGAGGGAGGGAGGGAGAGAGATGTCAGGGGATGACACTGTTTTTGTTAAAGCTTTTTTTTCTGGCTGGCCTTGGCATTTATATATATTATTTTTTTTGGTCAAAGCAACTGATGCTGATAATTAATCAATACATTTCACACTCATAATCAGGATAGGAGTGGTCTAGAAGACCTGCATTTGAGACGACTGTGCAAAATAGGGGACAATAGCACACCCCACAAGTGGCTGCTAGACTTTAAAGCCAAGAGGGGAGAACATGCAATACCACTATGAGGTATCTCTGAATACCAGATGCTGGGGAAGCAAAGTGGGACAGGGCAATTGCCTTGATGACCTGCTTATACATACATCTGACTTGCTGCTGTGTGGTTAGGCAGAGAGGCCTGGGGTCTGATCCTGCAGAACTTATGCTTTAGAATCTCTGATGGGACAGTACAACTCGTTTTATGTTTTTCTTGGTTTACCTACCAGCGTTCCTTTCTGATTAATTATTTTAATGCTATTTTCAAGATTTATTTTTTGTTAGGTTGTAACGTGGGTTATAGATGGCTGCTTCAAAGAGCCTCGCAGGGCTAATAAAGTGAGATATAATATTTTGAATGAATGAATAAGTGTTCAGATCACTGAGGCTGATGGCTGCAGAGGGAGAGAGGAATGTTAGAGGCTAAATTGGGATTCTGTTTTATGTCTTGATCCCCCCCCACATTGTTTTGCGTGTGGCTCTGCTGCTCTCTATATGTCTCGCCTTTTGCACTAACAATGGGCAAGTCAAAATAAAAAATTCCTTTCAGTAGCACCTTAAAGACCAACTAAGTTAGTTCTTGGTATGAGCTTTCGTGTGCATGCACACTTCTTCAGATACACTGAAATAGAAGTTGCCAGATCCTTCTATATAGTGAGAAGGTGGGGAGGGGTGTTACTCAGAAGGATGGTGGGAATGGGAGATAGGCAGATAGCTGGGAGAGCCTGTTGACGACTCTTAACGACTGTAATAGGTCTTACAGGAAAAGGCAAGGGGTGGGAAGGTGAGAAATGGTTTAGTTATGTATAGTGAGATAAGAATCCAATGTCTTTGTTAAGCCCAGGTCTTTTCATGGTTTTAAGTTTGGTAATGAGTTGTAATTCAGCAGCTTCTCTTTCCAGTCTATTTCTGAAATTCCTTTGTAGTAAAACAGCTACTTTGAGATCTTGTATAGAATGCCCTGGGAGATTGAAGTGTTCTCCTACTGGTTTCTCTGTTCTGTGATTCTTGATGTCAGATTTATGTCCGTTTATTCTTTGGCGTAAGGTTTGGCCTGTTTGTCCAATATAGAGAGCTGAAGGACACTGTTGGCATTTGATGGCATACACAATGTTAGACGATGAGCAATTAAATAGTCCCGAGATGGTATGTGTGATGTTGTTGGGGCCAGTAATGGTGTTGTCCGGGTGTATGTGGCAGCAAAGTTGGCATCTGGGTTTATTGCAGGCTCTGGTGCCAGTGTCCGTGTTAAGTCTGGTTGTAGTATTATTGTGGGTTAGGAGTTGTTTAAGATTGGGTGGCTGTCTGTAGGCAATGAAAGGTCTTCCTCCCAGAGCTTGAGAAAGAGAACTGTTATTGTCCAGGAGAGGTTGTAGATCTCTGATGATGCGTTGTACTGTTTTAACTTGGGAGCTGTATGTGATGGCTAGAGGTGTTCTGTTATTTTCTTTTTTGGGTCTGTCTTGCAGCAAGTTCTCTCTGGGTATCAGTCTGGCTCTGTTGATCTGTTGTCTAACTTCATCTGCTGGGTATTTTAGTGGATAGGATTTGACGACAAGGGCAATTCTGAAGCATGGAACTAAATTGATATTGAATCTCATCCCTAAATTCTCTAATAAATGAACCAACCCAGACCCTTCAATCATCATCTCAGGCCTTTCTTTGTGTTCTTCCTCTGTGAGAGGTCTGGAGTGCAGCAACATGAAAATGGGCCTTTTCTGTGGTGGCTTCCTGCTTCTGGAACGCTCTCCCCAGAGAGGCTCACTTGACGCCTTCATTACATATCTTTAGGCACCAGGCACAAACATAAGTCTTATATTTGGCTATTTAATCCATCTATGGCCTTTTACACTGTGTGTGTGTGGGGGGGGGGGTATTCTTTTTGTTTGGAGCTCTAGGAGGAAACAAATTTTCTAGATCCATTTCATTGGGGGTTTAGGACTAGTTTTGGCACAGAAACTGCCTTGGGCACCCTACCTCTGTTGGGAGATAGACAGGGAAAATGTGTCCGTCATTTTCCTTGACCTTTCAGTAGCATTCAGCACCACTGACAATGGTATCCTTCTGGAGCGGCTGCCCAAGTTAGGGGTGGATGGCACTGCTTTACAATGGTTCCAGTCCCCTTAGACCAGCCTTTCTCAACCTGTGGATCCCCAGATGTTGTTGAACTACAACTCCCATCACCCCTAGCTAGCAAGGGCAGAGCTCAGGGATGATGGGAGTTGTAGTCCAACAACATCTGGGGACCCACAGGTTGAGAACCACTGACTTAGATGGTCATTTCTAGAGGGTGATGCTTGGGGACTGCTCTTCAGCCCCATGTGGCTTTCAGTGTGGGGTTCCTTGGGGTTCAATTTTATCCCCCATGTTATTTGACATCTGCATAGAACCACCAAGTAGGGTCATCCAGAGTTTTGAAGTACATTGTCAGCAATTTGCTGATGACACACAGCTCTACTTCTCCTTTACACCTGGAGGTGTGGCAGTGGAGGTGCTGGATTTGTGGATGTCTTGCCTTGGTAATGGACTGGATGGGAGCCAACAAACTGAAGCTCAATCCACATAATAGCGAGGCACTGTTAGTAGGTGTTTCCCTAGGCTGGCTGGCTGAATGGGAGGTTGCCTGCTCTTCATGGGGTTGCATTCCTTCTCAAGGAGCAGGCATGCAGTTTGGGGGTAATCGTCAATCCCTTGCTGTCGTTTGAGGCTTAGGTGGCCTTGGTGGTACAGAGTGCCTTCTGTCAGCTTCAGTTGGTGGCCCAGCTGTGCCCCAGTGTGGACAGGGATAGCCTAACTACTGTTGCCTATGCTCTGGTAACCTCTAGGTTAGAATGCTGCAATGTGTAATATGTGGAGCTGCCTCTGAAGATGGTTTGGAAACTTCAGCTAGTGCAGAATCTGGTGTCCAGGTTGCTCACCATGGCAAGACAGTTTGGGGATATTACACTGATTATGGCCTGACTGCACTGGCTGCCAATTAGTTTCTAGGCCCAATTCAAAGTGCTGTTTTTGACCTTAAACGGCTCATGACTGCAATACCCCCAGGACTGTTTCTCCTCGTATGAACCTACCCAGACCCTGTCATCATCATCAGAGGCCCTTCTTTGTGTGCTTCCTCCATGAAAGGCCTGGAGGGTGGAAACACAAGAGCGGGGCCTTTTATGCAGTGGCTCCATGCTTGTGGAATGCTGTCCCCAGGGAGGTTCACCTGGCGCCTTCATTACACACCTTTATGCACCACACAAAAACATTTTTCTTCAACCAGGCCTTTGGCTGATTAACATCCTATATCATTTTAAATGTGTTTGCGGGGGAAGGGAAATGTGGGTTATTGTTTTGTTTCTGTTTTTACTATGTATTTTGTGTTTTTGTCTTGTATTTTTACACTGTGAAGTGCCCAGAGATCTTCAGGTGTAAGGTAGTACAGAAAGTTAATAAATAATAATAATAATAATAATAATAATAATAATAATAATAATAATAATAAATGAATAAAAAGTCCCCCCAATAACCTAATATAACTTCAAAACAGTACAAAGTGAGCATCTAAGGCAGCTTGAATAGCTTGTCAAAACAACAATGTCTTCAGTTGTTTCTTGAAAGTATCGTTAACAAGCACCTGTCATCACTCAACAGGAATGCTCTTCCACAGGCAGGAGCTGCTGAACTGAAAGCCCTGCTCTGAACAGGATCCAGTATAAGTTTTCGTGTATGCAGCAAACCTACCTTATGCTTACTTTTAAAAACAACAGGTGAATCAAAACACAGGCATTCTTTGAAATGTGCACTTCTCCAAATGTTGCTTTGCTGTTCTCCAGTAAAATGATGTGTACAAAAATGCATATACTAGAGCAAAGTGTGCATTTTACAAGAGTAAAATGACATATACAAATGCATTATATTAGGGGAAACTGTTCTGCATATATTTGAATATTAGGCAAGATTCACACTAAAATAAGTTTTGTGTGGATTTTTAAAAAAATCACAAGCTGATGTAGAACTGCATTCAAGATTTGAAAAATGAGAAACAGGGAAACCTAGATTGCCAGATTTTCCCATTCCTCATCCTGAGCACAGAGATTTCTCAAGCACGTGTGTCAGTGTCATGCTCTTTAACAAGCATTTTGTGGCAGTCTTCCAGAAATATATAATCTTTTTAAAAAACTCAGCATTTGCCACCATTAAACTTCTTTCAGAAGTTTATATAATAATCCTGACATGGATGACCAATAAAGGCTCAAGTGCTTGACCTCAACCTCTTTTAATATCAAAGTGGACAAGATGTGTGTGTGTTTTTTATCATCTGGACTGAAAGACATATCTGCATTCTTTCAACCCCTTAATTGTCTTGATTAAGTGCAATATATATCATTTTCTCTTGGACAAGCGCCAAAGTATGTTTCCTTATTGCCAGTGATTCTAGGGATTTACTTCCGAAGCATGGAATTTGGTACTTCGTTACACAATAACTTTCATCCAGGAGAATGAACACATTCATTTCAAAATTGCCAAATTTCTAGGATTCACTACCTCAACAACCTGAAAGATAATCTGAAAAAAGATGTTAGGGGTGGATTAATCTGTCCCCATTTTAACATTATGTGTTTCTGCATCTCTTGGTCTTTTCCACCTGCTTGTTCTTTTTCTGCATGGTTTTACAGTATGTTGAAAGCATTCAACTCCTCCCCTTCCTTTTATACAAAAAAACAACAGTAATGTGCTTTAATTAATTCTGCAAAGTTCTCTGTACTTTGTATAGGGAAATAACAGGAAGCTCCCAGATGTTTATTCATGAATTAGGCCTAGCATTTAATTGTGCATTGGTTATTAGCATCAATAGTTAGTTAGATAGAGAGATGATAGATAGATAGATAGATAGATAGATAGATAGATAGATAGATAGATAGATAGATGATAGATAGATGATAGATAGATTAGAGAGAGAGAAAGAGTGAGATTAGCATCAATAGTTAGTTAGATAGAGAGATGATAGATAGATGATAGATAGATAGATAGATAGATAGATAGATAGATAGATAGATAGATAAATGATAGATTAGATAGAGAGAGATAGATAGATATAGATAGATAGAGATAGATAGATGATAGATAGATAGATAGATAGATAGATAGATAGATAGATAGATAGAGATAGATAGATAGATAGATAGATAGATAGATAATGCTATGATTCACTGCTTTTCCTCACCAATATTTTCAGTTAAATATCTGGAAACTCCTCTGGCTGGCTGTGTTGGCAGAAAGCAAGCTGTTTTCTGCAAAGTTTGATTGCTGTCTGAATCTGCAATCTTTATTCTGTAGTGAGGAGGATATGAGTATTTTGCCATCTGGCGGTTGGTTGCAGCATGTCAAGTGTTAAGTGCCAATGCTCATTGTTCAATGTGGAAGTAAACCTTCAGTGCCAGTTTCTCATTCAGACTCAGTGTGGTGGCTTGCCCAGCTGCGTGTTTTGCTACATCAGCATCAAGGCGGATCTAAAGGCACTAGGGGAATAATGAGAAATTGCCATGGAGCCTTTTTTAGACTGAGGAACACAATCCCATCTGAGGTACCTCCCAGAGGCCATATGCCAGTGGTTGGCAGAGCCAGAGGTAAAAGAGGGTGAAGCAACTAATATATATATATATGCACCCACACCCACACCCACCCCTTTATACAGTAGGCTACTTTCTACACACTCACACATCCATTTCTATAATCTATCCAGGGAAGCAAGAGACACCATCAGAGTTCAGGGCCTCATGTGAAATGCTTTACTTCATCAGACAATTTTGGTTTCTCACACCCCCCCCCCAAAAAAAATATATTAAATTCTGTTCTCTAAATTTCCACATCAGTTTGTGTGTGTGTGTGTGTGTGTGTGTGCGAGAGAGAGAGAGAGAGAGAGAGAGAGAGAAGGCCTCAGCACACATTTTTGTATGCAGTTTTTGCTCAATATTCACATTTTGCAAGCAATTTTCTGTAGTATTTTCCCCCGACCCCAGCCCCCAAACAGGCAGCTCTCTGCAAGCCGTGGGAGCCCAGCGCTGGCTCCCGCTGCTTGCGGAGAGGTCCGCGAAGCCTGGACGCGCTGATCTCAGTGCGCGCAGGCTTCGGCATGCCGGCAACTCTCCTCAAGCAGCGGGAGCGCTCCCGCTGCTTGCGGAGAGGTCCGCAAAGCCTGGAGAGCGAGAGGGGTCGGTGCGCACGGACCCCTCTCGCTCTCCAGGCTTCAGCGAAAGCCTGCATTCACCCCATAGGACGCACACACATTTTCCCTTCATTTTTGGAGGGGAAAAAGTGTGTCCTATAGGGCGAAAAATACGGTACTTACCTCTCCACTTCTGTGTGCTGCCAATTCATTTCGACCCCCTGCCTTTCCTGTCTCATACTTCTTTCACACATCTCTGCCAAGGTTCCCAAATCTGGAGGAACAGAATTTTCTGCAAGTCTTATCCCACACCCTTCCAATATCTCTTGATGCCCTTCATCCCTGAAGTACTTTGATGAAGTCTGTGGGGCAGTTCAGACCTAGTGACCTTGATCTAAGAAACCATGGCTTATTTGTTCAAGGGTTGTGTTCCAAAGCACTTTCCATTCCATGGTCTCTATACAAATATGTTAATATTTCCCCCAAGAGGATATTAATAAGGGGCTGTTGTAATGTCCAAAAGGTCATCATATGTAGCTGATATGAGGCCTCTACCTCCATGTCCTTGATTTAGGACCATTTGTTTAAAACTGGTTGGAGGTCTAAAAGCACTTAGGTGCAAATTTTGATCTGTCAATAAATGTTTAAATTGATGAACCTGTAACAAATTGAACCCAAGGTTCACCAATCAGAAGAGATAAAAGAGGAGGAAGCATGTAGACACATCACTCATTCTCAGTCTAAAAAAAACATAGTTTGAACTGATAATTCACCTCTTTGTTATCCTACCCTTCGACTTTCTATAATGGCCGCTACCCACATTAAATGGGGGGTGCCCTTTGCGTGGTCGTGCACAGCCCCTGGACCCTGTGTGGCTCCATTAGCACAGGCTTGGCTTCGCCTTCCCCCAGGTGGGATACCTGGAGGTCTCCGCCTACCTCAGTCAGTTGTCCAATCCCGCCTGGGGAAGCGTTGTCAAGGTGACCAAGCCAGGGTGGGAGGGACTACCTGCCCACACAATAGAGGGAGGATCTTACCTGGGAATCTTAAGGTGAGCCAAGGTCTACCCACATCTGAAATATAATAAAGTTGTGGCCAATTTTAATCCTATAGCACGTTTTCTTGAGTCGTTATTCCACATGAGGGGAGGGCCGCCCAGGGTTTGGGGGACTCTGCCTGTCCACGCAAAGCACATTTCAAGCACAGCTAGTTGTGTGTGGTGATGTAGTGGAGCAGAAGGTAGGTGGGTGGAGAATCGCTCTAGAACTTTTCTCAGAACAGTAATGATGCTATCATCTGCCAGACAGACCAACTAAAGCAGCTTTAGGCTTTAAGGTTCTACTATTGTTTGTGATGGATTAGTGTAGAAGTCAGAGAATAAGGGAAATGATTATGGCAGAGGCTCGGAAACGTCTTTGCTTTGATGGGTTCCTACTTCATGCTAACAGTTTAAAAGGTTACACTTCCTTACAAGATGGTGTGCATTGCTAATTAAAAGCTAAAAGTTTTAATTAGGCACAGACTCCATTGTTAAAGCTCAATATGTTTTGCCAGTCAAACCTATGTAGTCAGAACTAAGCATCACCATCGTCAGTAGAACTCAGTTCCAGGTAACTATGCACAAGGCAACAGTCTTGTGACACTGCTGATCAGGGATGTGAATCCAGGGGTGGAGGAAGGGGGGGTGCAGTGGGCACGGTCCACCCTGGGTGTCCCCACTGAGGGGGGTGACAAAATGCCAGGCGGCACTCACTGCAGGGCTTGCAGTGTGCCCGAGTCACGCATCTCTCCTGCCCAAACGGTCTGCCCATTGCCTCCCCCCTCAGCTGTAGGGCGACAAGTAGGAGGAGACAGGCAGACTCCAGAGGCCCCACAGTGCACCCAACCTCTATGGCCAGCTTGCCCTGCTCCTATGGGTGGCTCGCCCCGCCCCTATGGGCGCAGCACCCGAGCGGCTTCCTCCGCTGCTGCATGAATCCAAGTCTCCTCCCGTTGGGGGGCTGTGTATACACCCCCCTTGTGGGCATGGATGTGGATATTTCTTGAGGGGGGTTATGGAGACTGTCGGGATGAGCTCATGCACTTAAAAAATTACTGTAACACCAGAAGTATGTTTTTTTATGTGCTTTTGAAACTTCTGAAACTGAGCTGAAAGCAATAGTGTACAGTAGTACCTCAAGTTACAGATGCTTCAGGTTACAGACTTTGCTAACCCAGAAATAGTACCTCAGGTTAAGAACTTTGCTTCAGGATGAGAACAGAAATTGCGCTCCGGCGGCGCGGTGGCAGCGGGAGGCCCCATTAGCTAAAGTGGTACCTCAGGTTAAGAATAGTTTCAGGTTAAGAACAGACCTTCAGAATGAATTAAGTTCTTAACCTGAGGTACCACTGTATATGTATATGCAACATATCTCCTAGACCTATATCCCCAAAACACACACATGCTGTCTTGTTTGCCAATTCCCCTTTCTCCTTTCCTTCATCCATTGATGTTTCCACTCCCTATTCAGTGTGCTTTCTGTCAAATATCTTGCTTTCATCCCAGAACTCTTAATGAGGAGGAGATAAAACTTCTTCTTTATTAATAATTGTAAAACTGTTGTGTGCGGATTTGCTGTTGTTGTTGTTTTTGCTCTGTGCACGACTAGGAGAGCAAAAGAAAGACAGTAATTAGCCTGTTTTCTCCTGCTTTGCTCACTGAGGCATTCTGGATGCCACAAGAAGCTTCGTGACATTTCCCCCCCCCCTTTATTTTCTTATTTCTTGCCATCGCCTGCCTTTCTTTGAAGTATCAGGCAACAATCATGGTGAGCTGCTTAATGATAATCCCTGTCAGAATATTATTTCCCACCACCACCTTCATTTGCTGGGGATTTCAGCTGACACCCATACCTTTGTTTTGCCAATTCCTTAGGCACCCCCATATCATCTTTATTAGAAGGATAAAAACAATAAATAAAGCATCTAGACATTTGTGCTTTCCTAAATGAATCCTCAACAAAAGAGCTAAAGAATTTATTAATGTTTATATGTATATGTGTCATGTGCACTAAAAAGGAACACACAATACTTAAATCACATGTTTTCAAAACCCAGGGATATTAGAGATTCATCAAGCCAGAAATATCTGACTGGCGACAGCCATCTGTGTCCTTTCCCCTAGTAGAAGACACATTACTTTTGCCTGCAAAACTGAACCAGCCTTTCGTGAGCAGTGGTTCCCAAACTGTTTTGGGCCACCACCCCCTTGGTTCCATAAACTCATCCTGCCCTACCATATTTAAAGCATTACTCTAAATAATGGTTTGCACAACCCACTAAGGAAGGTAACAACACAATGAAATTCAAAGCAGTAACAACTTATTGCACAATTATTCAACATCCAATTAAAACTATTTAGTATGATTAATCAATGTGGCAGTGGGTCCCACCAGCAGGGCTACAACCTATGGTGGATAGCTGCAAGCTAGGCAACATTGTAATTACCCACAATGCCCTGATGGGACATTGCTGTGGGGCATTGTGGACCATTTGATACCATTTGATACAGTGGCTTCCTACCCATTCACCATTTCTGGTCATTAAACCCACATCCTGACCAGAAGTGACTGGTGGGTCAAGAGTCAGTACCACGGAATTCTGCCAGTTGCCTGATGATGCTATGTGCTGGTACCAGATCTCTTTGCTGAGGACCATTTATTTATTTTAAAGCATTTATAAACTGCCTATTTATTTTTTTAAAAAACACCTCCCTAAGCAGTATACAATAAATATCCTTAAAACTAAAATAAAACATTAGGCAGAAATTCAGGGAATTCAGGCAAATAATAAAAAAGGAGCCCAATATTATGGATCAGGAAAAGTCTTGCTGGAAAGATAAGACACCCAAAGCAACTGATGGCTGCTGCTTCACTTATGGCAAAGGGAAGGGCACTGCACAGTTTAGAGTCAATAGCAAAAAATGTTCTTTTTGGGGTCACTACCTGGTGTTATTCTATATGGACTTGTGAACAATTATTATCCTAAGATGATCTAAGTGATCTTGCAGGTCTACAAAGGGGCAGGTGGACTCCTACCAGCCAAATTTCTGGATCCAGCTCTCAGTGGCAGCCTTGAATTCAAAGTCCAGCCTCCAGCTCAAGCTTCATGAACTGATGACGGGTATACTTGAATTGAAGTATACTCCAGTTCTGGTCAGTCTTGGGCCTGGTCTGGCTTTGATGATAATCAGAAGATGTGATAAGTTAGTAATTTATGTATTTCATATATAAATTCATATACTGTTTAATGATGGACCACAACCTCTAAGCAGTTTTTCTGATCTTGTGTGGAAGTGTCAGGTGGCTGGTACATCATGTGGAACTGATTGCACCGCACCAAAAATAAGTCAAAAGCTGTTGTGCAAGTCAGCCCTTATTTTCAAGACTGGAGATGAGAAATGTGTGTGTGTTAATTACTCTGGCTTCTTCATTACTTTAATACCAAATCTTCATGCATTAATTAAAAGGGCCTCTGAGACGAGGAGGATGGGTAGGATGCAATAAAGACGTGGAGAAAAAGAGCATTATTTCAATGAAAACGGATTAATGGGGCTTCACACAGTGGTGCTAATGGAAGTTTTTGAAGTAAGAGAGGAAGCAGCAAGGCAGCTGAGTAAGGAATTTTGCCATCAAAAATCACAGCTGAGCCAACATCTCCATATTAAAAGGAAATTGATTTATTGATTATAATGGGAGTGACTCATGGATGAATTAGTAAGGACAGAGCACATACTCTCTGCCTATACCCTCTCAGGAGGATCACTGAAAGGCAAGTCATTTATATCTACCCCAAACTGGACATGACAGCTCCTCATTTAATCATCTGCTTATAACTTTCTTGGACAACATAGAACAGGTGTAGAATTAGGAAAGTATTGATGCAACATTAGAGATAGTCATTGTTGGAAAATTCCATTCCACCTTTAGTTGCAGACATGGAACTGTTGCATGTCACATGTCTGTTTACATACCAGCACTGTTTTGCTGGCGTTAGCGGAACTTCCGCTGTGTTACTGCTTTTGCTTTTGACTCTCTCGCCGAGAAGACAAAGAGAGAGACGACATGTTTCTTTGTCCTGATTTATGATTAATAAATCTGTAGTTGTAGTATGCTTCCACAAGCCTCATGCCTATTCTGTGTGTGCAGTTTGCTCTGCTAATATACAGGTAGTGTGCCCTAGCTTTGAAGCCTGGGTCGCTGATTTACGTCAGAGCAGAGGCCGATGGGTCTTCACAGTGGGAAGGCTGGAAGGAGACAACACAGCTAGGGGCTAGCCAGCTGGCTTTTCGACCCTCTGCATGCCAACAGTCATTGGGCAAAGCACACAGAAGGAACACCAGGCCGGTTTCTTATATATAAACACTGGAAGCTATTGCCACTCATGATTATTTACATACTCAGGCTCAAGCTCCACTCCCACCCCCAGCTTGTTCATGGAGCATAGGGAGCTGCCTTAAAGCGCGCAAATCCTTAGGTCTGAAATGTTTTTTTTTTTAATCATCTATTTACACTGATAGGCAGTGAATCATGGGGCCTCCTGCTGCCGCTGCAGCGCCGAAGCACGATTTCTGTTCTCGTCCTGAAGCAAAGTTTTTAACTTGAGATACTATTTCTGGGTTAGTGGAGTCTGTAACCTGAAGCATATGTAACCTGAAGCATATGTAACCTGAAGTACCACTGTATTGCCTTCTCTGACTAGCTGTGGCTCTCTAGGGGGTCTGACAGAAGCCTTTCCTACCACCTGTACCCTGATCTTTCTTAACTGGAGGTGCCAAAGACTGAAACTCCAACTTTATTATTGGAGTGTATTATTTATTGACAGAGTATTAGAACATACTGAGTCAGACCATTGGTCCATTTAGCTCAGTATTGTCTAAAATGGCAGCAGCTCTCCTAGGTTTTCCCTTATCCTGACTTTAATAAGAGAAGTGAGCTGGACAAAGAGAAAATGGCTTATAATGGTGAAATACATCAAGGTGGGCATGGGGAAGGGGTCTGGTTTCACTCCCCTTTCAAACAGCCCTTTTTTGTGTGAGAAGCAGACCTCCCACTCCACATTTATATAAAAATGAACAAACACAAGCTTCAGATATAGTTACACATCTAGCAGAGTTCTGTTTATATCAATGAAACCAAGAGACAAATTAGCTACTTTAAGCAATGCTCCATTTAGTAAATAATAAATGACAAATCAAGGAAGGCAGGATTCTCAACTCAAAGTCCCAAAGAAGGTAGACAATTTGAAAAACAGGCAGCTTTGAACTGAGTGCTGCAGAAAATGGAACTAATTGCAAATAGAAGATTGTCTTCTTTCTTTTTTTAACACCCCCTGGAAACGAAGTACAACTTGGCTTTATAGTAGAGGAATGATATAAGGTAATTCCCAGCTGTTTTTCTCTAGAGCACCTATGCTTATGTCAGATGTAGGACTTTACAGGGTGTAGAATATCTAGTATGACAGGGCACATCTGGCCTGGTGCAATTCAGGGGACTTCCACGGCTAATTATGGCAAGGTGGTGATGGATTGGAGTGAAAAATAGACCTCTGGAGTCAAAGCATGCAAAGAACCCGCTGATTTATCAAAGGCTGGAGAGAGAACACCATGGGAAACAGGATAGATTTCCATTTTAGTGGTTCTCAACTGCCACAGCAAAAGCGAATGGGAGCTGGAGACCACATTACATGACAGACCTCAATACTCAAGTGATTTGGGGATGACCTACTGCGGCGTGATGATTATGAACACAATTCCTTCTTTGATCCACCATTTTATATATATATAAACCTAATCACCTCTACAATGATCAGTTATGACTTCCTCACACGGTAATGCCTGTTTACCTCCTGCTGTTCAGAAAGCTGAAAGAAAGTGGAACCTGGTTGCATTGGGACAGGCCGTGTCCTGTTGTAGACAACAATGAGAGAAAGACTAGGAATCAAATGAGAATGACAAATGGAGATGGCGTATACCATTGACAGCATGCTGAGAGAAGGCAGAGATGGATGGATCCACAGGGGTGGGGAACTGTAGTGGGGAACAGGTGAAGGTTAGATGGTGCAATCCATAGAGCTGACAGACTTCGAGAGTTTGGCAACAAAGCATTTGGGGCTTGTTACACAGGGCTGCAAGGGCAACAGAAAGGCATTGTATTTGGAAAGTAAGATGTTTTCATTCATTCTTTTTAACACAGAAAATTAAAATGCCATAAACAAGCAGCTGTATTCCCCCCCCCCCAGTGGTATTACCTGGTTTTAGGGTCCCCAGGCAAGGTGCCCCACCTCCCCAGCCCCTGCTCCTGCCCAAATACACCAACCTGACTATACTGCTGTACTCTGCTGTCTCTTTTCCACCACCCATGGTGGAACACCACCATCTCTGCCTCCCAGCCTACCTGGTAACTCCATTCTACTTGCACCTTTATGACATGGAGTCAGGAAAGAGCCACTATGCTAGTTTCTTGCTATGTGACCCACATCCAAGAGGAGGAGCATTGAGGTGGTGGGGAGGTTGCCAAAGAGGCAATGCACCAATGGAACCAATCCAGCACACTTACCATTGTTTGCACCACACCAAACTCCCCACTGCAACAGTGACACACCTGCTGGGAGGCTAGTATAGCAGCTTCATCCCACTAGGAAAACCACTCCTGGAAAGATTCTTCATCATCATCATCATCATCATCATCTGTACAATGATAGTCTCTCTTGCTTGTTCTCTGTTTTTTCCTCCCAGCTTTGTCACGTGGTTGCTAGTTTATGGCTATCTTCAGCACACATATCACCAGGTGGTACAAATTAATAATAATAATATTAATTTATTATTTGTACCCCGCCCATCTGGCTGGGTTTCCCCAGCCACTCTGGGTGGCTTCCAAATTCCACATTCATTTCTGGATAAATATGAGCTTAACAAAGACCACCCATCCATATCCTGCAAACGCTCACCAGGGAGTAAGTCTCATTAGACACAGTGGTACTTACTCCTGCATAAGCGCACTGCCAAATGTATATATTTATACCCTAGAGCTAGGAAACCATGTTTCTCCTTGCCACATTCTAAAGGACAAGTGAGAAGTGATGAGGAATACTTAGAATATCAAGCTCTAGGAACAGTTTGGTAATGGGACAAGCTGCCAAGACAGGCTGAGGAAAGACGAAAGCTGACAATGTACAAGGCACAGATGAGTCGTGCATCTGTCAGTGAGGTTTTTAGACCCACCACTGGCTGAATGATACACCCGGGGCTTCCTTCTCACCAAATGAACCTATGATTTCTCATTGGTGCCTAATTTTGATTGTAGCTGCCTGTGAATGAACAATCATGATCATTTCCTAATGTCTACATGCACATCTGGAGTGCAAACATTTAATACTGTAGCTGGCTTTTATTGCCAATTCTCCTAACTCCCTTATCAATTCTCTCTCTTTCCCTTGAAATGTCTTTGTTTTATACTTCCTCCTCTTGGTTCCTTTTTCTTCTTCTATATACACAGTTAACTCTTTTGTTTCTGTCTCAAACCCATAACATGATGTGAATGAACTACTTTAAACTCAATACAGCTAACCTGTTAAGTGTTTGCATTATTAACTGTTATTGTTCTCATTTGCTTCTCTCTAGTCTCTCTTTCTTTTAGTCATTCTTTTGAGGATAATCAGGGTTTTCTGTTATCCCTTACCCATCCCAATAAGTATTAAATAACATTGCTTAAGCTTTGAAAGGCTCTCAGTGGCCTTTTGCTGGCCCCAGACAATCACTCCAAAACAGCATGGTGCATCTGCTGGAGAAAGAAGCAAATTTAAATAAGCTGGGGGGGGGGGAGATTTGGTGCATTTATATATTTTTTCTCCAGGCTCACTCTACCAAAACAAAAGCCATGCTAGTAAGAACTGGTGGATTTGAAAGAGCATTTAATGAATAGTAGGCTCAATCCTTTTTGCTGCAGGTATATGGCTGCTCCAGTCACACTGCCATGACTTACTATAGTACCAAAGAAACCAATAGGGGATGGTTTGTGGCTGACTGACCTCTTTGCCCCAGGTTTGGCACTCCCCACTTGCCCAAGGATGCAGAGCTCACCATGATAAAATGGCTATAGGATTGTCCTGTCATGCCTCAAGAATGCACGGCTGCTTTTGCGTTGCTTTATTCTATACTATGCTATATATATATATATATATATATATATATATATATATATATATATGAATGATACAGGTGGCACTGTCTATTAACCTTCTGCCGATCAGAAGGTTGGTGGTTCGAATCCCCGTTGCTCGGTCCCTGCTCCTGCGAACCTAGCAGTTCAAAAGCACCTCAAAGTGCAAGTAGATAAATAGGTACCGCTCCAGCGGGAAGGTAAACGGCGTTTCTGTGCGCTGCTCTGGTTCGCCAGAAGCGGCTTAGTCATGCTGGTCACGTGACCCAGAAGCTGTATGTCGGCTGCCTTGGCCAATAAAGCGAGATGAGCCCTACAACCCCAGAATCGTCCACGACTGGACCTAATGGTCAGGGGTCCCTTTACCTTTAACTATGCATATATAATATACCTTGGTTGTTATTAAAAGCCATTGACAGTTCACATGTGCCTGATAGCTCTTTTGCCAAATGCAGTTAGTTTCATTTTACTGTAATGGATGCTTAAATGTACCTTCTAACAAAGAGTACCATTGCACCCCTTTCTTTATAATTGACGAGGACCATATAATGGCTGTATACTGTCGCTTTAAAGTAAGAGGTGGGTGGTGAGGGGGCGGAGAGTTTCATTTTCCAGCTCTTCTACAATACTATTAACAATCATTTGAAGAGAAAGGATGAGAATTGAGTTCCATGTATCTCACTAATTGTGGCTGTATTTCTGTTTGAAATGACCACCTTGATACTTGTCCGTGTACAATGTATACTACCCAGCATTATATCAGTACATAATGTGTACTGTGCATTGTTGTAACTAGATGGAAGACCAAATGGGTGGTGCATTTTGCAAACACCCCCACAAAAGGTGTTGCCCTTTAAATAAATCTATTGGGATGCACCTTTCCACCATTCCTTCCACATGGAGGGTGCTGAAAACAGAAGCACCACCCCTGGCATAAGCTGTCTGCAAGTTGGCATCCAAGCAGCTACACTCTGTCATGAGCCTGTACTCAGCCCTAATTGGCAGTAGTTTTGCTGCTGTTAGAAAACCCTCCTTCTTATACTGATGACAACCTCAAGCCATCAATCAGAATTTGCCATCTGATTATGCTGATATTGCCTTGAAATCTTACCATTTTCACTCTAGGGACAAGTGTGTGCTCAGTGGACTAGGGGGACTAGCCAATGCCTGCATGGGCATTTGTCAGGGGTCAAAAGGCCATTGTCAGGGGTCATGTAGATGGCCAAAGGTTCCCCACTCTTGTTCATAGACAGACATTCAAATATATTTAATTCTACAGCCACTTGTATCCTTGGTGACACAGGGACAAAATCATTCAAATGTCAAAATCACTTACATGTTGTGATATATGTAGACTACAGTTATAGAAGAGTAGATTTTAGGTGACCATTAAAGGTAAAGGTACCCCTGACTGTTAATCCAGTCGCAGACGATTCTGGGGTTGTGGCGCTCATCTCGTTTTACTGGCCGAGGGAGCTGACGTTTGTCTGCAGACATTTTTTTAGGTCATGAGGCCAGCATGACTAAGCTGCTTCTGGCAAACCAGAGCAGCACACAAAAACGCCATTTACCTTCCCGCCGGAGCAGTACTTATTTATCTACTTGCACTTTGACGTGCTTTCAAACGGCTAGGTTGCAGGGACCGAGCAATGGGAGCTCACCCCGTTGTGGGGATTCGAACCGCCAACATTCCGATTGGCAAGCCCTAGGCTCAGTGGTTTAGACCACAGCGCCACCCACATCCCATAGTGAACATTCGGAGAAGATTATTGATGGTGAGGTTAGTCTGAGGATGGAACCATGGTCACTAGCTCTATGGAAGTCTTCAAAACAGAGACTAGGCTGTCACCTGTTGGGGAGGATCTATCTCTGGATTTTCAGAATAAACCAGAGGGTCAGACTAGATGAACTACAAGACTTATCTGGCTCTATGATTCTTTGATTTGTTGTCTGTACAAAGGAGGAATAAACAAGCATATTTAACTCGTATTACAATACTCTCCTAATATTTGTAGTATTCTTAGGTTATATAGCGTGTTGGATATAATGTGCGAATTGGCCTATGAATATTTAAGCATAAGACTAAAGCTGAGGTGATGCCAATTATGAAACCATTGAGCATGTAAAGCCATTAGCATAGAAGTAGCAACTGAAACCCAAGTAGTTTCAACTGAAACCCAATCCCAGGAGGATTTAGACCCAATTCCACAATCTATCCCAAAGCCAGTGGAGCCAAAAGCTCAGTGAATCTCGTGCCAGTGAATACTATGGCAGGCTCAAGGCATCAGAGGGTTTGCTATCCTAAATCTGGGGCTTTGGAAATGTAGTGGAAAGATATACTGAAAATATTGACAACAATGATGATGATACCTTGTATAGTATCTATGCAGTGCTTTAGGGCAGAGGTGGGCAGAAGGGAGGTTGTGGCCAATTGCTGAACCAGTGACCAACTTTTGGTGAGCCACCTAGTGCCTGCTGGTTAGAATCATAGAACTGTAGTTGTAAGGGACCCAGAGGGTCATCTAGTCCAACCCCCTTCAATGCGGGAATCTTGACTAAAACTTCCATGACAGATGACCATCCAACCTCTGCTTTAAAACCCCAAAGGAAGGAGAGTTCACAACCTCCTGAGGGAGACCATTCCACAGGCTATTGGAATGGATTACTACAAAGAATGATACACTAGTTGAGCCTTGATCTGATTCATCAATGTGCTTCTTCCTTTATGAATCTAGAATGCATTCTCAGGTTCACATAGATTAGCTATGTTCCAACTATAATTGCTTTATTCCAGTTAAACAAAAATGATGGTGTAGGATTGAAGTCAACCCTTCATCAATCTTGTACATGTTTACTCAGAAGCAAGTCCCACTGAGTTTTTAAGAAAGTGTGTGGAGGATTGCAGTCCAACAGTTGTCAAACTACTCCAAATAGCCTTGTCTTCCAATCGCTGCATTGCAAGGTGGGGGGCAGGGGGAGAGACTGGAAGAAGGGAGCTTGCCAAAGACTTGGTTGTTGTTGTTGTTGTTGTTGTTGTTGTTGTTGTTGTTGTTGTTGTTGTTGTTGCCGTGGTGAGATCTGAACCAAGGGCATCCTGCATTCTATCACAGTCTCTTTAACACTATGCTACACTAGCTCCCCAGGTGTTTAACTTTGCTGTGTGTTGCAGAGTTGCTCTGTCTGCAAAGAACAAACCCAAAGTAGCCTTGTTTGCAGCTGCATTATTCTGTGCATGGCAGAGAAATGGAACACATGATTGGTATTTATTAAAAGAATACCCAATTAACTGCACTGGAACACCCAGCCAATCAAGTATAGCAGCAAAAATAATGGCCAGAATGTGTTGTCACATGGATGAGTTTAAAATTAGATTGCCACATTAGCTGCTGTGCTTCTTTAATACCTCTTACTGTAAATGCTGCCCCATTACTGCATAGAGTAATTAAATATACTTTTGTGCTTACAAACACACATCCAATTTTATGTCAGTGTGTAGAAAAATTCAATTATGTTCAATTTACTTCCCCTTGTCCATTTAGAATTGTATTGATAGCCTTCAGATGGGCAGCCTCCAAGTATAAATTCTACAACCAAATTCTTGCTCATTAAAGGAACAGCTTAAGAGCACTTTAGAGAAGAGCACATCTATTACCCAGCGAAAGTAATATCTGAACTTTATTAAGGCAGTTTAAGAATAAATCACATAGAAAATACCAAATAGTTAGGCTGATACATAAGAGATCTAGTCAAACAAATCATCAGTCACAGTCATAAAAGCTGTGCTCTCCTAATACAATTCTGCACATATATTTCTCAAAGAAACAGCTTCTGAGATACTAAAATAATAAATTACAGTTCAGGGGTGGATCTGTCTCCAAAGAAAAAAATATATCGCCTCTTACATGCACAGGGGTGCTGGGAAAATTATTAAAATACGGACCTTCCCCAGAAGAGATATTACTATATCAAGACCGAACTGCTCAAATCTTGGGAGGTACAGAGCACTCAAAGTACCTTCTGTATGTTATAGAGAGGCTAGGGGAGGCACAGCCATGATCAGGATTTGTCCCTCTATCCGTTAAGATGAACTGGACCATTAGGACAATTGAATCATTTTCAAGAACACTGCCAGCTGATAATGGCATAGGAATGATGAGTACCTTCATGAGTGCAGCTGCTTTATGAGAGGACGTGTTCACATAGCTACCTTCTCCCATCATTGACTTCTCTCCGCTCATTTTGTAAAATCTGTCTTAACAGAGAGAAGGAAAAAGCCTCCCGACTAAGTGTTAATGTAACATTTAGGATAATGGAAGCTGCTGCTCTGATGAAAACCGTTGCATGCTACTGTACTGAAAACAAACAAACAAAGAGTCAAGCATTAGATAAAACGATAACTCCCATTTGTTATGGCTCCCAAATTTGGTTATCACATTATGAAGAGAACTACCAGGGACAAATTATTATGGCACTGATTGGTCACCGTTACTATTGTAATTGCTCAAGGACCTAGCTACAAAGGATATAGATATGCAGCTGGAACTGTACACAAATGACCTCTCCAAATCCCACACTCTTTGTGGGCAGAGTTACGCTGTGGGAACCATGTCACTGTTTTTCTTCGGGGGGAAGAGAAATTTCACTTTCTTGGGGTAGGCTTCATCATTAGCTGGATTTGAAGCCTCCACAATGGCCTGCATTAAAGGTGAGCAGCAGCTCTGTGTGTGGGCCAAATAATGAGGCAATTCAGGGAGATCTCCTGTCCCCGTGAATCAAAGTGCAGTATCAATAAGCCAAAGTCAGATTGGGAGCTCAGAAAGTCACTGAGTGCTCTGTTTCTCTGTCCTAATACATCTCTGTTTCTGTAAATAATATCCCTATGTTTCTCTAGGTCTGCGGGCTTTGCAGAAAGTGAGGGTGTAGGCAGTGCTGCCTACAGAACACTGAAGAGCTCTGGATTATTTGTTAAAGTACAGGAGTGGAGGATTAAAAAATCATAATCCTATATTGCTCTGCTTTACCAAACAAGCAAAACCCAGAACCCCTCAGGACTCTACAGGGAGCATTCTAGACAGCTTCACATTGTAAAGCCTACCAGAGACATGAAATAGCCTATCGGGAGGCCCATAAGGCACAATCACCAGAAAGTAAGAACAGAGTGAGGTGGCAAAGTCCCCCCCCCTTTTTTTTAAGTACAAGCAAAAAACATTCCAAAAACTCATACTTGTTTTTCGGTAGGAAATAGTTAATCTCCCTCCCATTCAACGCACAAGGGATTTGGAGGGAAGTGAACCTATTTTACTCTCCTGTAGAAGCCCCTGTACCTATTTGTCTCAATTTGGCAAGCTTAATCTACACTAGAAGAGCTCTGGTGCTTGTAAGTTTCAATTACTTTGACCAAAAAAGGAAAGAGTTACAGCCATTTCTTGGATTTTCCATTACAGTGAACAGCAGAACAAAGAGGTTCATTTTACCCATATAGTGGCCCAGGAGCCAAATTACAGATTGAAGAGAAGAGTGCACAACATCATTTATGTCCTGCTGGTAATTTTATTTTATTTGTTATAATTTTGCAAACGACTGCCTCCACCATATGAACCAAGCTGGACCCTGTGCTAATCATCTGAGGCACCTCTTTGTGTGCCCCTCCATGAGAAGTCTGAAGGGTAGCAACACGAGAACAGGCCTTTTCTGCAGTGGCACCTCATTTGTGGAATGCTCTGTCCAGGGAGAGTCACCTGACACCTTTGTTGCATATCTTTAGATGTCAGGCGAAAATGTTTCTCTATAACCAGGCCTTTAGCTAATCAAACAATCTATGGCACTTTTAAATGAGTTTGTGGGAGGGAGATTATTGTTTGTTTTTGCTTCTTTGCTGTGTATTTTATGTTCTCATTTAGTATTTTATTTTGTAATCTTCAAATGAATACAAATTTATTAAATAAACAATATCCATCTATCTATATTGCCTGCCACGTTGAAAGAGCAAATTGTTTTGTCTCTGAAATGGTACACTCTCATATGATCAATGCTGAAATACATCTCTGGTCAACATTTTGTTCTGTTCTGCTAGAATGAGTGCAGGGCAGCTCAGCATGGACATTGTGATTTCCAATTTGATATGCCCATCTCATTCAGTTATTTCATCCATATGTTACTGATAGGATGTTGGATTCAGCCACAGGGAAACAAAATTAGAGTATGCTGATACTGTTGATTACACCTGAGAGATTACAGATGGCAGAAGCCAGGTTGCCTTGCACAATTTCATCTGTACAGTACTGGTTTCTCTCAGAGATCTTGATATTTTGCAAAATATTATGTTCGGTATCCCCCAATTCCTATTTTCATTGTAACTAAGACAGTGGCCTGGCTTTTGGGAGCAAAGCAAGAAAGGTTGACATTGCTGTCTGTAAATTCACTATCTGCATGGGATTATTTTTCTGTAATGTGAACTCAAAGCTTCTTGTGGTGTCCCTGCAATTTGTTGCTCCTTGGTGATGCCTCCCTTCCCTGAGCTACTTGTGCTGCTTCATCCTGAGACTCTATAATCTTTTTTTCCTGCAGGATTGGCCTAGAAAATAATATTGTTTCTATGCATGCTGGTTTTGTCCAAATTAAGTTGTTCCAATGCAAACTTGGCTGATTCACGCCACGAAAAAACCAAACACACACTCCCCGCCTCCCTCCACCCAAGTTTTATATATTCCTCTCCCCTTGCTCAATTGCAGCAGAAATCCTTCTTCCTTGTTCGTTTGCTTGTGCTCTCTCTGCTAAGTGCCAGCTGTCATTGCCTGCTGGTTAATTACTATTCTGCAAACAGTGGTTAGGGAAATGCCTTCACTTTCCTGACTGGCTCACGTGAAGGGGCTTTCCTTGTGTTAACCACTAAGTTCTCTTAGCTGGCAGAGGGAGAAGGAACAGATTTTTCTCATGCCATTTGAAAAAAACAACACAATTGCATCTTCCTTTTGTCACATTTAGTCCTGCTGTCTCTCCCTATGGTGATCTGAGATGATCTTTCAAAGGCAAATCCAGGGATGCCAAGAGGCAGGTACAGCAGATCCACTGCCCTAGAATCTGAGCTTTTATTTAAAAAGAAAAAAGTAAGTCCCTGGAAATAAAGTTATGAAGCAAAATGTGCAGGTACTGTTCTGTGAAATGAATCAGTGTGGCTGTTCCTGCCTTTCAGTGGTTTTGGCCAATGAATGAAGTCAAAGCTATTAATGACAAGTGAGTTGTTGGGACATCAGTTGACAGGAATCCCTGGGATTTTCACCAAGGTCTTGGGGCTTGGGTAGAAGCGAGACAGCCAGGCATTTGTCAACAACAAGCACTAATTGAAACACCTACTGCTTGCAACCAGGATAAGGATGGCTCACCCAGAATATACCATTTAAAAGGAAGCAGCCAATCCAACCCTGCCTCAGTCTATTCCCACACAGCTACCAAGCCCTCACTACAGATTTATTGTTTGAATGTTAAATGAAGTTGTGGCACTTACTTAAGTGCCTCGCTTCTTTATTCCTGTCTGTGGGTACAAACACACATTGCCTTTTCCTTTCATTCTGCCCCATATGCTTTCAAAGTCGCAGCAAACCTTTCACTCTTTATTTAGATTCTCTATTATATGCTCTCTTCCCACATTCAGTGCTGGCCAGCAAGTAGCCGTCCTTGACATGATTCCTCTTCCCTCTGTTAGTGTAATACTGCCTTTAGAAAAGCAAGCCGCTTTCCCCTCATACAGGATAGTCTCTCTGCCTTGTCCCTCCAGCCATCCCAAAACTATGGGTCCCTTGCAATGCAGCCTTTCAATGCATGCAAAGTCCTCTTTCCATTCTTTCCCTTACTTCTTATTCTCCAAACTGGGCCTGCTCATGTTGCCATGGTAACCCAGGGCCTGCAAGCCAACCATGTCTTACTTAATGCACCCTGCTTCTGAAGGCCGATAAAAACAATGTTTCTGTACAAGGTTTGGGCTTGATTCAGACTTTTGATTCAGATGGAGAGAGAGAGATGTTCCACATAAGAGAAAAGAAAGAACAATATGTAGGAAATGAGTCTGTGGTTCCAGCAACTGGAACAGAAAGAATTGCTAGATTGGTATGATACCTGCAGAGCTGTCAATCGTAAGCACCCAGCTCAGGGAAACTCGCTCGGAGAAGAGAAAAATCTCTCAGAGATTTAAAGATCCCATTGAAATTCACACAGTGAATCACGCTTCCCCCACAAAGGCCACTTAAGTTGAGACAGTGAATGAACACAAGTCCCTCTAACAAGGCTGTGCTGACAGGTTTGGTATTTCCTTTGAGTTTTACTGCTTTGCCTGTGGTTCTTTCTGTTGTTATCAAATGGCCACATATGATTTATTTATTTATTAAAGAAGCTTTCCACAATTGTCTCCCTGTCTTCAAAGACTTGGCAAGGCAGACACAGCTGTGCTCAGGGTTGGATTGATTCTTTCATTTCCTTCCCTTCCTTACACTACTTTGTTGGCCATTGGCCAGGCTAGCAAACATCCCTAACTAAGAAATGCAAGAACTCCTGAGGTTACAGAACAGGCAGATTGCAGAGTCTCTCTCCAATATGGCAGGCCAACATCATCACATACAGAACTTCCTTTTCCTAACAGTCCATCCCATCTTCCCACTATATCACTCATACAATGTACAGAAAGAAGGATCAGGCTCAGAGCAGGCCTTGCTCCAATCCCAATTATAAACCACCTTATTGTCTCCTGTGCAAAACTAAAAATGTCGTTTGTTTCTATAGAAAACAGCAATTCCATTCTTTCAATATATTAATCACTTCACATAGGGAGTCCTGAAGCTATTTATAACAACATACAGTATTTATACACAATGGAAATCCATTAGAACTGAAAGTGTTCATTCGCAAAGTCACCCAACAACATAAATATATGTTTTTACCTGTCCTACCCACATAAGGATGAAGACCTAAATAAACAGCCCAAAGACAGCTATTAGTGCTTTCCAAATGCCTGGGAGAATAAAGACATCCTTATCTGGAACCACCTACTAAATACTGAGAAAGGCTCAGCTCCCAGGGTCTGAGTAAATTCATGTGGGAAAAGGTGGTCCATTAAGTACTGGGTCCTGAGTGGTGTAAGTCTTTATAGGTCAAAACCAGCACTTCGAATGGCTTGGAAACAACTGGACAGCCAGTACTCCTTCATTGTGAGCATGGCCTGTGTTATGTAGTGTAGTTTCACCCTGGGCCAACAGGGGGATACTGTATATAGTTTTCACTCAGGTCTGTAGATAGTTTTCACTCAGGTCCGCGCCAGTTATTTTAGGCGGGAACTCTGGGCTGTTGTGGTTACAATGTTGACAGCCGGCTGCCTATAAATACAGGCCGGCTGAGCTGTTCGCGGTCAGTTCTATTCCAGCTTACCATAATAAAGAGCTACTTGAAGAAATCGCTGTGCCGGCTGCTATGTCAACCCACGACTTAACAGCCTGATCTAGAAGAAGTTGCACCTCACCCATCTGGCTTGGGGTGCCACCTACTAATGGCATTTCTCTCTTGCCTGAATTGAGCATCAGTTTGTTGCCCAGCAACCAGTTCATTACCAACACGGGTGCCAAGCATGTTGTTAAGATTGCCGGAAGAAATATCAACAACCTCAGATATGCAGATGACACAGCCTCGATGGCAGAAAGTGAGGAGGAATTAAAGAACCTTTTAGTGAGGGTGAAAGAGGAGAGCGCAAAATATGGTCTGAAGCTCAACATCAAGAAAACGAACATCATGGCTACTGGTCCCATCACCTCCTGGCAAATAGAAGGGGAAGAAATGGAGGCAGTGAGAGATTTTACTTTCTTGGGCTCCATGATCACTGCAGATGGTGACAGCAGTCACAAAATTAAAAGACGGCTGTTTCTTGGGAGAAAAGCAATGACAAACCTAGACAACATCTTAAAAAGCAGAGACATCACCTTGCCGACAAAGGTCCGAATAGTTAAAGCTATGGTTTTCCCAGTAGCGATGTGTGGAAGTGAAAGCTGGACCATAAAGAAGGCTGATCACTGAAGAATTGATGTTTTTGAATTATGGTGCTGGAGGAGACTCTTGAGAGTCCCATGGACTGCAAGAAGATCAAACCTATCCATTCTTAAAGAAATCAGCCCTGAGTGCTCACTGGAAGGACAGATCCTGAAGCTGAGACTCCAATACTTGGAGTCCACCACATGAGAAGAAAAGACTCCCTGGAAAAGGCCCTGATGTTGGGAAAGATTGAGGGCACAAGGAGAAGGGGACGACAGAAGACAAGATGGTTAGACAGTGTTCTCGTAGCTACTAAAATGAGTTTGACCAAACTGTGGGGGGCAGTGGAAGACAGGAGTGCCTGGCGTGCTCTGGTCCATGGGGTCACAAAGAGTCAGACATGACTAAATGGCTAAAGAACAACAACGGGTATGTAGGAAGCTGTCTTATACTGGTCCATCAAGCTCAGTATTATCTACACTAACTGGTAATGACTAGAAACTCTGATGTAGCTCTTTCCCAGTCCTACCTGCCAGTTCAAGAGACAGATCTCAGGACAGCCTTCTCCAATATCTGGCCTTCCGTATTTTTTTGTACTACAACTCCCATCACCCCCAAGCAGCATGGCCAATGGTTAGGGATGATAGGAGCTGCAGTACAAAACAAATGGAGAGCATCAGGTTAAGGAAGGCTAGTCTATAGCTTTCTGCATGCAAACCATATTCTACCACTTGGTTATGGTTTCTCCTTTTATGGTCACTTTTCCATCACTGCATGGCCAGGCCCTCACTAAGAATGCTCCTGAAAATTAATGTGATGTTTCCTAGCATGCAAAACACAGATTCACATTTCTCACCTCCGCTCTCCAACAATCATTGCAACATAGAAGTCCTCGGTTCTTATGCACACTCACCATCCTATTACAATATGCTGCTTTTTGTTGTTGTTGCTAATGTTGAAAATAAAGGCCACTTTGATGTTGTGATGTCCGAAGAGTGTGTTCTTTGCACTAGAATAAATAGTGACCTTTTGAAATAACAACTCTGACAACTAAAGGACATTTGTCAGCCCTTCCCAGCTAATATTCTTTCCTTGAATGAAGCTCCTGGTGTTCTGGCCACTAAACTTTGAGTGAACATTTGACTTGCACCCTCATATGCCCAACACTCCCTATTAATAAGGTCCATCTCTCTCTTTTTCTTCCTGTCCCTTATAAATAACCGTGGCTCGTGTTATTGCTTCACGGTGCAAGACTCAAACCAATGGCTTAAAATCACAAGTTACAAATTCCATTAAAATTACAAATAGCAATTTCAAATTGCCAAATTGCCAAATTACATTAGGAAGAAGCACCTGATGGTATGAGCTGCTTGACAATGGAACGGGCTGCCTCGGAAAGTGATGAGCTCTCCTTTGTTAAAGTTCTTTAGACTGAGGCTGGCTGGCTGCTGCTCTGGGACACTTCTGCAGTGAATTCCCTATATCAGAAGTTGGATTATATGGTTTTTTATCTCCTTTCCAACTCTATGATTCTACAATTATAGATAGGAAGGGGAAGTTGCAAAAACAGAAAAACCAACCAACCAAACAAAAAATGCTTAACTTGTGAAGATTTTCTGTGGTGGCCGGAGTTACAGTATTTTTCCGTGTATAAGACTAGGGATTTTTTTAACAAAAAAAAATAGGTTTAAAATTATGGCTCATCTTATTCGTGGGTAGTGCTGAGGGATGTTTTCTTAATTTGGAATCCCCCAAAATAGGGGGCATCTTATACATGGGGGTGTCTTATAGACGGAAAAATATGGTACATTTGTCATAACGTGTTGTGCTGTATCCACAGAGGCACTTGTGTATGTCACCTAGTGGTGATTGTTGTATGGAATCCACTGATTGCCCAGGAAAGCTCAGAGAGTGGCAACTTCCATTTTGTAGCCAGATATGGCTAGTCTGCCAGGAGGTAGCATCTCACCTGAGCCCTGCCTTTTGTATAATATTTTTATTAATTTTGACGAAAACAAAAACATTACATTTAAGGGGGGGAAGCATTAAATAAAACATTTTAAACAGCTATATATACAATCCATATTGAATCCACAGTATGGGATTACTTGAATCCCCTTATTCTCTCAACCCCCTCCCTTGGTTCCTTTATAATATTTTCATTCACACATGTCAATAAAGTCTTTATCTCTGATTACTTCCAATTTTGTGCATTGTCTATAATATTACAAGTGGTTTGTTTTTTAAAAATCCTGCTAATATATTAACTTGTGTACATTGCTTTTGGAGCTTTGAGGCAGCTTTGCCTTCTCACTTTCACCAGACTTCACCATCATTAGCAATATTCCCTTCCTTTCTTGTTCCCCCTCCCTCCTAGTTTTCTCCTGCCATGGTTGATAATAAAAATTTGATATTGTGACCAGATGGCATCCATCTCTTCCTGTGCATGAGTCTACCTAGTTTAGCTCTCTGGAGCCACATTAATGGATGTGCAGTGGGCACAGAAAATGTGTAATCATGTCTTTGTATGGCATTACACATTCTGCAGTATAGTGGCATGGGAAATGCTGGTTGCCCCAACTCAGAAATCATTTAGCACTGGAAAAGGTACATAAAACTGATCAGAGGACTGAGTGCCTTTCGAAGAAGGAAAAACTAGAGCATCCATGGTTTTTCAGTTTGGAAAAAATATGACAGAGATCTATAAAATAATGAATGGTAGGGATAGAGCAGGGAACCCTGTGTGCATGTTAAGAGCATAAGAACAGCCTGACAGATCAGGTGAATGGTCAATCCATTCCAGTATCCTGGTCTCAAAGTACCCAACAGATGCCTGTGGGAAGCCTGCAAATGCACTTGAGTGCAATAACACTCTCCCCACTCGTGGTATTCGGAGACATACTGCCTTTGGCAGCAGAGGTAGTTATCATGTCTAGTAGCCTTATCCTCAGTGAATTTGTCTAATTCTCTTTTAAAGCCATCCAAATTGGTGGCCATCACTGGCTCCTGTGGGATTGAATGCCATAGTTTTAACCATGATTCTAGATTCAGGTAGGTAGCCATGTTGGTCTGACACAGACAATATAAATAAATAAATAAATAAATAAATAAATAAAAATTGTCCAGTAGCACCTTAGAGACCAACTAAGTTTGTTCTGGGTATAAGCTTTCATGAAGAAGTGTGCATGCACACGAAAGCTTATACCCAGAACCAACTTAGTTGGTCTCCAAGGTGCTACTGGACAATTTTTTAATAATTATTTTTTAAATAGTTTTAACCATTTACTGTGTGAGGAAGTGCTTCCGCTTCTCTGTCCCGACTCTTCCAAAATTCTGCATTATTTAGGGTTGCCATATTTCAAAAAGTGAGCATCCGGACACAAAAGTTGTTGAGCTTTTTCTGGCAAAGTTGTTGAACTTTCTTGCAAAATCTCCCCCTCCCCTCTGAAAAAAGAGAAGTTTTTGAGCTATTTTTAGGACATGACTTTATCAACAGCTAGTAGCTGTGAGAAATAAACAGAATAGCTGTATTCAGAGCCTATATACTGAGAACATACAGCAGAAGGCCTGCTTCCTTCTTGCCTTGTTTGTGACTTTGCCAGGGGTATTGGATTGCCCAGGGTTGGAAGAGCTGCTGAGTAAGGCATGTTGTTAAATTTGTAGAGTGTCTCTGGCATCATCTGCCTCAGCAGATCAACAGTGTCCCCTGCTATGAGTGCCTTTCACAGACTTAGAAACACAGCATATGCTTGTGTGCATAATGCCTTTGAACTGGAGTAACCTTTTGTCTTGAATTGAGAAAAAACTGTGATTGGGGGAGGTATTTATAACAAAAATGACTTGGTTTCCCTCCACCAAATATAATCTAGAATACTGAAGCACTTTCAACTTTTCTACTACGCTCCATGATAATGTGGTACAAATATTGTTCCACTAAATTTCCAGTAACACTCTCCCCTATTCTCAATATATAGTGCTCTTTCAGCTTTCAGTTTAATAAATCATTACAACAATCTTATTGGAAGGTAGATTCACAGTAATGGTGCCTGAAGCCCAGATGGACTAGCTTTCCAAAGTGTTGGTGTTGACCTTTATGCCCTGATTGGCTTTGGCCCTGTATACCTGAAGGAGCACCTCCACCCCCATCATTCGGCCTCAACACTGAGGTCCAGCTCCGAGGGCCTTCTGTTGGTTCCCTCATCACAAAAAGTGAGGTTACAGGGAGCCAGGCAGAGGCCTGCCCTGTCAAGAAAATAACCAACTAAGTGTGCCTTGGGCAAAGTCAAACCACTGGAGAATCACAGCTCCTGCTGCGGCTGCAGAGACCAGTAACTCATAATTGCTACCTCTCACATTGTTTTGCAGCCAAGTGACTTCTCTGGGCTACAAGCCTGGGCAGTGTGTATAGAGGTCCTGGGATGTCCAGATGACAAGACTGTTAGGATTTTTATCCATCTGTGCTGCTCCAGCAGTCACCCATGTTTTGTGTATATCATGTGAGTGTCTGAGAGAGTGTGAGACAGGAAGTCTCAGTACTGTTGGAAGTTAGTTTCACTTCTGAAAGTGTTGCTGTTCTGTACTGGTACTCAAAGAGCACAGATGTGCTGATGGAGTCTCTGTATTATAAGAATAAATAAAGTAGTTCAGAGCTACTGATTGAGTCTTTCTTCTGCAACGATATGCCAGAAGACAAGTGTGCTTCTCTCAGGAGGAAGGGGTCGCTTATCACTGGTCTCTCTCTGGACTGAGGGAGATATATAGCCAGGGAGAACCATTGGAGAGACGCCCTGGAGACTTGGGAAGTTGGCAGCCTTCCTGGGTGTGTTTCCAACAAAGAAAACCAGAGCAATACAGTTGGTACCATCTTGGCTGCAGGAACTGATGGAAGGAGGTGTGCAAGACACCATCCAAGTGGTTTAGGGACTCAACTCGGGATTTGAGTAGGGTTTACTCCTTAGTCTTTTCTTTTCCCAAAGTTATCCCACAAGGAAGCAGGTATGAATTTTTCCTCAGGTCTTACTCTCATGAATGAGTATAACTTCAAGGCAGTGGAGGTTTAGGATCAGAGTTTTCCTTCTCCTAAATGGACTACCTTCCTAGCCTGATGATCATCATCTGCCCCTCATTCCCCTCTACAGTAAGTGCAGTAACTGCCTTTTTGACCATTGGACCCACTATTGATCTCTTTTACTCAATCCACTGGAGTCTGTCTTCTCAGCAGCAGATGTCCCTAACTCACCAGGGGTTTAGCCAGCCAGTTGAAGCTGTTTCCCAGAGTGTGGCTGCTGTCACATGCTGGCAGCTTGTAGGAGCCACAGATGGGAGCTGAGTACAGGGTGGGGTCCAAAGGTGGGCAAACTACCTCAGAAGATGCATGACATGTCCCTCACCAGAGGTACTACCCCTTCCAAAACACCCCATACTCATAGACTCATAGAAATATAGCAAGTAAACTTTTCCTAACTAGAGATATTTGGTGGGAAAAGCTTCACCTGGTTAATTTCAAGGTACATGTTGTGCAGAAAAAAATGGCCACCACCTCTCTTCATCTAAATTGAGCTTCACTTTTTTCATCCATTCTTCATTATTACCTTCTGGCAACATGTGGTGGTTTTGCTTTGTTTTGCTTGTTTGTTGGATAAATTCCATATAAAACACAGCTTTTTTGTACTTGACTCATGGGCACTGCTGAAGGCCACTTGCCAGAAAGGACAAATAGGCTGCACATCAAAGCAGAAGGTACGTTTCTGTATTTGCCACAGGACTGCCAAGTTGGACTTATTATGTCAACATTTCTGGTCAGATAAAATAATCATAGAAGTTGGGGTGCAGTGGACAGATCAGTCCACGTCACTTTCATGTGTATTTGCTCATAAACTCTTATTTCTTCATTAATCTTCAGCCTTTAAAAAAGTTGCCTGAAAAATTAAAAAATCCAGTATGCATGTTAGTCTTGGAATTGGATATCAGGTCTGTTCAAAATCCAGATTAGCTCTCATGGATATTTTTAGCACATCCCCAAACTGAATATTCTTTCTGTTTCTGATTCTCTCCATGAGTTCCCCTTTTGTAAGCCACAGCCTTTGCTTCTACCCACCTATCTCCAGCTACTTTCCATGTTCTTGTTTCCTTTGTCTGCCTCATTCCCTTGCTTGCTGGCTTTCTCTCCCCTCTTAAGTATTTTCTTGGGAGTGACTGTGCTCCTCCTTCCTCGATGCAAAGCAGGGAAGAGTGTGGAGGGGGGAACCTAACAGAAGAAGGAAGGGAAGAGAGAGAAACCTTGATGAATAGCTATTTGCAGAAATGCTGGAAGACCCCAAGGGTGCTTATCCACATAAAAGAGGATGAGGCGTCTGGGAGGACACAGTTTTTGAAGGAGATTAGCATTTCACAGTGCACTTCTTCAGCATTGGGAAAGCTCATGGACCAATCAGAAGCACCACGCCTGGCAGCTCCTAGGATGCATCCCCTTTAAAACATCCATATGGCTTTTCTAGGAGTCTTCAGTAAATTACCTTGCATTCCATCTGGGCAAGATGGTAGCAGCTGTCCAAACTAGGAGATCAATCACAGACTTATCAGTGGCCCACCTCCTAAGCCAGCCTTCCCCAAGCTGGTGCTCTTTAAATGTTGTTGTTGTTGTTTTTTAAAATACACGATTACAGCTCTCATCGACCCTAGCTAGTATGACTGAAATAAAAAAAGTTGGATTTGCTATGTCAACATTTCTGGTCAGATAAAATTAGAATAAAAGTTATTTTTCAGAGAGAGCTTTCTTCCCCTTCTAGCTAAACAATGGGCCATGCTAAGGTTAACACACACACACACACACAGAGAGAGAGAGAGAGAGAGAGAGAGAGAGAGAGAGAGTCTGAGTATGAGCAGCAGCCCAGTATGCAGAAAACATCCAGTGAAATCTTTCCTAGCCTGGCGATAAAAGCTTCATCTGGTGAATTTCTGTGTCATGGTTTGCTGTAGTCCTATTCACAGGCAGGATGATATAAGCTATTACAAAACCACAATTATTCCTTTGTGGTAAAGCTTGTTGTGAGTTTGGGCTTACCAGCATGTGAAGGGTTGTACTCTCATCTGACTTAACTTTGGTCTGTAGCTCCCCTCCCCCCTCCATATGGGAACTTCATGCTCAATGTATCAGTATTTGAATCTTCTATTTTAAAAGAAGAAAAGCATCTCCATTAGTTGTACTGTCATCTGCTTCTTAGCTTTTCTGGGTGTGGGTGGGCTGTTGTTTTTAGCGGCACAAATCAAGTGAAATGGCCACTTCTAGGATCAAGAGCAGGGCTGACAGCCTGGCCCAAACAAGAGGTAAAATGCGATTCATAGGCCCACTGGGGAAATACCGTTTGGGAATCGCTGGACAGGACTTTAAGTTCAGCCTCCTAAATAATATATGGTAGAGCTACTAACATTCAGCGCCTTCTCTGTAGTGAGAGCTGGATTGTTTCTTCTGTGTTTCCGTAACAGACAGGCATTAACAGATCCCTCCTGCTCTCTCCTGTCAGTATTGTTTGTCATTATTGGCAACAATTGTTACAGGTGCAGCCTCTCTAATTGGTAGTATTGGGAGGTCTTTCACTTCACAGCACCAAGGAGTTAAATGTCTGGCATATCTGGAGCAAGAGCTAAGGGGAAAGAAGCAACGCAGGAGAAGGCCAGAGTGTCTCGTCTCCAAGGTGCTTGAATTTAAATGCAGTTGGAAAACTATTCCTGGAGCCCCTGATGTACTGCAGATCCGACAATGGCTGCCGATACAGAATAGACAAGTTGTTTCCAAGTCAAAGGTCTAAGCCCTTCCAAGCTCCAAGGTAACCTTTCAACCACATATTTGAAAGAGGTTGTGTCTACAATGCCAATTTAATGCAACTTGGCTTGTGCAATAAAAAACAATACTCTTGCTAGGAGCCTTTCCAAAAGTTATGCAGAAGGCAGGAAAGCTAGCAGTTGCCCTTTTCAGGTGTCACCTCTGGAGGAATGAGTATGTAGAGGCAGGAGGGCAGGGGGAGCTCAAGACCATCTACACCGGCCCTGATCAAGAGCTATGCACATTTATCTGACCTGGTACTCTAGAAAATCTAGGTAACAGTTAGCAAGGAGAGAATGTACATGTGTACACTCTGTACATGTATTATGTCTGTGTACAGATGCTAGTGGTGGCCGGCAGATGGAATACTGACTTCCTCTACCCTCCCATGCATCGATTGACCCTAGGTTGTCATGAAAATGAATTCTGATCTTGGGCTATATGACTGCAGGACAGTACGACTGTGGTTCTGAATATTGTTAAACAAAACAAAAACATCCCCCTTTAAAAAACAAAAACCCTACATCAAAATAAATATTTAGTATAGCCTCCCATGATGTGCTAATTTAATATATGCAGGTTTGTTTGGGGGCTTTTTTTGAATGAAAAAGCATTTTTAAGCTTTCCCATTAACCTCACCTGCAGTCTGGATTGATACATTCCACTTCTCAGTTTTGCTCTCAAGTGAGGAGTGAACTGGAATTCTCCCCATTAGCTGTGCTCCCCTGCACAAATATTGTTTTACTTCACTCTTAAGCAGTATGGTCAATGGTCAAGAAAGATGAGAGTAGCTAAATAGTTGAGCACATAACTTGCATACAGGAAGTTCCAAATATATTTCATGGTATTTTCATGTATGTTTGGGATAGAACCCTGTCTGAAACAATGGGAACCCTCCGCCCAGAGATGGGGAATCTGTACCCTTCCAAATGTTGTTGGGCCTTCAACTCCCATCAGCTCCATCCAGAATGACCAATGGTCAGGGATGATAAGAGTTGGAATCCAGCAGTGTGTGGAGGGACAGTTACACTATCCCAGCATTAGGTAATAATGAGCTAGATGGACCAATGGTTGGATTGAGTGCAAGATTCCAGTTACATACTCATACCTGTGTTTACAATAAATTCTCTGAAACATTCAGGATTCTTTTAAAAAATCATTTGCTCTTTGCTGAATGTGTGTGCTTCCTTTTTAAAAGGAATGCTAAAGGTCTTGAGAGGGTTTAGCCATGAAAGAGTAAGATCCTATGAGAGACAAGGAATGATAATAAGATATTGTATAGTTATGGAATTGAGGAGCAAAATAATCTCTCTCACACTTGCCACCATTGTCCTCCACTACAGAAATAAGCCATTGCACGAGAGTTCTGAGATGTATCTGATTAAAATTAGAAGGTTAAGTGTGATACCAGTGAATGGAAGGGGGGGGGGGGAGGTTGAATCCTCTTCAAGACATAGACAAGTCTTAGTTACTCTGATTTGCCTAGCTGTAAGAGACAGCTCAGTGTAGGATGGCATGAAAGCTATAATTGCCAGGATGCATGTAATGAGTTCATTCTGGACACTTTCTGGAAAATGTACCTTTTCAGCAGTAATCAGTGGACTAGGTGCAATGAGTAGGATAATCTCATCCCCATCCCCAAGCTGTTTAGTGTAACATATGGCCCCAGGAAGGGAGTTTATGAAAGGACGCTTCCACTTAACTACTCTGCTCTTCTGCTTTCCCAAGATTTCTGATGGTTCAATGCATATTCTCGTTACTTTGCAATCCATGTACCCTTTTCGTCATTTCACTACACAGCTCCCACTTCCAGAGATATAAACAAACGTTGAAGAACAACTGCAGCAACACCACACTGTTTGTCTCCTGTCCAGTTATTCCATCTTCCTGCTTCCCATATTGGCTAACCTATTGATGTATCACAGTATTTTAATATTTTTTTGGAAGCTGCCCAGAGTGGCTGGGGAAGCCCAGCCAGATGGGCGGGGTATAAATAATAATTTTTAAAAAATATAATTAAAAAATTATCTAGGATACATGAAAGCCACAACATCCTCCCATTCTAGCTGCTCCACCCAGCAATGTATTTAAATGTGCAGTGTCTCCTATGTCACCAATATTGACCTAGGAATTAAAGTTTTGCCATCTTGAGATCAGTGTTGCCCCAAAGCCCATGAAGGAGGACAGAAACTTGAAGCACTCTTTTGCTTAAGGCCATCTTAGGAGGCACCCTGAGTTAATGTAAGACCCACTTCTTGCAACACAGCTGCAATGCTAGACTGATGACTTCCCTTAGTAATGGACTGGATGAGAGTAAATCAACTGAAGCTTAATCCAGACAAGACTGGGGAACTGCTTGTGAGTGGTTCCCTAGACCAGATGGGTGGGATGTAGCCTGCTCTGGATAGGGTTATACTCCCTCTAAAGGAGCAGGTGTGTAACTTAGGGTACATCTGGATTGATTGCAGTTACCCAAGGCTTCCCCCCCTATCTTCAACTGTAAGCCCATCTGTGCCCCTGTCTGGACAGGGGTAACCTACGTTCTGTTGTCTGTGCTCTGGTGACCTCTAGGTTAGATTAATGTAATGTGTTCTGCATGGGGCTACTCAGCCCTGAAGCTCATCTAACCTGGTTCATAGGGTTGCTGTAAGAACAACAAGAGGGGTAACCTCACAAATTCCCTGACCACCTTAGAGAAAGGATAAAATACAAACATAATATAAAAAAAAAAATCTCAAACACTTATTTGCATCACCATCTAGTATTACTGTGATTTCTTAGCTTATAACTGCACTGGTAAGAAAGCAGAGGAGGAAACCTGTGGGATGGAAACATTCCAATAGCCCCCTTTGGGAGCTGCATTAAAGTGCTTGCTTAGATGGATATCATAGAACTCTTGCAAGTCCAGAACTCCAACTCTGAGCCTCACTAATACAACTCTAACAAGACTCTGGAGAATGAATTCTTTTCTCACTTAAAAGTTGTGAGTCCAGTTCATTATTCAACAACCCTTCCCTGTGAAAATCTTCTTGAATTCTTTAATTATCACAAGGAGATACAGTAGGTAGTAGGGGTGTGCATTGGATTCTTATTAATCTTGAACCCATGGTGAAGCAAGGTGCCTCAGAGGGATTTTTGGTTTATCAGAGGCGAAGTGGGATTTCTGCAAGGCAGCATGAGTCACACCAGGGAACCTTGAAGTGTTTTGTGGTACCTCAGTGAGCCTGATGTCAACACAATTATGCAGACAACCTTCTGCTATAAGTAATGTTTTAAGGCTTATCAAAGCAAGTCAGGAGATGGCTTGAATGTGAGTGGAGAAAAACTCCAGTTAAATGCAGTTGGATACTGGTGAGGAGTATTCATTGAGTCTACCTCGTGGCAGCAGTGAAGGTTAGCAAAGAAAGCATACTTTGTTGCCTCCATTGCATCTTCAATTGTGCTGTCCAGGAGTTTTTTGTCCAGGTTGCGTGGGGCTTCTTATAGCCTGGCTCAAAGAAGGTGGGAGAAGAAATGGTAGCTTGCTGCGACTTGTTTGCAAAGCATTTTGAGGATAATTGATTGCATCTGCTTGGACCTTGACTTTACCGTTACAGCAGATGAATCTCAAGGGGTATCCAGAGCACTGGCTTGTCCTGTTGTGTTGGATAAGTTCCAATTGGTAGGGCTTGAGGATGTGGACAAGGTGTGTGGATCAGTCAGGGAAATCACTTGTGCTTTACATCCTTGCCCCCTTGGCTGATAAAAACTTAAAGAGAGAGGACAGGTGGCTGGGCCAGGGAGATGATTAATGTCTCCTTGTGAGAGGAGGTGGTCACTGTCTGTTTGAAGGAGGCAGTGCTAAAACTATTCCTCAAGAAAGTCTTACTGGATTAAGAAAAGCTAAGTAATTACCAGTTGCCAATCTCCTGTTCTTGAGCATGGTTCTTCAGTGGGTGACCACAGACCACATCTAGGTGCTCTAGATGCATTTCAGTTGAGGTTTAGGCCCAGTTTTGGCACACAAACTGCTTGGGTCACCCTATATGATGACCTCTGTTGGGAGAGAGACAAGGGAAATGTGTCCTGGTTAATTCTCCTCAACCTCTCTGCATCTTTCTGGAGTGGCTGTCCAAGTTAGTGGGTGGCAACACATTATAGTAGTCCCAGTTTTTATATCAACACTGAAAGACAACAGCTCCATTATCCATGCCTAGTAATTGCAATGTGTCAAGACAGCAGAGCTTTACTGTGTTGCCAGAACACATAGTCCAGTTCTGTTCCCTCAAAATTTTAATACCAGGCAGGAATGCTGCAAAACTACAAAGCAGATGGACAAAGTGACCCAAGGAAGGTGACTTTGTGAGTCACTAAGAAAATATACCTCACATGTTTCGTGATCAGAATCCAGCAGCAGCTTTTTGATCAGCTTGGTTTTATTTCTCCGAAAGCTCTGAATGACCCCACCATCTGATAGAGCCAGTGTTTTGTTTCTTTTTAACATTTTATAGAATCAAATGGCCAATTTGAAATAAATAAATAAACCAATCCATCTCTATATTGTATTTTTCTGCTTTGACTTGCCTAGTGAAACTGCTTCAGTAAGCTCTTTTAAACATCTGTTCCTCCTTCACTCACTTTTTAAATGTTGCCACTTGGTTAGACAAATAAATCTGCAATTGTTTTCCAATTTATGCTCTCATGATTCAGAATTCACAGTGTTATTTGTGCCTTCCTATATAGCTTGGCTTATGGCAGCCTCCTTATGATGGAAGATCTCATTATAGTTAGCACTCTGCATTGAGGAGAGGCAATCAATTCTTTTCAGATATCTAATTTGAATCACTGGGATAGGACCAGCTTCCTCTGTCTCCTCACCTCCCATTACAAAACTTTCACTTGATATTAGCCCATTTCAATGCTGGGATTTGGAACTCGTCCTGGTAATCGGAAACTGTAGGTTACATTAGTCTCGGGTTCTGTTGAACACAGCAATTCTCTTTGCAGAATCAGTTTGCTGCACTTTTAATGGCAGCATTCAATGAACAGCGCAGAAGTCATTTCCAAGTGACATAGCTACCCTTGGTCTGCAGCTATTTTAAACTTTGTTTGCCACACAGTGTGACACTGAAGGAAGCAATTCCCTTTTGGGTCTCTCTCCTTCTCATGCATCCCATTCATGCCACTGCAATTTCTTCAGCAGCTGCATCTTGAATATCCAATTCATGAAGTAGGCAAGCCGCATGCCAAATATTATTTGCTGAGGTTAATTAGAGAATAGCTTAAATAATGAATAATTTGAAATAATAACAATCTGTTTGCACATAATCCACAGAGCAAGGACATTTGTTAGATGTGTTGTGGGGAATTACTGTGCCCAGCTCTAGGCCAAGTGAGCCACCCCACACCCCAGATTTACACACACACACACACACACACAAAATTCCTCTGCTCTTGCAAAACAGGGGCTTATTTTGTGCTGCTTTCTGGGGGCTGAAAGAAATTTCTTCAGAAAATTCAGGACAGGATTACTAAATAACCATGCTAGATTTTGCCAGGAATTGAAGCTAGCAGGAAGCTCTGGAGTGAGCCTTGTACTGCTTCTACCCAGCCTAGACCCCTCCCCCCCCAGTGTCTTTATTTTCCAGGGATGGTCCTGGATTTACAGAAGCCATCCCAGTTTCTGATTTGATCCCAGAATGTCCCACTTTTCTTTAGGACGTCCCTATTTTCATCAGAAAAACGTTGCTGGGTATGACGTTATGTGACCCCTGAGCCAAGGCGATAAGTAACTATACAACCTTTAGAAGACACCTAAAGATTTAATGTTTTATTATGTTTTTATATATCTTGGAAGCTGCCCAGAGTGGCTGGGTCAACCCAATCAGATGGGTGGGTCCTCATCATCATCATCATTGAATAGGACGTCCCTCTTTTCATCGGAGAAACGTTGGAGGGTATGCCAGCCGTTCTCCTGGAGCACTTAGAGTGATGTAATCCAATGATGCACTGTGAGAGCAATGCTTTAAAAATGGGTTCAAAGGCAGTATGGGGAGGGGAATCAAAAGCAAGAAAAATAGAAACCTCTTGACTACCTTATAAGGTTAAGTAAGTAAGTAATGGAAGGAGGAGAGTTTCATTTCTATCTATCCACTCAACAAGTTTGTCAAAACGTTTTGGGTTTTTCTTTTTCTTTTCCCCCCAGTGCAGCTCTAGCAAGGTTGGCTGCAGAAAGCAACTGCATGTGTATCCTGAATAATAGGGTGAATCGGTGATTTGGGTCATGATCTCATCTTCTTGAATTGGATTGCACTGTTAACAAGGTGTGTTGAGGAAGATCAGGATATCCTCAAGTTCCCACATAGCCCTGTTGCCTTGTTTCTTTTTCATAAAGTTAAACAAAGAACTCGCTGCATCCCAACTTTTCTTTTTCCAATAAGTGAAACCAAGCTGACTGGGGAAATGTTCAGACCTCCAGAGGGGGTGGGTGAATGGGTATGTGTTTGTAGACGAGGTGAGTCAGCAGCAGAAAAAAAGAGAGAAAAAGTAGCTGTACTACTGGCACTGCTAAAGGCAAAAAACTGCTGGAAAATTTCTCCTCTCCTGGATAAATTTGGTAAAATTGTTCCTTCATTTTCTTTGCCCACAATAGACTGAGGAATGTCAAAAAGCCATTTGTGCAGAGCTCTAAACCCACTAATTTTCATGCACCCCACCAGCTTGCCACAGGATTGACATCTCCTTCCCTTCTCTTCCCCACCCTCTCCTGGCTAGGTAGTAGAAGGAGAATAGGCCATTTTACATAGCTGCTGACTTGTGTTCAGTACAGGCCTTCGACACATTTCTGAGTTCATCTCCCCTACAGTAAGGCCTACTTTGTGTACCATCATCCTCCATTTGTTTCAGTCAACCGCTGACTACTTAACTGCCACTAGCAATGCTAACTGTATTGATTATTTATGTGGCAATGAAGAACATCCCATGAGCTTTCAAGTCTACTTTCTTCAATATATTCTGCACTGGACACTGCCAAAGAGAATCCCAAACTTCATCCATTCACAACCACTCTGGTTTCAGGTATAAATAGACTTTTTTTGTTTTTAAATACTTTCTTCATTTGTAATATTTGGAGCATTGTTGCAGCGGTTTGGGAATATGGGAGAGACAAAGCAGAAAGCATGAATTCAGTGAACAGATGTTTGGGAAATATGTAGATTACACTGGCCATGTTTCCCTGCTGAGTTGAGTTTGCCTCTCTTTTGTAAAGATATTCTTCTAAAAATCTTCTTAGCACAATGCAGCCCCATTGCCACAAAAATGTGGGGGGGGGGGGGCATGTATGAGGAGAAGTTTCTAGACAAAAGACCAGTCATTGAGAGGCTTTGCACATGTGACTAACATTCATTCCAGAAATTGTATGAGCAGGACCCCTCTAGTTCATATAAGTCTTCACACTTGCATACACATGAGACAGTCTGTTGGGTTGAAATAAACGACAGACGAGTGGCAAGTGTCATATGGGAGGCATCTCCCGAGCATGTCTCGGGGAGTCCCTTTTATTGAATATTACAACATTGCCACATATGTGCTTGTTGCTGATTGGTTAACACAAATACAATGCAAGGGTTGCAGATAGGCATTAATCATCAATAGATTAAAGGTTGGGAAAAGGAACACAGAATTGGACAGGCATGAAAACCTCCTTATTAAACTATTACAAGTGATTGATATAGCAAAACTTAACAGGGCATAACTATTGTATTCCGTAGATGTGGTCAACCATGCATTAAGAACAGGTCAGGGTACGATGTTTCATGGACTTAATGTGAACTGAACATTCTAGGGTAGGAAGGAATGCTTCAGCTTAGAACGGTCATGTGCAGAAGCAAAACTTCCCATCAACAGTCCATACATGAGACAGTTTCTTGCTGATTGTTAGAATACGTGTGCTGGACATGGTTTCACCTTCCATTCTCTTTACAAGACCAAACCATATTGTCCAAAACATTTGTTCTTCCAATGTTTGTGGAGTGAGGAAACAAGGACCTAATTTGGGTTTGCCATTAAAGAGGTGTAGCTTGTCACCCAAGGCAGCACTAATTAAATGTCCCATCAGTACAGAGGTACCTCTGGTTATGAACTTAATTTGTTCCAGAGGTCTGTTCTTAACCTGTAACCGTTCTTAACCTGAGGTACCATTTTAGCTAATGGGGCCTCCAGCTGCCACTGCGCCGCCACCGCACGATTTCTGTTCCCATCCTGAGGTAAAGTTCTTAACCTAAGGTACTACTTCTGGGTTAGTGGAGTCTGTAACCCAAAGTGTTTGTAACCTGAGGTGTTTGTAACCAAGGTACCACTGTACAAGGATTTCTGCTTGTGTAATGGGACTTTATATGAATGGGACTGCTCTATATGAATCATGTGTATTTTCCCTGTGCTATTATTTAAAAGAGAACAAATTCTTTGTGTGGGTATGTAAAGTGTTTTTGCACATACATGTCATCAGACTTAGTCGTCTGTTGAGAGCCCTAACTTTTAACCAACACATTATGCTAAGTTAATACCTTCACGGTTTCCAATTTGCCCTCATTTCTGTTGCCAGAGAAATTAGGAGAACTTATTTCCTTTGCTATTTTTCCTGTATTAGCTTTCACCTGAATGCAGACAAAAGGGTTATAATTACCACGGAAAGAAATAGAAGGAAGTGAATCACTCTTCAAATGGGACCTGTATCTTGGGTGTAAGCCTAAGATGTGTGCCCATTCCCTTTTCTCAATGAAAACACATTAATTATATTATATTATATTATATTATATTATATTATATTATATTATATTATATTATATTATATTATATTATATTATATTATATTATATTATATTATATTATATTATATTATATTATATTATATTATATTATATTATATTATATTATATTATATTATATTATTAATATTAAGGCTGGGTTGTTGGTTGTTGTTTTTTTAAAAGGGGGGCAGCAATGTTAAGTGAACCAAATGGGATTGTGAAAAAGATATATGTGTGAAGACTGACAGGCTGGCCTGTCTTATGGTCTTGCTTTGCTAAACATCTGCTACACAGTCATAATCCTACTTTCCTCCAGTAGCGAAGTCAACAGCTCTGTAATACAACCTGAGGAGCAAAGCTAATGTAGCAACATGGATAGTAATGCCTATCACTTCCCTTGCAAATCCCTCAACACCTTCCAGCCACAATATCAATCTGTCAATCAACTGAACCAGTCACTGACCCCACCCTAGCAGTTTCAGATAAATTTAGCTCCACCTAAAGAAATGTACCCCAGACCATTGTCATGAGATTGAGAAGACTTTGGCTGTAACTACAAATGGGCCAGCTTCCAAAATATCCACTTGGATGAACTTTGAATTTGTTTACCTAACTTCTGACAGATAAGAAAATGGAAGAGCTTGAGTTGCTGTTCTGAGGCAGTTCAGGGACTTGTTTTATCCAGCCCCCTTAGGAACTACACCCACCCTTAGGCTTGTTGTTCTTTTTACCACTTACCCAGCATCCATTCTTGTTTCATGAGTACTAATAGAGTCACTTCTTCCACAAGGAATATTAAAGGAGGGGGTAAAATGAGAAGTGGACCTCAGTAGGGATGGCCCTCCTGCTCCCATATCCTAATGGTTCCCATATCCTAAACTTTAATGGGTTCTGGTCTCCCACCACCAAAGCTAATAGTGAAATGCAGTTCAATGAGTATCCATGGGTGCAGAAAAATAAAAGACTGCAGGGGTAAAATTGGAACAGGGTTTCCCAACCCCCACATGTCTTAAATTGGGAGCATGACTCCACTATCCTAAATTTTGTCACTTCAGGTCCAGTCCACACACACCCTCCCAATGCAGACTGTTTCACTATATAGGGGCAGGATAAAAAAGTACACAACTCCTGGGTGTTTGGGCACCCAGGGAAGGAAATTTAAGGGTTCAAAGAGACATGCCTGGTTTTGACTTTTGAAACCCCTGCGTTCAAGTCTGAGTCAGGTTCAAATGAATTCTTACACCATCTGCCTAAGGAGCTTCCTTGAGCTCGGTCACACAAATTCAGGAATTTCACAGCATCCTTGCTACCAACAACTGGGAGCTACCCTGAACTGTACCTTCTGCTGGTAGCACAAGGAGCACACAATTCCCTGGAGCCTTTGCAGGGGGTTGCAGAGCTTCGTCTGAGCTGAGATTAGTGTCCAGGACTTGAATGAAAAATAGATGAAACCAAAGAGCACTTGAAATCTCACTGATCTTGCGTGTGCAGATTCTCATTTTACATTCCAAGCCAGTGAAGAACTACTCAGGAAATGATGGATGGTTTTTAATACATCTGAGCATTACAAGTTGGACAAATTTGTATTCCGTGTCACATGTCCTTGTTATATTATCTTGGTTCCCTTGTTGAGGCTTATATACTCCTGGTGGTGTGTTTGGGCAAGTTAAAAGTTGGGACAGGCAAACTCCCCTTAGTTCAATTAGGAAATTGATTCAGTCCCCCATCTGCTCTCACTTTCCTGGCTTAGAGACAACATCACATCGGAAGAATTTAAGTAGCTGCCTTGTGTTGAGTCAGACCATTGGTCCATCTAGCCCAGAGTTTTCTAAACGGGTTTCCAACTGTTTTTGGACTACAGTTCCCATCATTCCTGACCAGTAGTCATGCCAGCTAGGGATGATTGGAGTTGTAGTCCAAAAACAGCTGGAGGCCCAATTTTGGGAAACCCTTATTTACCCCAATATTGGCTACAGTGGGTGGCAGTGGCTTCCCAGGGTTTACAACAAGGATATTTTCCAGCCCTACCTGGAGATGCCAGGGTATTTTCTACATGCACTCAACTATTAAGCTCTTGATCCACTACAAGCATCATGACAGACAGGAGGTTTTGCTTGGGGGCCAAGGCCTCTCACAGCTCCCTCCTCACCTCCAAGATGCCTGCTAGTTACATTGCCATCTCTAGCACCAGATGCCATGGAAAATGTTATTTTCTCAGAGCACTTCACACCAACTAGAAGTTATATGTTCCAGGACCCCCTGCTCACTCCATTTCCCAAGCTTCCGGGTACCCAAGACATCATTCTAGTGTTTCAGCAACTTCCACAGAGGGAAGCCTCCAACAACAACAAATGCTGCCACCATTGATTGACAGCTACATTATTGCTATTATTCTCCAATCCTTCTACCAGCCTAGATTCAGAGTGTCCATTTCTGCGGTACTTTGATCCCTACCTCGTCCATAATACAGATAGATGTACATGTTGTAATGAAGCCTTTGACCTTGATTGCTTGAGCTGGTTTAGTGGCATGTAATGTTCAGTTTCTCGGGAAATGTATTATTTTGCCATGAGAGAAGTGGAAACTCTCAGTTTCTGTAGAATTAAATAAAAAAAGTCACACAGCAGCAGGGTGGTGACTCGTAAAGGAGAGGGAAAAGAAAGAAAGGAAGGAAGGAATAATAGAATCATAGAATCATAGAGTTGGAATAGACCACAAGGGCCATCGAGTCCAACCCCCTGCCAAGCAGGAAACACCATCAGAGCACTCCTGACATATAGTTGTCAAGCTTCTGCTTAAAGACCTCCAAAGAAGGAGACTCCACCACACTCCTTGGCAGCAAATTCCACTGTCGAACAGGAAGCAAGGAAGGAAGGAATTGTTGGCAGAAGGAAGAACAGGGCAGGTAAGGAAGTTTTGGATAAGGTTGTGCCGAAGATCTGGATGAATCTTAAATGAAGTTCTGAAGTGAGTCTTCTTTCAACAGAGCTGTGGCTTCTCTGAGCCAAAATGGGATGTTTCCAAAGTGCCCCAAGCCAAACTGGGACTTCCATGGTACCTTTGTGTGAGATTCAGATGTTTAAAAAATGCTGCAGAGTGTCTTTAAAAATGGGAACATTTTCGCCTAAGCTTGCTATATAATGGCAACACCAAGATGAAGTGAGAGCTGAACTGTTAGGTCCAACTTCTAATCAGAGAAAATGCATTTACCAGGGTCTCCAATCACAGTGCTTTGTGGAAGAAATGATGAAGCAACATATCAGCTTGTTCTTGTCAATTCTGTGTACTTTGCTCTTTTAGTGCTGTTTGCTCAGAAAATGCTGGGTGTTCAAGTAATTCTGCCGCTGTGACACAAGCCTCCACATCTACATATCTCAGATCACCTTTCAACTGGTTTTGGTGACTTTTTTTGTGCCAACTGAGCAGAACGCAAGCCAGAAGCATTTGCCATTCATCATAACTCCCTACGCCTCACCCCATGCTTCTGAAATTTGGCAGGTCCCTTTCTGAGGAGTACCTCTACAATATATGCCATTTTTATGTTGCTCACAAAACTACTGAGAGGAAAGCAAATCAATTTTATCCCTATCCAAACCAACTTTGAAGGGGCCCAGCACAAAACCTCATGGACCTATTTTTTTCTGTAATTTGGCAGGTTTCAAATCAGACTGCCTCTGAAGAATTTCAGACCTAACCTCACTCCTTTATACTTGAAGCAGTGACTGAATTGTACACCCTTAGTTTTTGTGGGGCTTATGACTGTTGCCTAGGAAGCAAAGGGTGGCTAGGCCTTAAGTTCAGATCATGACCATGGAATTTTGCCAGTTGTGGCTTCTTGAATCATTGCAATCTGGCATTTCATGGAAGGACAGGGATTTCACATGCTGATTTGACAGCTATCCTGACCACTGCTGCTCCTTCCCTCCTCCTCCTCCTCTTTCTTTTCTTCTGTTTCATTCACCATCTCTAAAGTTAAGCTGTTGCCTACCTTCAGTACTTTCTCTCTAACTATCTATATATGCTGATGAGATCATTAAATTTATCAGCTCTCCCAATTCATTTGAGGTTCATTAAGGATCCACAGTATTGCTCCTTTCATCTCAAAATGGAAAAAGAAACAGCCTTAACCCCTTTTGAGAAATTAAAGCGAAATGGCTACCACTTTATTTTAAGTGCCCATTAACTAAAGCATAACTGAAACCAAGTTACAATGAGCGCCTCCAGGGGATGTACATATGAAACACACACACACAAGCTGTAAATGGCGTCAGTCACAATAATCAGCCCTCGTAGAATAAACATCAAAGCAATTCATAACGTGGGGATAGTTAAGAACCTATTTTACACAGTGGAGTGGGGAGACAGACTGGCCTGAGATCTCCATCTCTACAAAAGACTCATTCAAGTCTTATTAAAACATTTTTTGCCTTTTTTGGGGGGGGTGGACTGGACTGCAGCTTTCAAACCATTCTTAGGTAATTCTCTCCCCCTCCCTTGCCGAAACATTGTAAGGGAATAGAAATTCAAAATTATTATGAAAAAGAATCTAATTGATTTACCCCTGTAATTTTAATGCTCCCCACCTCCTCACTCCCCATATAGGTTGGGTCACCATAGCTTTTTTAATCTTTGGAGATTACTCTTGCATGATTTGAAGAGACGTCAATCGCCTTTTAAATCCTTTCATTTCAACTCGTTTAAATATTTTGGCCCATTGCTGGAGTTAATGATGATGAATAGGATTAAGATTAAACACTTAATGAGCATAAGAAGAAGAGGAAAAAAATATTTCATTTCCAATGCATAGCACAAAAGTCTCTCCTTTTTTCCCTCTCTCCTTTTTAATATTGCTATGCTCCAACAGTCTGTTTTTGTACTTACCACTGTTCTTTGTTCTCATTTTTTACCTGCATTGCTTCTGATCAAAGGTCTATTAATAGGCATGTTGTCACAGATTTCAAGAGACAATCAGTCAAGCGCTTCCAAATTTTGCATGACAACCACTATTACCTTATATCTGCATGTGCCATAAAATCATAGTCTGTAAGGAACCAAACTGCCCATCAGAACACAGAAAGGTGCTTTATATTGAGTCACAAATGGACTCCGTCCCACCATCCATTCATCAATTCATATGAGCAACACAGAAAGCTGTCTTGTAGTGAGTAAGAACATAGGTCCATCTACTTGCGATGGAAGACTGTCAATTCTGATTTCTATCAATTTTTCATGCACATTTTTGTATCCAATTTTACCTAATATACACATTTTGCAGGCAATTTTCTCCAATTTAATGCCTATTTGAATGTCATTTTGGGAATTTATGCATTTTATGTATATCTTCCCCTAATATGCATTTTGGTTACATAAATGCATCACAGAATTGAGAGATGTCCAAATACCAAAGGACAGTTGTATTTTGGTAGAGTTTTTTTACAGAAAGCGCAAATTAGCAATGTTCACATTAAAGTGCAAACCAAACTGAATTTCTCCATTGTCCTTTACCTTAGCATTCATCTGCCACCTTGCAAGAAGAGAAGGGAGCCAAAGCATCCAACGAAAAGTATTTGGGAACTTCCTTTGCTAACTGTAAACCTAGAGTGGTTAGCATAGATTATTGTATTTGACATCATATTCAGTGTAAAGAAGAGGTGCAACTGTGCTTTGCTGTGTGCAGATTCCAGTGTGCACGGCACGAGGAAATATTCTTCCTCCATGCCACATAGACAGCTGATAGCCGTCATCTGTGGTCAGCATCTGGGCTGCTCTTGGTACTTATTAATTAGGATTGAGATATAAATTGATGCTCTTTGAGGGCTGGTCCAAGGCATCTTGCCACCTGAGGCAGAGGCAGGGCCCTCAACCCTACCCCTTAACTTCTAATTGCATACAGTGGTACCTCGGGTTAAGTACTTAATTTGTTCCGGAGGTCCATTCTTAACCTGAAACTGTTCTTAACCTGAAGCACCACTTTAGCTAATGGGGCCTGCTGCTGCAGCCGCGCTGCCAGAGCACGATTTCTGTTCTCATCCTGAAGCAAAGTTCTTAACCTAAAGCACTATTTCTGGGTTAGCGGAGTCTGTAACCTGAAGCGTATTTAACCTGAAGCATATGTAACCTGAGGTACCGCTGTACTAGCATCATAGATCAGACTTCTTCCCATGCTACGTAGTCTCAGTCTGTAGACAGCTTCCAGGAATAGAAGCTTAAGCAACATCTCAGCACCTAGCAGGGCTGCAATCATTCTAGCAGTGAGACAGGATCTCAGTTGATACAGTGGTGGATGTGTGAGGTGCACATTAATTTCATCACCCCTTCCAATTGCCAGCTGAGACAAGTGTCTCAACTTGATTCATGATGAACACAGTCCTGCTTCTTTGAGTTCATTTCTTTGTTAACAATTGGTGGCTAAGGATGCATTTCTGATTGTGTAGCTGATAGCAGTGACCTTTAGGTAGACCTTGGTAAGTGGCGGGTAGATGAAGACAGGACTTCGTGTCTAAATGAGGCAGCAGGCCATAGTGGGCATGCCACAACCATTGTGCAAGTGAGGGGTCCACAGCTGAAAGTGTTTCATATACAGTGGTACCTCAGGTTACATACGCTTCAGGTTACATACGCTTCAGGTTACAGAATCCGCTAACCCAGAAATATTACCTTGGGTTAAGAACTTTGCTTCAGGATGAGAACAGATATCATGCTCTGGTGGCACGGCAGCAGCAGGAGGCCCCATTAGCTAAAGTGGTGCTTCAGGTTAAGAACAGTTTCAGGTTAAGAACAGACCTCTGGAATGAATTAAGTACGTAACCAGAGGTACCACTGTACTGCTGTAAAATTTTGGCTTTAAGTTCTTCAAGGACAGCATTCAACAACCTTGCTAGGTAACTGATGGCATTGTACTACAGATTATTCTACTATTCTTCCTAACGCTGAACTTACATCCCTATAATTGAGAACTCAGACCAGCACTTTGGCTGGAACCATTTGAACTATTGTTTTAAGTTGATGTTAGGAAGGTGTGTTTAAGGGGTTTACATCTCAAGAGAGGAAACCCTTTCTTTCTGAAGAGGAGGAGTATATTTCAGAGAGATAGCTAAGTCTGTAGAAGTAAAAACAACCATAGAGACGCTCATGGCACCTTAAAGACTAACAGATTTATTATGGCACAAGGACTTTGTGGGCTAGATTGTACTTTGTTCACTTTCTTTTCCTGCATGTTGTGGGGCAGGTAGTGGTGGCAAGGTGTCAGAAGGCAAAACTATGCATACTACATATCCTGCCCTTTCCCCCCATTCAGATATAGCAGAGGATGTGATCAGGTAAGTTTCAGCTTCCAGCCTCGTTAGATTTTGTACTTGGAATGGGGAGTGCCATCTTGTCCTTTGCCTGAGGCAGCAAAATGTCCTGGACTGGTCCTGATGTGCCCCACTAATGTTCTTTTTTACTAGATTCTATTGTCTCTAGAAGAAGCAGTTACTCACAGTAGGTTTCAGTTAGGGATGTAAAAGGATGTCATTTCCCATTCCACCCTGTGTTCATCAAATGCAGCACTGTTTCCATTCTTCTGCAGTAAGTCTTTCACTTCATCCTGCTGTCTGCTGTGGCGAAATTACATAACTTAATAATTAACTGTGCAATTAATTAATTAATAGCTTAAATTGCATAAATTACATTGTCATTTCCTTCTTCCACACCATTCATATGAATGCAAAGCTGATGCAATGCAAATTGGGGAGGGGAGAAGGGATATATTCAATTACATATCATTTGCAAATGAAAGCAACAACAGCAAACTCTGATTTTTTTCGGTGGATTGAGTTCTGTTCCAGATATGGGACCAATAAGCAAATGCTGCAATTTCTGCTCTTGTTTCTGTTTTATCTGGAATTCTCCAACTTCGCTAGTTTCGGGGGGGGGGGCAGCAGGCTACACAATGTAGAGAACTGTGAACATTCAGGACCAAGGGAAAGCAGCAGCCAGAGTTGTGTTTTATCCTTGTGATTCCTTACCTCCAGGAAAGCCTGGGGAAGAACATCTCATTCTCCTTAACATCAGTAGACCCAGAACTGGAACACAAGGCTTAGATATGCACTGAATACCCAATGCATTTGACCGATAAGCCTCAGATCTGCACATTCCTCATAAGCCTCTTTTAAACAAATCCCCTGCACTTCTACATAAGAGGGATTAGACTTTCCTTTTGGCAAATTGCTGGCAGGTGATGTGTCTCCTCTCACAAGGGACTGCAGCATTTTCTTTTCCAGGCTGTCCTTGTCCCATGTTATCCCAATTGGGCCCATTAAATCAGAACTGGCAAACTGGATGCCAGCGAGGGGCTCATCATCATCATGGCATGCCGCCACTAGGTAAAATATCACCTCTCTCAGCCCCGACATCCATCACCTTAATGAGCAGCAAAAATCAATCCATAATTGACAAAAACATTTTTAATCAAAGTATGAGGCATTTAAAGCTCTGATGCAGCCCTTCATTTTCTGCCTATGTGTATGCTACATGAAATCAGGGAGGTGCAGCTGGGCAAAGTTTCAGAATTGTTTCTAAAAACAAAAACAAGGAAGGGAGATTGCTTGGTTACTAGAGCTGTGAGTAGGAGCTAGTATTTGAATCTGGCCTTTTTAGAATCTGTACTTTTTAAAAAAAATGTGCGAACCAATGTTGGAGTGAACTGTGGCTCTGCTGGCTGACTGCTGTAGGGAATATAAACAGCTGCTGCTAGAACAGACAGGATGCCTACAAAAACTGAAACAGGTTAAAGAGAAAATTCAAAAGCACATATCTTGCCTGGATAAGCCTTCAATAATTCCTTAAGTAACATTCCCAATTGGCATGTTGTGCACATCTTCAGATTTCTGCACCTTTACCATCACATTACTGTGGTATCTCGGGTTACAGACGCTTCAGGTTATAGACTCTGCTAATCCAGAAATAGTACCTCAGGTTAAGAACTTTGCTTCAGGATAAGAACAGAAATTGTGCAGCAGTAGCGGGAGGCCCCATTAGCTAAAGTAGTACCTCAGGTTAAGAACGGACCTCCAGAACGAATTAAGTTCTTAACCCAAGGTACCACTGTACTGTTTCCCAAATTGCCACTACCTCAACTCAGTAAACATGGGTTTAATTATCCAATAACATTTAATAATAATAATAATAATAATAATAATAATAATAATAATAATACTTCACTTAGCTTGCAATCCTGTGCATGCTTACTTAGGAGTAAGCAGCATTGAAATCAGTGGAGTTTACTTCTGAATAAACACAAATTAACTGTTCTGTTAAACACAGTGCTTGCTTCCACATACAGGCCCAACTTCTTGTTGGGGAAGAGTAGAAATTTTTAATTATTTAATCTGATATTCCAATAGCTGCTTGGTAATTTTTTCCATGGTCTTGGTTTTATGCTAATATTTTGAGATGTGCTTTGCTTGAGCTGTATATTGTGTTAAACCACAGGTGGATGGGGTCGTGTATCCTTATCTCCTCCATTCTTATGGTGCCAAGTTTGACCAGACAGAAGGACTTTATAGGCAAAAGCAGTGCTTTGCAGGCACTGGTGATCTGATGGCCCTCAGCACTTGCCAAACGTCATGTAGATGACCAGCAGTGCCCATATGACCTTTTCTTGCCCAGCCACATCTTTACCTGCCACACACCTGACATCATATGTGACATCAGGTATAGGGCAGGTAGGCATGGCTTGGCTGAAATGACCTCACAAGCCCAAAGGAGAGTCTAATTAGGTCCTGCAGGCTCAAGGTTCCCCAGCACTGTTCTATAACTTATCAACTTTATCAACTTGTTTATCAACTTGTTCTCACAATGGCCATCCACATGCCTATGGGAAACCTGGAAGCAGGACCTGAGCAGAACAACATTCCCCCCTCTTGCAATTTCCAGCAACTGATATTCACAAGCATTACCCCTTATGACCATGGAGGAATAACACAACCACAGTGGCTAATAGCAGTTGATAACTTTCCCACTATCAGTTTGTATAAAACTCTTTTAAAGCCATCCATATTGGTGGCCATCACTTCCTCCTATGGGAGTGTTTTCTACAGTTTAACTCTGCACTGTTTAACTCTGCACTGCATGAATAAATACTTTATTTTATCTGTCCTGAATATTCCAATATTCAGCTTCATTGGATGTCCATGTTCTGTTGAGCGTCCACCAAGGCTGTGAAGAGCGGCACTGTTGTGGTTTCCAGTCCACATGCACTGCACCAATCTGCTTCTCCCGGCTACAGCAGAGTATCTTGAGCAGCAGTGTGTCTGTGTGGAAGGAATCTCAGCCATGCAGTAAAACTCTCGCACATCAGTTTCTTCTATTCTACAAAGCTTTATTGTACAGCAGCAAAACAACAAATCAGCCAGGAGAGAGCGAAGACATGATGCTTCTCCTGTTGCAGCCAAAACAGAAAGTAAAAACATTCACATAACAAAGTACAAAACCCATATGCGAACACACCCCCAGTGACAGGACCCTTGAGCTGTTAACTCTGTAACCTCTGGGTATCCTCACAGTCCATGGGCTCCCTGTTTTGATAGACGTTGTAGGCCTTCGTCACCCCTCCAATCCTTTTGGAGAGAGTGGAGTATAAGAAGATTCACCTGACAGCTTGAAAAAACTAACAAACATCAGATGTGAGACTTGAATCTGAGTAATGTTGACGTAATATGAAGTGATGCACAACTCTCTTAGTGGGTGGTTGCCTCACAAAAGCAAAGTCTTAATTTCACTGCCAGTGTGAATTTGAACCCAGACAAGCTCATTCCAAAACCGAATGGAGTTACATCAATACATATTACATATTCTGCAGTTCCTTTGTCTCTTCCCACCAGCTGTAGATTTAGAACTCTGAGCCCATTTTGGGAAAGAGCCAGAATTTGACTTTGATGAGGACTTATTGCTACTTCTGCAGTGGTGACTGGGATACCAGACAGTAACACAAGTTTTAAATGAACTTTACTGTGGGGTTTAAATAGGGGACAATGTGCAACTGAGTGTATAATGAAGGAAGAAAATAAAGATGCAGCATATCACATATAATACATGAATTGACTTACAGCAGTGGAACTATCATATCTAATGATGGGATGTAACAAACAATAGAACAATGGTCAAAGGAAATAGGCATGGAATGGCTAGATTGCTGGTTGGTCAACTGAGATTGAAGCCATGGATGTGCACACATTTTTAAGTACCACTGGGAAAACAGTAGAAAATAAAACCTGAATACAACAGATTTCCTAGCAAAATAGACCTCACTGATTTCATGAGATGATTAACCAGCCAAGTATTCTGATTCCCTGCGCTACTTAGGGAATTTCTTCACCGTTTCTAATCCCCCTTCTCAATGATTTTGTGCCATTGATAGCATTTACTAGGGAAAGGGGCAGAGGATGATGATGCTGGAATGCCATCTGGGCACCTTGGCATTTTTGCCATTATTTGTAGGGGATATAATGCAAGGGATTAAAAAACAACAACAATTGCTGGCTTTGATTGGGCTCCTTGGCTTCTCTGCATGTGTTTGCAAGGGAGGAAAGTCTGGGAAATGCATCAATGGCTGGCGTCATCTGCTCTGGGTACCTTTTGCACCTCTGCCAGTACCTGCGAGGGAAGTAACGTGGGAGGTTGCCGTCATAACTTGGATTGCCTGATCCTCCTGGCACTCTTGCTTCCCATTGAAAATGAAGCAATATGGAGATGTAGCAATGTTTGTGCCTCTTGGCACCGTCTCCTGGATTTGCAAGTGAAGCAGGGGGAAAGGGGATGCATCATTGCCATCCACAATTGCCAGTGTTTGCAAGGGAAGCAGTCCAGGGGTTGCAATGATACCCGACTGCCATCTGGGAATCCTGGCATTTTTGCAGGTGTTTGCAAAGTTGGCTTTGGAAAATGTCTCCCCCCTCTCTCCCCCTTGATCAAAGGCTAGAGTTTTGGATGCAAACTCGTGTGTGTGTGTGTGTGTGTGTGTGTGTGTGTGTGTGTGTGTGTGATATAAATAGCTTGTGTTTGCTTCCAAATGGCTTGAATGCTTCTGGAATTTTAACAGTACCAAAGGAACTTTAAATTGCAGCCTTTTCAGGAGAATTGATGCTTCTACAGTTATAAATTGAAAGATTATTAGGTCATCCTGTCCTCTCCATGCTGCATCTGGCTTGCTCCTGACAGCATATTCTCTTGTGTTTTGTCCAGTCTAATTTTCAATCTGAAGTTACAAAGCCAACTCTCTTTCTCTCTCTGATTTTGACATTCAAGGCAGCTGTTCATTGGAGTTTTCGTTTGTGTGTGTTCAGCACAAAAGGAGCCCCATTTTGTTGTTTGCTGTCTGATGACAGCTTTTCTGGGAGAGAAGTGATATCTGCGTCCCACGGTTCATTTGGCTCATACCAAAATTCTGTGTGTAGGTCAGCATATTCTGCCTCTCCCTTTCAGAGCTTGGGAATCCTTGATCCTTAAAAGTGTTCTCCAGCCATTTTCAAAGCTGTTGAGCAGACACTTTTGCAACGACGGGAAGAAGAGCTCCACCATACAGGCCAGTTTTGATGGTCCTAAATAATAGGTGGTGTGGACTGATATATGGTTGAGGCTGATTTGACTTCTGAGTAAGATATGGGAGGATTATCAACAAGGATAGGCAGATAGGTAGGACAATAATAAAGTCTGAGGTTCAAGGAAGTGGTGCAATAATAATTAAAGCCAGAACTGCATCTCAATAAGAGAGATGTTAGTGTATAATTCAGTGCGTTCATCCGATATTCAGTAATTTTATTTTAGTTTGGAACAAACAATGATCTAGCCCTCATGCTTACCCAGTGATTATGAGGAGAGACTTTTTCACTCTCTAGGTTTGTTTCAGTTCTTGGTAGCTTCAGAAGCATGTGTGAACTTACTATGGATATACTGTCTGTGGAGGCATACCTGTCGCTTTTTGGATCCCACTGAAACATTGAGCTGCTATCCCTGCAGTCAGCCATTGTGCAACCACACCCAAGAAAAATATATTAGCCTGTTAAGCCAAATAGGGAGGAGAAAGCAAATCCCTCATGCTGGCATTTGATAAGGAATCAAGCAGTGGAGCTGAAGAAGGGCAAAGCCTGAAGTTGATGGTCAAGGAGAACATCTTCCACCAGCTCCCTGCATGAATCCGGTTGGCTAAGGAGGAACACTTGGGAGGTGGGAGGGAAAGAGGGAATTCAATGTCCTTCTCTCTAAATGGCATCATGGCCTCAAACCTTCATATGCTCAGAAAGAGCACAGGTGTTTTTTTTAATCCACAATGTCCTAGAAATATGATGTCCAACTGCCATCCAGGGGCTTGGAGGCCAAAGCTAAGCACCAAATATAAATAATGAAGCAGTAATAACTTTATCATACATCATGGGAGGGTCCAAGTCCAATCCCTGGTATTTCTAGGTAGAGCTGTGTAAAGACTCCTGCTTGAAACTCTGGAGAGCAGAATGCCAAGCTCTTCTTCCTGCTCCTCTTATTCCCCGCCATTCATCAGCAGGGCCCCAGGCAGGTCGCAGCAATTTACAATTCAGTAATTAAAACATTCAAAACAAGTAACAGTCATCGGATTATGAAAAGCTAGATGGACCAATATTATAAGGCAGCTTCTTACCTTCCTAACATTGCTGTTGCACCAATAAATGCCTGCTCCAAGTGAGCCCCTTACAAAGAATATGGCCACTCATAATGCAGTCTTTTATTTTCTCCCAATCCCAGACCATCTGCATAGTGGTTCATTTTTCATAGATCCCAACAGGGGAGGGAGGCAGATTAGGACCATGTGATCATGTATCCTTAGGGTTTCATTTTCTCCTCTAGGATGGCAAGAGAGCTAGATTTTCAGGCTCTCTTGAGCATAATGACAGGGAACTGGTGCTCCACTATCTAATTTATCTGAAGCATTTTTAAAATACCTTCTATCCACAGAGATACCTGGGTAGTGTATAAGGGGCATGAAAGAAACATTTGTGTTGAAAATGTATAAAGGAAAAAACAAGTGTTAAAAATAACCAAACAAGCAGTTTTGCAAAATGCGGTTGGAGACTTGAAAGGATACATTTCGGTATCAGAACATAATTTTTTGGGAAAGGAAAAGCAGGCTTTATCCACAAGCATGTAACTCACCCATTTCACTTGCCAATTTGATCGCAGCCAAACTCGGTATTGATGAAAGCTGTTGCCATTCCACAGCCTTTGGGATGCAAAATAACTCAGTGGCATTTGTCCAGTTTTCAGGGTATAGGTGTCCAGTTTGAGAAACACACTTTCATTTGTTGTTGGCAGTTGCCCTGAAATGGAAGTTTCCAGCCACAGGGAGCGATTGAGTGACATGTCAGTCTTCAGAAGAAAACCTATTGATATTGTGATTGCCCGACAGATTGGGAAGAACTAGGATGGAACGTCTCCTGGGTGAGATTATCAGTCATCATGTCTGGCAAAGGTTCAGGCCTTTGGCTCCCAGCAGTTTCAGTGAAATGGGCCTTGTGGCTCAAAGAGCTGTTCAACCAGCTGAAGAGAGCTGGAGTTTCAGGCACTCTGTGCCTAGGAAGCAGGCCTGACTCTAAGATGTCTGAATTTCTTACCAATATAATATCTGAAACAGATAAGAGTATCAAACCTGCCCTGCTGAATCAGATGAGTGCTCCATCTTTGCCAAATACATTGGCTATAACTGTACCTCCTTTTGGATATTTTGGAAGCTTTGTATAAAAGCACTCTACTGTGGACTGCAGTTATTGTTATTGTTTCACGTGTAAATGAGTTGAACGCAGAGGCGGAGCTAGCTGCTCTGGCACCTGGAGTGGTGCACATGTGGGGAACCGGGGCGGGGCGAGCGTCCCAGGGGGCGGGATGAGCTGCCCATGGGGGGGGGAGTGAGTCGCCCATGGCGGGCTGCTTCCTGGGCAGGGGGGAGGGAGCCATGCCACTTTGCCAGCAGCTTTCCTCTCTTCCCTCTTCCTTTTGGCGGCTCAGGAGGCTTCCCCCCCCTGAAAGCAGCCTGGGAGTGGGGGGCAACAGTGCACCACCCATCCGTGACTCCCAAGTTTTCCCTGAGCTGTCAAAGTGAAGGGGGAAGGGGGAAAGTCCACCAGCAAGGCGGTGCAGCGGCACAGCTCCCCCCCTCCCCCCAACAGCTCGGGATAGGCTTGGGAGTTGTGGGCAGGCACCACGTAGAATGTCACCCCCTCAGTGATGACACCTGGGGTGGTCCACCCCCACCCTTCCTCTGCCCCTGGTTGAACAGCCAAGGAGTTGAGAAGTTTTGAATAAAATGTGTGGAATTTGGCATTCTGCTTTTCTGAATGTGCCATCTGTGCATTCCAGCTCACCAGACAGAAGAATTCTCCTCCCCACACTTTTTTGTGAGTTCTTCCAGGGCCACCAGATCTATCTTGGGGGGTGTGAGGGAGGGGAGAGGGGAAAGTCCCATTGTGAAAGTGGAAGTCTTTGTGCAGGGCTTCCACTGATAGGCCACATTAAGTGAATCATGCATGCCCATAGTATATAATGCACAAATGTTTTCTAGGATTAGCAGAATCAAAAGAGGGCAGGATTATTAATTTTCCATTGGTTTCCATTGGTTGTTTTACCTCAACTTTCAGAGGCACAATGCTCTGGGAATCACAAGTGGGGAGAATGCTGTTGCACTCATGGGATGCCCACAAGGAGGACTTAACTATCTGGTTAGCCACTGAGAAAACTGCTTGCTAGGCTAGATGGGCTGTGCTTCTGTACCTATCACTGCCACCTTTTTACTGATCCCCAGCCTGTCATACAGAAATCAAACCAATAGGGTGGATCAGAGTTTCATGGTATGGAGACAAAATGATGAGCAAAATGTTAATTTCTATATATCAGGCTAATGTTAAAGGCACCGGAGAAGGGGCATTAAAGAAATATGACAATCCTACCGGCACCTGCTAAAAAATGTCATTTTTTAAACTATAGGAGCCATATCCTTCTATGCATCTGGTCACCCAGCCTAGCCTTATTGTTCAACTAAAGCAGAGCTTTCCAAACTGTGTGTCGTGGCATGCTAGCATATTGGCTGCAGTGTATAGGTATGTCATGCCAACGCTCCCCACGCTCCTCCCAGGATTGGAAAGGGGTTAGTTTAACCTCCAGTTTGCTAGTAAAACTGAATTACTGTGTTGTGAAATGATGCATGTCTAAAAAGTGTGTCACCAACATGAAAAGTTTGGAAAGCTCTGAACTAAAGAGTAAGAGCATCAGAACTCTGGCCATAAGGCATAAAGCCCATTTGCTGTGCTCAAACTCTTCAATTCTTAAATTTAAGCTGGGAGTCTGCACAAAATTCCCATGATCTTCCCCCACTAGAAATCAGGAATATATTCAATTCAGTTCACATTTTAAGTTGAAATGACTTAATTTGCACTTTCCGAAGCAATATGTGGACTGACACACTTCCATCCATCGAAGTCTTCATGTCTCTGAATTTTGTAATGGAATTCTCCAACCAACCAGTGTTTTAAAAATGCACCTATTAGGGGAAAATGTGCATAAAAATGAATATATTAGTTTTAAAAAGCATATAAAAATGCATTGTGTTGGGGAAAATTACTTGCAAAAAAGTACACATTAGTCAAAACTGCACGCAAAAAAATGCTGACAAATTTTAATGAGCATTTACTGCAAATTGCTGCTGAAATATGAAGAGCTAAATTTCAGATTGGAAAAATGAGAAACTGAGAGACTGAAATGGACCGGTCTGTCCATCGCTACTCCCCATTATTGCTTTTGGCTGGCCTACAGCAATGTTTACTCAGCTGTGTGTTATGTAGGCTTCCTTGCCCAATGTGGAATAGCCTGGTTAGGAACTTTGATGAATTTTTCCAACCTTTTCGAAAAGTTTTGCTTCTTTTCCCTAGAGCCTAAGGAGCATGGAAAACACCAGTGAAGTTTCTCTTAGCCCTCCTGCCTGCCACAGTGGAATCACTCCTATGATTGTGATTGTATACTCCATAAATGCAATTTCCTGGGGCCCTGTCCACTGTAGTTTTAAATCTGCCAAGTGATGGAGGCTCATATTACTTTCACAGAGAAATCGTTGCATTTTTGGGTGATATTCAACTGAAACATGCTCCATCCCATCTCATTGCTTATTGTTAGATCCTCTTATGTGATGCCAAACAATTCAGCTTCTTTCTTCGTCCTAATATCTGCAGACTCATTCCATATCCCCACCTTCTTCTTTCTTTAGCCTAGTTAGTCATGTTTGACAATGTTGACTATTATCTCCTAATTCATTTCCTAGCTTTGAGATATAATGCATACATATATGCATAGAACAGAGTTACTGAGGAGTGTTTCACATGCTACAGTTATGAATTTGCTGAAGGTGTTGTCATTTCAAGGCTGAGTCCAGCTATTGGTTCAGCTCATGCATGGGGACTAAAGGTAGAATGCAGCTGCGTCCACTGAGCATTGACCAAAGGGGATGATGCTTTGTACTTTTTGGTATTCCCTGGTGGCAGCAGCAGAAAAAAGAGACAGGTTGTAGCTAGGATGACACCATGCAAGTCTACTGTTAGATAACCAGCAAGTCCCTGAGCAGGACTGCGCAGCAACTTTAGCCCCATGAGCTGCCATCCCTTATGCTTTGGAAGTGCAAAAGTAGGGAGAGAATCCCAAATGTTTGTTGTTTGTTTTGGAGATTTCTTTAATACCTTGTGGCTGCCTTTATACATCATAAAAAGCAATCAATAGAACAAATACAACTTTGTGGAGTTATTTTTTTCTTTTTTGCTTAGCAGTTCATGTTTAATGAAGTAATTACAATAAAATACTTTCAAAATCCAAGATCTAATTAAACTGAATAATAAAACCTCAATTGATCCATTATTTAGATTGGTGAGATGTGAGCAAAAAATAACACTGAGTAAGTTGGTACATTATAGGAGAACCGAAGCTCCCCTTTTTTAAATTCAGGAACTCTTCACTGAAGATTTAAAACTACCCACTCCATTGCTGTTTGTGTGTGAGTGTACACATGCAATAAATGTCTAAATGTTTCCAAAGCAAAAATTTTAATGCAGTAAGTAGTTGCTATGGAAGATCTGGACATTTTCCCTCAATATCTTTCTACTGGGAAAATATGATTGATTTATGTGGCCTGCCAGCCAGCATACCAATCATAACAGTGAGTGCCATAGTTTTAGCTCTGATCTATACTGCATTATTAAATGTTTTTATTCTATGTTATTAGTGATGATAGCTTAAAGTACACTAAAGCATGTGATTTAAAAGTGTGGGGAAATAATAATTTTAAAAATGCTTTACCTGGTGGGAAAAAGAGCAAAATATAGCCACCAGGTGAGTCTCTTTGTCGAAAGTGTTTGATGATAAGGACACCACTACCAAAAAGGCTCTGTCCTGTGATTGCCTGGTGAGTCAGGTAAAGGCAGCAGGAGAAAGGTCTCTGATAACTATCATAATGATCAAGCAGGTATATATCATGCATGTGTACAGAGCACAAAATTCAGTATGGGCCCCTTCAGCTTCCAGTCTACTTCAGAACCCAGGGTCTTTTGCTTTCTAGCTTGTTTTCCATCTTGCTTTCCATCTTCCCTTTTTTGTGGATACAATTGTGGATCAGGAGACCATCACCTTACCTTTTGGTCAACTTTTCAGAGATTCCACCGCCTCCCTCAGTGTCTGTATTCCACCAAACTTGGGTGATTTGCATACTCCATGGACCAACCCTGTGGCTACAGTTCACAATAACCTTTGACTTCTTTGACGCATAACCTTTGACTTCTGGTGGCTATATTACATCCAACACTCATGGGATTGTTGTCACGGATCTCACATATTAAAACATTAATTTTTAGTTATGAAATTCTTTGCACGCACACACACTTTTTCTACACTTTGAAGTAAAAAAAAAATGCACTCATTTTTGTTGTCATGCAGCAGCTTGCCCCTAAAAGATGAGCATGTTAAGCACACATGAGTCAAACTGTGAGATCACTTCCAGCTGAGGCAGAGTATATTTTGCCAGCTGTGCTGTTACAGTTGGCAGCACTGGTGTAAATCGTGCACACAACGGCAACTTGCGAGAAAACAGTTACTGTAAGTACTTGGAAGATATATCCAGTGCTATTTTTCTAGGAAAAGAGGTACTGGAACTCACCCTTGTTCTCTTATAATGGCAATGGTGCCTACCTGAGAGGTGCTAGAACTGAGTTCTGGCTGGAAAAAAACCCTGGCTGTATCACTGCTTCCTTAAACAGATAAGGAAACCATTCTCAAGAGGGTTTTGAAAACCAGTTTTAGGGAGTTGACAGCATTCAATCATTAAAAAAAACAATTCTATGAACTGAAATATGGATGACCTTTTAAATTATCCTTTGGTTGTATGGTCCTATGTGACCACCTGGTGTAGCTCTCCCTAGAGTTGCTTATGAGTACTTGGCTAGATTTTTAGGAAGTCTGGGGAGAGCTACTAAGGGGTAAATCATACAATACAGTACATTCCATAAGTCGTCCCCCCCCCATTTCATTCCTACTCCATTTTTTATAATAGCTATTAACTTTAAAACAGAGGTTTTCAATACTAATTGTGAAACACAAAATCACATACAACTTAAAATCATGTACGTTGTTTCTGAGATTGCCTGATATGGTTATCAGTCCCCTAGTAACTCTTGCTTGCTTGGCCGAGGATTTATTTTGACCATATTCTCAGTGCCGAACCCACAGTAATCCAATCTCCAGGCTCCCCAGTGTGTGTGTTTGTGTGATATGCACATTTTTTTAGAGATGCACATAAAGCATCTTACGTATATATCTAAAGAAGCAAAAACAGCCATACGGACAGAAGACCCATTGAAAGTGATGCACATGCCCAACTTAAGTCTATTAACATCAATGGATCTACTCTGAATAGATGTTAGTTGGCTATAGCCCTATGTGGCAAGAGGTCTAATGAAACGGATGAGTTAAAACATAGTTCACACTTTCTTTGCTGCACTTTCCCCATGTACCACATTACTTATTTATGAATACTATATTGGGTTTTAATTCTCCTAGCTGATAAAGAAAAAAAAATGTGTTCCACTGCCACTTGGTCCCTATGGCTACACTGTGGAAGAAATATATGTGACAACTGTGATGGTGGTTCCAACTAAATGGTTGGGAGCTGAGTTGAGTAATATTCCACCATCCATAGATTGTGCATATTTGTCCCATGTATTATAATATGCACAGAGGGCAAGTATTTGCAACAGAATTATAATAATTCTCCTCCTGATGAAGATCCAAGGTAAAATGATGTTTTGGTTCTTGGTTTTGTTGGAACCAATTTTGGAGTTGTTGTTTTTTTGTCATGTTTTCTATCTATTGGTACCACCTTGCTATGCTGCCTATAGGCCTCTGTACTAAGCTCAAAATTGGCTTTATCATCTATAAGCTAGACAAGGTCTCAGACACTCCTGGGTGGCCCCATACAGTTGAGTGGGTGGAAGAGACTTGAGAGCAGATCCAAGAATAAGACAGTTATCTCCTGCTGTGTTTTAGCCAGCCATGGCATCTTCTTTTGCTGTGATATCCTTGGGCGATAACAGCCAGTTCCCTTTCTTGTCATTGTCAGCCATGAAAAGAGCTGCCATTCCAGAAGACCTCTTAATAGCTCCTACTGATGTTATTAAGATGCCTTTGATGTGCTCCTCTAAACATGAAGTTGCTGAAAATAGCTGCTAAATCTTTAAATCTGGTTTCATGCTTACTTGTTATTGTGATGCTAAGTTTGTTGTTGACATAACTAGCAGATTTGCTTACAACATGTCTGAGGACTAGGATGATAATTATAAAATCATTGCTGTTAACCTAAAATGTGTTATTATCAAGGGTGTGCTCAAATTGTAGCATCCCTCGCTTTGGTATTTTATAAGGGCACAAAATGAGGCAAAGCAACTCCTTTGAAGAAGAAGAAGAAGAAAGTATCCAGATGTGTTGTTCAACCAAAACTCTTGCTGTACATATTTTGTGCAAGTCTTCCAGTGGTCTCCACTGTGGATGTGAGTGGTAAGAAGGGGATGGAGTCATGTATATGTGTGGAATGCAAGGCATTGAATGGTCAGTAGGATGATCAACCCTCACCACTATAAAATAATCCTGTAGATGCACCTCTCTATCTCCTCTGTGAATTGATACTCCTGCCCTGTAACTCTTCACATTCTCTAAATGTTTGACTTTCCATTTAAATCAACGATGGGAAATTTTTACCCCTGTGGAGAACTGTCAGGGAGCACATTACACCAATGAGCAGAGTCACATATATACACACACTCACAGAACTCTTTCAACAAGAAACAGAGGCATGTATTTAATTCTGATTAGCTCCACTCCAGTTTCCCCAATCATTTTAGACGTAGCAGCAGTGGCCGGTGTGGAGGGGGTAGAACTTTGGCATCACCCTCCTGACACTGGCATTGCTGCAGCTTACCTGGACAGGACTGGGTGGAAACTGTGCAGAAATGAGATCAGTGAAGCCAATCCCAGGGACCCACCATTGCATTGTACAGCCTCAGCCTCAGTGCCACCACACCGTTACTGCTACATATACTTTAGTTCTAGAAAGTTTTTATTTTTAAAGAGCTCTATAATACTCCCCATCTGTCCTGACCATGCATAAGGGGGAAAGAGTAAGTCCAGGAGAAACAAATGCAGATAACTGCTGTTCAAAATCTCAGACTCCAAAATGCCATTGCATCTTTTAAATTACTCACATGCAATTGCAAAATTAATGCATACTTCTTTGCATATTTGCAAGGAATAAAGTATCTCCTTGCTGTGACATTTCTCCCTTTTATTTGATATTCTTGCAGAAGGTGCTAAACTTGCACACTATATACAACTTTTTCCTCCCTCCTAAAAGCTTGAAATCCACATTAAAACAATGACTTTTCTTAAAAGCCTATGAAAGAGACAATGAGCCCGAGTTTCCCTTTCAGTATTGTAGTATTTGTATAATATTCTTGGGAAGACAATAATGAAACTCCATTTCCAGAATACATGGCCTGCAACATGGCCTCCCTTCCAGTGCCTCTGAATGCCCATGGATTGGTCTGTGTACACTTTCCCTCTCTTCTCTACCACTTCCATTCATCCAGCAGACTCATCACTTTCTCTTTTACTTCATTTCCATCTGTTGCTCCAGGTGGTAGCTCATCTGGATGAGACTGAACTGTCACTAACACTATTCTTGTCATTACCGATATCAACTTATGCCGGATTTGCTACAGATCAATTTTTGTGGGTTCCAGAAGACATGCAGTAGTGATTATGAGATATGGGACATCTGGACTCAATAAAAAAATTAGGAAATGTGAAATAGAGTTTTATTTTGTATAAAGTAATTGTAGTAATTTGCACTGCCAGATAGTATTCAAAGCATGCAAATGTTATCGTTACTTCATATACGTTTAGGATAAATGGGTAATTGTTTCATTTCCATTGGTTGCAGCTGAAGTGATTTGACAAAGAAATATATATATTCACAATTTCCCCCCAGGGTGCATGTATAACAAAGTAAAATGCCAACAGGGGGAAATGTTTTAGGGGAGAAATATCATTTACCATGTCTGTCTCAATATGAAACAATATGAAGAGAGAAATACCTGGAAGCAAAGGTGTAGGGGGTATGTGTCTCTCTCTCCCCCCCCCCCATTAGAGCTGAGCCAAGATTCCTCTGTATGTTCAGAAACATTTTGCCAGAACACTTTTTTTCCTGATGATTTTTCTGAAATGCTTGGGAAACAGTTTGCTTGTTGCACTCTCTCACCCTCACTCTTCGTTGACTTCATGTGCCCTTACTGATTTCATGGTCCCTAATTGGCTGGAATCACCCATGTGACTAACCTAGGTCTCACTGCTCTTACTCCCAATTGCCTTCATTTGCAGCTAGTGATGTCACCACGTAGCCAAATCATATTAACTATATAGCATTGTCCCATTTTAGTAAGCCTAATTGGATGAAATCACCCATATGACTAGCTAAAGCATAAGCAAGGATGGTGGTGGTGCTGAAACAATAACATATAAGAGAAACAAGTCACAGAAGAGAATCGGGGAAAATATAAATATCCAGATTATGTGTTTTCACACACCAACAATTTATATCTAGTCCACCCCACCCCACTCACAACAATCTTAGCCCAGCGGGCCTTTGAAGAAACTAAGTGGTAACAATCACCCATTCAGTTTTAACTGTTACTATTGTGAATACTCAATAGGAGCTACTGTTAGAACTCCTGTCAGATCCTCCCTTATGGAAAAAATTCAAAGGCACTCAACAGTTCTTACAGCTCAAGTGGTAAAGGAATTGAAATGTTTTGGAAGAGGACAGTATAATGAAGACAAAATTGAGTATATTTACCAGGTTTGCTTATAAAAAAAAAATAGATTTCCATACCAATCTGTCCTCAGAATTTAGAAATAGATTGCCCTAATTCTGTACAGATGTACACAAAAACATGGAAAAATGCAGGTAATTTTGACTGTGTTCATGCTGAAATTGAAATATATACATATTCAGTATCACTCATTATAGTGGGAAAGAGGAGGGGTGATATTGCAAGCTGGATTCTTGTGACATGCTGAAATGTATACAGATGCCAGGGTCTCAAAGTAAAAAAAAGAGAGAGAGATGCTTTCTAGGAAATGCATATTTTGACATCTTAAAAAAAAACACCAAGAGTGGATGTAAGTGGGATGGCGAACATGCTGGCTTGCTGCCAAGTCTCTCTAGAACCAGCTTGCTTGTTTTGTTCACTCTCTAATGCAGTATGAGCTATTTTATCTCTTAACAATGCTGAAGTGCAAGTTGAAGGATATAAGCAAAGACACAGGCAACCATAGAATTGAACAAGGGGTACAAAGTTCACATTTAAGCTAGTCTCTCCACCAAAGAATGATAATCTGTATCAACATGCATACGCACCTTATTAGTCCATGTTTTCCACAGTAGTGCATCTCATATGCATGGGCAAGAAAAGGTCAAGGTACCCCATGCTGGATGAGAAGTATAAACTAGCAGCTTTCATGGGCAAAGAAATAAACAGCGTTTTGGTTTTGGTAATCCACGTCCTTCTTTAAAACTAAAACTAAGCTGCAATGGCATAGGTTTTATGTCACGTTGGCATGAAATGCCATCACTCCCCAAATCTTAGTTCGGTTCTTTTGTGGTTGACTCAGTCAGCAGGAGCAATTGCCACTTCCTCCTCTCTGTCTCCACACACACAGCTTCTGGCACAATACAATAAAATAAAGAGCCCAGGATCCTGCACAATAGGGTGGCATTCTGGTTGAGTAACCCAACATTGTAATGGAGGCTGTGCTGCTTTGCCCCTCCCACCATACAGTGAGCAAGCCCCACTTACCAGTATGTTTGTGCCTATGTTACAGAGGGGAGCACTCTCAAACTTTCCTTTTGAAGTTGATCAGACCACCTCTGTCATTTCCTTGCAGGTATGGCTGCCACCAGTCACATGATGTAGCCTCAGGCCATATTCACAACATACAATGAAAGCTCTCTTCCCACAGCAGTTTAACAATCAATCCCTCTTCATGGGAAATTCTGAGCATTCAGCTCTGAGGGGGATGGATGTCTCCTAACAGCTCTCAGCACCTTTAGCAAACGGCAGCTCCCAACATTCTTCAGGGGAAGCACAACGGTTGAAAGTGGTATCATTGCGCTTTTAATGTATGGTGTGAATGTGGCCTAAGTCTGAGCTCGACTTGTGGTATCTTTAAGTGGGGGGAGAAACAGACCTGACTCAGCTCTTTCTTGCAATTAAGTGGCATTTTCCAGGAACCAGAGCAGCAGGACCCATCACCAGATCCAGAGGGGCCCATGTCTCCACAAACATGACAGGCTCTGAGGAGTAGGGAGCAGTAGGTAGAGCACTCCATGAGGCTGAAGCAGTCAAAGGCTGGGGCTCACAGGTGGGGCTCGCTAGTTCTGGGATGAGGGGTGTGATTCCTCAGATGAAGAAAGCTTGGAACAGGTGAGGTCCACATGCCTCATCAAGCCCAGATGCTGCAATCAGCATGCAGAGTGTAAAAGGGCAGCAGAGCTGAGGAGTGCTGTGTTTGCTCTATGGACCTCAGTGTGAGCGCTTTGGGATCTCTGTGGGACAGTGCTTCGGTTGGGGCTTTGGACATGTGGATTGATCCTGGACTCGCCACCAGGTAGGTCAGGAGTTCAGTGGACACTACCACTGTGCCTTTTCTGCTGTGTTGTGTAATTGCAGGCAAGGGTGCAGTGGCGTTTTTTGCTTATGGTAGCTAAACATCTTGGGCTTCCCTGGTTCCTAGGACATAGACAGTGAGGGTCTCCTTGAAGAAGAGGTACATAGCTTGGGTGTAGTTCTGGATCCTTTGCTATTGCAAAGAGCAGGGTAGCAACATGAGAACAGGCCTTTTCTGCAGCGTCTTCCTATTTGTGGCATGCTCTCCCAAGAGAGGGTTCATATATTGCCTTCATTATGTACCTTTAGGCACCAGGCAAAAATGTTTGTCTTCAACCTTTGGCTAACATCCTATATCTTTTCATATGCATTTCATATAAGGAGAGAGGTCAGCATTTACTTTGCATTTTGCTCTAGTTCTTGGTGCAATCACTATTCAGCTCCTGAATAGCTGCTGGATGTGAGTTAGGCTTAAAGCCAGTGTATGGGTGCTCAGCGAGGGAATGCTTTGATTCTAGTGCCCCTGTAGGCAATTATGAAGTTGGTTGAAATGTATGTGGCAGGAGTGCAAAACTTGTGGTCCTTCAGATGTTTTTGGACTACACTTCCCATCATCCCCAAGCACCATGGCCAATGGCCAAGAATGATAAAGTCCAGTAACACCAGGAAGGTCTCCACCTATTATGCACTGAGTTGAATAGGATCCAAAACACAGCAGTCTGATTGGTCCTAGAACAATAGGATCTGGAATGCAGCAGTCTGATTGGTCCGCAGGAGCCACCCAATCCAACTCCAGGTGGAAGTGAATCCGAAATATGATTGGCCTACAGGGGAATCCTAGAATTGGCCAGTCATGTGGGGCCCATGTGTAAATAATGTATGTAAGGCAGACATTTTGGGAAACTTCTACTCCTCACTACTATGAGCTGAATAAAGAGCATGAAATCCACATTCAACTCAGAGTATATTTCACCGCCCCTACTGTGTGGTGATGGGACGTGGGTGGCGCTGTGGGTAAAACTTCAGTGCCTAGGACTTGCCGATCGTATGGTCGGCGGTTCAAATCCCCGCGGCGGGGTGAGTTCCTGTCCTTCAGTCCCAGCTCCTGCCCACCTAGCAGTTCGAAAGCACTCTTAAGTGCAAGTAGATAAATAGGTACCGCTTTATAGCAGGAAGGTAAATAGAGTTTCCGTGTGCGGCGCTGGTGCTGGCTCGCCAGCTGCAGCTTCGTCACGCTGGCCACGTGACCCGAAAGTGTTTTCGGATGGCGCCGGCTCACGGCCTCTAGAGTGAGATGAGCACGCAACCCTAGAGTCGGACACGACTGGCCCGTATGGGCAGGGGCACCTTTACCTTTACAGTGGTGCCTCGCAAGACAAAATTAATCCGTTCCGTGAGTCTCTTCGTCTTGCGAAGCACAGCTATCAGCGGCTTAGCAGCTTAGCGGCTTAGTGGCTATTAACGGCTTAGCGGCTTTAAGAAAAAGGAAACAAACTCACAAGAACTCACAAGACGTTTCGTCTTGCGAAGCAAGCCCATAGGGAAATTCGTCTTGCGGAACGACTCAAAACCCGGAAAACTCTTTCGTCTTGCGTGTTTTTTGTCTTGCGAGGCATTCGTCTTGCGAGATACCACTGTACCTTACTGTATAGTGATCAAAGTGGGTTAATATGGCACTGGTGTAGAGGGAGGCTCAGAAAATGGACCTGCCCCCACAAATAAAGAAAAGAAGATGGTGACCACATTTGGTACTAGTTGCTAGTTGTCAATGCAAAAGCAAATACGTTGATAGGGTGTAGCTGTAGCAATGGGACATATTGGCTGGGACTAATTCTACCCACTCTATAAAACTGACCAGAATTGCACATGCAATGCAATCTCCCATTTTTGCAGTGCAGCCTCTCATTGAGTACAATGTCTTAGGCAGTCGGATGTTTTACATGGTGTCTCTGAGTGCCTCTTCCTCACTTGCCAGTGCACTTTAGCTGCAGAGCCTGTTTTGTGACTGTTAGCTGAAAGTGTGGCAGGGAGCAGGATTAAATTCATTACAGTATTAAATAAATCAGGTGGAATTAGCTCTCAGCAGAAAACAGCAGCTGGCTTTTGCAATGTTGTGACAGGCTCTACCAATTATGCAATGCAAATAGAATCCATCTGACTTCCACAGGCTCCTGGGCCATGACGGGTCTTGAAAGCCTGTTTGGCAACTTCCTTTGATCTTGTCCCACATGTTTTCCCTCCCACCGAGTGGGTGAGAGCTGATCACCTCTGTCAGACCACCACTTTCCTAATACAGCTGTTCCCCTCTGCCAAAGTGGAAGTTATCTTGGGCCTCCCAGAACCTATATGCACATGCATGGCCTAGAGAGGGAAGGCAGGCCTGAACTTTGCTCTCATTAATGGAGCCAGCTGTTGCTTTAACAAATAGCCATCTTGTATATATACATGCTTACAGGAGGAAATGAGGCCATGGTAACAGAACCATGGGCACCCACTCTAATTACCCAGTAAGGTTAAATTGAGTCTATCTATATGTGTGTGTGCATGGAAGATTGATATCTTTTGGATGCTATTAACTAAGGGAGCGAGAGGTGCCTCTTACTGTGTGGGGAGAGGGGGAGAATATTAGGCAGGAACAGCTTTTTGCTATGGTACTGTAGGCAGGGCAAGGTTACTCTGAAATAAAATTTGAGCATGAAGGTTATTGCCTTGTAAACAAAGACAAAAGTAGCTCGGGAAGCATGAACTTCAGAAAGAGAGAGGTCTTCCCTGCTCAGATGGTAACAGCAGAATTGTTTGTTGAGCGCTGTACTTCACAGAGAGCAGAAGAGCTGTGTGATTAAAGGGGATTTGTTAGAGAAAAGCTCTTGTTTGCAGGTTAGAGAGCTCTTGTTTGCAGGCTAGGACTCTTGTCCAGGACTGTGCATGAGGTGGAGTCTTTGCTACTGACTTTCTGGTATTTCTTGAAGTCTTCTGCCTGAAACCTTGGAGAGCCACTGCCAGTCATTGTGGACAATGCTGTGCTTGATGGTCTGATTTCCTATTTTCCACTTGCCACCCAGAAGAGAAGCAGGAAATATACTTGTGAACAAAAGGTGCTTCAGACTGTGCTCCATTTCCATCTTGGTTGTAGAGAAAATATGAAGATGTTTTACTTTAGTCCTTATGTAAGGTGAGTTATCAACAATGTATGGTTTAGGTCAGGGGTCAGCAACCTTTTCCAGCCGTGGGCCGGTCCACCATCCCTCAGACCTTGTGGTGGGCTGGAATATATTTTTTGGGGGGTGAGGAATGAACGAATTCCTATGCCCCACAAATAACCTAGAGATGCATTTTAAATAAAAGGACACATTCTTCTAATGTAAAAGCATGCTGATTCCCGGACCGTTCATGGGCCAGATTGAGAAGGTGATTGGGCTGCATCTGGCCCCCGGGCCTTAGGTTGCCTAGCTCTGGTTTAGGTTGAAATTGGAGTTCTTCAAACATACCATGAGGACACCATGACAGTTCAGATCTAGCACATTAATTCTATTCCCAGTTCATTTAGACTTGGCTTGCCCAGCCATTCACCTCCCCTTTGCAAGCTGACATAAACCTTCCTTTTAGAAGAAAAAACTACAGCTTTGAAGCATATTGAAGGTTGTTGGGGGTTTTTTCCAGGTGAGAATGAATTAAATCCATTCCAAGCTTGCTAGGAATCAGTTTTGCTTAGAGCAAAATCCAGATCCAATTTTCTGTTATCTTTATGATAGAAGCTTGGCACAATGTAAAAGGAAGAAAAGATAAATGCGGTATCTGAAGCTACACTAGTTTGGCTCATACTCGGAACAGGATGTTCAGTCAAATCTAACCCTAGGAGACCTGAAAATCCTACTTGGAAGTAACAATAATAATCTGCTTAGCACAATAAAGTTCCATTTAAATAACCATTAATCATGAAATAACTACCTGTACATTTTATTCAATCTATATTTACAAGTTTAAGGAGTGGAGTAGAACCACGTTCTCACGTCACTTGAGAAGTGAAGTCATAGGTTGGTACCTAGACATCTTAATAGGTACGGTATGTAGGTAGATGTAGACAATCCTACCTCCTTGTAGACAATCCTACATATAGTTGTGCATATATGAGTTGAAATGTTACACATAGAAGTGATCACAATAATTCAGAAGTATTGGACAGATGCATGTTCGCTTGAAATTTATATTTTCAATAGATGATAAATCAAGTCATAGTTCTAAAAACTTAGCTAGCTGTTTATTGGTAGCTCCAGTAATGGTGGGTGAGTTGCCATTGCTCACCAGGAGAGGTTGAGGCACAGTGCTAGAAATCCAGCCATCCTGTCATACACTATATCACCCTCACCGCTGCCTCCTCTTCCAGCAGGGAGATCACGTAACCTGCTCCTTACTACCACCTGCTTGCTACTGGGTAGTTCTTCTATACTGAATTAACATATATTGTTACCACATTGCATATCCTATCATAACATTCTGATATTTTTTTTAACTATGCAAATTGTCACAGCAATTATCAGATGTCTTACTACTTCCAAATCATCGTTGGGATTTTTGAAGTATCCTGTTAATAATAGTTTTGGTTCTAATGCTAGTAAATGTCCAGTCATTTCCTCTGTTTTATCTCAAATTAATATCCCAAATGTTTAAATTATTGAACAACTCTTGAATATATATGCATAAATTCTGCACATAAAATTAATATGTGTAATTATTTCAAGATATAGAAATTCATTTGAAGCTCACCAATGTCCAATTTCATACTTCTAAATTAATTCAGATAATTTTGGAGATATAAAACCAATGGCTTTCATCTTTTACTTAATGTTCCTGTTAACAGCTTGGTAATATCTTAATTTTATTTCTTATATTTGTCTTTTTATTTGTCTTTAATATATAACTTTTCTACTGTTTATTTGCTGACTATTCAGATGAATTGTTTTGCCTTATGCCCTGTGTCTTGTTTAGTTAAAGAGGAGAGTGATAAAGGTACAGTACGTATTTGGTCTGGAGACATGTTTGATTTTAAACATGTTATATGTGGACCCACTTCATCCCTTGTGAGAAATTATAATGACTGGAAGTGTTTCTGAATCCTTAGAAATTTCCCACCCAAGCAGGAAACCTTTTAGTTGTGCATAGGAACTGGCGGGGTTCAAACAGTGTTCAGACCTCAATGACTTCAACATGAGACATTTAAGGAATTGGAAAGTCTCTGATTAAACTGTGAAATCGGGAAATCACCAATCACTCTCATTATTGGGGTTGTTTCTCTGCCTGTCTTTAACTATTGTAAATTGTAAATTTTGGTTTATGCCAATGTGAGGTATTCCCTGGTGATTAACAGTCACCTGAATGGGTGTGCATGAGTGAGATGAAACAAATTAGGTTTCATAGTGTGCACCACCTTGATATATTTTACAACCAAGTGGTATAGAAAAATTCTTCTTTGAACAAATAAACTATGAAACTTCATCATATAAAGAGTCTGAGATGTTGACTTCATCTGTTTGGGAATATCTGCAATAGAAGAGCGGGCATTTCAAAAGAGAGATGTTTTCATTCTATGAAACCAGACAGAGAAATAAATTAAGAGGCAGGAGAGGGGGGGGAGGAGAGAGAGAGCATAGAGAGCAAAACTAGCATTCCAGGGATGGTAGAAAAGAGGAACCAAAGAATAATTGAAATATACAGGTGAGACCTCCTACAACACAATATATGGAGTGCTCCTCTTCATAACTGGTTAGCTGGCATCCTATCTTCTAGGATACGTAATTCCATTCTATATTCCCTAGGTCCCCAACAGTTAATCAACATTCTTTTTCCATGGCCAATCCTCGGTTCACCTTGTGTTGAGTTCTGGGTGGTGGTAGGTGTACTTCTGCAAACCTAGGGGTGCCCCAAGTGTGCTGATACTGTCATATTGTGCCTGGATGATGCTGTTCTAGTGATATAAAGACCAGAATTCAGATACTGGTTTTACTGTGTACCGTAGGCTCAGTTGGTTAGAGCATGGTACAAATAAAGCCAAGGTTGTGGGTTCAGTCCTCATACAAGCCAGCTGCATATTCCTGCATTGCTGGGCATTGGACTAGATGATTCTCAGGGTCCCTTCCAACTCTACATTTCTATGGTTCTATATATTAAGTCAGAAAAACAGGGTGGTTTGGGGTGTGTTGTGCCGCTGGTGAATCTGTGATGGAGTAGGACCTTGAGCTATGGTTTTAGTATTATTATTTCCCATGACCCAGAAGAATGCACAAATAAAATCAATTAATGGGCCTTGAAGAAGAATCGCTTTAAACTGTTCAATTAAACCCTGTAATGCAGAGAAGGAAAAGTGAGGGGGATGAGGATGCGGCGGGGTGGGGGCGACAATAAATACATCTTAAATAATGGACTTGTCTGAGTTGCCTGGGCCCCGACATGCACCATTACTGACAGATCGAATCACACTTACATTAACACCATAATCTTATAGACTCCACAGGCTGTAAAAAAGGGATTTACTTTAATCAGGTTATGGCTGAATTTGAGCAGTACTACAAGTGAAATAAAACATGACCTCTTCCCTCCTTTTGATTTTCCTTTCCTCAATTTGCCACCTGCTAACAGTTCTTTTTTAGAAGTGGCAGCGATCCACCAGGGTTATGTCATTGGGTGCTCTTTTTATTGTGTCCAAAAAGATTAGAATGAGCATTGGTCCCCAACTCTCGATCTTCCCATCCTTCTTCCATGACAATGTTCCACTGATAAGCTGATATGAAGGGTTCTTTCCTAATGTTCTCTGCCAGCAACAGCTTTACAGCCCCGACTACAGGTTGTCCTTCCTCTCCTTGCTCTTGGCTACCATGCTTGTAGCTTTCACTCAACCACAATGTAAATGGGAAAAGGGAGGAAGGCTACAGGAGCCCAAGCATGATTTATAGCCATTAAGGAAACCAGGAAGTCTATAAATCTACAAGGTGTCAGAATAATCTTTTCTCACTGGGTTCTCCCCCCCTCCCCGGCCCCATTCTTCTTCATACTTCGGCTTGTCCAATTTATCACATGGCACCAACTCAATATGGTGTCGTCCCCCCCTCCTTCTGTTCCTTTTCCTGGCTGCTTCAGATGCAGGGAGGGAAGAAAGCCAATGAGTGCTGTTTTGTTCTGCCATTCTTCTTTCTGGCATTCATTGTTGTTCATGTTGGTGCATCGTATACTAGCAATATCTATTCAGGGAAGCCTTTAACTTAAGGGCACAGACAATAAGAGATCAGCTGACTCTGGTGTGGGGTCTACTGCCCACAAGTGAGTTATAATAATCTATTGTAGCATAGGTTGATTGAAACCAAGAGAATCCCTCTGAGCTGAATGTTATTATCAAATGCCTCTTGCCAGTCACATTTGCTGTAGCTTCTTAGAGGATATACCAATCAAAAATTGAAACATTTTATCTGTCTTCAACATTAGCAACAGTAGCAGGATTCTCCTAGATTCACTCGGAAACAACTAAGTCCAGTGCCACCTAGTGAATAAACTATAAAACACTATCCACACAACTACCTTGTAGATCTCCGTGTTTGTATGATTCTACACAAGCAACGTTTCTGATTCTCCTTCAGTTGGATTATTCCAACCAGTTATGTAGTAGAATCAACTGTATTCCAGATCCTTCAGGCGAGTTACTTTGCAGTTTCAGAAGTCTCCACTGCTTTTACAAAATGGGGATTCCATGTGACTACTTTCTAGGTATGAAGTCTTGGCAACAGCCAAATGGCCCAGGGACGCTTCTGATGTTCAAATTTTTTTGCCTACCGATTATAAAACCACCATGGAGTTGTTACTGAATTGGAAAGATTGCAATGGGAGTAGGGTCTTGAGGTTCCCTCTGATTCATAGATCTCTCACAACTCTATCTGATACTTCTGACAAAGACCTGGATCGTGGGCTGCTCTTCCACTATCTCTTTAAGCCAAGAGTCAGAATGTAGTGTCAGAGTTGTTCCTAGATTATGATACTGCAAATTATATTGTGCGTGGAAGTGACAGTGGACAAATGGAAGAGGGAGCATAGATTGGTAGCGAGGTGCATGTAGAGGCAGCGTTCGAAACTTCAATAGTAATGGGCGCATTCTGCGATAGAGAATTTTATTATTGGGAGCATTTTCCGAACTCTTGTCGCAGTACACTGCGCCTAAGATTTCAATTTAAATTGCCACTGCTGGCGCCGAGGGCGTAGGAGGAGAAATTCCTCCTAGCCAGCCCTACGTTAAAGAGCACGTGTGCTGAAGCGGGACTTCAAGGAGAGCCCCCTCTCTGCTTCCTACCTGCCCGGTCTGTAAAGAGACGGTGGGCGTGGGGAAGAGGGATCCTGCAGCTGCTGCCTGCTCCTCCTCCTATTCTCCCTCCCTCGGTCAGGCGAAGCTTTCCCCCTCGTTCGGCAACGCTGGGTCAGGGAAAGAACGCGAGGCTTCGCCTGAAAGAGAGGGGGAGAAGAGGAGGAGGTGGTCGCACCGGGATCGCTCCTGCACCTGCTGCTGCCTTGGGAAGCGAGAGGGTCGTGGGGTGTTTTGGCAGCCACGCCGCCGCCAAAGTACCGAAGCTACAGGAGCAGTTCAAGAAGTTTGAGCAGCAGAACGAGCAGCTCCAAGCATCCTACTGTCCCCCGAAGCCCTAGACGTGCCTCTTTTGCTGCCGGGATCTGCCGGGCACGGCGGCACAGACGCGACTAGAAATTGCGCTTCAGCGCCCCACAAGCCCGATGTAACGCCTTGCTTTTCTTTCCCGGATTCAAACGCTGAGTAGAGGCCTGGAAGCCACAGAGGGCTCCATCCCAGGTACTCTTGTGCCCACAGCAAAGCCTGACAGATGCAGATGTCCCTGATGAACACTGAACTGGAGCCAGAGTAGTCTGCAACGTGCGTACATTTCGCTTTCTGTTGCAACTTAAGCATCTCAAAGGGTGGGCTAGACTACAGACGGAGGAGGAGTGATGAAGCTGAGGAGGTGGAGAATAGTGGAGAGAAAAAAGAGAGGAAGAAAAAGAAAAATGCTGAACGGAATAGGAATTGAACAGCTAGATGTATATGCTCATAGCAAAGAAAGATGGACAGAAGAGATGCAGCTAGATGCCTATGCTAGAACAGACAATAGTAGAAAGCACAGCACAGTGTGTGTTTGCACGCACACAAAGCCCTTGGCCATACAATTTACTTTAAAAACTTTCCAAGTTTTACAGCTCCCTAGGGATAGTGTAATAGAAAAGGGCTTTTAACTGCTATTTCTGACTCCCCCGCCCCCATTTTTCCTTTGGGGATGTCTCAGAGGGATGATTTATTGTCTAATGTATTTAAAGTGACATGGGCAATTTTGAAAAGCTTGCCGCAGTGATGGCAGCAGTCGGTTCCAAGTACCCTGTGTCAGTGACACAGAGCACTCCAATTTATACGCAGTCATAGAATCATAGAATTGTAGAGCTGAAAGGGACTCTGGAAGTTGTCTAGTCCAACCCCTGCAAAGCAGGACTCCCAACTAAAGCAGCCATGACAGATGGCCACCCAGCCTCCAATGAAGGAGACTCCACCAGCTTCCAAGGGAGTCCATTCCACTGTCAAACAACCCTGAATATAAAGAACACACACCTATCGGTTTGCACTACATCATGGAAATTTTGGTATTAATGATACAGAACAACTTTATTGTGCTGCACATGACTACATTTGTAAGAATTCGCAAATAAGGTTCAGGTATTGTAAAAACGCACTAAAGTGGTAAAATGAACACAACTGCAGAAATATAAATGACAATTGTGATAGTATCCTAACTATGGGTGAACACATGGTGAATTTGCTCAAAACATTGAGGTTATCTGCAGTTCAGTCCAAATCCCTTTTCTTATTAATTTTCCATGTAGCATATCTCACTCTTCTTTTGGCAATATTATCCTAAGGGTTGCCAGATCTCAGTACCGGGAAATATTTCTTGGTCCTGAATCTGCATTTTTCCTCCATTTTCCAGTTATGCCCCATCGTCATCACACAGCTCATTTGGCTTCCATAAAAGCCACACACATGCAGATGGGGAATCTCGACCCTTTTCATTGCCGTTCCGCCAAGCCACATACATTTAATTATTTTAATCTCCCTCATATGTCAACCCTTTGAAACCCTTAATCATTTTTGCTGCTCTCCACTGAATTCCCTCTGCTCTTCAACATCTTGTTGCATATGCACATTGCCCAGAAGGCAGTGTTCCAGTTGCCATCTTGCCAGATCTGCAGAGGGGGACATCACCTTTTCACTTCATAAATTTGCAATTGAATGATTCTGTCCACGAAGCCCCAGATTGCCTATCAGTCTTTCATGTCTTACACTGAAAAGGTTCCAGTGCTTGAACTGGTTGGTGTGGGCTTGATTATTGGAATAAGAGGATTGCGGCAAAGGGGATAGTCAAAGCTATGACAAAATACAGGGGAAAATATAACACCCCCTTAAGTATTTTTCACTATTAATTCAATATTCTAAGCTTGCTGTTAATGTGCTGTTTTAGAACTCCCACTAGCTTTATTCTCCCCACCCACCAAAAAAACCCTATAACAGTTTCCGGTTATTTAATTTTTCTCCTCCAGATTTACATTACTTACATTATTTATTTACAATAACTTACTAGATTTACAATAATTTACATTACTTTAAGACGGATCTCATTTTCTTGCCAGCTCCTATATATAAACCTCCTACTGGAATTCATACCAGACACTATATAATGGAAGGATTGTTTCAAATTACTATTACAGTGGAACCTTGGTTTTCAAACGTAATCTGTTCCGGAAGTCCGAAACATTTGAAAACCAAGGATCAAAGGGCTGTCGGCAAAGTGAATGGAGAAGATTGAGAAACACACCTTGGAAACCGTTTGACTTCCAAGGTGCGTTTGAAAACCAAAACATTTACTTCTGGATTTTTGGCGTTCAGCTTCCGAAACGTTCAGCAGCCTAGACATTCAAAAAATGAGGTTCCACTGTAGTATTATTATTATTATTATTATTGGTAGTGGTAGCAGCAGCAGCAGCAGTAGTCAGAGATCATCTCTCCCTTCTCAGCCATGCATGCTGCTCTCATGAAGCCAACAGACGGCTGGATGCATCTAGTCTCTCCAGAAGTGGCAAGGGGAGGTCTCCTCTGACCTGCCCAGCAGCAGCAGCCACTACTGGAATGCTCTGCTAAGCCAAGTGTTAATGCTAAGCACGCTTGGCTGTTTTGCATGTTCTGAGCACTGCCGAATGCTTCCTCCCATAATCAGTTTGAGCATTGCTGCTTCCCCTAATCACCCCCTGCACTTAATTGACCAATAGAGCTAGACATATGGAGGATTGAATCACAAACCCAAATCAGCAGTTGTCAGAAGAAATTAACTCAAACAGGAAGCAGCAAAACACTTGGTTTCTCTCCTCCTCACTCACTGATGAAAGCAATGATTATTAATATCCCCAGCTGTGCAGGAAGGCAGATGCCAAGAGTACTGGGGGGTGAGGTCTTTTCCCATCTCCCTTTTTGCCTGATGTCTCAAAATCCAGCTATAGCTTCTGGCTGACCAAACTGGTGGGTGGAAGTGCCTTCAGGGTGGGCTCTGAAAATAGACTTTGTGATGAAAATAGGGTTTTTGCAATCTGGACAGTGGACACTGTAAATTGCTGGTTGAATGGGAGAAATGGTGGGCCTCCCCTCTAGCCTTTCACTTCTGTTCTCAATATGATTGCTGTCTCTGACCCCTTCCCTAACCTGCTGTGTGGTGCACCAGAATACTTGCTTGCATGGTAGTTAAGAGATGGGTGGTAGATCATCAACAGGACTACAGAGACAATGCCGACAAGAAGCTCTAGCTGAGCCATGGATGTCTTTTCTTCTTTTGAGAAAAATCAAACACATGAGAGAGAGAATTCCTGCCTTCCCCAGCTGGAAAGGGCTTGGAAGTGTCAATTTCATTAAGCAGAGTTTGCACAGTCCTTATCTAGCAAGCTCCCCCTGCAGGCATGAGTGGGTTCCCCACCTTCCTCAGGTAGGCTTTCCTTTTCTTCACAATCATGCTCCCCAAGGACTCCCCAACGACACAGTGCTCTGGAGTGACACTGCACAGGTGTCAACGGTGGGTCCTCCTGGACTACTGGGGCCCCAGCAGCTTTTCAAGGATGCCGGGCTCTGACAACAGCCCTGGAGTGAGGTTTCCTGAACTGCAGGATTTCCTCCCATCACTAGTTACAAAACTTGGTCTGTTTTCCCGTGTTAATGTATCTCAAGTTTGGTCGTAAGATAGCGGCTCTTTGCTAATGTGCCATGAAATATGAACGTTTTATCAGAAAATAAGCAAATGCTTAACATTAAAAAATACAGCCCCAGGGAACTTAAATATGCATATGATTGGCTTCAGTCTTAAGGTTCATTTTCTTCCCCTGAAAATAGGTGTTTTCTTCTTCTTAGCTCGGCTTAAAATGGCTATTTTAAAGGAATCGGTGTTTGAGCCTCGTAGATGGGCAATGTATATATGAAAATTCAAATTTCCTGATTTCAGTGGAGCTTGAACCCAGGTGGCATGTGGAAACTCATCCAGTTTAAACTGCCCAGTTAATTTTAGCCAGCAACAACAACAAAAACAGCCAAAAAAGAGTCAAAAATCAAAAATCCATGTCAAGTAAAGTTATTTGTTTTAGCTCCTGAGTGGACATTTGAGTAGATAGCATGTGACAGGCAGCCCCAAGTCACCCGTTCCTAGCATTTGTTCAGGTCACATGTTCCTTCATCAGGTTCCAAATATTACTATGCCTGACCTGTACACTTTGCAGTACATGCTACAAATCTGTGGTGTTTACATGAAAGAGAGAAGAGGTTCTCAGCCTGTTGGATTCTGGTCCCCGCACCAGGTTTTGCATTTCCACAAAGTGACAGGCTCATGCAGTCCTTACTACCAGCTGGCCATATTACGAAACACAAGACTGTGCCAGGGATCCATCATTTAGCTAAGAACTGTCTGCAGCAGTGGAGGGCATAAATTAAGGCTTTGAGGTATGCTTTTATTTTTATACAAGAAATGAGGTCCACTAACTGGAGCCAGAAACAAAGTAGAGGTTCAGCAGGATTAACATATGCTAGGAAGAATTAAGTTAACAGGGTGCCTCTGAGCCCATGCTCATCCCAGGAATCTGTGCTCAGTAGCAGTACCAGACTCAATGGATCATTTCACGCAAAAGTCCACTCCTGAATTCTTCCCAAGTATTATTTTTCAGTAACATTTTTTGAGGGATGGTTGTTGTTGTTAGATAATTGGGAGTCAGAAATCTCTGCTGATGTACTTCAAATCCCCCAGAAATCTCTCCATAGACCCCAGCCTTCTTTCTGCCCACCCTTGGGCAGTGGCTGTGCAGACTTTGAGGCAGAAACATTTCCCAGATCTATGTGGAGATGCCAGGAATTGAACCTGAGACCTCTTGCATATAAACAAATGTGCTCTGCTACTTGAGTGACAGACCTTCCTCATGAGTTACATCTAAGAGCAAACTCTGCCAGCTTTGTGATGAACACTCCCCCTGACTTTACAGGATCATCATTCACAGATTTGCCAGATGAAGACAGAATAGTCTTAGATAGGACAGCCATAGGTTCAAATCTTGTACCTAGTCTATCAGACCCAAACTAACAATCTGGCCCAATGACTTTACTCTCCATCTATCTGGGAGCAGTGACTAGAACACACGCATAATAGCCTACAATTACACTGGAGCAACAATGTCATGTTAAGCAATTATATAGAGTAATATCTGGCTTAGTTGTTATACAGTGTATTATCTGGCTTAATCGATTGGTTTCAGTGGGTCTTCTGTGAGTATGAGGTAGCCAGTTGCATCCGTAGTAGTACAATTGCTTTTTCTATCAATAAGGGCCAGTGTTTCAGGGGAAAGTTTGGTACTTGGGTCACAGGTCTTGAAACACAGTGCTGGAAACCTTCTCCTTTAGGAAAGGGCTGGGAAGCAAAGGTCCCCATGTTCAGTTCCTGGAATCTTGAGGAAGGGCTGGGGGTGACCTTTGTCTGAGGAGCCACCACCAGACAGCATAGGCTGAGCTAGATAGTGTGACTCCTCTGTTTTTCTCCTCTGCAGATTCCTCTGTTTTTCACATTTGACTATTGTGATAAGAGTGGAGTGATTGTGACTTTGTTCTTCCCCTAAAAGCTGCCACAACACAAACTGGATAAAAGTGGCAAAATCCAGCCAATTTGCAATTCTAATCTCTGATTCTCAAGCTGGAAAAGGAGTCTTAAAAGACTCCCTTTTTTGTCAAACTGTGCATGGAACAGGCTAGTAATGGAGTTAGAAAAATTGGTGCCTCCTGTTTACTTTGTTTCTAGTGAGAGGAGCAGGGGCACATTAAACAAAAGTGAGAGAGTCCATTTAGAACTGATAAATATGATCAGTGGGAGGGAAAGTACTTAACCAATGGAATTCACTGTAACAAGCAAGGACTGACACTATGAATTTACCAGAATTACATGCATGATTTTTAAATTCCAGGAGCATCATCCGAAGGTATGTCAAATGAGATTCAAATTCAAATATATGTAATTTTGTATTCGGAGAATAAACAATAGAAGCAGCAGGAAATACATTTGTGGGCCAGTTATATTTCCATCTTCCAGACTAGGGTTGCTTGCCCTTTCTTGTGGTGTATCTGGCTCTGGCAGTAGAGAGAACTCTATTTCATCTAGCATTGTAACTCTTGCAGGGCTTCTTCCTGTATACAGAGCTCTCTCCAAACAAGCTTCTGGGAGCTTCTGCTAAAAGCTAGATTTAAAAGGGGATTTTTTTTTTTTAAAAAAATGCTGTTTGCAGATACTGGGCAATAATACTCTGAAGCTCTTCTATATATAAGCTCATACGACAATCAGAGTTGTGAAAGGGAGGGCCAAACTACTCATTACACTCAAATGCATGTAATTGTAGCCAGTGACACTTCTTGTACAGGAAGAAGCTAGTTGTGGAGATGGTTTAGAGAGCAGGGAAGCAGCAGGAAGGGACAGGGCTAAGCACTCTCTCCCCACTACATCTCTGCTGTAGCTCATACACACCAGAACTGGATTTTTCCACAAGCAAAAAATATTGCTGGACTGGACTAGCTGAGCTTAGTGGTGGACCATTTGTTTGAAATGGTGCTCCAGAAGGTCATAACCACAGCCCAAAGGATTATTGGTCATCCTCTCCCATCTTTGGAAGAACTGTACGGTTCCCGTTGTCTTAGGAAAGCAAATAACATCCTGCAGGATTCATCTCACCCGGGACATGGTCTGTTTGCACTACTGCCTTCTGGCAGGAGATATAGAAACATCAAGTCAAAGACAAATAGACTGAAAAACAGTTTCTATCCAAGAGCTGTGGCCTTTTTAAATGCTGTAACTCGATAGTGTGACCTGGGAGTTTGATGGGTGTGGTGTGGGTGTGGCTGGAATGTGGTTTGTTTGGTTGTTGTTGTTGTTTTGCTTTTGTTGTTTTAAGGGATGGCATCCAATTTCGTTGCACTTTGTGCAATGTTGCACTTGTGTAATGACAATAAAGAATCTATTCTATTCTATTCTAAATGCAGAAGGAGAGAGGTTCCAGATTCAATCCCTAGCATCTTCAGATAGGGCTGGGGAGATTTCCTTCCTCGAAGCCTGGAGAGCTGCTGGTAGTCAGTGTGGGCAATACTGACTAGATGGATCAATGGGCTAGCTCAGTGTAAGGCAGCTTCCTTAAGTTCTTGTGCACATGTTTTCCCCATAATGTACATTCTACCTAAGAGAAGGGTGCTCTTTTCATTTTGTGCTGAGAATTAGCACACATGAAGACCTGAGAGCAGGAAAGCAACATGGCAACTGCCTTCCTGAACTGTAGAAGCAGGCTCATTACGTTTCATAGGCTGCCACAAACACAGCGGCAAATGTTGGGACATGTGACTAGCATAGCCACAGGGGATGCAATAAACCAAGATTAATTGTCACAACAGCATTTCTCCATCCAGTAACAGGGTTTCTGAGTTAGGCTTTCTGAGCATAACTGTCTGCAGATGGATTTGCCGGGGTCAGTTCAAGGGACTCTTGGCAAAGATAATTTTCAGAGGCAAACCTCCATGCAATTACATACAACAAAACTCAGAAATGTTGCATTATACAAGGAGATTTCATTTTTTAAAAAAATACCCAAAGAAAAGAAGAAGAAATCACAAAACTGTCACAGATCAAATGTAACCCATCAAAATGAGCTGAACTTCCCAGCACTTACTGGGCTATGATTAAATTTCTATTCTTATAGTTTAAGCTGTTCTGGAGGTCTGCTGTTAATAGCCTTCCTTTGTTGGAAGGAACGTCCAAGCCTCCAGTCCCTTAAAAAAACTTATGTCAATAGTTTTTGTGACTTCAAATAGTTTAGGACCTGGCAGAATGCATACAGCAACTCTGTGACTGTTTGTCTCCCACCCACTTCACAGGTGAATCTTTTATATTGGGAAGCTAAAATGCACACAGCTTTCCAACATACAGTGGTAGCTTGGATTACAGATGCTTCAGGTTACAGACTCCACTAACTCGGAAGTAGTACCTCGGGTTAAGAACTTTGCTTCAGGATGAGAACAGAAATCACGTGGCCCTGGCATGGCAACAGCGGGAGGCCCCATTAGCTAAAGTGGTGCTTCAGGTTAAGAACAGTTTCAGGTTAAGAACGGACCTCCAGAATGAATTAAGTTCTTAACCTGAGGTACCACTGTATAGGGAAAGATTGGGACAAAGAGCAGTTTCCTAACGTTCATTTAGTAGTGCTGCTGGATATTACCAAGTAGTTTCATTTGAAGTTGGAGCAATTCCATATAAAGAAAGGTTGCAAAGTTTGGGACATTTTACTTTAGAGAAAAGGTGGGAAAGACATGGAAGAAGTGCATAAAACCATGTGTGGCATGGAGAAATCGGATAGAGAAAATCTTTATTCTAACACTAGAACTCGTGCACATCCAGTGAAGCCGACTGTTGGAAGATTTGGGACAGATTTTTATCTGTCCTCCTTCATGCAGTGCATAGTTCAGCTAAGGGAATTGCTCCCACGGGAGCAGAATCCTCCTACAGGGGAGAATATTCTCGTGCTTGGTGCTGCTTGCTGATTTCCCACAGTCAACTGGTTGACCACTCTGAGAACTGGATGATGGACTTAGATGGGGCATTGGGCTAATCCAGCAGGCTGTTCTTATGTTCTTCAGACCACTGGTCCCTCTAGCTCAGTATTGCCTGCCTTTAATGGCAGTGGTTCTGCATGTCATCTGACCTCACTGTGACATCAGGTGGATGATCTTGTCCACCTGCAAGTTTGACCCATGGTGAGTGGGTATGTAAATCTGCCCTGCCAGCTGGATCCAATTTCCCCACTCATGGGTTAGGGGCAGGGAGCAGAAGCAAACTGAATCCCTTCAGCGTTGAGACTTGATTGTGGATAAGATCCAAGAAATCCATACATGCAAAGGAGAATCCTGTCACTAGAACCTGTGGGTCACGTATCCGTCCCTTTGGCAGTTGCTTAACTTCTGTGCTGATCAGCAGAATGCAAGCGCTGGCTGGGCTGTCACTGAAAACAAAATATCAATTGAATCCAGCCCACTAGGTAATAGTCAAAATTACAGGTTGCGCAGTGAGATAATCCAGTCCTTTTATATTCTTTATGTAGCAGCGGTCATTACAGTAGCATTTGATCATTTGCACGCTGTGCTTTTCATCTGAGATCTATTAGAAAAAGGTGGGTGGAATATCTGCAATATCATCTTCCCCTCTTTTCTGTGGGAGTAAAAGAGGCAGGGCTTGTTTATCAATGGCAGACTGGAGTCTTCCCCCTAGTTTATGCCACCTGAGGTCATTTATTTTCAATCCAACTGTCCTCTGTGACAGAACCTCCAAAGCTGTTTACGTATATTCTATACTTATCTGCAGTATAATGAAGATCTGAGGCTATCTATTATACCTTTTTCCTTTTCAAACCTGAACAGCAGAGAGCAGGTGTATATAAAATTACCTGTTTGCAATTTCCTCTCTGTGCAATTCAAATAAATATATTGCACTTGGTGCCAAAGAATTTGAAAACCAAGTGCTTCCTTAGCATTTCTTACTTTTGCTGTGGAAGTCAATGAGAAAAGCCCAAAGGTATGCTCAAAAGGTAGCACCATCTCAAAACCATGACAGGAGTGCCATTTCAAAGGCTAGGTAAGGATGATGAGCTCCTTGGTTATTAATATTATTTGTCTGAAGTTGCTATCTGTTGCCAAGCTTGCTTTGAACCTCCTATGGCTGACCAAATGCTAATCTTCTGCTAGATCATCCCTGAAGAAATGGAGTTGAGTTTTCCAGAAGTTCCTGAACTTTCATTTCTGAAATCCATAAATTTATGAGCCTGAAGCAAATTATGCACTGGTTTCTAACACTTTTGAATAGCATTAGTGTTCCAGGTGTCCATATATTTATCCTATGGATATATTTGAGTGCCAGGATGATTATTCATCTATTTATTACATTTTTATCCCACCTTACCTTTCTCACAACAATCCTTTGAGGCAGACTATGCTGAGAGAGAATGTATGGCCCAAGGTCACCCAGTGAGCTTCATGGCTAATTCTGGGGACTTGAACCTGGGTCTTCTGCTCCTAGCCTGGTGCTTCACCCTACAGCATTGTCAGGAATGCTTCCTTGTCTTCCAAGGAACTGCTCCCACCAGAGCGATGCAATTCTTTTGTAAACGCACTGGCAGTGGGGCCAGAGCCACCACGAGGGAATGAGCTATCCTTTTAAAATCTGATCCATGACAGTGTCCCTAATGCATTATTCCAGGGGCTCCAGAAGAGCTGCTTTGTAAGATTAAGCTATTAAACATGATTAACAAAGCCCCGTGCCTTATGCAAAGGCATTTGGAGCAAATTGACAGCAAAGCAGAGCAAAATTGTGATTTATTTGCCATTATTAACTGTGTGTGTGTGTGTGTGTGTGTGTGTGTGTGTACATGGTTACTTTAGTGACTCACTATAAGAAGCGGGGATGTCTGCATTCTCTGGTGTTAATTTCCTTGGCCAAATAAATCCTTAACACTGTTTAATAACTTTTGTTGCCTGGGGAATTCTGCTCTTGTTTCTCCTTTCGCCTCATTAGTAGACTGCAGCTGTACTATTCTGCTTTAATCCTAGTGGCTTCCATAGGGTGTCTACTTGTTGTTGTTGTTGTTACAGTTTTAAAAGCCCATCCTTATTCATAGCAACATCCTAATCCATCCATCCATCAGCCAGTAGCCTAGCAATCCCTATAAACCCTGGCTTCATTCTATAGCATCATCACAGCATACATGGTGCTTTACAACAACAGGAACCATAAATTAAATTATAGCTGCCTGAGAAATTTACAGGGTAAATCTGTAATCACTGATGAAAGGGAGCACAGCAGCACATTGCTTTTATTTCTGTTCTTCCCTGTTTTAATTTCAAATGTCCTTCTAGCTGCACACAAAGGTGACTGAGGCAATGAGTTTTCACTAGTGCAACTGTTACGTACATTGGAGTCCTATGTTGTGCTAGAAAGTGAGTTTTAATGTTGTATAAGAGTCTTGCACTAGCAGACAGAGGATGCTGGCTACAGCCATTTTTATTTTTGATTTCCCCCCACTTATGTTAATGCGTGATCTCTTTTCCATGCCATGGCTGTAATTTACTGAAACGGTGTCCACATATGTAGAAAACTGTAACCATCCAATGATGACATGAAGTATGTGTAATTAGGTAGACCACTTTCTCTTTTCCTGCACTGTTGCTTAAATGTTCAGCAATGGAAATTTAATATTTCCACATACTAAAGCAGGATGTGAAATGCTGGAAATGGTAAAAAAAAAATTCAAGTCACCTAGTTTAGACCAGATATCAAAGCTAGAGGATGCAGTTTTACTTTCTGGTGCCTTACTGGTGCTTTAAGGAGGAGGATACTGACAGAAGCTTTACAGAAGAAAGGAGTGGGGACTACCTTAGCTACATATTGGATGATTCCAACCAACATATAACTTTATTCTCCATGCTCAGTAATTTGTCCAGGTCATTTTGAAAGCTAGTAAAATGGAGTAATAGAACTCATTGCTCAGTTTGTAGTCACACTCAGTTGGGTTAAGTTATAGAATTCCTGAATAATTAGTTGTATTACTGCTTTATTTGCCCCCTCTGCAAAGTATTTGTAAGAAGTGTGTGATTGCATTGTCTACCTTAAGCCCCACAGGGGTCTTTTTGATTGCAAGCTGCTGGCCAAGACCACCTTGTCCCAGCCCTGGTGAGATTTGAAGACACTTCTGTTATGTTACTCCTATACACAAAAATTGGAAGCAACAGCAGATTATTCTCTTTTCCTGTTGTAAAAGCCAAAAACATGTTTTAAAGCCACTTCCAATTGTATAGAGCCCCATATAAATAGTGTATTTAAATTTTGCAGACAGCTTGTATTTCACCACAGTTTCACAAAACCAGCGTTTTTAGCCAATTTATCAATTTACTCCCGATGGGGACAACATGATGTCTTGTCCCAGTAGGGAATCGCTAGTAGTACTACTTGCATTTCACTTTTTTTTTTTAATATAAAATGCTTTCAGCGATTGATGCCAGATGCTAGCAGGCTTACTAGTGTCCAATGCAAGTAGTATTATATATGCAAGGCCTACCAGCATTTGACAGCTGCTTTATTCCAGAGTTTTGCAGTCCTGTGCATGACATCTTGCATTCAGTTCTGCACAATTAGATTTCATTGGTACTTGCATGCCCCAAATTATAGAAGACTGCAGACAGTGTAGCTGCTGTGACTCACAAGTAAATCTCTTCTGTACATTTTAGAACAATGTGTGTGTGATTCTCTGGGTTGTTCTTCGATTGATTTTGAAACACTGCAATGCCTAATAAAGGTTTGGGGAAAGAAAGATTTTAAAACAGTACAGAGGTGGCCACAGGAAAGGTAATGAAAGAATGAAAGAAAATGCATTAAGGCTGTGATCCTATATGTGCTCAGGCCCATTGAAACCACTTACTTCTAAGCAGTAAAATATAAAATTGTAGGCTTGGAAGGAACCAAGGGCCATCTAGCCTATCCCTTGCATTGGTGCGAGAGTCACAGCAAAAAGATCCCTGAGTACTTCTGTTCAAAAACCTCCAGTGAAGGAAAATCCACCGCCTTCTGAGGTTGTCCATTCAACTGTCAAGCAGTTATTCCTAACATTTAGTTGGAATCTGCCTTCTTGTCAATTGAATCCTACCCTCAGGAGCAGGAAAAAACAGGCCTTTCTGTTTATAGATGGAATATACCACTATACAAACAGTAGTGCAGTGGAGCAGGGACAGGCAAAGAATGAAGCACCACCACTTACTTCACAGCAGGGACAATTATCTCCTGGAGCACTATTTGCCAATCCTCTGCATGCCAAATAGATAAGCTTTTCTCAGAGAAAACCCACCTCATAAGCTAAGCAGAAAGAGAGGTAGGGTCCATAAGTGACATGCACGGTTAAGGGTTAGACTTCTACTTTGAAAAACTCAAAAGCCCAGTTCATTTTGTTGCCTTTTTAGGTAATTTGTAAAAAGTTCCCATTCTTCCTTGAAGTCACGATTGCCCTTATCATGCAGTTTGTGTCTCCTTGGCAGGTTTTGAATAAACATCCACAAATTTATTAGTTGAATGCATGATAGATAAGGCAAGGATATGTACAATTTTATAACATGCAGAGTACAATATGTGCAAAGAAATCAGAGGGGAGCTGAGGGAAGTCCTTGGTGGGGGAGGGAGGGAGGGAAGGGGGGAAATAATGTAATTGATTATTTGGACTGATAATTTGTTATGTTGAAATTATTTAATAAAAATATTTTTTTAAAAAAAACAAAACTCAAAAGCCTCCCTGTTATGACCGACTAAAATGTCACAGAACAGTGTGCAGATTTTTAGGGCACTAGAATGTGGCAATAATGTCTGCATTGTACAAAAAAAAATATATGTATTTTTTGCCTTAGCTGATTCAGAGGGACATGTCTTTTGGGGTTGTCACAAAAGGCACCTAGTTGGCATTCATCTGTCTCAAGAGACAACGGAGTGTGTCTCCTGGGGTGAAGTCAAATCACTGCATTAGCAGCACTGAAGTGACCTCCCCAGGGCACAAACTTGGGCAGTATGTATGGAGGTCCCTGACTGCTCAGATGACAGAACGCCACTCTTGGCCTTACTAATGTGGTCCAAAGGAAAGCAGAGCTTTGTTTAGCACCAGCTTGGCTGCAGGGGTTGCCGGAAGGAGGCATACAAGGCACCACCCAACCATCTTAGGGACTCCACTCTGGATTTGTGGTTTACTCCTTAACCTTTTCTTTTCCTAAATATATCTCACAAAGCAGCAGAGCATTTAGGATCAGAGTTTTCCTCCTCCTACATGGGTCACCTTCCTAGGTTGATGAGTCCCATCTGCCCATACAAAAGACACCTATGCTTAGAACACAAATCAATGGAAAGTTTGATAATTTCCAATTGATTTGTTTAGAAGAGAGGGAGGGTGAGGGAGAAATTATTAAACTTCTTACTGTGATAAGATGACGGGCTTGGAGTGCTGATTTTGTATGGGATTTTTGTATAGGTTTATGATCCCAAAACATATCCCTGCACTTCCCACCCCAAAGAAAACAATCCAGCTCAGGTATCTCCAACCTTCGGCATAGCTGTCAAGTGTCCCTTATTTGAAGGGACAGTCCCTTATTCCAGTGCCATGTCCCGCTGCTGTCCCTTATTGATGGATGTCCCTTAAATGTCCCTTAAATGATGTCCCTTGAATTTCAAAGGAAACAACTCCTCTCCCTCCCTCCCTGCCGGCCAGGGAGGAGGAAGGCTCCAACTGTGTTGCTTGGCTGTGTTGCTCACCCAATTAGAAGTCTAAGAATGACTGGGGGGGGTGGAGCTTGCATGCCTTGTGTGTGGCTAGTTAATGCAAGCTGAGGAGGTTTTTGAATACTGGACGCCATTTTGTTGCATGTGCTGCTGCAAACTTTGCAGTGCAAAGCCAGGCCGGGGAGCCATCTTAAGTTGAGGCTGCATAGGCCTTGTGGTGCATGTGATTCAGATTCTATTCAGTTGAAGCTCTGGTTACAAAGTTGGTTGGACAGTGTTCTTGAAGCTACCCAGAATGAGTTTGACCAGACTGCAGGAGGACAGGAAGACTGGACTGCCTGGAACAGGTGAGGCTGCAGGTCCCTTATTTTGGCTGCTGGTCCCTTATTTTCAAGGCTGCTGGTCCCTTACTTTCAAATCTGTAAGTTGACAGCTATGACCTTCGACCCTCCTGATGTTTTGGACTACAATTCCCATCATCCCTGACCACTGGTCCTGTTAGCTAGGGATCATGGGAGTTGTAGGCCAAAACATCTGGAAGGCCACAGGTTGGGGATGCCTGTGTGCCACCCAGAGTGGCTGAGGAAACCCAGCCAGATGGGCAGGGAATAAATAAAAACTATTATTATTATTATTTTTATTTTATTTTATTTTTTTATTATTAATTTATATTCCTGTTGAGACCCTGCAAAAGGTACTGCTCTGTCAATGATGGATCTTTCCCCTGTGCAAGTGCTACAATAGTCTAACCTTCCCAAATCCATTGGGGCACCAAGCTGCCAGTTATGGTTTGAGATGGGGACAGGGGTGTGTGGCTTAATTAAAAAGAAAAAGAAAATGATGGAGGCTTTGGAATGAGGAAAGCAAGATCAGAGGGGATGGAGCTCGATCACACAACTTCCCTAAATGCCATATATTTCATATTTAGTATAATTGCTTTGACATTTTTTGATATTTTATCAAGTGAATGAAAGATTAATTGCTCTGCGGTCTGAAGAGTGGCGTCACGAAATATACCCTTCACAGAACTGCTGCGCATGAAATATGGAAAAATGGCTGCACTTGGCTGGATTCACCCACAACTCAGATATATGGTCTTATTTCCATCCCACCTTTCCAGGGGTGGGAAGCCTGTGGGCCCTCTGAATGCTTCTAGATTATAACTTCCCTTATTCCATTGTTTTTTGCTGGAGCTGAGTAGAGCTGGAGCGCAACCACATTTGGGCATGGCACTGGGTAATCGGGGCAGAATAGGCATTCTCCCTGCAGTCTCCCTGTCTGAGCTGACAGAGTTGCACTCAGAGGCAGTGTTTGAGGACTCTTAGACTGCTGTTTCTAGGGAAAGTCAACATTCACATTGAGGCCATTAACTCTATGAAACCTCGGGGCTTCACGGCTTGCCATGATAACCATGGGGCTCTCCTGATGTCATTGGCCCCAATATATGTGGCAAACCACACACTAGATCTGATTTTCTCAATTGGGCAGGGAAAAAATGTGGTCTGCAAGTGTGGGGATACTAACTTCAGTTTCCAGTAATGGCTCGCTTTCAATTTTGTTTGCGCAGAACAAATCTGTCCTTTGTCACAGGTTTCATATAAGTCTGACTGCCTTGAATTTGATTACTGAAGTACATTTTTCCTTCTCTCTCATCTGAAAGGGGGGGGGGAGTAGTGGATATTTGTGAACACTTCACCAGACGCCTACACAGCCTTGATACCAATCATGCCAGGTGAGCTGTAGAAAATCAATATATCATTTGCTTTGACTGTTCCAAAAGGGAGATAGTTACTGAAGTTAGAAATATATTAGTAGTATGTTGCTGTGAGTGAGAAAAAGAGTGGGGGGTAGGCACTGAGTGAAAGGCTCTAGGTTCTAAACGAAACCTATATGGTTTTCATGCAGGATATTGAGCATCTGAATCACATGTGTTTACGAACCTCCAGGATTCATTTCATAGTTCTTGGTCATAATATTATATTTATTTATATGAATTATTCTAGTGCTGCACCTCTCCTCCAGTTTCTCAAGTTTCCTTCCCCTGTAAAAGAGACTTCCAGGTTTTTTTCTGCCTCACTCACAGGGCCCTTTGGAGTTTCTTTACAATTTTGGTTGAGGCTGGGCTGAGTGTATCTTAGCATTGCAACATCACCATGGTCTCTGTGTTTTCCCCTTTCCATTAAACATTTATCCAGTTTTCTGAAGTTTCCTGAACTGAAAAAAGCCCCATGGGATAAATTACCTCATGGTGTCTTCCCCTGAGCTTTGACTGAAGTGCAGGCACCCAGGAAGACTGCAGAGTGTGGGCCGCTGTTGAGGCAGAATGAAAATGAGGACTCCTTAAAAGTAAAAAAAAAACTCTCCACTGCACCCATTAGGCTCTCTCACAGAAAAATATCTCCTGTGATAATCTCCAAATGCAATTTCTTCTCTTATTAATCAATAGAGAATTGGGCAGGGAACCAGGAGAAACTTGTGGCACATCAGTAATAATTTAACAAATGTATAATATATGTTACAGTGGGGAAGATATGTGCTGACCAAGGTCCTGAAAAAAGAAACTCAGAAAGATCCCTGGTAGAAGGAAATCATTATGTGAGTGTGACTGGGAAAGAGGGAATAGATGCCCATAAATATAATCACTATCTCTGAGTGAACTCTCGCATCCTGGGGCGCCTCGATACATATAAGGAGAATGTCACTGTTCTTTTTGGCACATAAATGGGGAGGTATTACTAGTCATCAGGTGAATATGTGTTTCAAAGTGGTCATATTTGACTAATCAAAGAGATAGAGAAGACCAGGCTAAATGCAAAGAAACAAAAGAGGTTTATTTCTGATCACCTTCCCCAATCAGCTGAACTGGTTGATGGCTCTGAATTGTTCCTGCCTCTCCTTGGCTGACCTTTTGCAGGTATCAAGAGCTGACAGTGATACCTGCAGTGTTGCGCTCCCTGTGAAATGTCAGCAAAAGCAAGTCGGCTCTTGTACTGATTTACTCCAGTTAAGAAATGTCATCGCAGTGCTTCATGCTACCTAAAACTCCCTTTGTAAGAAGAGCTGGACAGTGAGTCACACAAACAAAGGCTTACTGTTGTAGAAAGCTCAACAGGAGAACTGCAGTTCAACCAAATGTTTCTGCAGGTGTCACAGTAATAAACGAAAGAAGCAGACCATTTAGAGATCATCAGTGCTTTGTAAGTCGCTTAATGCAGACATGGACACTGATAATTTTCCCCAACCCTTCTGCCCTCCATCCCCGTTTTCAGCTGTTTTATCTATAATACCCCTTCTGCTTTTCATATCTTTCCTCCATTTCCCTTCTCGGTGCTTTTAATCCCCTTTTGCCCTCCATCACCCTCCTATTTATTCAACTGAGAACTTTGGGATTAAGTGATGCTGTCCTCATGGGTTTCATGATACAGAGGCAAGGTAAAGCTGAGTCCATTCGGATATGAACTCTTGACTTTAAGAAGGCTGATTTCAAAAAGCTTAAGGAACTACTGGGTGAGATCCCATGCCCAGAAATATTCTAAGAGAAGGGAATCTAAGGTGGATGGGAGTTTCTTAAATGTGAAATATTGAAGGCACAAATGCTGACAATTCCATTCCAACAAGAAAGAAAAGTGGGAGGCATCTAAAAAAAACCAGCATGGCTGCATAAGGAGCTTACAGATGAGCTGAGATTTAAGGGCAGAAGAAGAGGAAATTATTAAGAGTGTACACAAGTAGCCAAGAGTTGAAGGGAAAGGTCAGGAGGGCCAAAGTTCAGAATGAGCTCAGGCTTGCAAGAGTGATTAAAATAGTTTGAAAAGGTTTCTTTGGTTATGTTTGAAGCAAGAGGGAGAACAAGCAAGTAGTAGGTCCTATGCATGGAGAAGACAGATAAATGCTTTTGGGTGATAGAGAGAAGGTGAGACTGCTCAACATCTCCTTTGTCTCTGTCTTCAGCAAAAAAGGAAAGCAGCGCCCAACCTGGCAATAACAAAATAAGCAATGCAAATCTCCAGGGCCTGATAAGCTGCACCCAAGGGCATCAAAGGAACTTGCAGTTGTAATCTGAGTTTGTCTATAATGTTTGAGAATTCTTAGAGAACAAGTGAGGTCTCTGCAGTCTAGGTGGGTGAATGTTGTCCCACACCACCCTATGTATTACCCATGTTTCCTTACATGTAAATTCTGGGCAAATTGGCAAAATCAATCTAGAGTACTCTGCAAAAGTCAGGCAAGGTTGTCTTAAGATAGACTTGCATGAGTCTTTAAGTATCTCAGAGCTAGAATGTTTTCCCCCCTTTAATTTGGGGACACAAGCAATTCATGTCAAGGGGATTAAGAAAACAAATGCATTTCTTTCTCAAGCAAGCTTTTACAGTCTCATTCTTTTTCAGTATTATTGCACTATTATTGCATTAGATCCATAAGAGTATTTGCCGCAATGATGGACTCAGACTTATTAATGTCACTTAAATCTTCATGTAACTTTTATGAGGTGAACACATGGATATAGGAGGCAAGCAGATGCAAGGGGGAAAATCATATATAAAGCAATCACTTGTATTTCTGTTTGTGTAGTCAGTATGTGAAACTAGCATGGATTTAGCATTTGGAAACTAGGATTGTGGCACGTGATGTTACAGTCCTCCTAGTACAGGACTCAGCTGGACTTTGCAGAAGTCTGCTCACCCGCTTAGGTGGGCACTGTTGTGGGCCGGTGCTTCTCCCATCTACTGTGATCTAGTGGCAGAAGCCCCCTTTGCAGGCCACTTCCCAAGTGGCAAATGATATCCCTGGACTGAGCGTGCATCCCAGGAAGTGGATTCTGCCTGCTTGCACAATTGGCCAATCATGAGAGGGTATGGGGCAGGGCCACTCCCGGGGGGTGGACCACCTTCTAAGCCAGTCTGTTCCACTGTCAAACAGCTCTTAGAAAAGTTCTTCCTGAGGTTTAGTCAGAATCTCCTTCTTGGAAACTGGAATAAGGCACACCAGGTGGGACACACTCCTATCTTGTCTTAGTTGGACACCACACCACACACTTACATTTAATACCTGGTTGCCTGAATCAGATTGAAAATATAGCTATGCCTATGCTCTCCAATGCTCTGAGTGTACCCAGTATCCCTCTATTCCTGTGTTGTCTCCCTTACATAATTGCTGCAATCACTTGCCATGTTTTTTTGCCCCCTTCTAAGCAGTGTCCGTACATGCACGCTTTTGGGTACTTGGATTCTCCACTCTTAAATGCTTTAAAAAAACACACACGTATCCCTGCTTCGATAAGTGAAATTCAGATGATGGTGATGATGTATGTATGTACAGTATGTATGTATCCCACCCTTCCTCTAAGGAACTCAAGGCAATGCACATGAAATTATTTCTTACTTACTGACTGAAGTCACCCAAGGTGAGGAAAGCTGATCAATCTGAAGCTGAGCTGATAGCAAAATAATAGTAAAAATAAAGCACGCTGTGAGATATCACTGTCTCCCTCAGTCAAAGAGTCATTGTTTAACCAATTAGGTTATTACTGGGGGATGATAGTTCAGAAGGACTATGGAATAGGAGGGAAAAAATGTTCAGAATGGGAGGTGGAAAGCATCATAAGCATTATAAAGTTGTCACATAGCCAAATCTGATTGAAGACGCGGTACTATGACATCTTCATGATTAGCTGATGTAGCCTGTAAGAATTTTTATAAAAAATCACTGTAAGAGAGCTGCCGAGAAGTGCAGTGAACAGAAGTAAAGCTTATATATAACCAGATGAAAAGTTTTTTGAGGTGAGTGGGGGTGATAAACCTCCCCTCCTTCTCGTTCATTTACATTCACCCATGAAAACTTAGCTCACCTTTCTTTTCATGGTCAGCCAGCTATTTAGGTAAGCAAGCTCTGGGTGATGTAAGAGTAGACCATGGCCTCATGGCAGTATCGGACAGTCTTCCCTTGTGTCCTAGGGAATTGTGATCACAGTCCAGTAGTATTCCACCCTGCAGTCCCCAGAGCATGAGAATGCAGCTGGCATAGCAAGTCACAGCTTTCTTTGAGCTCTTTTGGTTGCTTTGAGTTAGAGAGCTCTTTTTTCTGTTCCTCATACTGAAGACTATTTCCACCCCCACATACTTCTGAACTTCTGTTCCCTTTCAAGTGTGGGTTCTCCCCTCCCTTTTTGTTCTTTTGTTAAGATCATTTCTCTGCCTTCATGTCTTTCAAAGGACTTCTAAAGATTCCCAGTCATATGAAGAACCTTTTATGGGTTGCATTTTGTGGCTTTTCCCTTCACGTGCAACACACAGAGAGGCATGCATACACAAACAGCAAAGGATTTTACATTCGAGGTGACACTGCACCTTCTGCATTTGAGGCCTCTTTAACATGGCAGAGGGTGGGAGGCTCCAGACTGAAGAAATTATCATAACCATTAACAGTTCCACTCTGTTCGTGTTTGTGTGTTATTCAAGAAATCACAGAAAATTAACTGAATTCAAATGGTGGGTGGAAAGGGATTCAAGCCAATTCAAGGGGATAAGCGTCCAAAAACCACATAATGATGTAGATTTAGAGGGGCTTGGGAAGTTTCTTAGGAAGTGCCCAATACCTCTTGGACAAATGATGTGTGGATTGGAACTTAGATATTCGAATAGATCTTGCACTTCTCTGGGGTTCTTAGCAGTTCAAATGTTTCAACGGAAAATGCATGTTTACATGCACGTTTTGAGATAACATTCCAAGAGACAGGAGGTGGTATGTGAAAACCATTTCAGATCAGGAACATTTCTATTTTGGGAGCAAAGGGGAAAGAAAGACTGACATCTGGATCTGTTGCGTTGCCCCAATGGATTCTGCCACCTGAGGTGTTCGCCAGTGTGGTGTAGTGGTTAAGAGCAGTAGACTCCTAATCTGGGGAACCGGGTTCGCGTCTCCGCTCCTCCACATGCAGCTGCTGGGTGACCTTGGGCCAGTCACACTTCTTTGAAGTCTCTCAGCCCCACTCACCGCACAGAGTGTTTGTTGTGGGGAGGAAGGGAAAGGAGAATGTTATCCGCTTTGAGACTCCTTAAAGGGAGTGAAAGGCGGGATATCAAATCCAAACTCTTCTTCACTTTGCCTCATGGGTGGGCTGGCTTTGGGCCTTTGTTTAGTCCTGTAAAAGCTGAGCCAGCTGTCTATGGCTCATAGTTGTCTCTTTAAGGGGCCAAGTGACAGGCATTTCATTGATAATGCAGACATTGCACTCTTGATGCTGGCTATAGCTACATGATATTTAAACTGATGCTAAACCTCTGTGTAAATCAGACTACAATGCATTCTGTAATATTGCGTATGAAGAACACTATATATGCAAAGGAGATTAGAGAGGGGCATATATGCACACTGATAAGGGATGATGGATGGGTGGACTAACGAGTTAACAAACACAAGCATTTGCTCCCAAACAGCTCAGTAGTAGAGGTATTTCAGTCTCTTCCATCACACAAGCCAGAATGTGTGGTTTTAATGGGAAGAAGAAATGCAGCGAAAAAGAAGACAGTGGGACAAGGGGAATGAAATGCTGTCAGCATTTGTTGAAACAGGAACAATTGATCACCTGAGGTGCTTTGATGTTGTCATGGGCTCATGTTTGTCTGTCTGTCTGATGTGCTGGAAGAAGAGACATCATCTTCCAGCCTGAGCTTCTGAACAATGGAAATCAATTTCTTAAATAGCTCCATTGTGGGGGGGGGAGGGGGAGAAAAAAGAAACGAGACAGCCTTAATCTGTAATACGTTCAAAAAAGGAAGTTACAATTAGGTAAGGATTCAAGAGCAAAAAAAGAGGCAGAAGGCAATGTTTCAAATTTTGTCTTTCTGAATATCTTGAAATGCAATGGCTTAGTTTTCTTGAAAGGCAACATTTGCAGTTTGATAGGTGATTGCAGTTAAAGAGAACTAGGCTATCGGAAGGGCCACAAATTAATGGATTTTATAGCCACTGTTCAGGCAAGTTACAAAGATCATTCTGGTAGAGTGAATGTAAGTTAGAAATGCAACAGATTTCTGTGCCTTTTGTTTTTGGCAATGAAAAGTGCATATTTGCAATGCAGGTGATGTCCAAAGTGTAGCAACAAGTTTCTCAGCACTTATCCCAGAGACAATTTTCTTTTAAAAGTGGCTTATGTCAAAAGATGTTGTGCATTAAGCCAATTATGTGGAATGGGGAAGGGTGCAAAATGGCCCAGTGCTATGAGTAATGACAAGTGAGCTGTTTGAAATGGGATTGGTAAAAAGCATTAGATCAGTGTTTTGTGAAATAGCTAAGTACTCCTGCTATTTGAATGGTGAGCAATGAGCCTCTTGTACAGTAGAAAGGATTAGAAAAAGCATGAAAGAATCAATAAAAAATACTACACTGGTGAAAATGTCATGGATTCTTTTTCAGCATGGGTGCAGAACATCAGGCTCACATGCCATTCTTGGCCCACCAGGAGTTAAAACCCTGCACTGGCTGTGTATACCTGTTCCCTTGGGTCTGGGACAGCAAGGGTTAAATTCCATTCAGTTTGGCAGGATTCCATGCTTGAATATATTGGGTTACTTTTCAGTCCAGTGGGAAAAAAATAGTTGTAGAAATAATTCCCACCAATTGGCAATTACAGTGATTAATGCTGATTTCTACCCAGAAAAGTTAACTTCTGAGAATGATTGAACATGTTCTTATTTACCCATTATATTCTATAATGAACATTTCTTTCAATCTTTCAAATGCTTTCATTTTATAACAGACCCAGTTTCTTTCTAATCATCAGAATTTGCATTGGAGGTAGGTTCTGTTAAAAAATATATAGCCACACTTTGAACCTATTTTATGAACTCCAAGCTGAAATTACCATCTTTGCTTCACCTGAAATGCAAGGCCTACTTGAACCTGGCATGGGCTTCATTCAGAGTGCTGCGAGGGATGTATGAAATGAAACATTTGTATGCTTGTGTTCCTGAGAAGCTAAGCAAGGGTACTTAAAAATGCTTTAACTTTGGTGGGGTATATCCAATTAATATGTTTCTGGCAGCTCAGTGTTTTGGTTTAGAACACTTTCAGTCTCCTTAGACTTTTTATTGAGTCCATTTCCTTGGCTTTCCAAATCACATGGAATCTCAGAAATTTATGAAAATGAGCAAAAGCTTATGAAAATGAGCAAAACAATCTTGACCCAGTTTTACTGTCTCTTCTACTGTATGTGAGTCCTGGGCAAAGGGGTCAGTCAGATGTTATCAAAAGAAGCTGCTCCAGTCCATATTGTAGATCACCATTGCAGGCCCAGTGAGACTGCAGGCGGCGGCAGTGGGGGGGGGGGGCAGAGCATGGGAAGATGCAATAAGCACAAGACAATCATTTTGTGGGATTAATCAGACTACAACTTCATTGTAGGTTTTGTTAAAGGCATTTGGTGTGTATTCTGAATTATCCAGCCTGTCTGCTGGTTGATTATTTGACTGGGTTGATCCACAGTTAGGGTATGCCCTGTGACATACATCAAATCATGGTGACCCCTCCAAGTTCATTATGGCTCATCAGCTCCTGCCTGGGTGTCTGGACAGAAACACAATTCCCTGGACCCCTTTAATGGGGCATCTTAATTCCTTGGAGTGAGGAGACGCTCATAACCCCCCATCTGCCTTGATTAAGGAGCCAACCCAATGCCTTATCCGCCATCAAGTTGTGACAATTGCTATGAGGTAGGCAAAGCCCTCAGACAGACACAATCTGTCTGAAGGCAAGTTCCTCCCTGGCCCCAAAATATGGCAACCCAATATTTCCACAGCAAGGTCTTATGTATGATCTACCTGCTTACCTTCAAGCAAAGCGTACTGAGAGTAAGTACTGGGCATGGCTGGCATTTATAGCTGAGGACCGGTCGCAGCCACAGGCGATCCTCAGCAGCCACTGCAACCAAGGGGGGGGGGGAGAGAAAGTCATGTCCTCTCCCAGCCGGCACTGCTGTGGCCATGACAGATCACAGTAACTACTCACCAATAGTTGACAGCCGTCTTTGCTCATTACAAATGCATTGGCTAGCTGAATATTTTACTGGACTAATTACTGGGGGGGGGGCAATCTGATCTGTAGCTTTTTGAAAGCAGTTGTTTGTAGTGCTTAATGCACAGGATTTGAGTGGAGATAGATTTAAAAGGGAAGACAAATTGGATAGTACCATTTCACTTCCCTAATTGGGTGAGCATAACTCCATTAGAGTCAGGTTTTCTGATGCAAATGTGCATTTTTAACAAATTCAAGAAAATATTTTATTTGAGGATAGTACTCTCAATTATGTCCTTCTGTTAACAGACTCAGTATTCCCCCCCCCCACCTCCGGCTCCCTTCTTATGTGACTGAAGTCATTTTCTGGAATATTCATGGGAAGATAACACACAAAAAACATTTCAGAAAAGCTGAAAAACTAATTAGAAGCAACAGTGAGATTCGATGCTTCGTCCTGTGTAAAAAGTAGTAGATGGTTCATTCTCTTTCTCACTCTCTTAAAAAATATGCTGTTTTGCTTCATACTGGCAGTGGAGAGAAATAAATATTGCTGCCCAAGGAAGACTAATATTTAGGCCTTGGATGGGTATATTAAACAATCCAGGTTGAGTTTACTACTTTGTGGGAGGCCTTGCCTCAGGAGATCCATTGCCCCTCCTTCCTTTCTCACCTTCTGCTACCCCATAATATATTTTTTATTCCAGCAGGCATTTCACTTGCCAGACTGCAAGCTGTTGCTAGTTGGTTTTTCCTGCTCTATTGGCCTCCTCGCTTTACTGTTTTTAATGTTTAAATGTATATGAGAAAGGACCCAATCCCAAACCCCTTTTTGCTACTTAGCTGGGGGCAGGGGCGAAGGAAGGCATTGTGGCACTCGGGGTGGGCGTCGCTATATAGGGTGCATGTGTGGCATTGCTATGTACAACGCATGTGCCATATGTAGCGATGCCGCACACGCACTGTATAGTGACTTGCTGCTGGAGCCACTGCAGCCACGAACGGAGGATCCTCCACATGTGGCTGAGGCTGCGCGATGGCTGCTCGCACTGCCACAAGCCCCCACGGTGTGACTTCTTGTCACCCCCGCAGACATGGAACCCGGGGCATACTGCCACCATGCCCCCCATTGTGATGCCACTGGCTGGGGGGGGAGGCATTTGGGTTGCAGGCCAACAGAAAGCCTCAAAACAAGGTGTCCTGGGGCAGGGAGGGGAAAGGGCTGAGTCAGCATTGGGCCTAAGCCGCACTTGAACCTCTATCCGCTGTAGGCTAGCACAGAGATTTGTCTGCCCTCACCTATTTTCTACCTTGGCTGGAGTGTGTGTGTGGCAGGGCTGCGGAAACAACAGTGATCCCACCACTTTGCAAAACCCCACGGAGCAGCAGCTGGGGTTTGGGTTGCACCTTTGTACTTAATTATAAACTGGAAGTTGTTGCTGTTGGCATCCATCTGTCTCTAAATGGGGAAAGGCCAAAACTCCATCATGCATCCCAACTGGATTGCAAAAGATCCTAATTTCAATCCTTGGCATATTCACACAGGGCTTTGAGAGCCCCTCTGGCTTGAAATCCTGGCCAGCAACCGCCAATCAATGTCAACAATACAGTGGTACCTCGGGTTACATATGCTTCAGGTTACAGTCTCCGCTAACCCAGAAATAGTGCTTCAGGTTAAGAACTTTGCTTCAGGATGAGAACAGAAATCGTGCTCCAGCGGCACGGCAGCAGCAGGAGGCCCCATTAGCTAAAATGGTGCTTCAGGTTAAGAACAGTTTCAGGTTAAGAACGGACCTCCGGAATGAATTAAGTACAGTGCAAGACGAAATTAATTCGTTCTGTGAGTTTTTTCGTATTGTGAATTTTTCGTCTTGCGAAGCACGGTCAAGTTGCAACTGCACCTCTTCAAGCAGTTTTAAGAAAAAGGAAACAAACTTGCAAGATGTTTTCATCTTGCGAAGCAAGCCCATAGGGAAATTCGTCTTGCAAAGCAACTCAAAAAACGAAAAACTCTTTCGTCTTGCGAGTTTTTCGTCTTCCGAGGCATTCGCCTTGCGAGGTACCACTGTACTTAACCCGAGGTACCACTGTACTGAGTTTGATGGGCCCATTATAGGGCAGCTTTCTAAACAGAAGTACAGAAATAGCATAGCACTTACTTACATTTTCAGTTTGCACTCTGTTCATGTTTGCTGCAACACAGCTGGCCCAATTTCTATAGCCTTCTGGTACCACATTCATTAAGTGTGGACTGAGATGTGAGGAGCACATGATGAAATCATTAAATAGCCACGGTACTACTTCTGGAACTGAATAGCTAGAGCTGAATTGAAAATATTCTCACACATTCTGTTTGGGGCAGGGGGTGGTAACCCAGGCTACTTGCTCCAGAGTCCCTCCAGATATATACCATATTAAACTACCTTTTTATTGTGTGTAAATGATTTTATTACTGTATAATGGTTTCAGGAAAATTCACATTGTTTTCAGTTTTAAATTGGCTCCATCAACCTCCATGGACTTGAGACATATATTTGTTCAGTTTTGATATATGCCTCCTATCAGGTTGAGATCCTTATTTCTGTTTCTTCTTATGAATGCTGTTCATTCCTAAAATGAGCTCAACATGTTTGGTGGGGATATGCCATTGATTAATGAAATAGCTTTCTCCTATATGAACTCTTAGTTTTATTCCTCAGGAGCTAAAGATTTTTTTGCTTCTGCAGCTGCATCATGCAGAGCTGAGGTTTTCACTCAGTAACCACAATAAAGTACTGGCCATCTTTACTGATGCTTGCAGATAATTTAAAACCTGGGAAGATTCATTTGTGGTTACTTGCCTCTACTTCACCTGTACTTTTTTGGTCCCTCTAAAATTTCCTGGGAGTTCCCCCTAATCTTGGCACATTGTTTTGCCTTAGTTGATTTTTGCCATTGTTGTTTTTGTTCACAATTCTTCTCTCAGCCCAGTTCTTGGCCATTCACAACACTGAGAAGCAACAATGGAAATTATTACAATATAAATGGACTAGTTGCCCTTAAATCAGTCTGTAATATTCTGGTTGGACTCCAACTCCCATTGGCCTGTCAGTTCCAAAGGCACAGATTCCCCAAACAGAGAGGAGCTCTAAAGCCCATCTCCCCAAGCTCTCTTCAGGAGTTACACTTAAGCATTAAGTTGCCACATAAGGAATGGCAGTGGGGACAAATGTGCTACTTCCAACCTATTGCCATTCAGGTCACTCTCCGAGTTATGGCTGTGTGAAACAAGGAGTCTTATGCACCCCTGTAGGCTCCCTGCATGTTTTAGAGCCCCAGTTTTCCAATATGTATAGAAATCCTCCACAACTACAGGAGGCTCCTTGCTTCAAACCTTCACCCTCCACAAGTTGCATGGTACTGGAACAGGGGGTGTATTGAACTTCTGCCCTCATTTTCTCAGCCCCCCTCAAGTGGCAACCATATGCTTATTTGTAACACATAAGGGAGGTTTGTATCTACATCCCCTCATTGTGCATTCATTTTCTTCCTCTTACCAGCTTTCAGTTTTGTCTGAGGGCTTGCTCCCTCCCTTTGTTCCCTTTAGATATCTGAGCCCAGTTAAACAACTTTCCCCCTCAATTGTTAGTCAACCCAAGTGGGAACCTTAGGCAAGAATGGGGTTTATCCCTAAGGTATCTAATAACCACACCAATGGTAGCTAGCATGGTGCCTTCCAGACGTTGGATTCAAAATTCCATCACTCCTAACCATTGGCCATGTTGACTGGGGGAATTGCAGTTCATCAAAATCTGGATGGCACCATGTTGGACAGCCCTGAACAATGCCATAGTTTTCACCTTCAGTGGGAACAACAAAATTGCAGATAGCTAGTGAAAGGAAAGAGATCATAATAGAGTGGGTAGGTAGGAACTCCTCCTCCTAAGTGATAAATCTTCTGCACTCAAGCATTTACATCATGACATGTTATAAAAACTGATGCATCTCTACACCAGAATTCAGTTTTAAATGCACCAGTATAATTATGTCAGACCAACTGATGTGATTTCATTTGAAACCTTCCTCCATTGTTCTTGGGGAGGGGATAAGAATAAATCTATTTTTACCAATTTTCCATTATGATTTAGAATCAGAAACCACTTACAAGAGCCTTCAGCCATTTTTATTTCTAGTTTACCCTTCCAATATTTATTAATAGTTTTGTCCTGACCAGGAATACTGACATCTACAGTTTTTATTTTTGGTTTCTATTAACACCTTAGCTTGACATTCAATTACTCTCCAGGGATTTATCTCAGTTTCAGCAGTATATTCTGTTACATGAGTGAATCAGGGTTGCAAACCTCACCTGGAAGGAAGCCCCATTGAACTCAGTAGGGCTTATATCTGAGTAGACATGATTGGTAATGTACTGTCAATCAATTTTAAATCAGTGTCACTTTTGAACACATTAAAAATTTGCATGGAATTTGCATTTCAATGCCTATGTAAATATGCATTTCTAAACAAATTTTCACTCAAAATATGTTATTTCTAAGTGTAGCTTTAACATTTTGGAAGTGCCAATAACGGTGGATAAGTAACTTCCAATATACACATTAGTCACGGCAGAGCAGATTTTGTCAGCTCGTATCAAAATCCACAACAATCAAATTCCCCAAGTTTTCTAGTTCTGTCTTTTCCAAATGCACAGTGATATATTATAAATTATCCTGGCACACAATTTTAGTGTGGCACAGAATATGTACCCCTTCAGCTTTATGTAGCAAACCGTTTATACAAAACTGTCCCCATGTGAATAAAGTGAAAAGCTCTGTCAACTCTTTAAAGCATCTGTTGTCTATGATGTGATATTCTCAAATATTTTACATAATCAGACAACTGTCTGAACATGGCTCCCTGTGTATAACAGGGTTAGAGGGGTAGAATCCCTATGTATTAACTGTACCAGTTGAAAATGCATTTAAGAATCTTCCTGCTACAGAACTTGTGGTAACATGATGCCCTCCAGAAGTTGTTGGACAACAATTCCCACCATCTCTTATCATTTGCCTTGTTGACTGTCAATGCATGAACACTAAGGCATCATGCAGTGCACAACTTACAGTACAGTTTCTTGGCTATTATTTTGGATGGTGACTAATTATTATAGGACAACTATTTTTCAACTATGTATTTAATCCAAATGTGGAGAACTATTAGCTTGCCTGATGTTGCTAAACTAAAAGTCCCATCATCCCTGGCCATTGGCCATGCCATTGGGCCAAAGGTAGCCCATACCTGCTTCGATCCAAAGAACATTCCTTCTTCCTGTTTAAATTGTTGGGAAAGTACAGGGAATTTAGACCAGATGAATACAGCATACAGCTGGGGCATAACTGGGGTGTTCCTATTTTTACTTATGAAATAAGTGTGCTTTTATAGATCAGTCCTTTTGTCCTCCCCAGCTTGTCTCAAAGCTTTGGCTTCAGTATTTGAAATTGCTACTTTGAGCCACGGAGCATGGTCAAAGTCTATGTGTCCCTATCTGCCATTTCTATAAATAATTCTGCCTATCCGCCATTTCTGCAAACCTGGTTTCAGCAAGAAACTTGATAGTCTTCAGCTCCGTCTGTTAGGCAGCACTGGAAGAAAACACCAGTGTTTTTTGTTTGACTCAGCACAGGGGACAAAGGAAACTCTGACCTTAACTTACAAGGAGAAGAAGAAGAGGACGAAGGAAAGGGGAACCAGGTAGATAGAGAGAGGCTGTATAAAAAGGAAACATGAGAAAAGTATGGAGGTCTAATTAAGCATAGATTAGGAAGATAAATGGGGACAGACTTGAATTGTTCTGCATGACTTATGAGCTCCCAAATTATGGATTACAACTGCAGCCCCCATGGGTGCCACAAGTGCCCACAGAAGCTATCCATGGGGTCCTGTTTCCTCCACTGCAGTTAGGCTCTTGTAGCAAACAGAGTGGCACATGGAACTAGCCTGCATGAGATACTTTGCTGTAAATCTGCATATACCCTTGACCATATATGCAAAGAGAGAGAGTTCAGGATAAGAGACTAGCTAGCTGTACTGTAACTCCGCCATGCCCTTTTCTGCTTGCATAAGGCCTTGTGAATGTGGAAACAGACCCATGGATCTTCTCTGCAAATATATTCTGTTCCACTCTATACATATCAGTACCCTTTGTGACAGGGCCATAACTAGGGATGGGAGAGAAGTTTGATTCTGCTTTGCATTTTCAGGCAAATAGATCTAGTTCACCCTTTTTGAAGCAATATGCGAACTAAAATTGAGCCAGCCTTTGAGATTTGCAGTTCTCAAAAATTTTCACTGCACATGTATGAAAAAGCATGTACATATTAGGGTACATGGAATACAACAATGCATTGCTATGGAAAATGTAAATATTGGGGGAACTACATTTTGACTATTGTGTATTTTGGACAAAACTGCATGCAAAAATGTGTACATGAAAATGCTGATGAATGTTGCATATATTTCTGACCGGTGACTCTGCTCCCTTTTTCGGTACACAGTAAAGTCCTCTGGGGTTGTTATCTACACACATGGAACAGATGTTCTGCCTACCTACACAGCATCTTTACTGTGTGTAGACCATGGGGGTTTCTGCTGTAATCATTATGAACATATGACTTATTTGAAAATTCACTGTCTTTTCAACAAATGGAGGCAAAGAGAAAGAAAAGAGAAACTATCAAAGGGAGAGGGTGGAGAACAGACAGGAGGGGGGGACTAGGAAAGTGAGAGAAGGTATAACTCACATGAAGAGAGACAGCGGGAGATAAAGTTCTAAGAGGGTGGCAATAAAGGGAGCTCATGAAGATCAAGAAAGGAGGGGAAGGATGGAGGGGCACAAAAAGAGTGAAAGGAAATACAGGAAAGGACAGAGGACTTCATGACAGCTTAGAACAGCTTGAGAAAGGTCATGGAAACCCTCAGGGTAGTGTGTTACACAAGGGGGCAAAGTGGACTGTCATGGTAGATAAACAAGGGGTAGTGGGGCTGAATATATTTTGCCACTTGCTTGTCATCTGACAAAGGGATGGAAGCTGTTTCTGCATCCCCAGTGGGTGGATGGATCTGCAGGGAAGCTAACCTGCAGATTCTCAGTAGCTGCCAAGCCTTAAAAGAAAGTTGCGTCAAGTTTGTTCTTCTCAGTGCTAGAAGATTTGGAAAGGAACCATATGCTGCAGAGATATAGAAGGTGAAAACTGATGTGGGCATGGTGTTCTTTCCTGTGGTGTAATCCTGAGCTGAATCCTGATGCTGATGCTAATAGTGTAAATGTCAGTTGCCCTAACAAAAACCGAAACACATTTTTGTATAATGTATGTTACACACCAATGGCAATCAGGCTGCTTCATATAAAAGTATGCTTTAAAACCACATTAGAAATGTAACACAATTTTATTTAAAAAGGAGAATGGTAAGGGAGGAGGCAATCCAGGGTATGGGAAATATAAAAAAATATGCCAGGTGAATTTTAAATGTGAGGAGGAAGAAACAGATATAGCTGAAGCATCTTTTTCCATGGCACCCCAATCTCTGTGTGGGGCAAGAGTGCAGGGGTTCTAGGTTTGTTTGTTTTTCTCTTTTGAAATGAGGCACAGTAGAGACTGTGGTGTCCATATGATGTATGGTTTATTTGCACATATAGACAACCTAATCCTACGATGAAGGGGTTCACAGCATTAACCCCCCAAATGGGTCTCATTTCTCCCATAGCAACAGCCTTGGATTCAAACAGATCAGACATTGCTCTCAAACATTGCTGTGACTCTCTCTCCAGCTTGCTGCTTTATCTCTACATCACGTCACTGCTATCTCTGATCCAAACTCTGGCTTTTTATGTTGAGGGAGGGGCTCTCCCTCATTTGCCGACCCACACCAAACCCCACCTTAATGGGTTATTGTCCAGACTATCGTCTCACCAGGAGGTTAGCCTGGCTTGTCCAAGACTTAGAATTAGAAGGGATCCTGTATCAAGCAAAGCCAGAGGGATATTCTTCCTTGCAACAGAGGACTGACAACACGGTCACCCAAGCCCCTGTGAAGCCTGAAACGAGGGAGAAACATCATGTGTGAGGGATGGGGTGGGGTTTCTGACCACCTAATCCTCTCTTGCTCTTGCCTTTTCCCAAGTTGGCTTCTTTAGGAGAGCATTTGAACATCTTCTTTGAACATCAGTGTTGGATTAGGACTTCAGTCTGCACACAAACAGCTTAGTGTGCTGAATACATGCAGCTTAGTGTGTGCTCATGGGCACTGAATTCAGGCATAGGGGTGGAGAAGGTCTTATAATTAAAATAATTTTTTTTAAAAAAGGAGAGATGAACCTGTCAATTTGTTTCTCATTGTTCCCGCCTTCAGTTCAGTTCACCTCATTTCCACATGGCTTTGCATTTCTTTTCTTTCAAAAGTTCCCACACAAAATTATAAGCATTTTCATGCACATATTCCCAAATATCTGCATTTTTTGTATGCCGCTTTTCCTAACATATGCTGTAATGTACTTAAAAAAACCTAATATATGTCTTTGGTACATCCTTTTTCAGTGAAATAACTTATACCTAATAATTAAGCAAAGAGCAAATTTCAAAGGATAGTTGTCTGTCCGTCCCAGTTTGCTTACTGGTTTGGAAAATGCAAACTGGGTAACTTCACATTAAAATGTAAGCTGAACTGACTTCTTCATCCCTGTGGGCAGTGTAATGTATTTAGACCAGTGCCCTGTTTCAAACAGTATGAAAAATGCTGGTATTTCAGCATCAAGGAGCCACAAGAAAAGTCAGAAGACTAGGAAAAAGTCAGGCCACACCTTGGACTTAGAAGGTTATTTAACCTGAAGTGGCAGGTGACAAACTTTCAAGGGAAACATCGCTTTGTGGGTAATAGTTTATTTATTTCTCATACTGCTTGCTGTAAATTCACCTATTTATGGAAGGCACATTTTTCCTCCTATTGTTCAACTGTCACTCACAGGTGCTGTTCTATTATCGAGTTGGATGTCAAATAGTCACAGCTCTGTCAATTTGATGGCAGGTTGTTGTGGAACGGCCTGAGTTTCATTTTGTTTTAATTTATCGGGGGAGGGGGGCTTTAGATGGGAAGAGTGAGCAAACTGGAGTGTGTATGTGTGCTCAGGGATGGAGGGTAAATAAAAGCCATTCATTCACTTCCCTCTCCTTGTCAGAATGGAGCAGACAGGCACTTACTGCTATTTTGACACCGCCACATGGCTGTCTGAAAGCCTGAAAATATTGTTCCCCCATTCCTTTGTGTGTATTTTGCTGTTGAGTGGTAAGGTAGTGGTGGTGGCAGTGAGAAAAAGAGCACCGAACTCTGCACAAAAGCATTTTAAGAAAAATAGAAGAGCCAATGGCCCATTGAGTCCAGCATCCCATTCTCACAGTGGCCAACCAGATACCTGTCAGGGAAAATGCATCCTGCCCTCCTGTGATTACCAGCAACTGGTATTCAGAGGCAATTCTGCCTCTGACTGTGGAGGCAGAACGTAGCCATCATGGCAAGTAGTCACTGATTTCTTCCTTCTCCGTGATTTTTTTCCAATCCTCTTCAGGAACAGAATCTACAATGAACAGGCAATTGCTGAATGCTGTTGCTTTATCTATGGAACGTGCTCGTCACTTCTTCTCTTGATCATGGCAAGGGATGGATTTGAGAAAGAGGGGCAAATAGGACCTCCGAGGACCTACCACCAGCAGAAGTTGGTGGGGTGGCACAAGCAGGGCAACTTCTGAATGATCATAACACCATTATAAGCAGCCCACATTATGGCTCCTTCCCCACTCAGAAGCCAAGTGTGCAACATGACTCTGCCTACACCAGTCTGCCAATTGCTACCGCCTACTACAGCATATCTGTCGTAAAGCTGTTTAAAACTGTTTTGTAATGGACTTGTAATCTGCCTTTGGGCTTCCTGAAGGCATCTCACTGGGTATTGCTGGGAGTACACAGACATGTGGGTCTGATACAAATCCGTTCCCCTTCCCAGGGGGGTAGGGTTGCAGGCTGGCCACGTGCACTCCCCATGTACAGCGGGGGGGATGCCACCCGCGTCACTGGGAGTTCTGGCTGCACCACGCTCCACAGCCAACCAATCCAGTCAGCCAGGGGGCGTGGCTTACCTAATTTAAACTGCCACACGGCCTGGAGGCTCTTTCTCCTTATTTCCTCCTGCGTCTGTTCTCCCGCCCTATTTTCAAGCGTTTGCCATCTTGTCCTTCCTATGGACTACGGTTGGTCGCCTGTTGAGGGGGCAAAGAAGGAATTTTGCCACTTGTCAAATTGGCACCAGCCATGTGGTTTTTGCCTGCCTCGTAGCAACTGTCACAACTTTGTAAGGTTTGGTGGTTAGGCATTGGTAAACCTGGTTGGTGGGAGGGGAGGTTGTGGCCTTCTCCTGCTTCTCCCCTTTTTAAGGGTATTCCGTTAAAGGGATCCTGGGGTGTGGATCATGTCTGAAACCTGGGTATGGGTTAGGGCCATGCCACGACCCCATCGGGAACCCTGGGGGATCCCACAGTTGATGTACTTCAACAGGGCTTCCCCTGCATGGCGGGCTGAAGTCAGATATAGTCGGTTCAGTTCCAGTGCCTAAGCCAATACCGCTCACATCTGTAACCAATAAAGTTGTGGCCTTATTTATCCCATCAACCCAAAATACTGGTGCCTGTGTTCCATTATCTTGAAATGGGGTGGGCTCAGGGCTTTGCCATGCAACACAGTTCCTCTTCAGCAACTTGGCATTGCAGTTGTTGTTAAGATCTCCACTTTGCTGCTGTTGAAAACATGTCTCAAATTATGTTTCATAACCTTGGAAAGGATTTAGGGTTTGCTCACTTTGGGTTCTCCATTGAAAAAAATTGGAGGTTCATCCTATAATTTGTACTCTATGGTTCCTTTTATGTTTTCACGCCTTTCATGTTATTGTGGACACACGCAGTCACCATCCACTTTGCAAGTTGCTCTGATGAATACACACAAACCCACCACACCTGGCCCATTTATCATTGTCACCAAGGTCTGGGACACTCTCCTGGCTGGCAGCTGAGAAGTCCATATTTTCTACAATTTATACCACACAAATGGAACAGATACCTTCTTGGAGACTTTAGCACTGAGATTCAATCACTATTTTCAGCCTTTAAGGCCAATTTCAGATGTCATTAGTTGTTCCATTTCTCCACCCAGTATAAATTGGCATTCCTACACATTGTGTCTGTGTGGTAAGTATATTTAGTACATAACAAATTGTTAAATGCTAAGATACTATTTTTTTATATAACCCCCCCCAAACACCACTACACCTTTGTTATCATAACAAAACATAATTTTAAACACAATTCTTATTGGTTCCACAGCAGGTGGTAGAAACTTAAACTTGGCAAGACCATAATCCCAGTTGGCAGATGTGTGTTTTGTGACCCAGTGAAAATCTGTCTTGATTTGGCTGAGCTGTAATGATTTCAAAAACTTACTTCATAGGCACACATGGATAGTTTCTGTTGGTTTTTAGTTTAATTTTATAGTTACATGGCAAAATAAACAAGACTGCCAATGTTGTATTGGTATAGATCAGGTAGGCACGTTTTGACTGCAAAATTCCTCTAAGGACATTTGTTCAGCTTTGAGTTGGAGCTCTGCATAGGTGGCCTTTGGTTTAAGAGGCTGAGATGCATAAGCAAGCTGTTCTGCTAAATGGTCTGCTATGAGAAGCTCCCTATTTTTACACATTTTTTTCTTGGTTTGCACTTGTGCTCCTGGCGAGGATCAAACTGGAATACAATTTGAATACAATTACCAGTTTCAGTGTTCCACTCTATTTTAAACTCAGGGAGTTTATGATAAAACTGCTGGCCACTTGCATTCATTCATTCATTACAGGAAAAGCCCACAACATTGGAACATTAAAGGTAAAACCACCATAACTAGTAAAAAGAAAAGCCAACATGTATTTGGGATGCGGGTGGCACTGTGGTCTAAACCACTGAGCCACTTGGGCCTGCCAATTGGAAGGTTGGCAGTTCAAATCCTCATGATGGGGTGAGCACCCATTGCCTTGTCCCAGCTCTTGCCAACCTAGAAGAAAGCACGCCAGTGCAAGTAGATAAATAGGTACCACTGCAGCAGGAAGGTAAATGCGTTTCCGTGCACTCTGGTTTCTGTCACAGTGTTCCATTGCACCAGAAGTGGTTTAGTCATGCTGGCCACATGACCCAGAAAGCCGTCTGTGGATAAACATGGGTTCCCTCGGCCTGAAAGCAAGATGAGTGCTGCAACCCCATAGTCACTTTTGACTGGACTTTACTGTTCAGGAGACCTTTACCTTTGCCTGTCCCAAGACTCAGGCAGCTTACAAAGTGCAAAGGGTTCCATGTCCATGTACACTCTTGGACTCTTGAGTGGTTCCATCCTTGGATGCATTATGTCTTTGCCGTGTTTAATTATTGTCAACAACAAATGTGTAAGCTTAGATTGCAATGATACTTCAGACCACAGCTTCTCTTTGAGTGTTACTTTTCTTTCAGCTAAGGTCACTTAAGGTTTGTTTCAAAGCAGGGAAATAAAACTTGTAGTCCTCCAGATGTTGTTGGAAAACGGTTCCCACCAGTCCCAGGCCAGTGTTACCAAGATATCATGGGAGTTGTAGTCCAACATTTGGAAAGCCAGGTTCCCCTTGTATGTTTTAAGAAATAACAAAAAAATCTGTTGGCTATTTCACGTCTCATTCTATGTTTACTTCTATTCCCAACTGAAGCATGGTTAATCTAAACAAACATAATGGTTCAAAAAAAAGAGAAAAATCTGATGCAAAATACTGGAAACTGATGCAAACTTGGGTGTACATTCTCTCACACAGGGCAAAACAGCATCAGCCATACCATTAAGGGCTCATTCACCTGCCTATCTTTCAGGGTGATAATATTATCATCATCTGCCAGTAATATCATTTTGCCTTTTACAAACCATCTCAATGAAAGAGACTGCATGGGTACAAATCAGGCACTGAAATTATAATGCCCAGAAACCTGTGTGTGTGTGTGTGTTGGGAAACGGGGTGGCCTTCAGTTCCTGATAAGTCTTCAGAAGACCTTCAGAATTTAGTCCCAACTAAATTCTGAGTTTGACCACCAAGTTCACTACAGAAAAAAGATCAACCCTCTTTAGCCACATTCATCTTTGTATACTGAGTCACTCAGTACTGGTGGCTACTAGCTGGGAGCAGATCGTGCCCTCTCTGATTCAATTCTGTGTCAATTTGATTGTATGTTTCATTAGTTTCTGCTCTGCATAATACTGTGTCACTCCTTCTGTCTTTTGCATTACTTGGCCTTTTAAACTACATTTGTCAACAACTAAAGTTTGTTTTTCTTCTCTGCACTCTCAGGGTATTATGCCTACCCACTTTGGTGATCACTTCTGACATAATGGGCTGTTGCCCACAAAAGCTTTTACCACATTGATGCTTAATAAAGTAATGGCTTCTTATCTGATTTGGACCTTTCTTTAATGTTCATATTTTTGCCCATCACTAGATCTTTAGTTTTCACTCTAATATTTCACTGCAGTGAACTTCAGACCAAATAGTTATTTTTTCCTCAGTTTCTAGTGCAAGCTGTTTTTGGACAAACCTAAGAGTTTCTTTAAAAATTATCTACACAAGGTTTTTTTTTTATTGATGTTGTGAACAAGGATATTGAATTTTTTTCCTTGTCTTTTACTTCCAAGAGTTTATTAAAGCTGCATAGATGTAAAATGTCAAGTTAATGCATCCCCATTAATGCCAGTGATTTACTCCCCCCGCCTCCACTTCACTCGGTACAGATGAGGAAAATACACTAGATTGCTCCCTTTCACTTTTTCTGTTTTTTCTAAGTCTGCAATGGGTTACTAAAACTACAGGGAGTGTTTAATAAATCAAAGTGGTTTTTCATTTGATTCCCTTTTTCAGTTGCTTGGAAATGTTCCTCTTGATCTTAAAGTATAATAAACTCTGAAGTTCTTTTTTAAAAATAAAAATAACTAAATGCAAATTTGGAGACTAAATCCATCTACAAGTGACCCTTTAATGGAGGGCACAGCACACATTATGGATGGGATATTTGGCTATTTGCCATGTGTACAGCTGTGGCAGAAGCCTAATCCTCCGTCCGTGCTATATTCTCCTTCACAATGTTTTCCAGAGCTGTCAAATATCACTAAATAAATAAACCCCATGTCATTCCTATGCTGTATGCTCCACTGAGTAATGCTTACTGATTGCCAAAAACATGGGATCCAGAGAGAAGGGAAGGCAGATGTTAGGCTTCCTCTTATTGTGTTAATAAATTGAAGGAGCAGTTGCATGCCAGGTCTTGTCTGCTGCTTTGCGGGAGCAGGGGGTTCTGCTTCTTGGGCACTGCAGATGGCAAGCTGGTGTCTGGAAATCATTCTGCATTTCCACAGACTCTGCATGTAGTGACCTGCTGGATGAAGTTAGAGTACTCTCCTAGGCAAAAAACTGGCTTCATTCTGATGAGAGATTCCATCACACACAATGCCCAGGGAGAAACTGTAGCCCAGTGGTGGAACAAATCCATTTCTTTACGTTATTAAATACTTGAGTCCCGTTTCTCTCTTTGAAATTAGCATACAAAAGGAGGCAATGAAAAGGCTGTCAAATGTGCAGAGAGCAAAACAAAACCACAACTCCAAACAACCAAATGCAATAAAAAAAAAGTAACAAAAAGAGCAGAAAGAGAAAATGGGAAGAGACAGAGCAGAAACTAGGAATGTTTTGAGTATTCAATCAAGAGTACACCCAAGGGTAGAACTGAGGTGAACAAAGCCAACCCACCTATGAGGCAAGGTGAGGTGACTGCCTCAAACAGCAGGATCCACAGGGACAGCAGATCCCGATGCAGATTTCTATTCCCCCGTTGTTCCTGATGCACATCTTCACTCGTCTCTTCTTCCCTGGCAGGGAGGAAGGCCCCATTCTGTGGTTTGCCTCAGGTGCCAAAATGTATTGGGCTCACCTTGGAGGTGAATGTAGCCCTTTGTACCATGTACGTTCAAGCTGTCTCTGATGCCCTATCCCAAGCTCCCCCATTCCCAGAAGCTTATCTATGGTCAGCGGGAAAGCAGATGCATCTGCTCTAGAACAATGAAGCACATGCCATTTCCATGGAGAAGATGCCCCTATTATTATTTTTAAGTGCCACTGGAGAGTCACAGCTTTGCCTTCTCCCTGCCCATTAAATGCACCAGAGGGCTTTGTGCAGCTTCATTCCAAACAGATGCAAAGCACCCTCATAGCAGTAGCCTTCCATCCCAGCCCAGCACCAGAAGACAAGGAGCAAAGTTCCCCCCACCCTCTGGAATAGCTAGCTATTAAAGGTGTGTTGCGAGGGCTCCAGGAAACAGGAAGGAGGTGAAAGTTCTGTTCCATAAGTGGTAGTCTGCTGGAATAGACCACTAGTGTTGGGTACAAACCACACTTTTTCGATATTTCCTTGCCTGCTGAGAACATTCTTTTGACAAGCATTTTTAGAGAATTTCTTGGAAGCAGCGTTCAACATTTGTTCCATTTCATGTGTTTTTATAATGTTACAATGTTTTGATGATTTTAGTGTATCCTGCCATTATTATTTGATTGGTGATATTCTTATATGTAAAATAAAAAAACCCCAAAACCCAAAATGATCTGAATGCGACAGAAAGTAACACTGAATAGGGACAGGGCAGATGGCCAGATAGATGTATGCAATGCAAGCAATGCAAACTGCATACCCTCCAACATTTCTCCAATGAAAATAGGGACGTCCCATTCCATAACGATAATTTTACGATTACATCTTACTGGGTTGCCAGTATAAATAAATAAAACATAATAAAACATTAAACATTTTTTTTTAAAAAAAAATGCTATATAGGATTGCCTTCAGATGGCTCAGGGGTCGGATAATTTCATACCCTCCAAACATTTCTCCAATGAAAATAGGAACATCCTAAGGAAAAGCGGAACGCTCCAGGATCAAATCAGAAACTGGGACAGCTTCTCTAAATTAGGGACGTCCCTGGAAAACAGGGGCACTTGGAAGGTCTGAAACTGGTTTGGGAGAGGGTTAAGCTTGGTGCCTCAGAGGAATTAGGATTTATTTAGTTTCTGTTTTGACTGAGTAAAGACAGCAGTAAAAGGAGCTGGTGGTGATTGTTCATTCCCTGCATCAATAGACCCAATAATCATAATGCAGCATTTCTGAAGATGTAGCCAAAGTTTCCAGGCTCCGAAAACTTAACAAGGAAAAGTCAGGAAAGGGCTTCAGGTGGAGTGGGGCGCTTATGTGCCCTAATGAGAGGACCATGATATGGATGTGGGGCCTACAAGAGACAGGAGGCACATGGTTGGCAATGGAAATATATGCTCTATGACAGCAAAGGCAGCTTTCTGTTGCATAGTCAACAATAGGAGCATCTGGCATGCAGAAGGAGATGAGCAAATATGAAAGTGGGAGCAGGGACGCTACATCAAGCACTCACAGGTACATCTGCTTTGTTCCTCCAGCTCCTTGAGGCTGCAGCTCCTCGTTTTGTTTGTGCAACACTATGGGATACTGCACTGGTCCGGCCTCATAGATCACACACTCATTGTCAGGTTCCCCTCTGGTATGCACGGGTACATTCCCGGAGTAAGGAGTTAGCTGCATCCCTCTCAGAATCTTTCACTGCTCCCTAGGAGTAGCAAATGGTGTGATGGAGCTGCACCACACACCTGACCTCCCTCTGGCTGAGTCACTGCTGCTAACCGGGACAGCAAGGGTAGGTGGCAGCAAGGTCAGCATGGTGCAAACATCCTAGCAGGAGCATCAGTTTGTCTCTTCTAATGATTTTGCTGTACGTTATATTGGCTGCTGCTTCGCCCCTCCCCTTCCTCCTCCTTTGCAGCAGTGACTCTGCTGCAGAGAGGTCAGGTGAACAGTGCAGCCCCACCGATCCCTGGGCAGCTTCTTGCATATGTTGTCTGGGGAATCAGCAATGCCCTGCTGTCAAATGGATTCCCTAGTGCAGAATTGCATCATCCACTGTCACTTGGATTACTGTAATGTGCATGGTAGGGTTCTTGGCTTGAATTGCAAGCAGGAGCAGAAGGGCAAAAATGGAAGAGAGCTGAAGTTCAAGCTCTTGTTTTTTTGCACTCAGTGGCTAGCTTTCTGGTAGAGAAGTTATTTGCAGCTAATTGGACTTTATTCCATCTGCTTACACCACACGCTTGCCAGCAGTGAATTAAAATGAGAGAGAGAGAAATTAGACTATTTAAGAGCACTGACAGAGATTTGGATTTAGGGGTGTAGGGGTCAATGTAGAAGTTCAAAACTTCTTGAAGACAACAGAATAGACATTTAAGATGGATGTTCAGTGAGGGCAAAGCCGTTTCAGCTGGGATGTGTGGCTCCTGCATGGGTTGGCAAAAGGAGGAAGAACCACATTGAGCCTTATCAGACTGTGGGAATCCAGTTTCCATAACAACGTGCTTTCAGCTTCTTCCTCATGTTCTGATGTTATCTTTTCATGTCACTTTTCAAACTTTCTGTGCTTTAACAACAGAATTCAATTGATGGCTGCAGGAGTCTTGATGTATGTTTGGGTTGCTTTTATTTTGCAAAGAGATGAATGATTGGTTTTCCTCTTTAGATAATTCTGAGAGGAACTGCAATCTTCAATATCTAGATCGGTTATTTTTCCAGTTGTTTTTCTAAGTGCTTCAAGTACCTTTAAAAGAACAATTGCACAAACCCAGTTGTGAGGGGTGGAATAACACCCAGATTCCAATTTCAGTTCTCATGCCACACCTTAGGCAGCTTTTCATTCAACCCAACACAGGTTGCCAAGGGGTATGCCTGCCAGATTTAGTATATAGTGTATTCCACTTAAAAGAAGACCCCATGGAATCATCACAAAACACTTTAATGCACTTTAGCGCTGATCAATTAAATGTAATGCAATGCAATGTACAGCTAAGGGTGGGGGGTATCGTGAGGCTTTGTGTTCTAAAGGATCTTCCAATTGTGATGCATTTATAATTCCAGGAGAAACAAAAGGAGTGGGAGAATTACAGTGAGTGTTCTTGTTATATAAGTACCAGCCACAAAGTCCATTACACATGATGGAGGGCAAAGGTATCAACAGTTAGTAGTCACGTGCACTACCTCCAGTGTCAGAGGCAATATCCCTCTGAATATCAGTAGCTAGGGATTAGAAGTGGGGAAAGCACATTTGCTCCCAGGTCCTCTTTTTTCCATTTCCCATAGGCTTCTTGCTAGCCCAGATTCCATAGGCATCTTGCAAGAACCAAATGTTGAATTTGAGAGGCCTTTGGTCTGATCTAACAGAGCTTTACTTATGTTCTTAGATGGGACATTGATTGCAAAAAATCTCAAAGAATTTGGAGACCACCAGAGCAAGAAAAGGAAAGATTTAAAATAGTGGGTTGTAGAAAATATAGGGTTAATGGGGTGTTGGGGCAGAGTGGGTGGTGCTGTGGTCTAAACCACTGAGCCTAGGGCTTGCCAATCAGAAGGTTGGTGGTTTGAATCCCCACAACAGGGTGAGCTCCCATTGCTCGGTTCCTGCTCCTGCCCACCTAGCAGTTCGAAAGCACATCAAAGTGCAAGTAGATAAATAGGCGGGAAGGTAAATGGCGTTTCCGTGTGCTGCTCTGGTTTCGCCAGAAGCGGCTTAGTCATGTTGGCTACATGACCCGGAAAACCTGTCTGCGGACAAACGCTGGCTCCCTCGGCCTATAGAGCGAGATGAGCACCGCAACCCCAGAGTCATCCGCGACTGGACCTAACGGTCAGTGGTACCTTTTTCTTTTAGGGGAGGAGTAGTACCTCTGGTGGGAGACATGCTATTCTCCTTCTGGTGTAGTTTGTCCACCTTTGACCCCCACCTTGAATTCATCTCTCACCATAGCACCAGTATGCTTTAAAATAATGGTCCAAGGTAATCTGAAATGAAAATATGTCTGGGACGGATACTTGACTCGCTATAGAAGCAGCCTGGCTGCTCACAGCATTGCCAGGTGCCAAACATAGTCTCAAGTAATTATGGCAGTGTCTTCAGTTTTAAGTTCAGTGCTGGGCCTCTAATTTTGATTTCTTCTTTTCCCAGTCATCTCAATTCTCCTCCTCTTCTCCCATGTCTTCCTGTTTGGCATTGCTTCTCACTCTTGCAAGGGCTGAATAGGAAAGCGAGACGAAATGCAAGAAACTTGCATGAAGCTGCCACTGAAATAATACATTTAACTCTGGAATAAATGATACCTGTGGGTAATAGGTTTGAAATTGCTGTGTTCCTTAGTAACATGATATAATTACAACTTGCACAGGTTTGGTAGGGCAATGGTGCAATTACCGCCCTTATTTCTAACTTTCAATGAAAGCCCATAGCACAGTGTTACTCATGATTTTGTAGCACGGGAATAGGGAACGTATTGGAGAGAGATAACAGTAGCGCTCAGCACATGTGTCTTTGTAATCTTTCCATGCCAAATTCTTCTTTTCCCTCCCGCTTCCTTCGTGACTGGGCAATCTGAAAATGCACAATGCAGTGTGATTAAATCCCAGGGAAGCACAATGCTTTAGCAGCTCAGTAAGGCTACTGTAGGGTTTCTTGGTAACTACCAGGGAATGAGTGATGAGTGATAGGGCTATATTATACCAGCAGGCAGGTTATCATGTGTTACTGTACAGTTCCCCGGTAATTAAAGTCTATTGAATGATATTGCCTCTCTACAACCGTAAGGAGGGTCTCTTTGTGTTGCTGCATGGTAACATAGTAATTACTGAGCAATGTGTGATGAATGGTGTTTTAGCAGGCTGCTTACTATTTTTCACAGCTTAATTTGTTCCATAATACCAAAGGACACTGTTCTGAATGTTGCTGCAGGATTCTGCATGTGTTCCATGTCCATCTGTTTGTGTATTTTTGCACAGCCATCATAGGGAATTGTTGATTTGGGGTCAGCATGGCTGGAGTTGGTTGGTTTGATTGACTAATTTGAGAAAGAAGACTGTGTTGGCCCATTTTCTGGGTCTGGCATGGGGCAATACAGCTCTGCTGATTTCTGTTTGACTGGCTTAGTCTCTAACCCAGGATGTCAGTATGTAGGGATAAAGAATACTGCTTCATACCAGATCAGACTATTTGTCCCGGGAACTGCAACATAAGCAGAAGTAAAGCAAGGCACATAAATCATGAATGGGCAGGAATTTTAAACCATTGACAAATACATAGTTTTGATAACGACAAATGTCTATATGAGGCACCTAGGGTGGGGTGTGTTAGGGAACCAGATTTGCATACCTGGGTGGGAACAAGGCAAGAAACAAGATGAGTGTTTATCACCAACGAGCGGACAGTGGGAGGAGGAATTCAGCATTGCGCTATATTAATGGGTCCATCAGCATAAACTTTTCAGCTTGCCAGACAGAATGTCCCCCTCTCTCATTCCCTATGTGCTGTTCTGAGAGAGCTCCCAACTCCTCCATACCAATTTCAGGAGCCGTGAGGGAGGAGGAGGGAAGCCATGTTGCATTAGCAGAAATCCTTGCACAGACTTCCACTAGTGGAACTGGTTCATTGAATAATGCCCAAAGATATGGGGAGCCAATCAGAAAGAGAGAACCCAAGTTAGATGGAAATAGAAAAGGGGGTTCTAAGGCTGTGGGTGGATAGGTGCAAGTGGGAGGGAGAGGGATAAGAATTGGAATGGAAGAACCAACTAGAATCTAACTAAATAAAAACAGGGGAGAAACAAGAAGAACCTGGTCGTACACATATGAGAACCTTTGTATGTGTTTATACTTTTGTGTCTTGTTTCGTATTATTTATTCTATCAATTATGTTACAGCTGTAGCTTAATAAAACTTTAAAATTGTTTGAACTTGTCTGATCTATCATTACTTGGTCCAGATGATGAGAATGAACTCCCATGAAGTACCTTTCAGCAGGGCAGAGGATCTCTGTTGGAAAGTGTTGGGGTCATCTTATAAAACATCCCATAACCATAAACTAAAATTCCTACAGTGCAAAGGAGGACAGGATGCAGTCGCCTTTCTCAGCAGTGCAAAAAAGGGGGTTTTAGAAAGGCAAGTAGAGCTGAACTTGCTGAAATAGCACATTCCACACATCTTTGACAAGAAGATTAATCAGTTCAAAATATTTTAATCAAAGAAAAGGTTCCCCCTGTTTAATCAGGCAACAGATTTGTTCAATTTTTAAAAAAAGTTAATTATTTTCAGTTGCGGTTAGAGATTTAAGAGGGATCAGTTTCCGTTTTGACATCTCTTTCACAGTCAGCGCTGTTTCCGTTACACTGCAGTTCAGTTTCTACCAAATATTTTATTAGTCCTCATTGTCTACTATGTAACATAATTTATGCAATTATTTGTGTAGCTTGCACAGGCTGCAAATCTAATGTAATTAATGATGTGATTGTTGCCACACCATGCATTTTAATGTAAGGTAAATGTTAAAACAATGTAAAAAGTGTCATTCATGACATTGCAGACTTTAAAAAGGAAGAATGTTGTGGATTGATACTGATCATATTCAATGGATTGATTCCCATTCCAGACCTGGGGTGGAAAAGCAAGCCACAACAATTTCTGCTTTCATTTTCTGTTTCCAACAGAATTATCCAACATCCTTCATTGTAGCACCATAAAGATGATTGGGAAGGTGACAGAAGGGGTGACCTACATTTGTGGTAGTGGAGATCTTTGTCCCACATGCAAGATTTTAGAAAGAGAAATGAGTTTCTCTGAAGTCAGTCCTATTAGTTTTGAGGAAGTAAATGTTCAAGGGAGCAAGCATGCTTAAGAATACACTTATTTTCACTTTGATTAAATCATAACTTGTATGAGAAAAGAGCGTTACATTTCATGACTACAGAGGATGCCCAAACTGGAATGAGTAGGTTGTGAGTTACTTCCTCTGTGCAGATGAGTGCTCGTCCCCCTTCTCCCTCCAGGACTGCCTAAATTTAATTTTTAATGTAATTACGTGGGTGGCACTGTGCCTAGGGCTTGCCGATCAGAAGGTCTGTGGTGCGAATCCCTGAGACAGAGTGAGCTCCCATTGCTCGGTCCCTGCTCCTGCCAACCTAGCAGTTTGAAAGCACGTCAAAGTGCAAGTAGATAAATAGGTACCACTCCAGCGGGAAGGCAAACGGTGTTTCTGTGTGCTGCTCTGGTTCGCCAGAAGAAGAAGCTTAGTCATGCTGGCCACATGACCCAGCAGCTGTACGCCGTCTCCCTTGGCCAATAAAGTGAGATGAGCGCTGCAACCCCAGAATTGTCCACAGCTGGGCCTAATGGTCAGGGGTCCCTTTACCTTTACTTATAAATCAATTTGCTGGGAGATGCGTTATTACAGAGCAATGCTCACCCTGGGCAGAGAGCAGGAGGGCAAAGCAGACTGACAGTCTGAAAACCACACTCCACTCAAAGTATCTTCTCAACCAACCACCACACTTTTGACTAGTGCAATAAGGCCCATGCAGCAGTGGAGCCCCCCTTCCAACATAGTGGGATGGATGTTGGTGGAAGGACTTCTTCAATATCCTAACCATCTCCTGCAGGAGTTCAGGTTGCTCTGTTAGAAAAGGCATGTCTCATTCTTTTTCACACAAAGAAGAGTGACTCTTCTGAGATTTTGCCTTCTGTGAGATGGGTGCACATCAGCTAAGGACAAAGGAAGCATTTTCCCTTTTAGAAGTATTGTTCTGTTAACACAGACATCTATGCAGTTTACTAAGTACAATTTTAAGACTATTTCTCAGAAGTAAGTCCCACTGAATTCAGTTGGATTTATTCCTCAGTAAGTGAGCTTAGGACTGAAGCCAAGGTTGATTAATTACCCAATTAAAACTAAAACAATCAGTCAGCAACACATTCCTAGGCATATATGCTTGTAAGTAAATCTGAGTATGTTCAGTGGGTCTTACTCCCAGGTAAGTGTGAATATAGCACGGCAGACTTAATTAAGCTGCAGCCTAAATTACCAGCAAAGTCTTTGCATTTGTATTGAACATGTCATATTCAGTGTTTATTAGCAGAAGTATTCAGTTAAGAGCTGTCAGTCTGCCTTTCCATGGCCCATTGGTTAAAATAATACAGTCCATTTAAAATGCAACTACACATTAAGGTTAAAATGTACCTACAAGATAGTAAACACCCCTAGCTTTGTCTATCTTATCACGTATTTCAGTTGCTAGGACCCAAATGTTCTTGAACACATGAGCTTAAATAGGGTTTATAAATTATATTGAACATAGGCAAATGAAAATATAATATTAAATTCTCTGTAAATCATTTGGCATTTGGACAGACAGTAATTAAAAACTGGTAAGAATAACACAGTGTGCTATCCATGTCAGGGGGTTTTAATGCTGATTACAGTTTGTCTGTGATCAAAATGTCAAGAGCTAGGCAAATTATTCAATAAAACACTCCTATTCACAGATTTTTGAAAGGTTCAATTTTTTGTTTTAAAAAATGTTAAAAGGGAGGAAAGAACAAAAATTAAGAGTAAGTAATGTCTAATGTTCTTTACCAGGCGTAGGGAAACTCGGGCCTGTTTTGGGACTACAACTCCCATCATCCCTGACCACTGGTCCTATTAGCTAGGGATGATGGGAGTTGTAGTCCCAAAATATCTGAAGGGCTGAGTTTGCCTGTGTCTGTTCTTTACCAACCAGATGCTAAAACTGTATGGTCCCATCCACTTGTTTGGTATGGGATATGAGCAATTTAAAGCATATAGATTTGGGGAGAGAATAATTCCCTTGACTTGTAAGTTTGCCTTGCATTATCCCATCTGGGAGAGTTCCAGTAGAAACTTATGCAGCTGTCACATACACTGCTCACTAGAATATTCACTATACATTCCCCTGCTTTCATATCTTAAGGTTTAGACAGTCACATACGGGTGATTGCTGCAAGACTCGCTTTATACCCCATGCATGTAACATGAGTAAGTCTGTCTGTCTGTTCCTAGGAGTAATGATGGCATAGCTTTATTATTAAAAAATGTAACATTTGGGTCTTTGAAATTGAAATGGATTTCAGTCTCCCTTTATATATTAATTATTGATAAATGGAGCCTGGGAGACGACTATGAAGCCTGGCATGATTAAAGACAGACCATTTTTAATTTGATATCTCTAGCAGTGACAGAGGAATCTAGTTTAATCGAGTCATTTATCAAAAGAGGATAAATCAGAAGACTGTATGAGGGGGTGGCATTGGGAATGGGAGGTGAGGAAGCGGTTGGAGGTAAGGGTGCCATGGTGATGCAATTGCGAAAACATGCTGTAAAAAAACTCCCAACAACAATAACCCTCAGCTATGTCTTCTATAAGGGACACAGGTGGCGCTGTGGTCTAAACCACAGAGCCTAGGGCTTGCCCATCAGAAGGTCAGCGTTTCAAATCCCCGTGACGGGGTGAGCTCCCATTGCTCAGTCCCAACTCCTGCCAACCTAGCAGTTTGAAAGCATGTCAAAGTGCAAGTAGATAAATAGGTACCGCTCCGGCGGGAAGGTAAACTGCATTTCCATGCGCTGCTCTGCTTCGCCAGAAGCAGCTTAGTCATGCTGGCCACATGACCCGGAAGCTGTACGCAGAGAAACACTGGCTCCCTCGGCCTATAGAGCGAGATGAGTGTGCAACCCCAGAGTTGTTTGTGACTGGACCTAACGGTCAGGGGTACCTTTACCTTTACCTTTATGTCTTCTATTGCAACATTAGATTTCTGAATTAGTGGACTGGTTCAGATTATCATAGATAGTTGCAAATAAGCTTTAACAAACCTTTGAGGTCACCTGCTTCTCCCTCCCTCCCTACCTCTCTTCCATGTATGAAAGGAGGAGAGGGGGAATCCTTCCACTACTAGCTGTGGTTATAAAAGACTACAGTTTCCTGTGCCTAAAACAGGGGTGTGATCCTCCAGATGTTGTTGGACTCCAAGGCTCATGGGAGTTGGATTCCTACAGGACCTTGAGGGCCACAGGTTCCCCATTAATGTTGTTCTCAAAAGGGGAACAGACAGATTACCCATGGATAATCTGAGATATAGTTAAGATGGTTGTCTGAACCAACCACTATGTATAGCTGTCAATGAGAGTATGCAAGATATTGCTTTGTGGTGATTAAAAATAACAATAGTGAATTATGGGTTAGACTATTGCGGCTCAATCTCAGCTCAACCATGATTGCATTGTGTAACCTTAGGCAAGACTCTGTAGCTTGCCTCTCATCTGTAATAAGGAGATAGGGATGTGGGCTCACCTAGGTGTAAAAGGGTTAAGACTGGAAACCAATGGGAGCAGTACCTTTCTCTGGAACCAATCATTTTACATGCTGAAGTGATTCTGAAGATAGGCCTCAGCTTTGAGAGAAGATAGTCAACAACGGGAAGTGAAAGTTAGTGAAGCAAATTTGCTGTGTACAGTTGGAAGAGGGCCACATGGGCAAAGCTACTTAGATGCTATCAACTGCAAACCTTCCAGCAAACAAATGTTGAGTCGATATGCCTTCCCCCCCAAAGCAGTATGTAAATAACCCCCCCTCCCGAAAAATGTGAGGTTGTAACTATATTCCATTCAGCTATGCAATCAATATGTTATTATGTAATAAATGGCAGACCTTCCCTGGAAAAAAACATACAAATATAATGTGTGGTAAATCAGAAATGCAGGATGAGCTCACAAGAGATGAGGAATTTTGGCAGAATTCCTTCCGCCTCCTTTGATGAAGACTTTAGATACCTCATGGGGACATCAAAGTGAGCCATTATAATTTTTTGTTTTACAGATGAAGCCTCTTTCAGTTTTAAAACATCATCAATCAGGTTACTTTTTTTTTTTTGCATAAAATCTGATAATGTAGCCAACTGCATTACCAGAATGGATATGTTTCTAAGGAAGTGAATGTCTGTGAGATGCACTGGATGGAAACCACCAACACTCTACAGTACTGCAGGTGTGTGTGTGTGTGTGTGTGTGTAGTGTTCATGACTCTTGGGGATCAGGGCTGGGGAACCAGAGCTTTTCTCTTCTGAGTTTCTGCCTTGAAATACTTCAGATATAAATACAACTAAAAGTGATTATATGCCACCCCAACGGGCTGTGAAAATGGAGTTTTCCGTTTTCACAGTGGGAGACGGTTGTTATAGCCAGCAAGGCCTGCCAGGAACATAGAGTGGAAACGATTTGATTAGCTGTAACTGAGGGTCAGTGTCAGCTCAAATACTGGGCTTCCCTTCACGTTCCTTTTCCTCTAACTACTGAAATCACTGTCAGTGTTGAGGCAGCTAAAGGTTGGAGTTTGGATTTCAAGAAAATAAGCAGCCCACTACCAGAAAGTTTCTCTTCTGCACTCCAGTGAGTTTTTGCTAGACACAAATGCTGCCACTAATATTTGGTTTAAATTGAGGATAGGTGAACTTCCTATGACTTGTCTCATAATTAATTCACTTCTTTATTTTACTTTGAGCTTTCCTATGGATTTCTTGGAAAACACCCAACACTTGGAGCTTTTTAGAAAAGTTGTGGGGAGGGTATGACTCTTGAGGAACTTCCCTCCTGGACCCCCACTTCCTGAGCAAATTTACCCTTTATTTCTGGGGCATGCACAGAAGTGTCTTTTCCTTTCAGTTGCATTGCTCTAAATCAGGAGTGGGGAAATATTTCTGGCCAAGAGCTGGACAACCTTTCAGGGGCCACAAGATAGTTGGAGGTGAAGGTCAGAAGTGAAATAGGGTGGATCAATAAACACATTATTATTATTATTACCTTTTTACTGTAGACTAGAAGTGTCTACAAACACTTGCATGCCCCTCTCTACCCTCTGCCTAGACAAGCAAAGTGGCCTTATCAGAGTTCAAGGACATGTTCCAGTCACGCAAAATAATGTTTCCAAAGTACGGCTGGGTGGGGAGAGTGCCAAGGATCAAACAGAGAAGCCTAGAGGAGTGTCTTGAGCCCCTGGGCCTGTGACTCTACACCCCTGCCAGCATGGTCAATCGTCAGGAATGATTTATGCACTGGTGACCTTAAGACTTGATTATTGCATTGCACTCTATGTGGGGCTACCTTTGGGCCTGGTCCGTAGACTTACTTGTCTGTTGATGGGGACAGACTATTGCCAGCACGTAATTCCAGTGCACAAAAAGCTTGCAATGGTCACCACAATGCTACTGGGATAGCTACAAGGTTCTTGTATTAATTTTTAAGGCCCTTAACAACTTTGGTCCAAGGACCACCTATCCAGGACATCTCAAGGAACACCTAATCCCTTATATCCCTATTTGATCACTGAGGTTTTTGGTGGAGTCATTGTTAATGGTCCCCCATGGCTTGAGTGCATGGTTCATAAGTTCAACACATGCCCCTTCCTTGCTGAACTTCCAGTGCTTATTGAAGACTTTCTAAGCTTGCAATTGGACTCTGGTTTTATAGTTTTAACTCATTTTTAGCCTTATTGTGCTGAGTCTCTTGTACACCACTTAGAGAAGACTGTGAATAAGCAATATACAAATCATTGAAGGAAATAACTGAGGGGAGGCACAGGTTCTCCATCCCTGTAATATACATACAGGATGGCAAAATCGGGGGGGGGGGGAGGATCAAAATTGCCTGTATCAAAAGAAAACTAAGCTCACCTTATATTGCATTCAGAATGGCATTTCAGGTACCAAAGTTGCCTCTAGTCATGGAGGTCCAACTACCTGCTTTCTTGCTGTGCTCTCTGAAGACCTATAACCACAGTGAACAGATCAGGTTATAGGGATAGGGAAATTTTTTGATTCAGTTCACATTTAAAGACAAAACTATCTCATTCATAATATTTCAAACCAATATGCGTACCTAAATGGAAAAAATGCACTTCTCTGAATTTTTGAAATTTAGTTGCCCAAGTAACATTTGCAAAAATCAATACAGAAGACATAGTGTGCATCAAAATGCATATCATAGTGGAAAAACTGTATACAAAAATGCTTCATAATCAAGTAAAGAAGACACAGAAATATGTATATTGGAGAAATTTTCATTAAAATACTGATGAGGACTTTTCTTTACGAAAAGCAAGTTTATTGGATTGCTGCAGAAATGTGGAGAATGGAGCTTGAGACTGGAAAACTGAAAGAAACCATACTTGACAGATCCACCCATCCCTATTGTGCCGTTTAGATGGAACACTGAAAAGAGTATTTCTGTATCATAGTGTAACCAAACATCAAACAGGTTTCCATATACTGTAATTGTTGCCTAAATCTATCAAGAGTGATCTCTTTGCAAGAGGAATATTTCTATGCAAGGCTCTTTTTTACTCTCAGGAAATTGCTAAAAGTCCTCATTTGGGGGAAGTTTATGATAAATGAATAAGACACATCAGGCTGAGGATGTTTGTGACACTGCTAGTTTTAATGGTTTTAGTTTAATCGAGTGCAACGCATATCATAGTATAAAATCTCACAGATTTTATGTGTTTTATGTGTTTAATCATGCAACACATGGAGGAAATATGTGTGCTCTTGAACATATGCAAAGTGCAGTTCCTCCCCCAGAAGGTTCCTGCATATCAGGGGTATAAGAAAAAGGCTTCAGAAAAGCCCTGGCATGTTCCTTCCCACTATAAATTGAGTTTAATGCTTATTTCTGATTTTTAAAACTGTGCATTGTCTGCTTTTAATTAGGATGCAGGGTTTGAACATCTTGGAAGGTTAAGACATATGTATTTAAATAAATAAATATAATACCCAGCTTCCAGAAAGGACTATTTCATCCTAATTGCTGGTTTCACTTTTTGTTTAACTAATCACATCATTCTTTAATAGAACTATATTGGATTTTCTCATCAATTTCCACTTCAGTATTTGTGTTGAAAATACATTTCCAAGAATCTGAACAACACTTATGTTTTGCAGTAGATCAGGGCTACCTGTTAGGATTAAATTGAGCTGATTTTTTTCCTTGACTCCATACTTAATTGATTCATGGTACAATCACTTCTTGCATCTAGAGATTTTGTCTCCTTGTCATGATCTGAATGTACAGGTCACTGGGTCACTTTAAAGCTAGCTGAAATCTTCTTTAGCTGCTTTTATGTTTTTTAAGCACCTCAAGATCATAGCTACGATTTTAGTAACAAATCATTAATTTGTTTTTGAAATGGCATTTCTTAGACTTCTCTACGTAAAGGTGCACTTGCTTTCCTTCATTTTAATGAGCTAAAAGGAGTCTTAAATTAGAAAGGCCTTCTTATTTTCTTTGGCAATCTCAGGACAGTTTAATTCTGATCTATTAGAGAAATAAAGACCTTTCTATAGATACAAAGTACATATTCTTCCAAGTATAAGACTATATTTTTTCCTAAATTTTTGAAGTTTAAAATAGGGGGGTCATCTTACATGTATAGTGCATAGTGCATTTTCTTAATTGTGAGTCCCCCCAAAATAGGGGGCATGGCATCTTATACACAGGGGCGTGTTATAAACTGAAAAATATGGTAATACTAATACTAAAAACACAAATAGTTACAACTGCTTTCAGGTATGTCATTGTGGTCATTGTGTGACCCCCAGTGTTATGAAGAGAAAGCTCAACTGAAAGAGAGGAAAATCACAACTCAGAATACCATTGGCTAGGGCAAGAAAAAGAAAGATTTGAGAAAAAGAAAGGTGAAATCGTCTGGTCTCATGGCAAGATGACAGTTTCTCATATCTAAGTGGCCTCCCAGTATAGCATTTTGCTCCTAATGTCACAGGAACATAATTGAGATTTTATCAAATGTTGAAATGAGTGACAAAATCACCCCACCCCCGTGACCTCCTTGTTTGGTCAAAAATGTAATAGGCATTAAAGATTTGCAAAGGCAGCATTAATGGAAAATAGTGTGTCTCCCATACTCCCGATTTGCGTCCTTCCCTGCCCACACTAGGCAGTAATTAACCTTTTGAATAATCTTTCTCACAGAGCAGGATTAGACTTTGTTCTGACACCATACTGATAAAAACTCCTAAGACACTGCCATGTCCTTGTTTAATTTTGGGGTAGATGGGAAATCTATCCAATCCTATGCTTTTCTTTTCGTGGATCCACAGATCCACATGGCTAAACCTAGTCTACAGATATTTTCTCCTGATCTGCCCCTTGCATGGTGTGGAGCATAGGAAATTCCCTTATACCAAGTCAGGTTGTTTGTTGAGCAGGGCCAGTAATGTCTATTCTGAATGGTAATGATTCTCTAGGGAGTCCAGCAGACCTTTTTTTTACTTCATCTGCTACTCAATCCTTAAGGGGCCAGGGAGTGAACTGAGACCTTTCTGCATGTGACACATGTGGTCTGAGCTGAGGACACTGGAAAGAGCCTGCCCTCCATGTTGGCCCAGTGCAGCAGTTGTGCCAACCCTGGCCATCTATGCAGCGATGAGAGCCAAAATCACGAATCATAGAATCTTAGAGTTGGAACTTTCCAAGGGTCATCTAATCCAACCCCTGCAATGCAGGAATGTCACCTAAATCATTCATGACAGCTAAAGCAGTTGATTCCCAGACAAAAATCATGATTTTGTATGGGCCATATTCAGACAGGCAGTATTTGCATAGACAGCTGAGACCAATGGAGGTTAGGCCAACAAGCCAGGTAATGTAATTGTTTAACTGAAATGGAAAATGTATATGTATTACTAAGGTTTTGACATGGGGGAATTTCACCTAAACGGGTTAATAATCAACTGTTGGTGCTCTCTGCACTTTCATGTGGTGTTTAACTTTAGATCATGTGAGTAAGGTATTTAGTTGCAAATCACCATTTTGAAGGGAGTTGCCTTTGGTCTGTTGTTCCCAACCACAGTGGGAGAAATACGTGCAAATGTGTGTCTCTTGAAGATGAAACAGCTCCAGGCTAATGGAGGCTGTGTAGAGAGAAGGACCTCTGATTTTAGGTCTGTTTAGGGTTATCTAATATTACTAAGAAGATGAGCCTATGCTTTGACAAGCATTTGGATGTACCTGTTATGAAGAAAGTTCTGCTTAGAAAAGCTTTTGAATCATATTTATGGGTCTGGACAATTGGTATTCCAAGAGGAGTCAGTTTTTATGCATCCTATTGCTTAAAGCTGTGCAATATTAATATCTGCAATAAGGCATGGTTTCGCTCCTCTCCACACAATGGGCTGGATCATATAATCCAATCCATTCCATGAAGAGGGCCAAACTCCAATTTAAAGTCAAAGGAATCATCCCATAATATAGCTGCAGGCAGAATTCAGTCTAAAAAAGTTCAGAACAGGACTATCCACTAGGATATTATTTCCATTTTTTTGTTCTTTATCTTTCCACTCCAGTAAGTATTCCCCACAACCAGAGCTGAGTAATGTATTTGTGATGGGAAGTGAATTGTGTGATTTTCTCTCTTTTTTCACTTGGCAAATTATCATTGAACAGATCATGATTTTTACTAATTTGTTCATTATTCTCAATTGTTAGATGAATCATTTGTGGGAACAAATGTTACTCTTGGAACAATGGCCTGGAATCCCGCTTCTCTGAAAATGCTTTATTCATTCCCCATACAATTTGATGAATCACTTGTGTTATGTGGTGGTTTCCTGATTGGATTAGTTAACGCTTTCTACAAAGCTGATCTTGGGTAAAATGAGGGGCTCCAGCTTGGGCCATAGCACTGATGAAAAGCACTGGGTTTGTGGTGGCTCATACTCTTGAGTGGATGCCGACTATATGAGGCTGTTGAAAAAGAGCCAGACCCTTTTCCAGGCTGGCTGAACAACACTGGAAGTTTTGTGAAGGATAAGTATGAAGCAAGGCTATTTTTTCTCCTTTGATAGAGAGCCAGTGTGATGTAGTGAATGATGTAGTGAACTTAATTCAAATTCCTACTCATCAAATAAGCCTGCTGGGTAGTCTTATGCAAATCTTTGTCTCTCTCCTAACCTGTGTGTGAGAATAAAATGGAATAAGAGCCCATGGAAGTCACCCTCGGTTCCTTGGAGGAAAACTTGGTTAATAACTTGCTGCAATAAAATGTCCCTTTATAGTTTCTAGATGTTAGGAAGTATATTGTGAGAATCATTCATGCCTAGCCTGATGTAGGCTCAAAGTATGTATTTTCAAGCCTGAGGCCAATAGAGTAAGCTGGACCCTGAAGCCCATCAGACCAAATGTGAAGACCAGAAGGCTGGAGTCCCTAATATTTCTTCCAGCTCTGGCCAACCCAGAAGCTTCAATCTGTTTACTGATTGCAGAGGCTAGTGTTGCACACCTCTGTTATTCAAGTCTGCACATGAAGAGGTCTCTAAGAGGTCTCTAAACTGCGTCAAAGCCTGAGGTTCATAATTGCAAGTTCTGTCAGATACAGATAAGATAGAAGGTAACTGAAAGGAGAACAACATAGGTGATGGAGCATTCAGAATAGGTTGGTTTATTTCTTCATTTTTCTTCTGTTTTTACCTCACCTCACAAGGTTCCCAGATGGTCTCTCATCCTAGCACTGACCAGACCAAGACTTGCTTAGCTCCAGCAATGGGATGGCCTCCTGTGCCTTCTGACCATGACTGAAAATGCCAGGCATTTTCATGCAACCCCCTTTCTCGAAAGATAACATCACAGGGATACATGATAACATTCTCTAATTATTTTAAAGCCTTCTGTAAATAAGAGGAATAAGAGTGGTGATGATAACAACAACAACCATTACTTGCACACTCAAGAGAGGGACCTTAAGGAAGTGATTTAACATGCAGGAATCGTGATTCAGGGTTTGATGAGAAGAGGCAAAAAAATCCTCACTTGAAGAGCAGATGGCCAAGGGAGCAGAATTGCCAATGGAAATTGTGAAATCTTACTCCGTGAACTGTAGAGAAAGAAAAGGGAATCTGGTTAAGCTTCTTTAGAGAGGATGGGTTCTCATTAATTATTCAATCCGTAAGCAGATTTTGCCTTGCTACACTGAAATGCACTCAGTGGCCTTTGAGGCTCTTGCATCTGAGTAGTACAACAAAGATGCAGCAGCGGGAAGTGAGAGGTGAAGTGGGCAGCAGGGAACAGGAATACTCAGGGACGCGGACTTAGAAAAAATATTGGGGGGGGCCGGGAAAGCTCATGAATAATAAATAAGCTCATGAATATGCAAATAAAGTGGCTCCGGCCCTAAATAGGGCAAGCCACGCCCCCCCAGCCAGCCGATTGGCTGGCTGGGAGGTGTGGCCAGTCGGGATTCCCCTGTTCTCGCGGGATTTCCGGCCGAGGCTCTCCGATTAGGGCGCGCGGCTGGCTGGCTGGCGAAGGAGCAGGTGGGGAGGAGGCGGGGGACGGCGGCGGCGCTCTGCTGGAAGGGCGCCCGCCCGAGATTATTGGGGGGGCTGAGCCCCCCCAAAAAAATTTTTGAGGGGACTCGAGCCCCCTCAAGCCCCATGGAGTCGGCGCCTATGGGAATACTAACTTACAAAAATACAACTTTAAGTCCCCAAACCCTCTTGTATTGAATGGACAGAAATGCAAGGACTCACTTACCCTGAACTTATATTGTTTTATCACAGCCAGACTTTGTGGATTGCTTTCGGCTTACCTGTATCATGCACCTTAACCTGCAAAGCAGGTGCTACTGAGATGCCCTGCTCTATGCCATGAGGTTCTGTTTAGGGGTGGTGCTGTTCTATTCAAAAAAATTATATATACATATATAGGTGTGTGGATGGGTGCGCTGCCTTGCAGAGAAGAGCCAACATCCCATTCACTCATTTTACCAGTAAGCCAGTTGCTTCACAGCCCTGAGAAGAATTTTTGGTCTCTTTAGACCCATCTGTATGAACACATTTGTTCACTTCCCTTTATGGCTATGTCACCTGATGCTGGCATGACTGTTAGCCATTTCTCCCTCCCCAACCCATGCATTTAAAGTTAGTATAAAGGGGCTCCATGTGAATACAGTCCTTCAAGGCTATGCATGAATCATAGAATCATAGAATCATGAGTTGGAATAGACCACAAGGGCCATCGAGTCCAACCCCCTGCCAAGCAGGAAACACCATCAGAGTCCTTTACTGCTGAATATTTCTTGGAAAAGAGGAGTTGATGGAACCGGTGAGGACACAACTTTTTTCAGTGAATCTTGTTGCTCTCACAGCTGTTGCATGAAGTTGAATTCTTTGTTGCTTGGGATCTCTTCCTTTGAGGATCATGATTCTGTGGTCTGCCCCACATCTTTTTCCTACTGACTTTGAAACAGTGATTGGCCCTAAATATGTTTGAATAAACCAGTTACTGGGAACTGCAGGTGGGAAGAGAGTTATTTTGCTCATGTCCAGTTTGCAAGCTTTCCAAAGCTGTCTGGTTAACCACTGTGAGAACAGGATGTCAGACTAGATAGGCTATTGGCCTGATCCTGCAGGGCTCTTCTGATGTTCTCTGTACATTTTATGATGCAGTGCAGATTCAAACTGCCCAATCCAGTTCCAACTATCTAGCCACTACTCCACACTAATTCTTTCAATAATTGAATAGTGGCGACATCTTAAGACCAATTGATCAGAGAAAATAATTGCCATCTTCAGCTTTATCCAAACAATGGGTAAAGAAAAGGTTTTGGAGTTTGGACACTTGGTTTAGTGCAAGAATAGATTGTACACAACACAAGGATTAAACCAACATGGCTTTCAGTCTGAGGCACTGTCCACTTAAGTGCTTTTCACTGTGAGCCAGTTCATTCTTTTGCAAAGCTCCAGCAATCTTGGCTTTGTTCTGCATCACCAAAAAGACGAAGCAACTCAGTCTATGGTTTTCTTTACTTTTTTGTTCTAAAAGGTCATTCCAGCCCCTCTCACAACAGTGAAAAGAATGTCATCTTTATCAGTGCCCTTTGTGCCATTCCATACTGATGTGTTGATGAGATTAAATGGATATTGGAGACATAAGTGATGTGCGGAACTACAGAGAACCAGCACTTGCTGGCTGGCATATCCATGTAATACTGCAGAAAATGTGGTCCTCTGAGCTCTCTGTGTATGTGTGCACACTTATTACATTCAGTAATCTCCTCAAATTTCTTTTTTTTCTCCTAGGTAAGTCCTGCAACTTGCTAAACTTTCATTGACTGAATGTGCTTTTAACGTAGCGGTAAGTCATTCTTGCTTGATCACATTATTGCCATGCTGTTTCTCTGCAGTGTGTCTTGCGTTGGACCTGTCATCTTTCATGATGACAAGATTACTATTACTGTTGTTATTATTTTATTTGTTACCCGCCCTTCACTGTAAGGTCCCAAGGTGGGTTACAACCTTAAGCAGGATGTGTCTGGCAGTGATAAAAATTGCACGTGCAACAGGTATGAAAGGTGAAAAATGACATTGAAGGTCATTGAAGGACATTGACTTGTCCTTACTGCTTGGGCCACTGTTATTATAAGAAGGCTGTTGTCACTGATAGCCATCTAACATACAGGAGGCTCATGTTGCCATGCTGTCTAACAATGTGTCAGTTCCTCCACTGCCACCTCTGTTGCTGAGCTGTGGATCTACATATCTGGCATACCCTATACTTTCACCATCAGGAATTGCAAAATTGGTTGAGTAAATAGGCAAGAGCTGTGTTGTGAGAGGTACAGATAGCTCCCAAACAGTTTGAGAAAGAGGCAGAGTCTTGCATTGCTCTTTCTACCCAATCAGCCACATATACACACTGGGATTAATACTGGCAAGGGAAGGAAGGAAGGAAGGAAGGAGAGCTTGGAGTGGGGACAGCAGCAGACGAAGCTGCTTATAATATTCTAGATTGGATATCCAGGGTCATAAATAAAATGAAGACAGACCAGTTTGAAACTGACAGAAAGGAGAGTCACAAGGAGACTTGGGTGAAGATTTTCCCACCACCACCATGTGCCTCTTAGATGTGGGATTTTAGATCACCTCCATTTTAGTTTTTGATGTTGCTCTGTCTCCTTATGGTCTTGAGTTCTTAATCAGTATGTGTCTGAACAGATAATTTCCATGTTATTATGCTAAGTTACTGTGAAAGGATGTCATCTTTCTAAAGGAAAACAGAGAAAGTTGGGCAATAGGGAAGAAGTTGGACAATTATGGAAGATTTTTCTATTTTGAATGTTTGAGTATACCAGAAATGATAACTAGACTACAATGCTAAACTTACTTACTAAGGAGTACATTCAGCTGAATAAACTGGGGCTTAGCTTTGAGTAAACATGCTTATGGATATGCTGTTAAAGCATTACATTGAAATCTGTTCAGCCATTTGGGTAAAAATAAAATATGGACATATTTTTCTTGGAATCATTGCCTAAGATAAAGTTAGTGTGCAGATAACTATTGCTAAAACTGATTATTGGAAGAAGGACATTGGTCTTCTAAATAGCTGGTATTAAGCAATCTGTTCCTGGAACAGTCATGCGGAAAGAAAGAATTATGTATTCTAAATGTTTTTGTGTATTAAAAATAAAAAGGAAATGACAAAGATAACAGTATGACATTTCAATTCAGCATTGCTTATAATTGTTGTGGTACTGAATAACTTGTTCCTTATAACTGAACTTTATTCTGAATTAATCTCTTCTTTTCAAGTCAACATACATGAGTATATTTCATTGATGGGTCCATGTATAGATTTAGTCACTTAGAAGGAGGTGGGATGTGATACTTTGCAGTCAAAGAATCATAGGGTAATGCAACTCAAGCTTAGAAATTAATGCATATGAGTACTATGCACTCTAGCCCTGTTTGCAACAAGTCCATTAAGATAGTAAGAGAAGACATTTTCTAGTAAAATGTATCAAAGGATATTCAAATCCCCCTTCTTTTGACCTCCTCTGCAGTCCCCTACCCATGCTTCTCAGGATCATGACGCTTCCCCAGGGACAGCTATGGTCTCAGCTGCTTCACAGCTTGGTAGAGAGGAGACAATGCTAGATAATTGTCCAGTTCCACAATGCTTTGGGAGGTTGAAGAAGCTGTGTGCAAACACCTTGCTCCCTTTCCCTTTGGCTTAGAGCTAAACAGAAATATATGGCAATGGGTGCATCTTCTGATCTCAAAGTGATCAAACTTCCACAATGGCAAAGTTTCCAGGAAAGGAGAGAGCTTGCTTCATCACCCCAATGGCAACCAAAACCTTCACTGGGTGGGTGAATTTAGTTGCAATAACCTGTATCTCATATGAGGAGCATCCGTTCCTGATTAACCCCTGGCCAAGGTGACAGATTAGCATACACCATCATCCCACCCCCACCCCCCAAGGCATATGGAGACCTCACCAATTTTGGCTGCAAGAAGAACAAAAAATAAAGTGGACATAGCACTAGGTTAGCCAGCACCCTGGCAGGGATGCAAAGGACCCCTTCCCCAGTTATCAGATTGAGATCATTTGGTGAGCAGCAAAGGAGTGATAACTCTCCCGCCTCAGCTGATCATCACAGGTTGATCAACTATGATTGCAGCTCTCAGGCTAAAAATAAAGGTAGCTACCTCTGCTTCAAACTATGAGAGGGACTGCTTCATCCCCCACAGTTTGAAGGACCTTATTGTGGATGTCACAGTCGACAACTTCGTTCCCTTTCATTTCATTGCTTCTTTCCATCCAACTTCTGTCACCCCTCATTTAAACCACATTCACCCCCATCTGCTTACCTTTTCCATTTCCCTAAATTACTCCACCCCTTCCTACCTGCAAAACCAGCTCATCTAATAATAAAATCCAGGTCAAGTTTATTGTTTACATCTGTAGATCATCTGCAGTCTTTTCAACCATGCTGCTCTGCTTCCTCTCTCTGTGTACGAAACTCAGCACCATCATTTTGGATGAGTGAATCAGTACTGAGGGGAAGCACAGCATCTGTTCTCACCACCTCTCTGATGGATCTTTTAAGGTGGCCAAAGGCTCTCCTAACAAAGTTTAAGCGAGCCTATTAGGGTGGTAGAAATTAGCCTGCAACTGAGACAATTCAAACATTTGCTGTTATAAGGAAAGGGCAAGTGATGAATTGATGTGGTTAAAGGATTAAAGTCTAAAGACAGTTGACTCCTCATGCCAACCCAAGCAATAGTCTTTTCTTACCTTAGGATAGTGTGCTCATTTACATTCTGGGTGACTCAGGCTGAAGTGTAATTAAAAATGTCACTATTGCTTAGTGCTACTTCACTGGCATTCTTTCAAAGAATCTTCACACCTTTGAAATAGCTTCAAGCAGCAGAAGCTTGGGGAAAGTGAGGTGCTGCATTTTTCTTTGCCGGTTTGTGGCACCCCTCAAAATGGCTGCTTCTCTGAGATGACTACAACACGCTGCAGAAATGGAATACTCAAAATGTGACTTTAAAGCAGGCCTCCACCAAGGTGTGATGCAGCAGGTTGAAGGAAGCCCATTGGCCTCTTTTTTCAACTTGAGGAAACTTTTTCCAGCTTAAACGCCGCATCCCCTTCAGGCATTCTTCTGAGGGCTACTTGCCAGTGGAGCCAGAGACAAGAGTGGATGAAGCAGTGAATGCAAGTTTTACCCTTGTATGGTAGGCTATTCATACACCCCTCTCTATCCTCGATCCAAGTAGGCAAGAGGCATTGTCAGAGTTAAAGGACATGTTCCAGTCAGGCCAAAACACTCAAGAGCATGTGAATTAGGGCCAGTAAGAGGTGTGGTTGGGGATGGGATGTGGTTTGAGGAGAATCTCAAGAGCTAGATGGAGTTGCATTTGGCTCCTGATCCTCAGTTTCCCCATTCCTGCACCTGGGGTTCAATAAGTCTCCTGTTGTATTTTTCTGTTTGCCAAGAATGGGGCAGGTGGTGTAGAGAGGCTTGTTAGGCCATTGACAGGACATAGCTGGTTAACCGTGCTCAGCTTGGTGCTCATAACCTGCTTTGCTGTAATGAGAAATGTCAAAGGGATGGACAACTAGCGATGGCTTTCAACAACAAAACAACAATAGTCAGCACTTTAGAAGCTAATAAATGTATTATCTCATGAGCTTTCATGGATTACCAAGAGTGAGGCATCTGATGATGTGAACTTTAACACATTTATTATGGCATAAGCTTCGAGGGGCTAGTCTTTAAGACACTAGCATTGTTCTTTTTTCTCTTTTGGGTAAAATTGCACTACAGGATTGTTGTGAGCATAAAATCACCATGGAACATTTCTGCAAACTCAAAATGCTATTTTAAAAAGGGGGTGGTTCAGCTGAGAAATCAGTGTGCAGAACCTATATGTAGTACAAGGTTGTGCATTGCACCCAGTTGAGCTTGTTTAGCAGACAGGCACACACTGTATTTGCCAAGGACGTTACCACATGCATAATATTAGTGATGGTAGTGGTGGTGATTATGATGATGCTTTTCAGATTATTAGAACAGGTGACCCTTTGGGTTCCTTCCAAATCAACAATTCAGGACTCTGTCCTGATTTTACACATGTCCTGATGAGCTCTGAGTGAGCTTTGAGTCAACTTCAGACATGGCAAACCAAAGTTAAAACTATGCAAGCAAACAGACTTGTATATATGAGACCTCTATAGGCAGATTTCCTTCCTTTTGTCTTTTGCAATATCTTATATTCTCAGCGACATGGTATGCAGGATGCTGATGTCTTTATCACCCCTTTGGCTCCATATCATTCCTATATTCTCCATTTTCTTTTTTCTAATCTCATAGCCCTAATGTCTATTTGTAAAAACAATAATCCCCCCCTCTCCTCCTCCGCAAGAGCTTCTGTCATTAGATGAAAGGTCATGGTTATAATATGAATCTGGAACAATAAATACAGTGCAAAATGGATTGAAATACAATGCGACAAAGAGGGTTTCCAATTAAAAAACACTTTGCTAAGCTTCCACCAAACAAACAGCCACACAGACTCCAATTTCTCTTCACTTATAATTAGCTGCCATTGAAAGTTAATTACTTCCAGCACTGAAGGAAGTGATTTTTTTAAATAAGGAATTTCTTTTAGGCATAGCACCTAAAACAAATATTTGCCCTACAAATGGTTCATGTATAGAATCCATTCTATGCAAACAGCAAAAGGCCAACTCATGCTCTTTAGAATCGTTGAAAAAAAATGGCACGTTCTTTTGCCCCTCCACTCTGGCAATAGCAGACAAGAAATGGGTATTCCACTTGGAGTTAATTTCACTGAGTTAACTACATGTGGTTTGATGCTGAAGTTTTAAATTCAGAACCTAATTAAGGAGGTATACACTCCTTTTTGCACGCAGCACACTCCCACCACTTCTTTTGCAATCCATATTTGTCCCGCATTTATTCTATTATTTCTTATGAGATACTGTGTTTTAATGTGTGTGTCCCCCCCCCCCCCAGAAAGGCTTCATTTTGAATTGAGAAATAGAGCAACCAAGCCACATTTTAAGCCCGCAATGTCTACATAGTCTTAGCTGAGCAAAGATTCCAGCTGAGGTTCTCTTTTTCTGGGATGGTGCTATCAATTGTCCTGTCTGTAGATATATATTAGTAATTTGCATATCAAAATTCTGAAGAGCAAGAATCATTTTTGTAGAACTATTTTTGTGATGTTGGGGGTCCCATTTAGAACCCACAAATGGTGCGGAGGCCTGATAATGCTCCCAAGGTCCCACTTTTTCCTAGTATGATGTTGAATTGAATATGGCTGACAAGGCCATGAGGGCAATTGCCTTGGACCTCATATACAGAAGTGTCTCTGCTTTGGTATTAAAGAATACTCCAGCGTTGATTAGGAATGGACAGATCAGACTATTTCCAGTCTGTGCCAATTTTTTATGTGTTCATTCATTGGTCCATTCTGTCTCATTTGTGAATTAATCTGATTTTTTGAAAGAAAGAAAAAACACAACCAAATCTGCACAAAACATATTTTGTGATAAAATATGATTTTTTCACGTAATGTATATTTAAATAATTTTTGTATCTTTATGTACACATTTCTAAATCTGTAGTGAAGTATGTAACATGCATGGCCTGTCTCTATAAGAGACATGCCTGATGGTGTGATTCCTTCCATAACTCAATGGGATCATCCATACAGTTGTATAATGTGGATGTATAGCTTCCTATACACCTCTACTAACTCTCCATTTCTCAATCCAGATTTTCTAATATTAGGGATTCTCCAAAAAGGAGAGGGTATCAGAAAATCCAAATGGAGGAAAGGGAAAGTGGAGGAAGGCAGTGATTTGGAGCAGAACCGTATTACAGTACAGTGGTGCCTCGCAAAACGAAATTAATTCATTCCGCGAGTTTTTTCATCTAGCGAATTTTTCGTCTTGCGAAGCACGAAATCCCATAGGAATGCATTGAAATTCAATTAATGCGTTCCTATGGTCAAAAAAAGTCCAAACAAAGCCAAATTTGGTACAACAAGAGTTTATTAAGTGCTCTTTAAAGTCACACATACTGTAAAGAGCATTTCAAAAATTGAAGGAACAATAAATTAAGTTTCTAAACATGACAGAAAAACATTTAAAAATCAACAAAGTGTACAGTACATTTTCTAAGACTCCGGGGGACAACTCAAAGAAGGTTCCTCTTCCACTCTTTGCTTCTTGCTGAAGAACCCCCTCCCCCAGCCACCCACCATACAGAAATTCAAATCCAGATTTTTTTAAAAAAAAACAGCAGAGTGGCCCAATGGTCACAGAAAATCATAAAAATGCAGAAAAAAACACACAAGCTTCCAGATTCTTGCAAACCCCTCCCCAACACCAAGTCCTTGAATTCCAAACACCCCAACCCAAAATCCAAACCCCCCCAAAAAAAGTTTTAAAAGTTTAACTACCACACCGCGTTCTATGAGTTGCTCCTCGAAGTCAAGTCGCAACTGTATTAACAGTGTTAAGAAAAGGGAAACAAACTTGCAAGACGTTTTCATTTTTTGTCTTGCAAAGCAAGCCCATAGGGAAATTCGTCTTGCGAAGCAGCTCAAAAAACGGAAAACCCTTTCGTCTAGTGAGTTTTCCGTCTTGCGAGGCATTCGTCTTGCGGGGCACCACTGTATGGGTGAGCCTTTAGTCTTGCCTGTGTAGTAAGTCCTTGCTGCTATGCTGAGCAGTTGATCTGTTGCTCAGTAATTTCTTTTCCTATCCCCAGGCGAGCTAACAGACCCACACTGCTTCATTTGTTTGAATGGGAGTGATTCCCCCCCCCATACCCCAAAGCAAGCTAAAGGTGCAAAATCACTCCAGTTGGGCAGATGAAACCTACTGCAGGTTTGGAAGCCACCATTTAGATCTCCCAGAATTCCCATTCCAAGGGACATTTGGGGTGGGCAATTGCAATGCGTATGTCAGACACCATTTTTCTGGGGCAGTTGTCATTTCTTGTGAAAATATCCTTAAAGGAAATCTAAGATTGCTGCTGCCAGACTCACCAAGGACTGGTGAAATCTCCCTTCCTCAAATCACAAACTCAACCTTTTAGTGCCACTTCTATACATACAAAACATTGAACTTTGCTGCCTATATGAGACTATATCTTGATTTTTATGGCTGTATAACCATTAGAAGGTTAAGTTGGTTCTCAAGGGAGCCAGGTTCTAGCTCATTACCCCAAATTTAGACAGAGAGAAGAGGGAGGGAGACAGAGAGAGAGAGAGAGATGCTAGTATACTTCTCAGCCAAATGACAATGCTTTCAAAGAATGCCAGTGGCTAAAGATTTTGGAGGTAAATAAAGCAATTGCATTTCACTGGCGTTTCCATGGCAGCAAATGACAACTTTTATATTGTTTAAATGTGAACAAGAGTAACAGTGGTGACTGAAGTCCCCCCCCCACACACATATAAAGCAGGAAGGCAAGAAAACTGTTGAATGATTAGCGCAAAAAAAAGCAGGGTGGTCCATGATTATCTTGTTTATGTGTGCTACTCATCACTGTTCATGTTAATCTGTGGGTTGATGTAGGTCGTGCCCTAAACCAGGGGTATTTTACCCATGTTGATACCACACAGTTATGAGCAGTTTCGATGTTCATGCTGCTGCTGCTATTACTGCTAATACAGTATTAACAATATAGTGAAAACCCTCCAAGTTGACATTTATATAGATAATGGGTAGGGAATCTTTGGCCCACATGGTAAATTTGGTCCAGCACAGGTCCCAATTTGGCCCACAGCACTGTTTTCTAGACACAGTAGAGATGCTTCCTTGCCTCAGATTAGGCCAGAGAATCAGAAATACTTCAAGTCTTCAGTGTCTGAAAGGCCACATTTCTATATAAGCTATGTGACACACACAACAACTTTTAACATCCACTGGTAGTGGAGAGGTCCTATTTGTCATTTTATTCTGCATTTCAGCACTAAACTGAGCCACAAGACATCTGGCAGAACTTTATTTTGAATAGCATGAAAACAACAAACCTAAATTTGGGTGGGAAATGAGAAGGAGAGTTTTGTGGACAAAAGTCAACTGCCTGTCTAGGAGGGTTGTCTTCATGGTTCTTCATTTTGTTTTCTCAACAACCCTGTGAGGTAGATTAGGCTGAGAGTGAGTGACTGGCCCAAGACCACATAGTGAACTTTTTGGCTATGTGGAGATTTGAACTCTGATCTTCTGGATTATTATTTTTCTTTTAAAATGCTGATTAATTTGGAATCAACACATAGATATTATAGACTAATAGAGTTGAGGGAGACTACAAGGGTCATCTAGTTCAACCCCCTCGCAATGCAGGAATCTTTTTGCCCAATGTGGGGCTCAAACCCACAGCTGTAAGATCAAGAGTCTATTGCTCTAAAAACACACACAAGTGACACAAACTGGAAATACATTCCTGGGTTACAATGTCACTCCTCCATAAAACCTTAGCTCATATTTGTTGTGCTGAACTTCTTAAGAGTCCAAATGGGGTGCAAATGCAGCTATTTACTCACAAATGCTGTAGAAAAACCAGCTTTTTAAAATAATAATAATAATAATACTAACTTCAGAAAACCTCGATTGGCCTTGGTTGCAAAGGTGACCTCATGACCTTGGACAAGCCACAGTATTGTAATGAGTATAAGTAAGATGTGAATTGTAAAGCACTTTACACTTTTTAAAGTGCTTCATAAGTAACTGACTCTATTAACCTGGTTCATTGTGTGTATCAGCAAGGAAAAAATGTGAGTCCATAACACATTTAATCTCTGGCAATAAAGGAAGGTTTGCTTTGTTAGAGACATCAGGTTATTTGTGAGGTCCAGGCACATGGGTCTATACAAGGGCATCTGAAAATTAGCGATGCGTTGCCTTGAGTACTCCTGTAGTTATATACAAAGTAACACAAGCTCACTACCAAACTGAGAGCACAGTCTTTCAGATCCACTTTAAACTCTGCCTAGTGCAGACTGTTTGGCAGGGTTAAGAATGGCAAGCACATTGGTTTCAACACAGATACAAGGACTAAGTAGTTACTGTGTCTCAGGAACATACTGTAATGGGCAGGGAATGCAAATCCTTCAAAACGCTATGCTAGTCTGTGAAACCAGCAGTCTTTCAGCCAGTAGGGCTGTGTGTGGACACTGGGAGAAGTGGAAACTTTTCTTTTTTTTAAGATTCTCTTGAAATTCCTCCCATTTTCTTTTCTTCTCTCCAAAGTAGGTACTGTTTGCATACATTTTCAATTTAACTTTAGGCAACATTTTAGAGGTGGTGATGATGATGAATAAAAGGAGTTTATTTGTTTGTTTAAAACATAGCCTTCCCTTTATTTTGGGATTTCATGGTTGGCTACTGTGATGAATATGGGTTGCTCGTGCATAAGTTACCGCCACTCCTGGCTAAGTTGGCTTGTCAAACCTTTCCTGTCTGGACAGCCCTTCACTTCGTGGCTGCCTCAGTCGCTAGCAGAATCCATCAGTGGGCGTTTCTTAAACCTTTTCCAGCATAAAGCTGTTTGACGCCAAGTCTCCTCCTACTCTCCCTGCGTGGAAGTCTTCTGCGCAGGGAGGGTGTGGGTAGTGGAGGACCTGTGCTCTCCCCGCTGGTGTCCAGCGAAGAGTCCTGGAGCCCTCTCGCCGATTCCCCCATCTGCCCCCCTTTATCCCTGGTGTTACGCTGATTTCCTTCCCCAGCTGAGCTGCCTCTCTCCCTGCTGGGTCCCTCTCCAGCATCACTTGAGAGCCTTCCCTCCGCCTCTGGCTCCGATGTCAGTTCCCTGACATCCACAGTGAAGCACCCGTTAAAAAAAATACTTAGCAATAAAAAAGATAAGCAGATGAAGCACCTCATATCAGCACATCATGAAACTATGAAACATAGCATCCTGTTCCAGTTGAAACATTGATTGCTTCCAAAAGTCTGACAAAATATCTAACAAAAAAAAAATGTTGTCTAAATGAGAACAGAGTATACAGCAGCCAAATTTCAGAAGGGAATAATGTTGTTGATGATGATCTCATCATTATTATACATACCATCCTTGTTCATAGCACAGAGTACAAAAGGATAGATCTCTGCCCTGGGGCACTTACACTCCAGAATTCAACAGAAGTGGAAATAGATGAGAAGGGAAGGAAAAGGGAGGCAGGAATAAATGGGGCAAAAATACACCATTGCTTAACTTACTTAGACTTTGTTACAATAAGACATCAGATCCTTGTGCTGCACCATGGTACCATTACTATTGCAATAAGTTATTAGTAGGTATAAACATTCCAAAATTAAAACCAGCATCCAACTAAAAACGCTTCAGCATTCTAGATATCTGTGTAAGGTAAAGTGACCCCTGACCCTTAGGTTGAGTCGTGGCGTACTCTGGGGTTGCGGCGCTCATCTCGCTTTATTGGCCGAGGGAGCCAGCATCCAGCTTCCGGGTCATGTGGCCAGCATGACTAAGCTGCTTCTTGCGAACCAGAGCAGCGCACGGAAACGCCGTTTACCTTCCCGCCGGAGCGCTACCTATTTATCTACTTGCACTTTGACATGCTGTCAAACTGCTAGGTTGGCAAGAGCAGGGACCGAGCAAAGGGAGCTCACCCCGTCGCGGGGATTCAAACTGCCGACCTGCTGATCAGCAAGTCCTAGGATCTGTGGTTTAACTCACAGCACCACCCGTGTCCCTAGATATCTGTGTAGGCTTTTCTAAAAGAATGCAGTGAAGGTGTCTGCCTGGTATCAGAAGCCACAAAGTTCCAAAATGTCGGTGCCACACTAAAATATGGATTTGTCAGGGTATATTATTATAATATTATGTTGCACCTGTTGCAGTGGCAGTTCCGCAGATTTGAAGTGGCTGAGAGGGCATATATTGGGAATGGCAATCTCTCAGGAATCCCAAAACATATATTATGTAGTTGCATATATATTTTCCTTGCTCTAAGTCACTTGGAGATCTTTGGGTGGCAAGCAATGAGTACGTAAGTTTAATAAATTAATAAATAATAAAACAAGAGTGGAAAGATAAAAAGGTAAAGCCATGGAGGACTTTGAAGGTGAGAACAAAGAGCTTGTGCCGGGTCCTGGAGAAGAAAGGAAGCCAGGATTTCAGCCAGGATTTAAGGTTTAACAGTGTCACATGAGATAACTGGATGGTTCTGGCAGCAAGCAGCTGATGGCATCCATCAAGGCCTTTTGTCAGATTCAGATTAGATTATTTTCTTCATCCACAATTTGACCTAGCTTCTTCTACAGCCGGAGCAGGCAGTATTATCAAACGTGGACTTGCTTCAATCAATTTTTAAATTTATATAATTTAAATAAGCTATCTACAACCTCTGTGAGTAAACACACACACACAGTACTCATTTCCTCTATACCATTCTGTTGTCAGAAGCTGCAGCATAGCTATAGAATAGCTCTTTGTGATATAAAGGAAACAGCTTGCATATATATCATTGATCTCCTAGGCCATTGCTCAATGGACAGATGTTGTTAGAAAAATAACCAGCAATCACCACTGGCATTAATTGGTTCCCCTGATGTTTTTTAAATGCAGATGCCAAGCTCCAAATGGAACATGGTGCCTCCCTTGGCAGTGCACATGTTGTAAGAAAATGAAGCCTCGGGGCTGAAGTTTTTCATGGAAATATTCCAACTCAAAGCACGCCGACACCCCCTGTTTCTTTATCCGAAATGAGGAGTAGGCCACTGTGGTTCTGAAGGGTTTTCACTCTGCATGTGCTCAGAACTATGTTTCTTCCCAGGTACCCCATTGGAACAGAAAAAGTGGCTCACTAAATCAAACAAGAATGGAGAGGCAATGGTCAGTAGCGGCCTTTGAAGCAGATTCTAGGGTCCTACCCCAGTAAGCATCGACAGAAATTAATCCCTAAAGTTAGTTGGTCAAGATATGATAGTGATCTCGTTACGTTCACCAACGAAGAAAGCATTCTACATTCCTGTAGGTTTGAGGAATGCATATATAATTATATTCATACCCTGCCTTTTCCCCTGATGGGACTCAAGGCAGCTTACAAATAAAAACAAGAATCGCTAAAACATAGTGTCAGGGAACTGCCATCGGAGGAACAGGTGGGGAAAGGGCTCACGGAGGCTGGGAGGGACTCAGCAGCGGAAGCAGGGACCAGCAGGGGGAGAGGTGGGTCTCTGGAGGAAAGTCTCACGGAGGCTGAGAGAGACTCAGTGGCCAAAGCAGGAACTAGCAGGGTGAGAGGTGGATCTCTGAGGGAAAGCGAGCAAGAGGGAGGGCTCAGGGACACGTCCAGCGAGAACAGTGGGGAGGTGTCTGAAGCTCCCATAGGGAGACCCATTCCTCGCCGGAAGCTGTCACGTCGCGAGTCCCGAAGACGTGTTTCCGTTAAGGAGCTTTTATGCTGGAAGCGCTTCCGAAAACAACCACTGTCGGAATCTGCAAGTGACTAGAGCAGACATGTCTGAGGAGCTCTGTCACAGACAGAGGTTTGTGGAGTTGCACAAACTCTGAGGGACTACGATTTTACGCACAAGCAGCTCATCATCCCATCACAGCATTCCGACAGTCTTTGTAAGCTGCCTGTGCAGGAGAAGGCATCATGAGCGACCCAGCCGGAACCGGAGAAGCAGGAGTTGGAGCGGGTCCAAGCTTGGAAGAAAGGTACCGAGCGTTGGAAATCCAACTGGTGCTGCAGACGGCGAGGCTTGAGGAGAGAAGGGCTCAGGATGCAGACAAGAAGGGGAGAGCCACCCAGTTCACCAGAAAGGTACCAGGGTTGGTGCAGAAGTTTGGGGGGGACCCCAAGGACTACCATACCTTTAGAACAGAGATGCAATATGCCCTCAATGTGCAGTTTGATGAATTCCCTGACGAGGAATCGCGAGTGGCTTTTGTGATTGGGCATCTTGAAAGGGGGGCGAGGGACTGGGTTAGACCCCTGATGGCAACGCATAATGACGTCCTAAAGGACACCATGAAGTTCTTTCGTGCAATGGATCTCATGTTTTCCAGCGATATTGACCAGGGAGTCGTGCGCAGACAGCTAATGGCTTGCAAGCAGGGGAGCCGATCTGTCCGTGAGTACTGGACTGAGTTCACCATGCTGGTTCACAGATTGGGGTGGGACTTATCGGCGGCACCCATTCAAATGCTATTTGAAGAAGGCCTTGCTTCGGCTGTGAAAGACGAACTTTCCCGGGGTCCTAGGGCGGATTCTATGGATCAGCTGACCAAATCTGCGCTGACCATAGGAGCGCACCAGGAGGCGAGAGCTTTGGAGAGGCGGGAAGGGAAGGGGGAACGTTGGAAGGAGTTCCGCATTCCAGACATTCCAGAGACAACTTTCCCGCCGGCAGAGCCGATGGAAATCGGAACAGCGCGCGCGTGCGCAGTTTCAAAGCCCAGTGAGGGGGGGAAGAAGGAGGGAAAAGGCGCCCGGAAATGCTATCTCTGCCAACAGCCAGGTCACTTTGCCAGAGTCTGCCCCCAGAGGAAGGAATGGCAAGGGATGGTGGGAGCTGTTGAGGGAAGAGAGGAGGAAAAACCGGAGCAAGTAAAAGCCAACGCCTGGTTGCCACCGTCGGGGCACAGCAGCCAGGCCAAAGAGCAGTGAAAGTGCCCACGCCAGAACCTCCTAAACCTGCCCTAGTGATAGAAGTGTCGCTAGAGCTGCAAAATGGACACCCCCTAAAGATAAAGGCGCTGTTGGACTCAGGCAGCTCCTGCAATTTCATGAGCAAAGAGTTTGCAGCTGAACACCAGATACAGACTATCCCTTTAAGCAGCCCCCTGCAGGTGACCACGATCGATGGCAGGGAGTTGTTGGGAGGAGAAGTCAGCTTGCAGACCGTTCCAATGATAATGAAGGTGGCAAGGCACACAGAACTGATAGTGTTTAATGTGGCCACCTTGGGAGGAGCTCCTATTATTTTGGGGATGAGCTGGCTAGCGTTACATGATCCGCTGGTGGGCTGGCATCGGAGAGTGGTTTCCTTTGGTTCAGCACATTGCTTAGAACACTGCAAAGGGGGAAAGGGTTCAGCAGGGGCCCAAGCCACCCTAGCAGGGACTGAAGTAATGGAGAAAGTGAAGGTACCACCACAATACGCAGATCTCAGCGACGTGTTCAGCGAGAAGGAAGCGGACCAACTACCCCCGCATAGACCCTTTGACTGTCAAATCAATTTACTCCCTGGGGCACAGCTTCCTGTAGGCAAGTTGTATGCCATGTCAGACAGAGAAATGCAGGAGCTAAGAGAGTTCATTGACAAGAACCTGAAGAGAGGCTTCATCAGAGAGTCCAGAGCGGTGGGAGGTAGCCCAGTGTTTTTTGTGGATAAAAAAAACACGGACAAGCCGAGACTTGTGTGTGACTTTAGGGGGTTAAACGCAGTGTCAGAACCCTTGGCTTTCCCTATGCCCAGGATTGACGACATTTTGACCAGGGTGCGGAAGGGAAAGATTTTTACAAAGCTGGACCTAAGGGGGGCGTACAACCTGATACGTATAAGGAAAGGGGATGAATGGAAGACCACCATGTTCACCCCTTTGGGGGCATTTGAATATCTCGTTATGCCATTTGGCTTACAAGCAGGCTCGGCGTGCTTCCAATCGTTTATGAACCACGTACTGGGGCCTTTGCTTTACAAGAATTGTGTGGCCTTCCTAGATGACGTGTTGGTGTATTCTGAGAATGAGGAGCAGCATGTGAGAGACGTCAGAGAAGTGTTGAGCAGGCTGCAAGCCAACCGGCTGTGGGTGAAACTGGAGAAGTGTCAGTTTCATACCAAGGAGGTGGAGTTCCTGGGGTACCGCCTGTCAGACAAGGGATTGGCCATGGATCCTGGCAAGGTCCAGGCAGTGCTGGAATGGAAAACACCCAAAACCAAGAAGGATGTGCAGAGGTTCCTAGGGTTTGGGAACTTTTATCGTAAGTTCATCCGAAACTTTGCTCACCTGACGGCGCCCATTACGGACTGTCTCAGCAGTAAGAAGAAATTTGTTTGGACTGAGGAGGCGGAGCGAGCTTTTGAGGAACTGAAAAGGGCCTTCACCTCTGAAGAACAACTTCTGCATGTGGATTTACAAAGAAAGATGAGAGTCGAAACAGACGCATCAGACAGAGCCATAGGGGCGGTGCTTCTTCTGCAGCCAGGGAAGGAGGAGTCAGAGTGGAGACCGTGTGCCTTTTTTTCGCGAAAGCTAAACAAATCCGAGAGGAACTACACGGTGTACGACCGAGAACTTCTTGCTATTCATGAGGCTTTCCGGAGATGGAGGCACCTGCTAATTGGCGCACAACATAAGGTGCAAGTGTGCACTGACCACAAGAACCTTGAGTATTGGAGAACGGCACGAGTGCTCAACCAACGGCAGTTGAGATGGGTCCAGGAGTTCTCCAAATTTAACTTTGAGATTTGTTACGTGCCAGGCCCAGAGAACGTTAGGGCGGACGCTCTCTCACGCAAACCTGAATATTTGGAGGGGGAGGGAGCACCTGAAGAAAGACATGTCATTCCAGAGGACCGCTGGGTGTGTGGGGCGGCATTGGTGGGGCAAAGGGAACTGGTAGAGGGAACGCAGAGTGATGAAAACGCCCAGGACAAACTCAGGGGTCTCAGGAGGGAGGGAGATAAACCCGGGGGTTTTGAGGAGAGAAACGGGGCGTTGTATTACAAGGGAGCGTTATATATACCTGAAGGTGATTTGAGGGAGAAGGTACTCAAGCAGCTGCACAATAGCCCCACAGCAGGGCATTTTGGGCAACACAAAACCATGTGGTTGGTTACCAGGGAATTTTGGTGGCCCAAGGTCAGGGAAGATGTGCGGGACTATGTGAGAGGGTGTGACCAATGCCAGCGAGCCAAGGGGGAGAGGCGGGCACCGGCAGGGTTATTAGAACCGCTACCCACACCTGAAAGACCATGGGAAGCAGTGGCAATAGATTTCATGACTGATCTGCCAAAGTCCAGAGGGAAAACAGCCATCATGGTTGTGGTAGACCTGTTAACCAAAATGGCCCATTTTATAGCCTGCTCACATGCTGTCACAGCAGAAGAAACCGCCAAATTGTTTGTAGAAAACGTGTTTAGGTTGCATGGCGCCCCCTTGAGGGTGGTTTCAGACCGAGGGAAACAATTTACTTCCAGGTTCTGGAGGAAGCTCATGAGCTTACTGCATGTAGAGGTCAATTTTTCGACTGCCCGGCATCCTGAAACCAACGGGCAGGCGGAAAGAGCCAATGGCATCCTCCAGCAATATTTGAGGTGTTATGTCAATGACAGAGAGAATGATTGGGTGGAGAAGCTGGCGTTGGCGGAATTTGCCTACAACAATGCGGGGAACGTGTCCACGGGGATGAGCCCCTTTTTGGCTAATTACGGGTGCCATCCCCGGGCTTTCCCAGGGGGGGAAGGGGAGAACTGGAGCGTTCCAGCTGCCGAACAGTTCGTAGAAGAAATGGAAGTGATCCATCGCCAGCTCCAACTTAACTTAGACAGGGCCAAGGAGGAATATAAGAGGCAGGCAGACAAAAACAGAAGAGAAGGTGAAACCATTAGGGTGGGGGACCAGGTGTGGCTGTCAACCAAAGGTTACCATTCAAAGGGGGTTGTAAGAAGTTAAGACCCAAAAGATTGGGTCCCTTTGAAGTCACGCAACAGGTCAACCCAGTGGCTTTCAGACTCCGGTTACCGAACCACATGAAGCTGCATCCAGTTTTCCACAGGTCGTTGCTGTCACCGTATAAAGGGGACAGAGAAGGGAGGGTCACTCGGGGACCAGCAATGGAGGAAAGGGAACACAGCTACCATGTAGCGGAGATCCTCGATTCCAGGTGGAAGGGAGATCAAGTAGAGTATTTGGTAATGTGGGAAGGAGAACCGGAGTCGGAAAACACCTGGGTCATGGCAGAGGATGTCAATGACGAGGTTTTAATAGAAACCTTTCATCAGAGGTTCCCAGGTAAACCTCAGCCTGTGGCGAGGTTCCGGGGGGAATACTTTGCCACCACCGACGAAGAAGAGGAGTTGGAGGGGTTCACAGATTCCGAGGAGGAGGAGGATTCAGCAAGCCGGAACGGCGACCGATGGAGGGAAATGTTCGAGACATCTGAAGATGAAGAGGATTCTTTTCGGGGTTTTACCTCCTCACCACCCAGAGGAGAGGGAACGGGCGGGGGTGAAGGGGGTCCTGGAGGGGAGGTGGATGTCAGGGAACTGCCATCGGAGGAACAGGTGGGGAAAGGGCTCACGGAGGCTGGGAGGGACTCAGCAGCGGAAGCAGGGACCAGCAGGGGGAGAGGTGGGTCTCTGGAGGAAAGTCTCACGGAGGCTGAGAGAGACTCAGCGGCCAAAGCAGGAACTAGCAGGGTGAGAGGTGGATCTCTGAGGGAAAGCGAGCAAGAGGGAGGGCTCAGGGACACATCCAGCGAGAACAGTGGGGAGGTGTCTGAAGCTCCCATAGGGAGACCCATTCCTCGCCGGAAGCTGTCACGTCGCGAGTCCCGAAGACGTGTTTCCGTTAAGGAGCTTTTATGCTGGAAGCGCTTCCGAAAACAACCACTGTCGGAATCTGCAAGTGACTAGAGCAGACATGTCTGAGGAGCTCTGTCACAGACAGAAGTTTGTGGAGTTGCACAAACTCTGAGGGACTACGATTTTACGCACAAGCAGCTCATCATCCCATCACACATAGTGATTTTGTTAATAAAATAAAATAAACATTAATAGAATTGAAACAACCATGTGAGTGCATGACTAGTCCAATATCACCCTGTTGTTATGCTCCTATGTCCTTTGGTCAACTCCTTCTTGAGTCTGTCACAAGCCTACCTGGCAGGGTTTTTGTGATGATCACATGGGAGAGGAGGAGAGTCCTGTGTGCCACCTTGAGCTCCTAGGAGAAAAGGGGGAAGATAAATGTAATGAAATAAGCAAATAAATAAGTGGTATTTGTTTTGGAGCCTGCATGTCACAGAATATTCCCAGCTCTCCTATTGCTGTGTTTCACTGCAGAAGACTGGAAGTATGCAGGGGAAGGAATTATTTAGCAGCATCTGAAATCTTATGTATCATCACCTAGCAAAACCTCCCCAGGCATTATTTACATCATTTGTACTGGCGAATGATGCTGATGAAAAAACGAAGCACAGCACACGGCTGCCCTTTTAAACTTGCCATTTATTTATTTACCGGGGTGGGTGGGAGAGTGAACCAGCCCTTCCTACGTGCGCCCAGAAAGTCAAACTTTCAATTAAACTTTCAAATGATTCCCAATCTTCGACTCACGAGGTGCTCAGGACCTTCGTCCTGCCCCATTTCATACCTGTCTTTTGTCCCACTTCCCCTCTAGCCTCACAGCCCTTCCCCTACCCCCCCCCAAACATGCACCCTACCCCACAGCATTCTGCAGCAGCATCTATTCTGTTGTTGTGCAGACTGCCATTTCTTTCTTTCTCTTTCTTTCTTTCTCCGTTTCCCCTTTAATAAAAGCGAGTGTGCTTGCGCCGATTTGCATATTCATGGAGCACTTGATTAATAATTGATGAGAGGGCCTGGGGCAGGTGGTTGAGAATAAAAAACATTTAGCAGAGAGCGGAGTGGAAGGCACAGATCCCTGGGCTTGGTGCGTGTGTCCGTGGGGGGAAACTGAGCGGCTGCGGAAGGGAAGGGGGGAGAGCGAGCGAGCGAGCAAGAGGAAGGGTTGTCTCGGAACTGAATGTCACCGGCAGAATGTAATTTTACCGATTTAAATATTTAATCATGTTCTAGGAATCTGAAGTATTTCATTCCCAGGGGTTGCCTTATGAAAGCTGTGTAAGCCAGGAAAATGGAAGGCTCTTCTTCCAGCACAGGGAAGATGGGGACACAAAGGTGAGGCGGGGCCGGATCTCAGCCGAACTTTCGCGAGTTTCGGAATTTTGTATCAATATGGGCACATTCAGTGAGGGAGAGCCTTTTACTTAGCATAACGTTACCAGATTTCTTTTCAATGAATCCAGAGACACTTTTCAACTTCAATGGATTTTGTATGGGGACTGATTTGTAAATCTAGGGACTGTCCCCTGGAAATGGGGATGTCTGATAACCTTAACTTAGCAACTGAGCAAAGGGCATGAAAGCTGAAAGTGTTTGCTCATTTTCCACCAGCTGATTGCAGTTCAGGGCCCAGGAGATGGATATTCAACTCCTGCCCCCCCCCCCAAGGTGTGCCTTTTTCTTAGTGCAAAGGCTTCTGGGAACTGTAGAGTTCATGTGACGTAACCCAAGGAAACTCCCCAATGTTCTGTGCAAAGATAAATGGGTGATTCCTAAATTTGTCTAACAAAAGGGTAGGGGCTGCTCTCTTGAACCTATTTATTTACGAAATCTATACCCCACCTTTTCCTAAAAAAATAAATATATCTTGTGGTGGTTAAGAAAGAGAATAAAATGTAATGATAAACAAATAACAAAACACAACAATACGAAAAACAACCTTACAATCAAAGCAAAGTGCAGCAACAATACAGCAGCAGTGTGTAGCATGAAAATCAGCCAAGCATTGGAAGACATAAAAAGTCAGTGTTGTAAATTTTAAAGGTCAGGAAACCGTGAGTGGCCTGGCTTGGCAAGTAAATCACAGGCCAGAGTGACAATGTCACCACACACGCACATTCCCTTTAGCAAGCATCAGTGTCACCCAGAGAAGATCCATAAGCTGCTCTTCATAACTGATGGGCAGGGGTAGCCAGCATGGTGCCTTTTATGTGTTGTGGAACCCCAATTCTACAAGATCACCTTACCCCATATATAATGTGCCCATTTGACTGCATCTTCTTTCCCCAGCAGGAGGGGTGGGGTGCAAAGCAGCACTCTGCAAGATCAGTGCCTCCACACAACAGCTGATGAGTGGCAGCATCGATCCTGAAGGGTGCAAGGTGTTCCCTCACAAACAGCTTTCCTGCACAGCTGCTGGGCTGGGGCATTGGTCCCATGAGCTTTTCAGGGAAGCCACTTGCAAAGGAGCAGCCTTTATCTCACAGGATTGATGCCTCCGCTCACCGGGTGCAGTACGGAAGCATCCAACCCACCTGGTGCTGTTTCAGGGATGAGGCATCAGGCTGCACTGGGCTCCAAACCATCTCCTAGGATGACACAGCTGGTAGTCAGGGAGCTCTTGGCCTTTTTGTGAGGTTTTTCCACACAATGCTTTCCTTTCCTCGCTACCTGATGCCCTGCCCTTATTACAGGCCTTGGGTTACTCTGGCTATCCAACCCAACTCATAGTGATCTGTTGCTGTTTCACCCAATTCAGCCAATCCCTGAAACCTTCCAAATAGGTCTTGGCCAAAATTGGTACCTAGTCCTGTTGTTGTTGTTGTTGTTGCTTAAAATCCAAGGAAGGGACAAGGCTTTTTCTGAATCCTTTACGCAACACCTAGAATTGTTCTCACCTGTTGCTGAACTTGATCACCAACCATGGTTAAATGGAGATAATTTTCAGTAATCTCTGCTTATGGTGACACCTACCAGCCTGTGTTGCAGGGGACATAGATCAGTGATAGCAACTGTTATCCCCTCCTGAAAAGTTGTATGGTTTATTTATGAATAGTCTGTGCAGTCAAAACAATAGCCCGAGGGAAACACTGACCATTCATTTCCATTTGCCAGCGTGGGGCTATCTATAATAAATAGCCATGTCTATCTATTAATAAATAACCATTATGGACAAGAGGGGAGTCATTAGATGGCTATTGTATACTTAGTATTAATACTTAACAATGTAAGATTAAACAGTAGATTTTGTGTTGTGATCCCTGCTGTGAGAACCCAGGGGTGGGGAGTACTTCTAAGTTTTCTTCTCCATTTCCACAATTCCTTCTAGAAGCACAGTATTTCATCTAACATTTTGTTTTCAGCTTCAAGGCCATGAAAAGTGACAGTTGTAGCTTTGTGGATCTCCGTATAGATGTCCTGATGCCTCCCAATCAAGTGACTGAGTTAATTTCTCCCACATAGGCACCCACAGGTTGGCATAAACAGTTTTTGGCACAAGAACTGAAATGTCAGCAACCTTTGATGCAACAGAATTATTTGGAATTTGAACTGAATATGACCTGGTAGTTTTGTAAATCAATATTCATTAATATAGGCATATTTTGAGGTTGGAGAACTGCATCACAAAACGCATAGAAGTGACGATCTCAAAGGATATTTGTTCAGGAAGTGTGAATTAGTAGGTTTGCATGAAAATGAAAACCGATTGAATTTCTCTTCCATTCCTAAAGTAAGCCACTCCAAGCATAGAACTGGACATTATAAGAGATTCAGAGTTGGCGGGGAGGTAGCTGTATGCTTAGTTTATCCACTCCTCTTCTGCAACATGTACAATTTGCCTCCTAGGGTAGGGAAAAGCTCAGAGTAATAATGTTAGGGCAGTGTTTCCCAAACTTGGGTTTCCGGTTATTTTTGAACTACAACTCCCATCATCCCTAGCTAGCAGAGGTCAGGGATGATGTGAATTATAATGCGAAAACAGCCGGAGACCCAAGTTTGGGGAAATACTGTGTTAGGGCATGAAGTGCTGTGTAGAACAGATGTGGAAAGTCTTTGGCCCTCCAGATGTAGCTGAGCTGCAACTCCTATCACCCCTCACCATTGGCCGTGCTTGCTGGATCTGATGGGAGTTGTAGCAACATATGAAGGGCCAAAGGTTCCTCACATCCGATGTAGAAGAATAGGGAACGGGACACAGGAGTTTGTATCTGGTGCTGGTCCTAGTAGATGGATTGAAGTTAATAGACGCAACTAACTTAACTTCAATAACTTCAATGGGTCGCCTCTGAGTTAGATACAACTCACAGCTGTCATTTTCAGCAACAGCCTTCGGTTTGTGGTAACATGCCCTGAGAGGAGTATAAATGAATTCACAGAGAGTTTTCAGCCCTCTAAACTAGCAGTCCACTATGCCTTACACAACAAACTTCCTGCAGTGAGAGCTTTTCTGGCCAAACCCCCATCAATTCCTTATTCAACTTTCTCTGGGTTTTCAGTTTTTAGTTTTTCCTGCAATCTAAGATACAAGAGAACACAAGTTCTGTGTCTACTTCTTTTTCTTTTCTCATGACCCCTCTGTTCCGGGCACAGTCCCATGCTGTCAGTTTGAGTGCATCATCATGCAGCCCCCCAGTGGCACTGAAGGATTTGGAGTCAAGCAACATACACACACGGCTGGCACGCAGAGCCCATCAGGGCAGTGAAGAGCCACACCGACTCTCTGCTGACATTTGGGCATTGCAAATACTCCACTGATGAAAACTTCTGTGTGCTGCTTTGTTGTAAACATGTCAGAGAAGCCTGTGAAGATATGTCCAGCCTTTGCCCCCTTCAGACTGCTTGATCAAGGCGAAAGAGAATAACAAAACAAGCTTCAAGCCTTTGTCCATAGGAAAACCGTAGTAGTCCTGCTACTTTGCCTGATCCTTCATGAGTCGGTGTCTCTTCAGTAATTGCATCTGGCAGACCCCGTCTGTCTTGGGGAAAGCTCCAGAAAGCTTCTGGGTCAGAGCTGTAGCTGCAACCATGGATGTGTCTCTGAACCTTATTGCCGATGTCTGTAAAAGCAAATCTGGTGGGACAAGTCTTCTGACAACGCTGCCCGGTTTTATGTCTCCACTCTCGTCCAGGTCTATGGGAAGCCTAGAGATACAGGGGGAACTTTAAAAGGGAATGATGAAAGTTGGGATGTGATTATATAGTTTTCTGACAGCACAAAGAGAAACACCCAAGGGGGATGCAAAGTTGTCTGGGATGAAAGGAATGACCTCATCGATTGGAGTACCAGATGTGGCCATGAAGCCGAGCTGCGTGGGCTGTGATGTTCTGTAGATTAACATATGTTCTTCGGTGTGAGATCAATAGTTGGAAACAAAGGGGAAAAGAAACATCTGGGCCCTTATAAGTACAGAAGTTTGGTGGTCGTCTTATTTTTAATAAGGGTGCCATTGAGATATAAATCTGGAAGCCTTCCTACCATGCTGTTGCAACCATCTCTGAGAAAATATATGGCACCAAATAAGTTATTTATTTGAAAATGTATCTCAAGTTCTTATCACACCTAACCATAACATGTTCCCCACTCCAAAGATATAGGAAGTATAAGCCCCTCATTTCCAATACAAAGTAGAGGCTATTCCATGCTCCACTCAAGGAAACCTCAAGAGTTGCAGAAGTACATAGGATGATCCTAAAGGGAGACCCCTCCAAAAAAACACCTGGGGGGTCTGGGTCTTCCCAAGAGGGATGGGGTGCTAACCAACAAGGTCCCAGCTATTATCTTGAGTACTCCATCACAGTGTTACATTTTTGATGCAGGCCCCACTTCCCTCCTTTTGCAACCCAATTGCCTGCATAGCTGTCACTAGTTTTGTAGCCTTTCTCCAACTTGGCTTTTTCTTTCTCTGCATGAAACACTTTGGATCTAGAATATCAATGGTACCTTTTTATAGTGAGAGGGAAAGCACAGCATGCTGGCAATTTTATTTATTCTCCCTTCCCCTCTTAAATGTTGGGATGTGAATAGATGCTAGAAGAGGGTATGTTTATGGGATGTCATCCTTCCTTCTTCACATTTATGAGTTTAGCAGAGTGCCATCCCTTTGCAGCTTAGAAAGGAAGCTTAGATAGGCTAGTTTTTGCCTTTTAGTTTAAGTAATCTAGGACGCTGTAAGGCAGGCTAGCTTCTCCTGGTATTTTCCCATTTTACCCCCCCCCCTTAAAACAATAATCACATAGGCAGTCTTGTGAAAGGTAAAAATAACATTTACTCACCCAGAATACTTGTCAGGGAATAATAGATACAGCAGCTTTGTTCAGGCAGGCTTAAGATGGTAATTCAGTCTTGCTTAAAATGTAGTCTGAGCTTGGAGCTCAGAAATGCAGATGTTTGCACATTGCTGACAGAGCAGAAACAGGGGGAAAAGGGGGAAGAGGGTGTGCGTCTTGTGTCTATTTAGCAAAACAGGAATTGTTGGTTGGATTGTATTTTAAATATTCCACATTAAATTGGCTAGTCAATGGAGAGTTAAGAAGCAAGAGATGAAGTCATGCCTGGCAATAATGGCCAGACTTAGAAATGCTAGGCAGTAGTAACAATGAACACCTATGGCTTTGAGTCTCGCAAAGGGAAGAAGTCAGTGGACCCTGCATGCATATAAGGAAATGGGACACCCCTGTCACAAGGGACTTAGATGCTAGCTGCATAATCTGTTGCTCTTATCTGTTGCTTTTCTCATTCAGTGACATGCTGTATGATAGGGCCCTTAACTGCATGATGGTTTTTTTAAAAAATAAATCCATTTGTATCTTTCCTTATTCTCCCCTCTCTTTGTTTTTCTCTTTTACTCTACATGTTAGCATTCCTTCCTCTGCCTTTATCACTCTTCTTTCTTTCTTTCTTTCTTTCTTTCTTTCTTTCTGTATTACCAGTGTACAGGATTTTCTTGGTTCATCTATCTGATTGTCTCTCTCCCACTGAGTAGCCAATATGGCAATATATTTCTGAGGAAGGCATGCAAATCGCTTGCAAATGTATAGTGCCTGTTCAAGAAAGGAGAAGGGGGGCAGAGAACAAAGGGAGGTGGGGGTGAACACTTCCTAATCTTTAAATGGCTTCTGGTGCCCTGAACCCTGGGAGCTGATTTGATTTCCCTTCTCATCCTTTTAGCTTCTTTTATTATTAACAATTATGACATTTTTTTCTGCCTTTGTCCCAGTTAGGAATGGACTGAACAGCTAATTCTCTCCCATTTTAATCTCACTGACATCTGTGTGCCGCCCTGCCCGACTCCATCCCTTCTCATTGTGTGCCATTTTATTTTGTTGTACACATTTTATGTGCACTTACATATTTTTGTATATGCTTCTTGTACACACGTTCCCCATATTACATTGCAACGCCCAAAGAGGTGCCTAATATGCTTGGGAGTTGCATTTTGATGCAGAAAGAAGTTTGGGAGCATCGGGTCAGGTCAGTCCCCTGGGAAAAACAAACCAAACAAATATCTCTTCCTGTTCTCAGTGAAGTGCCTAGTTCCTGATCAAAGGCCACTTAGGTCAGAGATAATGCTGCCCTTTCTAGCACCACTCACCTGGGAGTAACCCCCATTGAATTGAATAGGACGTATTTCTGAGTAGACATGGTTAAAATTGCACTATTAGTCATCAGTGTATCGTGTTAAAAATCCTTCTGCTATTGGTTTTGGCATTTGTAGAGAAATGGATAAGAAATGATTTTAGAATTGTGGTAAACATAGATACTTGCTGCATTGCCTTTTGTAAAGGAGACAGGAACAAATTAGGATTTGTTGTTTCAACTTCCTCTTACTTACATTCTCCTTTTTGTCATCTTTGTAGAGTTGTACAACACAGTAGAGGATTGGGATTTTCTAAACTGATACCCAGTGCAAAGTTATCAATGCAACAGATCAGCACCACAGTGGTGGGAAATCCAATTTCTTTCACACTCACTCATCTCCTTGACACTTTGTTGACATCTCAGTGAGATGTTTATTTTGACCATCTCCTAGATCCCTGACATTACTGCCTCACATAGGCTTGATGCACACAGGCCTTGCTTATTGCTTTGGGCAAAATGGAGTCTGACTCTATAGTGGAATAAATATTTTAGCTTCCCTGCACCTGCTACACTCTTCACAACTAGAAGATGGAGCCTTCCTCTATAAAAACAAGAAACTCATTGAAAGTGTGTGGATGTGATCCATTTTCTGATAGCCTACAGCAGTGAGATAGTTTATTTGGATTGGATCTATGAGGTCAGCCTCTTCGGTTTATATGAAGTGGGGTCAAATCTATGAGGGACTGATGTAGATTTACAAATTGCCTCTTTGAAGTGCCAGACCATTTGGTTGATTGATGCCTACAATGGCTATTTCTCACCCATGCAGATATGACCCCTTATAGGGATCACCAAGATGTATTCTGAGGGCATTGTGACATTTTCTAAATATTGGCTAGAAGTATAAAATCCAGCATTTGTAAACATAATGCAAACAACTGCTGAACCTGGATATCTTATATAGCATTTTGTTCAACATTCCTAGTTCACAAACATTTCATTGAGAATGTATACATACACTCACACAAATATCTATTAAAATGTGAGATGTATCAGCTGAAAACAAATAGCTGGATAGAGTTGCATTCCGATTGTTAGCAACTGATTTTTATTTATTTTTTATAAAAAAGAACCTTATAGAAAAGTCTGCTAGAAAATATAATTGTTGCTTCCAGATGTGTTGATGGTTCACAGTGAGATGAAACTGCCAGAGCTCCCTGGGTTGACAACAGACCTTGACAGAACTGAGAAGTGAAGTTTCTATAGATATGTAAACAGGCTGCTGGGGATGTCACAGTAAGAGTGAAATATATGAGCCCCACATTAGTCGACATTACTCCACACACCCCTCATACCATATGAGCCCACTCCTAGGGGCCATAGGGGCTCAGCCCCCACAATAAAACATTTGAGGGGGCCAGACCCCCACAAAGTTGATGGGCACCATATTTTATTCAAGTTGGTACTCCTGTCTCACACTATGCTTCCATTACCACCTTCAACACTTCTGGTGGTTTGGAAGAGTTTTGGGGCCTTGTCAAAACCTTGCTCAAAAGTGAAGTGAACTTTAAGCCCTTCTCCAATGCAGATTGAAATCTGAGCTGAAAAGAAATTGTCAGCTTTGCTCCTGCATAATTCTTCTCTCTGCCCAACACAATGCAGTGGAACAGATTAGATTCTTTAGCTAATGCTGGGCACTGACTGTCACAATAAAGGTCTGATTTCATTGTTTAGTTTGTGTGGAAGTAGCTAGGGTGCACCTTGGATTTTATCCCTGTGGTATTCTTTCCCTATGCAAGTTTCTTTCATAGGGCCAGGGGGATACACAGATAGTTCTCCATTTTTTAATGTGTGTGAGTGGTTTTCTTTAAAAGACCATGCATCATTTCTAAATGAATCCATGGCAAGCTTACGAGAGTTCATCCATATTTATTTAGCATGTATGACTAGATGAAGAACAATTGGGTCATATTTAGGTATCTGGTGAACGCATGCCTCAAGCACAACTTAGCTTCCACTTGAAAGCCAAAAGTATCCATTCAGATACAACAGCACAATATGGTGTGGCTGATAGGGGGGGGCAGTTGCATTGCTAAGTACCATTCCTGTCAAAGGCACTCTTCTGTAGGTCTTTGTAAAACTCATTCCACATGGCAATCACAAAAGCAGTGGGGAGCGAGGGGAAGACTTGCATTTCCCCTCATGCAAATTATAATGCATCCAAGTATTGAATTTGACTCCCAAATAACTTTGTAACATCCCTGATGTTTAAATATAGTGCTTGCCCTGTCGGTGCCAGGAAACAAGAAATACGCAATAGGTGAGGCTGGTGCCTTTTACTGAGTGAGCATCTATTGGAGAATGCACAATTGTGGCTCAAATTTTCTGAAGTATTTGTTGTGGTTGGCGAGTTTGTAAACAGAAAGCCTCCTGAGAAGAATGTGACATTTCTTGCAATATAGGATCAGTTCATTTAGTGCTGGCTGGTTGGGGTGGGTTGTTGTTGTTGTTTTTAGCCCAAGGGCCATATTCCCCCTGAGCAGCCTTCCAGGGGCCACATGCTGCTGGTGGGTGGAGCCAGAGACAAAAGTTGGTGAAGCTACAAATGTAATTTTTACCTTTGTACCGTAGGCTAGTTTCTACATATACACACCTCTCAGTAAACTCCATCCAGGCAAGCAAAAGAGGCATTATGGAAGTTTAAGGAAACAGTACAGCCAGGCAAGGGCATTCAGAGGGGATGCAAAGCAGAGGCAGTAAGGGGTGTGGCCTGGGGTGAAGAGTGTGGCCTGAGGTGAGGGGTGTGGCCTGAGGTGAGGGTGTGGCCTATGTTGAGGGGTGTGGCCTGAGGAGAGTTAACAAACCAGGTTGGAAACTTTTACTGGATCCATCTCTGTTGCTGAGCTAAAATGGAAACTTTTATGCCAAGTGTTAAGTTGTGGGTGACCATATCAGACGACACAGCGATTCTTCAAACAGCTCTTGTTTATTCACAGGCCAGAACTGAACTGAACTGAAGGGTTCAGCCAGCCTGCTTATATAGAGCTCCACTAGAATGCAACAGTAACCATTTTCTGTAACTATCCAATCACTGAACGTCACTTTTGATCCCTTATTTGCATATGTGGACCTGAGTGAAAACTATCTACAGTATCCCCCTGCTGGCCCAGGGTGAGAACTTCAGTACATAACACCAAGGGTAGGAACCCTCAAGCCCAGAAGCTGAATACAGCTCTCCAAGCCTCTTTAGAACTCTCCCCCAGCCATGCCCCATCTCACATATTATCACCACAGAAATACAAATGTGTGGGGTATTTTTAAAATTGTAGTATCTCTTTCCTCCTCCCCCCCCTTTACAAAACCACAGATATGTGTGTAAGAGGAAAAGGAAGAAATAAATACCAGGTTTTTTTAAAAAAATATATGTTTAAAAATACATTTGTATTTCTGTGACAATAACCTCTGTGTGTTCATGCATGCATAACCATGCATGCAGGAGTACTTGTCCATGCATGTCTGTGTTTATTGGAAAGAAGCAAGCATTCCCATAATGGCACGAAAGTCTGGCTGCTAGACTACACGGATCATTGATTTCTCCTAGTACAGTAAGAATCAGAAATTAACGGACTAGAACAGCACTAAAGTGGAGATAGTCTGATATCCTTTAGTATCCTCTGGGAATGGTATAAAAACTCTCATCTTTTTTTCCTCTTTTTTTTTAAGAAGCCTTTTGGAATGAAAGACTGCTTCAAAAGCAATGCTTTTATATCTGGGTGTCATGCCCAAGAATAAAATGTATGCACACTGGGTCAGATGTGGAATGTGTACACACACACACATTGTAGACTTTGTCCCTTCAGTTACACATGTGTTATGATTGGGAGTTAAGCTCAAGGTATGTGTGTTTTAAAGGGACAAGCACAGAGCATCAGATATCCACTTCATAGCCACTTCATGCATCTGTGAATTTTATAACTGGGTTTAAATGCATCTGAATTCAAATGCATCCTCAGCCATGAAGTTCCATCTACCAGCATATCATAGTAGTAGTAGTAGTATTTATTAGTTTATACAAATATCTCTTTATACAAATATGTCTCAGGGGAATTGATACTCATAAAAACTGCTAGAGAACTGTACAAAAAGCAACTTGAATAGATTTTAAAACAATACAAAATCAACACTTATGGTAGAGACCTTTTCATCCAGCTGCACCTTCCTCACAGGGTTATTGTGAGGCTGAGATGAGATCACCTCATGTATGGCAGATTACCTAGGGAATGGTGGGGTGCAAATATGATCCAGTACCTTATTTGAAGGTTTCACTGGATGTTGCTTCTGCCTAAACAGGTTCAGAAGCTGGACCAAAAATAAATAAATCTTTGTCAAGCAAAAAATGTTTGATTCTGGTCATTAAATAGAGAGTCTCCAGAAAACTGAGATTGAAAAAGAACATTTAAAAAGATTGTGATTTCGGCCTTGGCTAGTTTTATGCCAGACCATTAAGTATGCTATTATCAGGCCCAGCTGTTTCTGAACAATTAGCTGTATGACAGCCAGGCAAGAAGATCAGCTGCCTATAATTCCCCCTCTTGCACCCCAACACACAATCACACACACACACAAACACACATCTTCCATTTTATTTCCCTTGGAGGGGAAAGATTGTAGCAACTGAACATCTGGCAAACCAAAAAAAGAAAGAAAAAGGAAACCCTTGTTTTTGAAACTAAAACTATTTGATGCATAAATACTTGTGATCTTTGTCAGGGCAGATCTTATGAGTCTTTCCTTTGTGGCATGTTCTACATCTGGGAAGATCATGCATGAGACCAGCATACAATTTCTCTTCTGAAACTCAGTATTTTCTAAAGCTCATTGTTAGCCTTTAATGGCTGAGGGGTTCTCTTTTTTTGCTCTCAGCCTATGAGGTAGGGATGTTCAGATCTCTCAATATCAGTTTCTCACTTTTCCAAGCTTAAGCTCAGTTCTCCACATTCCCCAACAGTTTGCAATTTGTTTAAGGTTTCTCCTAATATGCCTACTTTATTTGTAATTTTCCCGGATAGACCCATTTCCTTATTATACCTCCTTTTATGTATTATTTTCACAAATATATGCATTTTGTATGCACAGCTTACCTTAGCATATGCATTTACGTACTTGGCTGGAGAACTGCATTGAAAAATTCCACAAAGTGGATATGTTGAAGGATGACTGTGCTTTTGCTTCATGCATTGTTTCAGAAAGTATGAATTGGTAGGTTTGCCTCAAAATGTGAACTGAATCCCTCATCCCTGCTCTCAGCTGCATTCATAAAAGCAGAGTTATGGTTACCTACCTATAGAAAACAAATAGCAGGTTGTTTCTAAAATCACTTCTTGTTTTCTTAGTTCACCACTCTCTTTATGTAAATGGGAAGTGCATGGTACTTCTCAACTGAGCTTTCTTAATAAACTTCAGCTAGGGTTGAACAAATAACCCTATTCCATTCTGTAACTAGTTTGGATAATTTTTTGTGTACAAACATTCTGTTCTGTCATCTTCTGCTATGAATTGTGGTTTTCTAAAGTTCTACTAGAATAAATATGTATTTCATTTTATACTCTCACCCACTCTTTTTCAGAGTGGGTGCAAATGCTTAGGAGCTCTTTGCCTTTTGAAATAACCTATGGAAAAAGTATATTTTCTTTGAATATGCCTAGCAACAGAATTATTACCTGCAAATATGTTGGCCTGTGTTCTCTCTTTCTCTGTTGTGCGGTGCCTATGGCAGTCTGTGCCAGCTGCATTCATTTTCTCTTTCAGTGCAGCATCCCTCTGTTGTAATAGTCTCCCACTTTGTGGCAGAATTCAGTTCAGTTTTTCATTTGTTCCAGAACTAATGCACACCCCTCAATTTAGAGCTGGAAGGAGTTGATGAAGATAGGAGGAGATAGAAAGCAATAGTCACTAACCCTGACAGATTATAGTCAAGATGAATGGATTGACCATGGTTCCCTGTTTCATCCAGCCTGGGTGGAGGGCTTTGGTCACTTGCTTTGAGGTGGGCCAGCATGTTAAACTAAAAGCTATGTTTTGATGCCCTGGCTTGTTCCCAGTTCAGACTGTATAGGGGTCTGTGGCTGATTGATATCTTACTGGTGTGACTGTGTCATGGGGGAATCAAGAGTGTGCAGAGAGCCCATTCATACCTCAGCTCTTGAGCTGCAATATGGTCATCCACAAATGGCCATAGTAAGAGCACAAGCCATGCTAACACAATTTGTGTGCTCTCCCTTGCTCTCCCCTCTCCTATCCTCCTCCCATCAGGCCAAGGAGGGGAAAAGCTTTGGAAGCTTTGACTTAACTGCGACTTCCTATGCTGACTGAACAGGGAACTGTGGTTAGCATTGGCAATGGTTAATTTCAACAAACCAGCTTCATGACCCTTGGTTTGTAGTTCCTGAGTTTACTTTCTACCTTCTCCCTCCACACCCCATTTTCCTTTTCAGTTATTCCTTTCAGATTGCAAACTTGGGACTAAATCTTGCCTTTATTATTATTTAAAAAAATAATCTGGGAGCCATTCTGGAAGCCTTATTGGCTGTCGAGTGAGGTTGTGTTGAATAGATAGAAAGATAGAGAAGTAATGCTCAAAAAACATAAGCCCTGTTTGCCCTCACTGTCACAAACCACAGCCATGCAAATAATAATAATAATAATAATAATAATAATAATAATAATAATAGTAATTTTAAGGATCTTTTAAAAATTGATTGTCCTAAAGGGATGGTGGGTTGGTGAGGCGGTAGTGGCTGGCTTCTCTCTCTTCTCCTACCATCTGTTTAAAGGTATTGACTTTATTTGCTACACAGAGTGGCAGATTGCTATACATTTAGAAAAGTGTTTTGCTGCTGCCAGTACACGCAATGTGGCTGGGCAAGCGCCTGCCTTATTGAACAGCGCATATAGGCTCAGTACAAAACCTGCAGATTCGCCCCATGAGCGAGGCATGTGCATTAGCACAGAGAGACATTAGCAGCTGTTGGCTCCATTAGGCACAGTAGAGGCCAGCTCCTTTGGCCCAGCTGCTGTTTGGCATGCTGCGGGTGACAGGCTTCTCCTGACTTCAGCTTGAGCTTCAAATGGGGTTTTGGAGATGAGGGATGCGATCTGAGCGGTGGGGTTTTACAAGGTAATAAAAAGCAGAGAGATAATTGCAGGTGGAGAGGAACAGCCTGGATTAAGTAACTGGCGAGCTGGCATGGGCACGGCCTTTCCTCAACACAGCAAAAATAAAATCTGCCATGTGCCCTCCAAAGGGTCACCAGTCCTGTGGGTAGGACTCTTGGCACTGCCTCTATGTGCAGTCCTTCCAGTCACTCCCAGGACGCTTCAGCTTGGAAGCGATGCAGCTTTATTTCCCCTGCAAGTTCCCAAATGAGTGCTTTAGCTGGAAGCAGCCGTGGTGCATCTGGAAGCAATAGTAGGGAGACAGCTTCCCTGTGACACAGATAGATGGCTATTAAAATATTGATGTTGCCTCCTTCCTCCACCTGCGAGCGCCTCCAGGCACAGTTATCTACCTGCATCCAAATGCATCTGTCTCTGCCTGGACACAGTTGTCCACGCCGAGGCAAATTCACTTAGCTCTTGGCACGGCTGCCCGCTGCAGCGCACACATTCAGCCTACCCAAGGGTATATTAAGTGTACAGCTGTCGGCTCTCAGACACTCTCTCACCTCTCTGTTAATTCACTGACAGGCCTGTTCTCCTGTTTATGGTCACAGGTTGCAGCCCAGCTGGGACAGCTGCCCATTAAGCAACAAAGCCCTCTTGACAAAGCTGTCAACAAGTAGGTCCAGGTTCAGTGCCTTGCTCTCTTCTGTAGTTCCTGGCCCACTGAAGGATGGCACACCATGATTTGCCCTCAGCCGCTGCGGCTTGTATGGCCTGGTATAACTCCTTCTTTTTGGAGAATCTAACCATGATTCTATGACCTGAGCCATGAATGTAAGTTTTGAGGAGCGGACAGGTGGGACAGGAATAACAGTGGTACTATCCAAATCTGTAGCAGCTTAATATAGCAGCCTGGTGAATCTGCTTATATATGTTTTGTATGATGGCTGCAGCAGCCAATGACTCACTCTGAGCAATTTTGGAAGAATAAACAGGAATGCTGGCTCCTCCACACAACCTCTTGCCGAACAGAGAATCTTAGTAGAGGCTGGAGAGGGCTGTTAAAAGGTGAAGGGAGAGGCAAATAGGGAGGAGGTAGCATCTGAACAGCACCCTGAACAGGAGGGTGCAGTATTGTTGCCTAGAGTCAGGTGCCACCTCTGAACATGAGTGCAGACCTGCCCTGGAGGAGTGTGTGTTTGGTGTTTGCAAACCTGACATACCCACAAAGTGAGCAAGTCTCATAAGTGAGCCTGTTGCACCGTGCCTTTCAAAGCTTGGTCACGTGGAATGTGAAAACTGTTGGGACATCTTCATTGCTTCTGTGCAGTTCTGAATGCCTTGCCTGATTCCTCAACTCCTGAACTCAATGTCTTCTGCCAAGCCTGTACCATTACTTGCTTACATGTGAAAGCCTTGGGTGCAAGGCGGTATAGATTTGGGCATTAGTTCAGAAGTAGTGGATAAGGTTGATTTTTTTTCCTGACCCAAATCCTGGAGATCCACTGCTAGTCAGTGCAGACAATACTAAACTAGATGGGCCAATGGCCTAAGTATCAAGTATCAAGCAATTTCTCTGCCTATTCATACACCCCCTGAAGACATAGCCCGATAAGTCCCACCTTGCCCTCCTGCGCCTCTGCGGTGGCCTTAGATCTGAGGCTGCAGTGTTAGTAATCGCAATAAAACTGCCCCAAACTGCTCTACCGAGTCTCAGCCTTCAGTTCCCCTCTCCCACTGCAACCAGCTCTTGAACACAGATTTGCCACTCCAAATTCTACATTGATTTCTGCAGTGCGGATAAACACGTCCCGAGGACCAGGCTGTGACCAGAAATCTCATTTGACGTGTACAATCTTAACTGGCAGTTGAATCCCAGCCGTATGAAAGGCTGATAACATAGCCCTGAACTTCAAATAGCTTGCTCTTCTCCCCTCGCCTTCCCCAATGCTTTCTTCCCCCGGCTGGAAGGAAGACACATGCCAAATGTTATACATCTTGAGAGCCTCAGCTGTTTGTTTCAAGCTGATTGTGACTCGAAAAAGAAGCTTTATTTAAATACCACGTTTGAGCGGGTGATTATTATTTTTTTAAAAAAAGAAAGAAAGAAAATAAGACAATAATTAGAGAGGAGAAGAGGGTGAGAGGATATCAAATATTCATGCACTTCAAAGAAAATACAATCTTCTTAGCTGTCCTGTGGCTACAGAATGTTCTGGGAATGAAATGTGCTGCAGCAGTTCAGTGAACCCCCCCCCCCTCGGCTTGCAGCCACTACTCTCCCCAGACTTGGCCAGGCGGACGTAATGCAATTTGAGGTGTGGCAGTAGGGGGTGGGGAGGGGGAGATGGATGCTAGATAAAGGCCGTGGCAGAGGAAGGGGGGTAGGGGAGAAAGACAGTGCCTTGAGGGAAACAGACAAGAAAGCAAAGCCGGAGGGAGAAACCAGATGCGGCTGCAAGTGGAAGTGAATGGGAGAGAGGAGGATGCTGGAAAGGGAAAGCAAATGAGAATGGAAGAGGAAGTGAAAGAGGTGCAGAGGAGAAGGCTCATTCCTTTGTTCATCCCAGGCCCCTCGCGATGGAGAAATTGCTGGAGGTGGGATGGGGCAGCAAAGGGATAATGGTGGTTGGAAGCTGAGCCTGTGGATGATACCATTTCAGTCGGATGAAGGAGCCATTGCTCACTGTGCATCTGAGGCTGCAGGGCATTCTCAGCATTGCTGGAGAAAGCAGAGTCCGTGAATGCCACCAGAGCAGGCAGCAGAGGGATAATTGATTGGCTGCTGCCCTCTCCATGTCCGCCGATCTGTAGGGAAGGGAGCCCTTCCACCGGGCATAGCCAGATGGCGAAGCAGCTCTAATGTGGCATTATTTATAGATTTCTTCATCAGGTGATGTCCACACCGGAGGAGCCTTTCCGGCTCTGCCAGGATGAACAAGAAAGGCAGAGGCAAAGGTGGATGGAGCTCAGAGAATAGTGAGGGAAGAAAATGCCAGTCTGCAGGGACAGGCTAGTGTTGTGCCAGAGCAGCAAAAGTGTCTGGAACGTGGATGGCAAATGGTTCTGGGGGAGAACAATCTACAGCATCAGTATTATTAGTATTACTATCATCATTACATTTAATTGCCTTCTGCACCACTCTCTCAAGGCAAATTTACACATAAGGTAATTAAAAACTGTTGAAAACACAAAGACAACAAGAGGAAGATTTATTTATTTATTTAATTATATTTATATCCCAACTTTCCTTCAATGAGCTCAACTTGGTAGGGATTGCACAGAGCAAGCTAAGTAGGGGTATGGGAGGGGGATCAGAGGTGGGTTTGTGACAGGGAGGGAGGGAGAGAGATTTAAGTTCTTCTTAGGTTTCAATTAAAATATGCAGTGCTTTTCAAAAATCTGAAATTTGTATTTCTGATTCAGTTTTACAGAGCTGGCCCAGCCACCCCACAGCCTCAATTTTGCAGCCTGCAAAGCATGGGGGGGGGGGGTGGAATTTGGGCAGTCAGGGGCATGAAAATGTGGGGAACCATATTTGCATCAGATTGCATTTAGCACTTCTGCAAGTAGATACTGAAAAGACTGCAGTCTTCCTCATAACTCCGTTTGAATGGTGTTACCTATAAGTACATAGTGTTGTGCTAGGGGATTTGTGTTGGTGCAAAAAAAAAAAAAGGGCAACTAGTAGGTGAAAAACTGTTTCTGCCCTCACTAAAAAAAATGTCTACAACTGTGGTGAAAGGGCAAAAGTCAAGCCTCATACCCACCACCACCCCATCTCTCCCCACCCAGTCCCAATGTTTTATCTGAAGGCTCAGAAGTGAGCACTTTGAGCAAGGAAATATGAGTTGCCACAAAACGTTTCATTTTATCCAGACAGACATATCATCTAATATAGCTGGAAAGGTCAAGCTGTGCAGTTATATATACAGATGCATAGATACGTGTTTCTGAGAGAGGGGGGGCAGAAGCAACCATTTGATGGACAGCGTGCTTCTGGGCCCATTCAAAGTTCTGGCTTGTTTGCATAAGAACCCATGAGGTTTCCAAGAGCTGTCATGAATGCCTCAGTGAAGGTGCAGTTAGCATGACAGTTAGCAAAGGAATTTTCTCCTGGTGGACTTTGAACTTCAGTATCCAGATTCTTTGAATCTCCAGCTTCAGACTGAGGCAGACATTTGTTACCTGTAATAAATATGTCATGGCATTGTGTTGCCAGGATATTTAACTGTGAATTGCCTTTCTACTATACCTGCTTCAAAGATTGGATGTTTTAATGTCAAGGCAAGCAACAATGAGTCCCTTAAGGCTGGGTGTGGCAGAATGAAATCAGTATCAGTGTACATTGCGTGGTATTCAGCTGGAAAGTTAGGTTAGTGCAGGGGTTGTCAACCTGCTCCCTATCGCCCACTAGTTGGCGTTTCAGGATTTTAGGTGGGCGGTAGGGGGTTCTACGGCACAAGCTGAATCCCCCTTCCATCAAGCACTGGTGGGTGGAAAGGAAATTTTACCATCAAGAAAGATGCATTAGTGGGTGGTAGGTATAAAAAGGGTGACTACCCCTGGGTTCTCTGGACCGTAAAGAAGGTTGCTCGCCAAAGAATTGATGCTTTTGAATTATAGTGCTCAATGAGACTCTTGAGAGTCCCAAGGACTGCAAGAAGATCAAACCTCTCCATTCTTAAGGAAATCAGGCCTGAATGCTCACTGGAAGGACAGATTGTGAAGCTGAGGCTCCAATACTTTGGCCACCTCATGAGAAGAGAAGACTCCCTGGAAAAGACCCTGATGTTGGGAAAGATGGAGGGCACAAGGAGAAGGGGACGACAGAGGACGAGATGGTTGGATAGTGTTCTCGAAGCTACCAGCATGAGTTTGACCAAACTGTGGGAGGCAGTGGAAGACAGGAGTGCCTGGCGTGCTCTGGTCCATGGGGTCATGAAGAGTTGGACACGACTAAACAACTAAACAACAACAACAACCCCTGGGTTAGTGCAATGACTTTTAGTTGTACAATGTAACTTCCCTGCCATCTCCCCTCACTGTGAGCCCACTGTATGTCTCCTAAATCTGCCCCAGGGATTACCCCAACCCTCTGAGATAGAGTTAGGGAAGACACAGGGGAGAGGAGAGAGCTTGGAAGTTAAATTGTGCAGCTGAAAAGCATTGAGCTAGCATAACTCTTTAGCTGAACACCACCCATTAAATTTGCAGAATTTCCTTTATATAATTTAGTGTGCAATCCTGTGGTCCTTCTGGGGACATCCCTGGGGTGATAGGATTTGCAGATCTCCCTTTCTACTAGCAGAGATGGTTCTCCACACTTGGAGACTCCCTGTCACTATGGAAAGAACCCTTGCTGTTGCTCCACTGCCACAAAATGATGGAGAGAGCAAAAAATAGGGACAGTGGATCCCAAACGCTCCTGCTCCCCCAACATGCCCCTGTGGCAGAGGGGGAAAGGATGTCAGCCTGTTCCCTCCAGCTATCCACTATCTTTTGCCTGGCCAATGGTGAGACTGGTGAAGCTTGGGATTTGAAAGTCCCACCTTCCCAGATTCCTCCTCCTCTGCCCTCATAGGATGGCTGTGATAGCTTTGCTTAAGGCAGTATTATAAGGTTGCCTCTTCCATCAGGTAAATTGCATGTAGCCAACACTTAGATTTACAGTTAAAGAGAGGGAAATTCAGCAGTTATAAGGCCAAAGCAAAGGGTAAAGATGTAATAGGTAGACCCAGGACATTTTTTGTGACTGTACGCACAGGTATGGAGTCCTGCCACTTCTCTCCACCCCCACCCCCGTTCATAGCACCTATGACACATTTATGAATATATGGGTACAACACCTCTTTTTTAAAATCCCCACCCAAAAAGGCATTGCATAACACAAAACCAGGGTGGTCCTCCCTCTCCAAATGATCTAGTGGGCCTAACCATTTCACTACTCATTTTAAATTATATGCATGCCACCTCTTCCCTTTTATCTCCATGTAGCCTCCAGCCATTGTCTGGGGATGCTATATGTACCTCCCTGTTGAAAGGTATTTGAAAAATTGTTTGGGACCTCATTGCTCCACTGTGGAGCAAATAAATTCTTGATGTTTCCCTGGCTAGGAATTTCTTTTTGTGTGTGAAGGTTTATAGTGCAATTTTATTTTAGGGAAACAAACATTTATATATGTTCTCACAGGCCAGCAAGCCTTTCTTTATTCCTCTTAAAGCTTGCAAAGGGCACACCGTATCTGTTGCTTTGCCGAAATAATAATTAATCCTACAATGAAAGAGTTAAAATCTTCAAGCACCCTCATATCCTAGGAAGATTCAAACAATTTAACAATCTTGATCTGTGTGGTTTGTAAAAACACACATCTTTGTAATCTTCTCCTGAAACACCGATGCCACATTTCCCCAAGACATAATGAGTTTTAATGGGCCATAAACTGCCACCATCACTAACCTGCAAGCTCTCATTTGCTTAGCACCTGAAATTGTGGATATGGTGTGTAAAGACTTGATGTTCCTCCTGCTCACCATTAAATTTTGAAACCGTTCATATTAATAGCATTTTCTTCCAAAGGTGCCTCTTACGTATTATTTCAATCTGATTCCTTGTCTACATCCCCTAGGGATTTATGTAAGTACAAAACTCATCTAAGTTTCTTTCACCACCAAGAAACACAATTTTGATCAGCTTGTATGAAGGAATAATTGGCCCAGTTCAGATAATATTATGGTAGGTTTGCTGTGGCCGCCAAACTACTGCTCCTGTTTGACGGGGATACCATGCCATAACATCTTTAACTGGATTTTCACATGAGTAGGGTTCATTGCACAGCAAACACTCATGGCAACAGCATGGATGAATGGATACTTTCTGCTTTCTGTATTTGTGAGTATGGATATTTACCATATGATTTTAAAAACACTGGTTATGCTAATTTAGCTACTGAGCTAAGTTCAAGGTATAGGTACTGATGTGCAAAGCCCTATATAGTTTGGAACCAGGATACTTTAGAAAAAGAAAGAAAGTCTCCCCAATGAATCACTGCACTCTGCAAGAGATGACTTTCCACAGATACTAGCTCATCAGGCATTCCGTTATTGGAATCAGATTTAGTGGCACCTACCTTTTCAAATCCCCTTCCATTGTCTATCATATCAGACAAGTTCTGTCTCTACTTCCTTTTTGGTGGCTACTGAGGACATTTCTTTTTCAACAAACCTTTTAATTGAGAGCTTGACCCCAGCCTCTGTCTTTATCGGATTTGGAATTGTTTTAATATATGGAATTATTTTTAATCGTTTCTACATATGGAGTTATTTCCAGTTGTTTTCATTGTAGATGTTCTTTGCTGTTGAATCACTCTGAGATTTTATGGGAAGTGATTCATAAATGGAATAAAATAAATGAATGAACAATGCAGCTGCTCTTATTATAGTGGAATCGTGACATCTTCATCATGAAGGAGTGTCCCCCCAGTGACTACCATATCACATTTGTATTGTCTGAATTCATTCTTCTTCCTTACTTCTTTTCATTCTCATAGATGGTATTAGTGGACCTTGTATGTGGGATGAATGGACATTTAGGCCTATAACAAATTCAGTAGCTCCACACAAATGTTAATCTCCAGTTATTTTCCAGACTTGCATTTTCCTATGCCAAATTATATAGAGTTCTAATACTCTGTAACTTCATAATGACCACTGTTCTTGCAGACTCATAGCAGTTATGATGATGTCACAGAGAATCATGTGACCACTGTAGTCACCTGAGGGCATAACTAACCAAGAATTGTGACAGAGGTTCCATCACAACCAGGGATGTCAGTTTTGGTTCCCCCAGGTTCTCATTTTAAAATCAGTTCTCCAAATTCTGTTATGATGTGCAATTAAAAAATAATCATCATGATGAAAATTCACAAACATTTTAGTGTGAATTCCTCCTAATATAAACATTTGTGTATGCAGTTTTGCCTAATATTCACAGTTTTGCAAAGCAATTCCCCCTAAAATAAGGATATATTTTTTAATGCACACTTTGCTCCAGCATATGAATTTTTGTACACTTTGCATTAATGGAAAACAGCATTGCAAAATTTGGAAGAAGTCTGCATTTTATGTATTCAAGAAGCATGAATTAGTCAGTTTCTCATTGAAAAGCTGTCAAAATCAAATTTCTCCCACATCACTAGTCACAATGTAGAGAACATTGCTAGTAACTTTTAACTAACTAGCTGGTGGGAGTGGAAGATTTAGGCTAATTTGTGTGAGTGTGTTCCACCCCACCCCAACAGTAAATTGTTCACACTTCATAGCAAATGACATCTGAAAGGCAATTTGTGATATGGTGACAGGGGGTGGTGGTGGTGGGAGGGCCTGCTTTTAAAAAACAACAACACCAAGCCCCACTGAGCGCTTGCAACACATTGGGCTTGTTAAAAGTAGCTCTCTGGACTGCGGCCAGCATATTTAATATACAAAATGCTGATTCCACTAAGCCCAGCTTATTTTCCCCATATAAAAAAGGAGCATTTGAAAGGACTTTCCTTGGCATCAGTAACCTCCCTTGAACTTGCAAAGAGCTCAATCAACAGGCACATAATCATTTACAATTATAGGAGTCATTTTTCTCACATAGAGACAGGGCAGAGGCCTAAATGAGCAAGAATTTGTTTGAAAATTGGACTCTTGGCAGCATTTGAAAGAATCAAATTCAGAGGTGAAAGGCTATCCATGCTCCTAGGCTGCCACCGGTATACATCTGTGCTTCTCCCTTATCAGCGGAAAGCAGGAGATACGTTGCTTCTCTTACATCCAGAGATATTTCAATGTTTATTTTAAAAAACTGACTGGATGTTCCTTTAAATAAGAAAGGCTTTTTTCCTTGAGAAAGAGAGAGAAAAGTTAAGTTTGTAGCTTTCAAAGAAGAAAAGAATGAAAGAATCAAATATGAGTGAGAATCAAATATTTATATGCTTCAAAAGCAAAAGAATATAATTTCAGTGACATTGTTGCTAAATGGCTGTTCTTCACCAGCACTGAGTGACAGATAAAACAGTCTTGTGTCAACTTGTAGTGGCTGCTCATCTCTGTAATTTCTCCTTTGCAGTCAAGACTCTGGCAGTTTTCTTCAGCTGCCTGTGTGGGGTGTCGTTGTGGGGTGGGGGGTGGGGAGCAGCCGGGGAGATTACACTGTCAGGAACAAAAGTATCAGCCATTAATTCGGTCCTTTGCTGTACTTGTTTTACCGCGGCGGATAGTGGTGTTAGGGATTTGTTTCTGCATCTTGAAAAGATTACACCTAAGAAGAGATAGAATAATTCACCGAAATGGAAATGTTGCTTCCTTTAAAGATTCATGGGGAGGGGAAGGACAGAAGGAAGCGTTTCAAGAATGAGGAACATCTGAGCTCATTGCCCCTCCTAGCTCCTGCTAGGAGATGCCAGTGACTATCATGATACTCCATCTTACGTGCCAGCCTTTTCAAAGAAGATGATGCAGGAATGATGCTGTCTTCTTGCTGCACCAGATGCAAAGACGGGAAGAAGTGGGAAGAGCCTTTCATAGCGAGGCTGCCTCCTGCTCCTCTCCCATTGGCTGAACGATCTGTGCATCAGGATGCAGCGCGCCTGGTCCACATGGTTCACTCCGGCTTCGCGAAGGAGGCGTATCTCCACTAAATCCAGTGGAGCAAGATCCTTATGGAAGAAACAAAAACGTACCACATTTTTATACTGCCCTTCCTCTAGAGCACAGAGCAGCATGAAGAGACCTGCCCCTTTATCCTCACAACAACCCTATGAGCTAGGTTAGGTTGAGTGATAGTGACTGGCCTAAGGTCAGGCTTTGTGGTTTAGTGGGGATTTTAACCTGATCCCCTTCATCCCAGATTCAGGTAGGCCACCGTGTTGGTCTGATGCAGTCAAAATGAGAGGGGGGGGGACTTCTGTTTCAGTGTATCTGAAGAAGTGTGCATGCACACAAAAGCTTATCCCCTGAACAAACATAGTTGGTCTCTAAGGTGCATGTCTTTAAGTTAACACCTTACATTAAGAACCTGACAGTACCAAATTATTGAAGGTTATTCACCAAAGCCAGACTAAACGTTATTCCTTCTGCAGTGTTGGATGGCAGGTTGAGAGGAGTTCCCTACCAGGACCGACTTTGCTCGTGTGCCCAAGACATCAATTCTATAAAACATTTTTTTTTAATTTTCCCTTTCATCCCAGTTCAAGTCTAGCATCTTAACCATTGCAACAGTGCCCGTGCACTATTCTGCAAACCTTTTACAGTTTTCTGAAGAATTATAGAATTGTTTGGCTACATTTGGCATCATGCATGCTTTGAGTTTTCGGCTTGTAGTCTATACCAAGTGGAGGTTGCCACAGTGCTGTTACACCAGAACAGATGAATTCTTCTGATTGCTTCCACAGCCGTGCTGTAAGCTTTAGCATTTTGTTTTTATTCCTTTTCTTATTGCCTTTGCTCCACTCCTGTAACACAGAGCAATGAATCACTAACCACTGGGTATAAATGCATTTGCGCTAGCAATGGGCAGGAATTGTGCTGCACCACTGAGCAAGGACCATCAGAGCCAGTCTAGAATTGTATAGCTACACTTGCGTTTCGTTTTCGTTTGTGGATATATTGCAGTGGGTGGTGGTGGAGAGGATCTGCTTCTGGCAAAAGTGAGCATTTCTCCCTTCACTCCTTACTGGAGTTGCATCTCCAATAGCAGATGTGTGATTTTCTTTTCTTTCTTTTTTTGACAGTACAAGATCCAAATCACCATCACACAATTTATTTACTTATTTGAAAATATTTCCCGCCTGCCTTTATGCATTAAAACGAAGCCTCAAAGGACATTTGCTGCAATTTAAACCAGTACCTAAAAAAACTGTCAATAGTTAAAAGAAGAAATAAAAAACTGATATTGTCTGCATGGCTATGAGTTAGTTTGTACATATGTTTGTGATTAATCAAATATGTATGTATGGAAATGGAAAACAGCATAGGAAGTAACATAACAAATAGTGCCCCTCAAAACTTGATTCACCAAAATAGCTTTTAGTTAGTGCCTGTATCTGTTTGAAGTTTAGGAGCACATTCCATATTCTGGATGCCACCACAAAAAAGGCCCTGCACACTTACTATTTAGGCAGCTGATTCGCATAGAAGTGCAAATTTAGTCTGGACCTAAGCTGTTTAGATCCTTAACAGTCAGAACCAGCACTTTAAATTGTGCTCAGAAACATACTGGTAGCCAGTGAAGCTCTTTATCCACTGGTAAAATAAGATCAAATTTGCTTGCCCCAGATCTAGAGATATTGTATTCTGTTCCAACTGCATTTTTTTCTAAGTGTTTTCAGCAGCAGCAACAGCAGCAGCTGCAGTATATTCCAGTCATCTAACACCAATGGTACCAAAACATGGATAGACATTGCAGGGGCATAATTGTCTATAATTGGATAAATTCTCTAATCAGTATAATGAAAAACGGAGCTGCAGTTGCATGGTCTGTTAACTTAATGGGGCAACACTGGTGCATCCAATTGCTGCTTTTTCTTATAAAACGAAACAAAAAACCAACAATATTTTCAGCCCTTCTGCAGCATGCTCATAACACCCATTCACAACAGCCTTGGAAGTAGAAAATCACAGGTGTTTGTGACATCCACAGTGACAATTAGTCAAGACGACTACATTGAACCTCCAGATTCAGAGACAGTATGCCTGTAAATGTCACAGATGCTGGGGGAAAACAGTCAAGACATCCTTGTGGGCTTCCTAGAGGAATATGATCAGCTGCTGTGGGAATCAGGATCCTTATGTTCTCTTCCCTTTTAGCAGCAGGCCTATTGTGTGTTTGAAATCTAAAGAGAGAGAAAGAGAAGAATCTGATTTCTATTAACTCAATATTTTTGGCTTGCAGGAGTAATATGATGGAATTGGCAGAGGTAGCATGACTTACTTGCTGCATTTTGCAATGGCTGTGCAGATTCTCTCCTCTTGAGCATGTGGGTGCAAGTCCAATATGCAGAGTTCATTAGAGCCCATGACAGGGAATCTATATGGATTTGGAGTTCTATTCTGCCTTTTCTTAGAGAATGTGTATTGACTGCACATTTGACAAGGAGTAATATCTGAATATTGATCTGGGAATCAAGTAGCAATCTTGAAGGTCAGGTACTAATTTTAAGAGGCAAATATGGATTTTGAGGCCATATATTGAGCTCAGATAAGTATTTGAATTTCAGCAGGGGTACCTAAACCCATCACTTCAATTGAATTGTCTTTCCGTGCATTGCAAGATGGATTTAATATTGTGGGTTGTATTTAGCCATATCCTTAACAGGGAAAGAACATTTCAATATCCTTTTCAAGTTGTCAAGCACAATGGATTCACCTTTTCCTGCAGTTGGTGGATCTCTGTTATCAAGGTGTGGGGAGTGGAAAAAGTCTTTGACATGGTGAACCCATGTCAGTTTGGGGTCCCCTCCCCCATGATGCAGATGATAAGAAGGAAGAACTGCTTTTATTACTGAGGTATTATTCTTCATTCAGATACCTCAGCTCAACAAAAATGTGCTTATCCCGCATGGCAACTATAATGGGACACACACACACACACCCCGCAAAAAAAAATCTCTCAAAAATAGTCAAGTTGAATTTGACTTGCATTAATGTGTACAAAAATATTTAGGAACTGGACACAATGCCAAATATAAATTACACAGCCAGGGCTTCAGCTGTCATGTCAAAATGGTTCTGTGAAACTTTGATTTCATGTTAAGGGATAAAATAATTGAGCATTTAGGAAAACAAGCTTTCCTGACTTGGAATCAGCATGGCTTCTGCAAGGCTAAGTCCTGTCTCACTGACCTATTAGAGTCTTCTGAGAGTGTCAACAAGCATATAAATGGAGGTGATCCAGTTGACTTGGGCTTTCAAAAAGTACCTCGACAAAGTACCTCCCCAAAGACTCCTGAATAAGTTTAGCAGTCATGGAATAAGAGATGAAGTCCTCTTGCGAACCAGGAACTTGTGAAGTAACTGGAAACAGAGCAGGAATAAATAGACAGTTCTCCCAATGAAGGGATATAGAAAGTGGGGTTTGCTATGTTGGAGACCCAGTACCTTTTCCCTCCCAGACCTGAAGCACATGGAAGTAATGTTTTCAGCACCTGCTGGTGCATCTGAGAGAACATGACCATGTATATAACAGATTATTTAATGTTTCAGATCAAAAATAAATCTCTATATATACCCTGCTGCCTCCTAGTTTTGTTGATCTGATCTTTGGCTAGTGCTGTTGATTTGCAATAGTGTCTGCAATAGTGCAAGAAGTCCCCTCTTTGCAGGAGGCCTCTCACCCACTCTCTGACACCCTGATTTGCCCCTGACTCTCGAGACTGCTAATGTACTTGGTATTCTAAAATCTGCATGCAAGTCTGTGGCCTGTATCCTCCTGCAAATATCCCCTCACATCTGCCCTCGACCAATATACCACTGCGGTGCTGCGAGGCTTATTTACATTACAGCTTTCAAAGGACAGTTTTCTACCCTGTGGATCCTGAGTCCATCTCAACATTCCATTTCTTTTAATGATGAAAGTGTCCACTCCCAGAGCCATAAAAGAAGTGTTATCTCATTATTATATCTTTTATTGGAAGGGCCGGGTTTATGGGGTGCTGCACCAGACTAAAGTGAATTGATTGAACCCCTCAGTCACTTGGTAGCTTTTTACTAGCCAGGATCCCCATGTATTCAGTGAACTTTTAAAATAAAAAGTCATGTTTCTTCCATTCTCTCTTTTCTCTCTTCTCAGTCTCTTTCCGTAAGATCTGAAAAAGATTTTGCTAAAGCCATAGAAAAGCTGTGGCAGCCTCTGGTTAAGGATGGGGGAACTGTATATTTATGGTCTATGTCACTTTTTGCATGTTTTTACTCATAATTCCATTCTTTTTCCTGCATTAATTATTATTATTATTATTATTATTATTATTATTATTATTATTATTATTATTATTATATTATATTTATACCCCACCCATCTGGCTTCCAACACACACAAAATTAATAATAAAACATCAAACATTAATAATAACAATCAGATGCTATAGAAAAAGTCACAATAACTTTAAAATAAACAACTTATACCAAATAAAGCAATATGCAATAATGCATTAGAATTCAATAGTAAACACTAAAATTAAACATCAGCAAGTAATAATTAGACAGTTTACACTTATTACAATAAAGAATTACTCATTTATAATCGTTTAAAAAATAGCAACAAATCATAATACATTAAATTACCACAAATCATACGGATTAAATGAAGAAACAAAGGCACACAACTTATAAAATTATTTACAACAAAACAAAAAACAAGAAAATTTAAAGAAATCCACTCTCTCTCTATATATATATTAATGCATATGTTGTTGATATTTTCTGTCACTATAGCCACAACAAGCAATGCAATGGTTTGACTTCATCCCTTCTCTTTCAAGATTACCCACAAATATATTGCTTGGCTATTCCATATTTTTTTTAAAGTCATTTTGGAAAATCCTCAGCCATGAAGCAGTGTTACTGCTGTTTACTGTTTCAGCCTGTCACCAAACCAATGGAGCATTATTAGCAAACAAGCCTCTGCAAACTTTCGGCATTATTAAGAAATGCTCTGCATTCTTTTTCCTTGCACCGCCGTAAACTTGGATGGCTTTATGGCAAACAAGGAGAGATGGACAGGGAGGGGGTGTATTTTAAATAATGCCTCAGTGCCCATATACCAAGAGGGTAAGTGCAAGGAACTTATCCAACTCCCAGCAGAAAACTTGAAACATTTTTAAATTGCTGAAAAGACTCTTGCTAGGGATCATGATCATATCCGAGGGTTTTATTAAATGGAAAGAATTAAGTACAGATTCATTCTCTAACCTCATAAGCAGGACTCTTGAAATCTACTTTTTGGAACCCACACAAATTCCTTTTCTATAAATATGATTGCAATATGAGCTTATTATTCCATTCTATGAATATTTCTGCAAGGAAGCTTGTTTGGTAGAACAAACACAGACCGCGGGAGAGAAACACAGGTGGCTGAAATTAGCTTGGCTTTCAGTCTAGAGGAACACAATGGGATGGATTTTTTTTTAAAAGGAATGCTGCTTTATATTGGCTACTAGACCTATCTGAAGAAGGTATCACATAGACACACCTAGCAGACTACTATTAACATATAACAGCTGCCAATCAGCTACTGAGCTAAGTTCAAAGTATTGGTACTAGCATAAGGCCCTATACTGCTCAGGACCAGGTTACTTGAGAGATCACCTTATACCTTATAGATCACTGCAGTCTGAAAGTTCCAGCGATCTCAGAAGCCCACTCTACAGAAACTTTGAGCAGCGCTTTTAGTGTAGCTGCCTCTGTTCTATGGAACAGCACTCCTGAGGAGATATGAGTGCCTACTTTCTGTGTTTTCTAGAAACAACCGGAGATATTTTTGTTGCAACAGGCTTACACAGCTAAATGAATGGGTCTTTATGAGTGTCAGCTTTGTTAGGGATTCGTCTCGTTTTAAACGTGTTTGCTGTTTAGGGGTATTTAAACTGTTCTTAATTATCTTATGTGTAAATCACTTTGAGGTGGTTGTTTAGAAGGTGGTTAATAAATGGATGGTGATGATGATGATAATCACCATGTTCTTTTCAAATGTCCACCACCAACCATGACAGTGGAACTGCCAGTCTGTCTAACAATGCACAGAAGACCTTAATCACCTATTAAATCGATCATTATTTCTGTCTGTTGCATGAGGTACCAGCACCAAGCATCCTGGGCAGTTGCAGGAACCCAAGAAAACCAGCAGAGACCATTGGTGCTGATGCTTGCCCTGGGTTAACCTGGAAAAGGCAACTGCAAGGAACAATTTTCCACCATTCGCACGGTGTAGCATCACTGTTCAGTACGTCCAAGAACATCGCTACACTGCTGTCAGCTGCTGCCTGCTGCACTGGGGTAAACCAATGCCTGCCATTGCTGTTAACAAAGCTCACACTTTGCCAAGGTTCCCCTCAAATCAGGAGTGGACTCTGAACATATCTGCCACCATCCCCCTTGCTTGCCAGTGATTCCAAAGATAGCATGTATTGATGTCTGAGCTAATTAGCTCAGTTGCTTTCTTGTCTATTTTCTGAGAGTTCTTTCTCAAATCACAATGTTGGCATATATGCATCGATGGTACAGTGTGGGTGGGCGTTGTCCCCTGGGTGTTATAGTTTGATTCCACCTGTCCTACATCAGCACCACAGGAGCATCAAGCCTAGCACTTAATAGATCCACCCACCAGCTGCCAAGAAAAACACACCTGGGAATAACACAGTGGTTTAGATCTGGGTAGAACCTGAACAGAGTCCAAATGACTCTCTAAAAAAGAGTTTTCAGCACTTACCACACTAAACACCAACGATTCAAATGGCCTAAACCCTATTCCTGCTTGGCAGGGGGTTGGACTCGATGGCCCTTGTGGTCTATTCCAACTCTATGATTCTATGATTCTATGATTCTATTCTGTGTTAGCACATTGACAATATAATATACTACTAATCATTTTTTCAGTAAACATATGCCAGGACTGCAAGGCTTCTAGGTAAGACCTTGCACCTTTAATACATCTTAAATAGCATTTGATTAACTTAATATATAACTTATTCCTGGGGCTAGATGAGCTATCAGGACCATCATCTGTCCTTGTGGATTCAGTGGAATAGTAGCTGTCTCTGATCAGCACCCAGGTTACCTACTTACTGCATATGATGATGTCACAAGTTTCTTTTACTTTTGTTTTTACAAGGCATTACTAGCAAGACACATGAGGGAAGGAAAGCCACATGCCCCTTGTAATTTGTACTTACGCTCTAAAATTCTTCCAATCCTAGCCTACAACATAAATCTCTGACTTGTGTCTTCACTGTCCACATATAGGTCAGTGGGGATTTCCTTGGGACCAGTAATTACCCACTGCGTCACTTGCAAAGGTTACACAGTTCCAAAAGTTACTCTCTCATCTTATAACGCCCAAAACAAAGCTGTCGGCTTGGAAACCAAAGAGGACCCTGTGGAGCTTTGAACAACTATCCCTCCCGGCGTAGTCAGAGATGAAGATGAGGAATACAGTTTGCAGAGATATTGCTGATATAAAATAGATATTTCAGTTCCATTCTGCATCTCCCACCTTGGCTTAGTCAGGAACAGAATGCATGTAGATCTATTGATGTCATAAGGGAGGAAGAAACTAAATGAACAGGCAAATTCATGAGTAGGGCTCAGATTATAATTGCAAAACATAATATCCTTGCTTGCTTGCCTGCCTGCACACTCTGCCATCTTCCAACTCTTGTAAGAGAAATAACAGCAGGTTTAGCGATACTAACAGACTCTTGTCTCCTATGTAAAATTGTTCTCTGTACAAACGTATTGGGGGCTGTAGGGCACTGTGAGAGAGCAAGATTGAAGTTTCATTAATACATCCCCTTAAGCAACCACTCGGCCTGGCCCACTCACCCAGCTGTCTGGTTCCCTCCTGGCTGAAAATGCCAGGGCAAGAATCTCAAAACCAGCTGACATGGAGAGGAAGGGAGTGGAAGCAGGGGGGATAAGATTAAATTGGATATTTTCCATGTGTTTATTACACTCAGTGCTTCATTTCTCTCTCTCTCTCTCTCTTGTATCTGGCAATATATGAGATATATTTAAAAGGTTACCGAATTGCTTAGTTTTCATCATATGCACAATAAATATACAGCAAGATGTGATCATTATAAAATGTATCCTTAAAATGTCATAGAAATGCATTTTCCTCCCAGGCCACATTTTATTATAATACTCCAGCAACAGCAACGACAGTGGTCGTACTACAGATGAGAGAGAGAAATGAGAACCTTAAACATTTGGGACTAATAGAGCAATGCCATTTGCAAATATCCCCCTCCCCCATGAAGATGTTTGGCCCCCTGGCATCATTTTATAGTTGGGTTGGTGTTTTAAAAAGAAAAGAAAAATACAGTTGTCATAGTATCATCTTCACAGCATCTTTAGAAAATGTTAAATAAAATTATTTATTCAAACTATTAGTCTGCTTTTCCACTCAAAGTGTCTAGCAACAATTAAAACCAACCCTAAAATTATATATGTGTGCATATATAGAAGAGACAAGTTACAACAGAGCAACACATCAACAACTGTGTGTACTAGTCTAATATCAACTTAGGCAGCTACAAGGCTTCAGATTTACCTCTGAGCAAAGCCATGGTAAATTACTTATGGTATTATGGCTTGGGTAGACCAATAATTTTACCAATTATTGGTTCTGCCTATTCTGGTTCAGTTACCAACCATTGGGTGCAGTTTTCTTTGCAACCAGTAGCCATCTGGAAATGGTAGGAGAGTCCATGTGCAATGACCAGGGGTTGGCAAACTAAGGTCCGCAGGCCAGATCAAGCCCAATTGCCTTCAGGATCCGGCCCGCAGACTGTCCATGGATCGGCGTGGAGAGTCTGTTCATTCGGGCTGTGCCTTTTTCTTCTTCTGTGCCATTCCGTTCCCCCCCCACACACACACACAACGCAGCAACACCTCCTCCCTCCCTCCCTCCTCCTGGCTTCTCCCCACCCTGCCTAGAAGAGGAAGAGGGCTGGACTGGGCTGGGCTGGATGAACACCATTTTAAGCAGCCCTCTCTGGAGCCAGCCCTTTCACGCCGCTCATCTTCCCTCCTCCGCTGCCGCTGCCCTGGTGCTCCTGTGGACCAGAGAGAGGAGTGGACGAGCTCACTCTGCCTACCCATGAGAAGCAGCAGTGGTAGTGGTGGTGATGGTGGCAGCCCCTGGGAAGGTAAGCGCAGTGGCTGGGGCTGGACTGGGGGGTCAGGAGGAGGACTACTTGCCCCTCTCGCCTCTTCTTCCAGCTCCCCCACCCCTGATGCTGCTTCTCCGGCCCACCACAAGGTCTGAGGGACAGTGGACTGGCCCACTGCTAAAAAGAATTGCTGACCCCTGGCAATGACAGTAAGGCATATGGTAAGTCCCTATAGGCATGTAAGATGGAGCAAATAGCACACAGAGCTTCTCTGCAGTGATCTCTGCAGGGTGAGTGCAGCATGTAGGTGGGACCTAATCATTCTGATGCTTATTTTGGAGAACTCAACTAGATGAGACAGCAGGAGATCTGTTTTTTAAAGAAAACATACAAAATGCATTTATTTAACCCCCTCCTTCTCCCAGTGATGAGCACCATTTCGAACAAAGAGCCTCTGTAGCTGCATTCAGCCTTTAGCAAATGTTAAGAGATCTGATTTTGGATCACCTGTCTTCATGTCTATTTTGGCCCGCAAGTTTCTTACATGTCTGTTCATTTTGCTGGTTTTGTGATGTTTTGCCATCAATAATATTTTTTGCCCAACATATATTATTGGATGATATTTCAGAAGCTGCTAGGTGTTTTCTTGGGATCTGCTGTGAAGAGATCAGTCTGCCTACGCATTAGGGGTGGGCAGACCACCCACTGTTTGCCTCAAAACCATCTGTCTTTGGTGAACATATTGTGCAAGTACTTGGAAAAACCACAAAGAGTCTTGTGAATACTCGCAAGGAACCCAAATGGCACAGATTCCTCCAATTTGAAAGCAAATAAAATATTTTATCCTTGCAAATATGGGGGAAGGGGCTCAGGAGGGAGCCTGACTCACTGGTTGTGACCAGTTCTAAAGCTACATGCTCAGAAATGCCACTTCAACAAATTCTTGAGGTTCTACAGGTTTTACAGGTTCTCGAGCTTGCCTATATTGTGATAGGAAGGAAGGAAGTTCTGCTCCCTTCCATCACTGGTTCCCACACTGCCTGGGCAAAGATTAGATGTCTGTTTTTACTTGCAAAGGATGGGGCTAAAAAGATATGACTAGCAGTTTAGATAGAAATTTCAGAGACAATTCTTGAGTACTTAATCCTTATGCGAGCAGGACATATTCATCCCCACAGAAGTCACAGGAGCAGCAATCATATGCAGATCCTCCAAGTGTCACTATTTTCCAGGGACAGTCCTGGATTTACAGAAGCCATCCCGGTTTCTGATTTGATCATGGAATGTCCTCCTTTTCCTTAGGATGCCCCTATCTTCATCGGAGAAATGTTGGACGGGATAAGCCAAGGGATAAGTAACTGTACACCCTTTAGAAGACATCTTAAAGGCAGCCCTGGCAATTTCTTTAATTTCTTTAAATGTTTAATGTTTTATTATGTTTTATACATGTTGGAAGCAGCCCAGAGTGGAAGGGGCAACCCAGTCAGATTTACAGGGTATAATCATCATCTAATATTTCCATTTATGTCCCTATTTCCATCAGAGAAATGTTGGAAGGTATGCACATGTAGCATATTGGCTTACTTGTTTGAGCCATCTGGAGCTACTGGCTCTATAAGAACCGTTTTCTAAGGGACGCTTGGTGTCTACCACTTCAGCAGATGACACTGTGGTCTGAAATGCCCGCTGTAGATTGGTCTGTGTCAGATGATAATGCAAGCACCTGTGCCTTCTAGCCAGAGAGTTAGAGTCTATGTCCTCTTGGCCCCTTCCCAGCTGTATGTTTCTATGATTTAACACTTGCGAAAACCTGACTCACTCCTGCAACCGTGATCCTCGCTTGCATGCTGTTGGGCGGATTATTGCTGGAATTATATTCATCAAGCTTGAAGAAAATAAGAAAGTCTATGTGTCAAGGAAGGGGTAGTGGTATTAGCAGCAGAGGCAGTAATTACAAGATTTGTTCAGCCCAAGTGACTGTTCTCCTCACCCCCATCAAAATTACTTGAACCTGATGCAGACAAACATTTCTGAGAATGTTTCCTTTGCACTTGTATGACACATAATCTTTCCCACTCCATACGTGCTCCTGAACACAAGCTACTGCTTAGCCTTTTTAAAATAAAAAGGTCAGGTTCCAGCTGAGAAGGGCTTAGACTTGGCAAATACACAGACCTCCTGGAATATGTGTGCTATTGAGGTTTTGGGTCTGCTCCTAGTAACTGATCGAACCAAAGTCATCTTAATATCATGCATATAATACATACATATACTGACAAACAGTTATTGTCATTGCTAAGCTACGCATCTTTTGTCATTTATATGTATTCAAATGTGAAATGATAACGAGGATGAACTGGGGGGGTTGGGAGGAGCTACAAGGAAGCCAAATTCAGCCCTGCTAGTTTAAGTGGCACAGTTTATTTGTTTCTTTATTGCATTTCTAGGTAGTGAACATGGTTCCTCCCCTCCCCATTTAATCCCCCAAATAACTGTTCAGCAGTGGAGCAGTCTTCCTTGTGAGGTTGGGGGCTCTCCTTCCTTGGAGGTTTTTAAGCAGAGATTGGATGACAATCTGTTATGGAAGCTTTAGCTGAGATTCTTGCATTGCAAGGGGTTGGACTAAATAGCTCTTGGGGTCCCTTCCAACTCTGCAGTTCTGTGATTCTATGAACCCTGTGAGGTAGGTTGGACTGAGAGACAGTGAGTGGCCCAAGGTCACCTAGCAAGATTCATGGCTGATGGGGCATTCAGTCCCTGGTCTCCGAGGTCCTAGTCTGACACTCTAACTGTGACATCACACTAGCTCTCAGTTGGCCACCCTCCACATTCCCTGCTTCCATCTGGTACCAAACATTCAGGGGCTGCCCTTTGTGGAGGATCACTACCTTGTGCATTTCCTTCTTCAGTTAAGGATGGAAGTGCAGGAAGAGTAGAAAGGATGAAGAGCCTTTCTCATGTTGGGAAACAAGGAAGGGTCACCTTGTGCAAAACGTGATGATGAGCTGGGAAGTGGTCTGAAGGGGGACTGTAGCCATCTGTCATGAGTGCTTTAGTTGAGATTCCTATATTTGCAGGGGTTTGAATTAGGTGATGCTTGGGGATCCTTTTCGACTCTACGATTCTAATTAGATGGCTTGGGAGGATGGGCAATAGTAGCTAACCAGATTGTAAAGACTAGGTTTCTTTGGGAAGTGCATTTATGATTTAACATATTGACTGCATCGAGAAAATGGTGGCGTTACGAGCAGCAGAATAAAGTCATGATTGATAGGGGCAAAGAGGCAGCACATGACAGCAGCCAGCCCCCAAACCAGCCTTCTAAGGAAATTTAGGACTTTTATCAACCCAAACCTGAAGCTCTGCCATTCATAGTTGCCAAAACCCAGGGAATGGCTTGGGTGCTGTTATGGGAAATATTAATCTTGTTGATTAATCATGAACAAGGACTCTCCTCACCCCCTCTCTGATCTTAAATAGTTGCATGACATCAGACAGAGGCAGAAAATTAGCAGGTAGACTTCTTTTCCTGTACAGACCAAGAGTGATAAAAAAGATGCCTCTAGAAGAAGAGGTGCAGGTGTTGGATTTTTAAGAACATATGAAACCCTGTTGGATCAGGCCAAAGGCCTATTTCGTCCAGCATTCTCTTCTCACAGTGGCCAATCAGGTGTCTTTGGGAAGCATTCAAGCAGGATGTGAGCCACTGGTTGAGAACAGGTTGCTGGACTAGATAGGCCATTGGCTTGACCCAGCTGGCTTCCAACAGGAAGCTACGTTTCTTGCTATCAAGAGGCATATTTGTTCATTTGCTACTGTAAACATGCATGTCCCTTCTCAGCCGACAGATGTGGCTTACAATGAACTGTCTCTGCTCTTCCTCCGGTCGATGTAAGAGTTAAGTCTGATTTGTTCTACAGCTGCCAAGATGCTTGGGTTTCTTCTGGTTTTGCTTCCTTGCAATTTTAATATATTGTTTTATTCTTTAATCCCCTCTAAGACTCTTTAAGCTCTCTGAGCCATTGAAATAATCTTTCTTCTCGTCTCCCCCCTGCTCTCCTTACTCCTAGCCAAGAGCTGCAGTCCGATAGCCGTGTTTATTTTCCCTGTATAGCTGTAGAAGATTTGATTGATTGCGCTAAGGCAGGTTTTGAAATGGATATTTCAACAACTCCAATGCTAGTTTGTCACAATGCTTAAGTATGAATGTGTTTGGATGTTGTACATGTCTCCTGAGCATAACTGGAAAAGGAAAATACAGATTGAATAACAAAATCAAAGAAAAGCGCATTTTAAAAATAATAACAATTGCCAAGTATGCCTGATGTGTCATCTTCTTTGCCGGAGAGCTAAAGATCTTAGCAACATTACCATCTTCTGAAGAAAGGAAGACTCTATGGGGTATGTTTAAAAGCAAACAAACACTGACACCTCCAAAGTTATGATCCAAAGGTACAGAAGTCATGGGGAAGTTTTGTTCTAAGAAGTTTGGTACTCTCCATATAGGGATCGGGTGAGGATTTGATTCAGTTTGCATTTAAAGGTGAACTGGGTTCATTTTGAAGCAATACATGAACCAATACACAGCCATCTTTCACAATTATGCACTTACTTCTCCAATTTTTGGGATGCTGTTTTCTGATGAAGGAATGTGTGCAAAAATGCATATGCTAGGGTAAAATGTGCATGAAATGAATATATTATGAAAATACAAAATTCAGTATTTCAGGGATATTGATTTGCAAAGATGTGTATATTAGGCAAAATTGCATACAATCACATGCATATTACTAGTAATTCTCAGATAGATTTCCATCGGGATTTTTGTTAAAAACAAATTGCAAATTGATGTGGAAATGTGGAAAACTGAACTTAAAATTCAAAAAGTGAGAGAAACCAAAACTGACCAATCCATCTGTCCCTGTCTCCATATGCTTTATGTCAGCACTGTGCCAAAACCTGTTCTCCATCTTCCTCTTTTTCCCCCTGTAGAAGAGGATTTCATTTTTATGCCTCATTCTTAGGGAGCTTTAGAATATCTGTGGGTGTGGGATTGAACTTACTTTATTATTGCAGTGCAGCTGTGGGTGGTGGCGGGTGTTTTTCTTTCCATCAAACATTTATGCAGCTCCCTCCAGACTCCCTAGCTACCTGCATTTCATGATCTGAAGAGCCACATGGGAGAAGTCACTTCATGATGACATCATCCAACTCTAATAAAAACTAGGGAGGTAGACTACTGAGCAGCTGAGATTGGTGCACTTGATTATTTTGTTTTTAAGGGAAGTTATTCCTCTTTACCTTGGCAAGATCTTTCTACACTGGATTCTTTAGTAGTACAAAGACCGCTTTAAAAAACACCAACCACCTATCACTGGAATGTAAGCGCCTTCCCGTGCTTATAGGGGTTAGGGGTTTACGTACAAGAAGTGCAGGCAAAGTGCAGACCCCTGGAGAGATTATTTGTAATATAAATGAAAGTATACTCACAAACACTCTTTGGCTACCTCAAAAGTAAGTATGACAAAACAACAACAACTCAGAATAGAATCAAGCATCTCAGTCAGATATGGGGAGCCTGAAGCCTAAAAAAAACACCGAGAAGCAGTCATGCTTCTAAATGCCAGTTGCTGGAAGTCACAGGAGGTGAGACTGCCATTGTGCTTGGGACCTGCTTGCAGGCATCCCACAGGCATCTGGTTGGCCAGGCTGCTGGACTAGATGAGCCATTTGGTCTGATCCAGAAGACTCCTCATGTTCTTAATGTGGTCCTCAAGGTCTCCTCACTTGGCCCTCAGGACTCTCCATAGGCTACACGTCTCACTGCTCTGTTGTACAACATCTTTGAGTGTGTAGAAGCACCTGTGGTGTAGTGGTTAAGAGCAGTAGACTCGTAATCTGGTGAACCAGGTTCGCGTCTCCGCTCCTCCACATGCAGCTGCTGGGTGACCTTGGGCTAGTCACACTTCTTTGAAGTCTGTCAGCCCCACTCACCTCACAGAGTGTTTGTTGTAGGGGAGGAAGGGAAAGGAGAATGTTAGCCGCTTTGAGACTCTTTTGGGTAGTGATAAAGCGGGATATCAAATCCAAACTCCTCCTCCTCTTCTTCTTCTTCTTCTTTCTGATCTTTGTGTGACTGGAATGTAGCTTGCTATATGGGCTATACTGTAAGAGCCACAATCATAGCACTGCCCATTTTTTGACCCTTGACACACTCATCTTTCGTCTCATGCCATACTTAATTTTGTTCCTAGTCTAGCCCATCATGGTATGTGGCTCTCAGAAGGTAATAAGGCCTTGGGTCTGAAAAAAGGTCACTTGCCCCTGATGTAGGTACTCTATTATTAGTGGGATTAGTTTAAAAATAAATAAAAATGTTTCTTTGTCAAATGGAGGCGAGGTTGCTGCCATGGAAAAGCAAGTGCTTGTGAATAGCTTCTCTGTTCATAACTTCAGATAGAAAGCCTCACAACTTTAGTGAAGATTTATTGCAGCCCTAGAGATTGTCATAGCTTGTGCACACCTGTTCCTAAATCAGGGTTCTGCAACCTTCACCACTTCTTTGCATTGTTTATGATTCCTCGCCATTGAGAGCCTCCTTTATTTGTTATAATAATAGTAGCCAAGAGAGCCAGTGTGTAGCTAAGAAGTCGCTCAGGGAGAGAGTAATTACATCTAAACTGCAAAACTGTTTTCATTGCCTTAAAAGAAAACCCCATAAATTGTGCAAATCTGTTAATAGTGGGTTTTCTGTGAAGATAAATGATGCCCTGGTTTTGACCCCAGCACACTGGACAACATCAATTAAAGAAAGATTTGATTGCCTTTTAATTCCGGAGCCATTTAAATTCCAGTCACTGTTTCAATGTCTTCCTTTCCTGAAGCGTTCCCATTGTCTTTCTGGCCAGGGGCTGCCATTTTGCTTGATGAAGTGCTCTGCAGCTCAGCGGGGAACTCACACGTCACTCAGTTTAGGACTGGGATAATTCAGCTCGTTTCGACCCAATTGAAAATGCCTGAATACACAAAGTCACCAAGTGTGTGTGTGTGTTCTTCTTCTTTTTACTTTGTGTGTAAGAATGAGAGGGTTTTTCTTTCTTTTATTTTCTTACAAAGCTACTAAAAAACAAACTCTCTCTCTCCTTTCTTTTCTTTTCTTTTTTGCAACTTTCTCCCTTTGGCTCATTTAGTCGCTGATGTTACTATTGCTACTAAAATTGTTTTTACAATGAAGACACAGCAGTCCTTGAAACGCTCTGCCATCCTTTGCTTTTAAATCAGAGCTAAATGGATTCCGTCTGTCTTAGCGTCATCTGGTTGCCGAGAATATGGCTTCCTTGTGTGTTTCAAACTGCTCTTTCTGTTTCTTTTTCAGGGTCCTTTTAAGGAAGGGAATTGTGTTCATGTGTGAAGGCAATGACCTTTATTTCCTTTTACTCTCTCCCTCCCCCCCCCCATTTTCTGTATGAAGGGAGTCATGGCAGGAGCAATTCCAGGACAACTGCTTTCATGCGCATCTTCTAGTAGTGGGCACCATTAGATGATCATGTAACACTGGTTCATGCTATCAGTCTAGAGCCCAGTAGCAGACCATGGATGGAGTGGTGCCCCTCACCTGACCCTGGTTGCACAGCTGCTGCTTAAAAGCAGTGAGAAGGGAGAGGCAGCAGTGTGGTTGGCCTGGTGCAAACCCACTGGCAGGAGCCCAAGATTGGCTCTGCTGGTGCATTTGCTCTGTGCCATCCTTACCACTTCCTACTCCTCTAACTTCTGGTAAGCAGCAGCACCATGACCTGATGTCAGGTGAGACTGATGGGTAAAGTCATAAAATGACACCCAGCAGCAGATAGTATTCAGTACCTAATAACATAAGCGAGCCCTCCTGGATCAGGCCAATGGCGCATCTAGTCCAGCATGCTGTTCCCACCATGTCCAACCAGAAGCCTGTGGGGAAAATGGCAAGCTGGATGTGAGTGCGGCAACACGCTACTCACTTGGGATTCCCAGCAAGTGGGATTCAGAGGCATGAGTCCTCTGGCAATGGAGTTAGAACATAGCCAACATGGCTAGTAGCTGTTGATAGCTGTGTCCTCCGTGGATTTTTCTAATCCTCTTTTAAAGCCATCCAAGCTGGTGGCTATCACTGCCTCCTGCTGGAGCAAGTTCCATATCAGGGATACTTGGGAATGTGATTGCCATGGCTGCTAGGGCCATGAAACCGGCGGAGGAAACAAACTAGCAGGAAGGGCAATAGCTTCATGAAACCTTTCCCACACACAGTAAGTGGATGAGCAGCAGGCTATTAGCCCCCAAACGAAATTGGATCCCTTCAAGTGATCTGAATGAACATTAAAATCCCCTGAGGAGGGATTCAGTCTTTGCTTGAGGGGGCTGAATGCCCCCACACCACCCACAGGCCCAGTTCCTTCCCTGAGAACCATGACAAGCCATTCCTATACATTGGGGGATGGGAGGGAATCTCAAGACTGGGGGCAAATACTGTTCCCCCTGCTTCTCTATCCAGCCCTTAGGACTCTCCCTAGATCACACCCCTCAGCTGGCCATATCCTCTCTTGTCAAGCGCATACATCTTGGTGGTCCTGCTTGGTGCTCTCCTCCCCCCCCCCCCAGTGGTTTTGTGTGGCTGATGTGTCCTTGGATGATTCATCTTGCTTGCTTGGACAGGGGATGGAGAGATGTGTTTGTATACAGAAACCTCTGGATTTTGCCTGGGTGAAATGTGCAAAGGTACAAATTACCTTCATCACTCCCCTTACTTTTGCATCTTGCCCACCTACTTTTCTCTCTGGCCTGATCCACCAGTATAGCCCCAATTTGTACATAAAGGAATGCAGCCCTGGGGTGAAAGTGGTTCCTTACCCCTGCCATACACACACACTAGGAATGACTCCTACTGAAATCATTGGTCGTACAATGTGAATGTAGCTATGCTTACTTTCAAATAAAGAGCAAGGTGAAAGCTAAAGGAGAAAGCCACCATTTGAAACCTGGATAGAAACATTTCATTTATAGCAGTTTGTTTTTCAGGAATAGATTTGCCAAGGGGCAGATAGGAGGGGAAAGAAGGTGATTTAAAGTTACAGTCCTTCTGCTTTGGAAGAACCTCTGGACTTCCACTGCCAGGAGTGCACCAGTTCTCAATGAATGCATAGCTGCCAAGAAGGTAAGAGGTGGAGGAATACATTGCAAGCTAGAAATTGACAAATCAGTATATTTCCACCTATATCAATTTCACACGTACATTCATTTTGCCCTGTTTTCACATTAATCTGCATTTTTTAAAAAAGATCACATGGGAATTTAAATATGTTAATATTTATTAGCATAACACATTTTGGTATATCAATTTGAACCAGGAACTATAGGGCAAAATTTGGGGAAGTATAACATCCAACTGATTATGAGATTCCAGTCTGCACTTTTGTTGTGGAGGTCCACATCATGTCAGTGTGAATCGGAATTGACAGAAACCGAGTTCCTCAAACACCCCTGCTGTAGGTGAAATGAAACCTAAAGTCAGTGGCACCCCCCGTGCAAAGTAAGGCTGCTGTACCATATTGCTCATTTCCTCCTCCCCTGAGAAAACAATAGGAATTGAGAGAGAGAATGGGAAGAAATGTAGAGAAACAGGGAGCCAAGATGCCTGCCTTGCCTGACTAGGTTGAATCAGCATCTCTCCCCCTCCTCCTATTCCACCTTCCATCTCTAATGCAGAAACTTACAGCTCCAGAACTAATACTTTCCCACACTGCATTAATCCTAATTGACTTCGTTATTTCCCCTCCTACTATTTGGCGTGACCATGCCATCTGCCTCTTGGGAACCTACTGAAATGTTTGCTCACAGATTCTCCTGCTGGCAGCTTTATTCATTGGGGGAAAGCTGCATTTGAATGCTGTTGCATGCTGGGAGCAGCATATACATGCTTCCTATTACATACTTCAAAGCCACAACAGACGAGAGAACCTTAGGGAAGAGACTGGCCACAAGCTGTGAGTTGATAACCTTTCATGGACAAGAAGGATATGATTCTACAATGCTGTATTTTCAAAATTGAGGTAGACCTTCCTGGTGGGTTGTTTTTAAGAAAGTATTCTCAGCCTCAGCTCCTGCCAAGTCCATGGTGGCAAAGGCTAGAGCAAGGTTCTTCCACGTTGTGTCTGCAGATGTCATTGGATTACAACTCCCATCATACACTGCTAGCTTAGCCAATGCTGGTATATATTGTAGCTAAGAGTATGATCTGAGAAATACCTGATTCAAATGTCTTTTAATCTATGGACTCACTGGGTGTATACCCCGCCCATCTGGCTGGGTTTCCCCAGCCACTCTGGGCGGCTTCCAACAGAATGTCCACTTCCCCTTCCCTATAGTCTATTAAACATTAAAAGCTTCCCTGTGTCCCTTTGGCCACACTAATGTACTGTATGAATAACAACTAGTATTATTGTTGTTGGTGCAAGGGGAACGATCTTTTAAGCAGCTTTCTTCAGACAGACTCCTCCTAAGAAGACAAGTCCATTGAGTTGAGTTGACATAGAGTCTGTTTTGAGGTCATTTTGGGCACATGAGGCAGTTTTCAACTAACTGGGCTAGTGCAAGTATTGGCACCAGCCCAGGAGGATTTCATCCCTCTACTCCCCCCATGTCATGCCCATATCTGCTTTAGAGGATTTGGTCACACTCCCCAAGAACAGATATAAAAGGATTCCCTGGATGTCAAGATTCAGGTTTGAGGCAAGTACTCTTTGGTGAGAGAACACCCACAGAGATTTTAAACCACAAAATATGCAGCAAAGTAAAGAGTGGAAATATAGACTGTTGGACCCAGCATTGAAAAAGACCTTACATTTGTTAAGTTAAAAATGGTTTACTTACAAACTCTTCCAAGGTCAAATTCCATACAGCATTCAGAAAAAGTTGTGTAGGCAGTAAAACTTGGTTTAGTTACAGTGGTGAAAGTTCCTAAATTATTGATATAGGAACTCAAGAGTGGCTTGTGAGAGCCATGCAGTCTGAGCTTGGAGCAACCAGCTCAAACCTCTTTACAAGCTGAGCTTTTCTGGTAGACCAGAAGGAGAACAAAATTTGATTACCTAGTTCCTCCCAAGGGAAGGGGAAGTGGACATTGCTAAGCCTTGCAGGACAGCTCACACTATGGTATTAACCTATTCATGCATTAATTAGACAAAAGCATGTTGGTTATATGTGACTGCTTATCACACAGTTGCTGCCTCTTGGCAACTTATCTAATCTCCCAACCAACTGTGGTTGTTTATATCTTGAGCAAAACCACTAGGGCAAAGTCAAATATCTGGTGTAGAATGACCATAACCAGGTATGTATATCCTATAAACTGAGATAGCTCAGTTGGTAGAGCCATACTTAATCTCAGGGTTGTGGGTTTGAGCCCCACATTGGGTGAAAGATTCCTGCATTGCATGGAATGAATGACCCTCGTGGTCCCTTCCAACTCTACAATTCTATGATACCCAAATACTGTGGAAGTCATAAATCAATTTTTTCAAGGCTTAAAAATATATCCATATCTTTAACCAAATTGGGCACTATATCTATACCTGTGCTATATATTACCTCTTAGTCTGGGAGTCCTCAACATATGCCCTATGCATGTTGTTAGATACAGATAGGTAGCCGTGTTGGTCTGCCATAGTCAAAATAAAAAAATTCCTTCCAGTAGCACCTTAAAGACCAACTAAGTTAGTTCTTGGTATGAGCTTTCGTGTGCATGCACAGTTCTTCAGATACACTGAAACAGAAGTTGCCAGATCCTTCTATATAGTGAGAAGGTGGGGAGGGGTATTTCTCAGAAGGGTGGTGGGAATGGGAGATTGGCAGATAGCTGAGATGAGCCTGTTGACGACTCTTAACGACTGCAATAGGTCTTACAGGAAAAGGCAAGGGGTGAGAAGGTGAAAAATGGCTTAGTCATGTATAATGAGATAAGAATCCAATGTCTTTGTTCAGACCAGATCTTTCCATGGTTTTAAGTTTGGTAATGAGTCATTACCAAACTTAAAACCATGGAGAGACCTGGTCTGAACAAAGAGTCATTACCAAACTTAAAACCATGGAGAGACCTGGTCTGAACAAAGACATTGGATTCTTATCTCATTATACATGACTAAGCCATTTTTCACCTTCTCACCCCTTGCCTTTTCCTGTAAGACCTATTGTAGTCGTTAAGAGTCGTCAACAGGCTCATCTCAGCTATCTGCCAATCTCCCATTCCCACCACCCTTCTGAGTAATACCCCTCCCCACCTTCTCACTATATAGAAGGATCTGGCAACTTCTGTTTCAGTGTATCTGAAGAACTGTGCATGCACACGAAAGCTCATACCAAGAACTAACTTAGTTGGTCTTTAAGGTGCTACTGGAAGGAATTTTTTTATTTTGACATGTTGCTAGACTACAACTCCCATAACCCCAACCATTAGCCATGTGGGGGCTAAGGTCCGACAACATACAAAGGGCACCTTGCTGGCTATTCCTGCTCTAGTGTAGTTCTACTTCTGGCAAGAGCCTTGATTCTCACGAGCCTCTTGCTCCAAACAAGTGGGTGAGTGTCCCAAACACAAGGCTGAAAGAAGGAACAGTGTAGAACACAGAAATCCCATCACCATCAAAACTGGAAAACTTGCCAGCCAGTCCTCTGGTTTCAGAGACTTTTACCAATCACAACCTGCACATTGTCAAACTTTTCATCCTAATTATGAAAGCAAGGAAAGGTACTTGAAAGGGGGGGGGGAGTTTACACTGCCAAAGAAGGCACTTGATTCTGATTTAGAAAGCAAGATTCACGGTGCAACTGAGGACAAGCAGTTCTCCAGGTTCCTTGAGTATAGAAGAGTTTTTGTTTAGTTCTTCCCTTGTGTTGCTGCCAGTACTTCAGCGGTGAGTAGGAACAAGCATAATGTGAAAATTAGCTCGAGCACTGAGAAAAACCCTGTGAGAAAATCAACAGGATGCAGAAACGAAAAGCAAAGCTGCCATTGTTATAAGTGCTACGTGCTTTTACAGAGAACAGCACAAGCCTGGTGTGTGTGTGTGTGTGTGTGTGTGTGTGTGTGTGTGTTTAATCTTCTGGTGATCTCTTTTATTCAGAGGAACATACAGTTAACTTTTCATAAACCTCCCTCTTCTCTCTCTCTCTCTCTCTCTCTCTCTCTCCCCCCCCCCCTTTTCATGGTCCATAGTGTACATAGCCTGTAACTTCGCAGGCAACAGGTCCCAGGTTCACTCACCATGCTTCTGCATGGAAGAACTGAGAGAAACTCCTGACTGAATACTCTGGAGAGCTCTTGCCAGTTGGTGTGAGCAGGTCTGACTCCTGCACCAGCTTCAGGCTTGCACAGCCATCGGGCTTGAATCAGTCCCTCCCCCCAGGCAGCACTGGGGATCCAGCAGGTGCTAGCTCATCCCCAACCTCAGAATGCCCCATTTGGGGGACTTCAACTGGGTTCCACTGGTGGAAATACCATTGGTGGACTTTTTATGTGCCATTGGACTGATAAAAGCATCATTCCATGATTATCATCTGGTGGGAGGCTGGCTAAAGAGTTGCAGTGACCATAGGGATCCTTTCGCTCAATCCATACCTTCAGCCTGCTATATTGTTGTTGTTGCAACATAAGTAAGTTGCTCTTAGTTTCCATTGAAATCAGTGAGATTAAATCATGATTGACTTTCTTTCATTGATTTCAATGGAACTGAAGTTAAAAAACCTGGTGGATCTAACCTATATTTTAAAAATCTCAAATCAGTTTAATGTATTGATTGTTTTTGTTGCTTGCAGTTACATTTTATAGTTTTTATTTCTATAGTAAGCTTCTGTAAATTTTATTAATGTTATTAATCAGTCAGTCAGTCAATCAATCAATCAACCAACCAACCAACCAACCAATCAATAACCTTTATATTCATAGGAATACAGATATTATTAACAGCTGTAGACCTGCCTTTCTGTTGTGTCAGTTATAGGTTGTCTCTAACTGGGCCCACAGTCAGTGAATATCTGGCTGGGTGGGGCTAACTCCTTATTTACTATCATCGCTCTGTGCAATACAATTGTTTATGATTTTGACTTTTATGTTATATATACATAACATTATGTTATATATGCATTACAAAAAGCCCCTGTAAAGGTGAGAAATATGAGTTTGTTTTAAATCAGGGGATGGGAAACTTCTGACTCTGGAAATGTTGTTGGTTCCCATCATCCCTGATCACTGGAGGCCTTGGGTTCCTCACCCTTGTTTCAAATGCTGAAATAGTGTAGAAAACATGTCCCCCGCCCCCAGTGTATGGGAAATCATGTTGGGCAAGGCTATGAACCAGCTACTTTCCATTGTTCTTTACCACACCAATTGCTCCTTTTAGGAGCATACTACACTGTCTTCCATGCTTCTTGATGCAGAATGCTCTGCCTTAAATGGTGCCTAGTGAAGAAATGTGAACAAATAGGGACAGACAAACCAGCCTTAGTTCATTCTATTTACGTATTGCTGATGCTGAGTCATAGGCCTGTTCCATCCAATTTTTTATGGACTTTTAGAAAAAATAAAATAAATCCACATGTAAATTGCATGCATTTTGTATACTCCCCCCTGTAAAATACGTATTTTTCAACAAACCCTCTCCTAAAATACACACATTTGTACATGAAATATACATTTCTTACTTTGTGTGCATGTTTCAGAACTGAAACTGCATTTTGGAAACTCTGCAGAGGTGTTGTGCAAGTTTGGGAAGGTCAACTCGGGTCGGATTACTGAGAAAGGCATTCCAAATGAATTTGTCACCCGCTGAGCTGGACTCGGTGAAATGATGGGGTGATTCAGCACAGAAAGATCATCAGTCTGTGGCCTAGTTATATATTGAACACAGAGATCATCTGTCAGACAGTAGCAATGACATATGGCTGCTAGACATCAAGGAACGGCTTACTAGGCAAGTCCGTATTTGGTGAAAAAGAACCAGGAATATGATGGACAGCTTGATATCTCTGGCACTTGGGCAATAAGCAGGGGCTTTGGGGAGTTATACAGGAAGTGGCAACTGCGATCTTCTGAAGGGGATCTTTAATAAGGCCCCAGGGAGCAAGCTACTAAACTGGTGCTGCTTTGGGAGAAGTGGCAAAAATCCACACGCCCCGGAAAGTGGGCAAAGGGTAGATTGGTGCTTTTTTCATTATGTAGCCCTTCAGATCACCCTACACCAAGCACAATGGGAAACCCCTTAGGAATGTTGGCAGCTTAAAATCAATATAATATCAATTTAGAATTTATTCCATTTATTTACTATTCATCACCATTTTTCTTCCAAGGAGGTCAAGGTGGTGTATCTGCTTCTCCTCCTCCCCATTTCATCCTCACAACAACACTTTGAGGTAGGTTAGGCTAAGAAATTGTGACTGGCGGCCCAAGGTCACTCAGTGTGCTTCATGGCTGAGTGGCGATTTGAACCCTGGTCTCCCAGGTCACAGTCCAACACTCTAACCATTATGCCACACTTGCTGCTGTCTGGAGGGGCCCCACAATGTGTCCATCATGCCCATTACCTCCTCCATTTCCAGCAGGCAATGGACATCCCTAGCTCCTCTCTCTTCTTCATATCCCTCAACTGTCCCAATTAAAATGGGACATCCTGGAATTACAAAAGCCCCCCCTGGGATGTCCTGTTTTGGCTCCCGCACTCTGGCGTGAGTCAGTAGGCTTGTTCAAGGGAAGGAGCACAAAATAGGAAGGAGGAGGATCAGTGGCAAGGAAGTGGTGAATGGCCTGTGGGAGATGTAAGGGGCATATCTTCTCTAAGCTGCAAACTAATGATATTATTGGAATATGGGAAGCTGCCTTATACTGAGACAGACCACTGAGCCATCTAGCTCAGTAGCTTCTGCACTGACTAGAAGCTGTTCTCCAGGGTTTCAGACAGCAGCCTTTCCTGATTCTAACCGGAGACCCTGGGGAATTAAACCTGGGACCTTCTGTATGGAAAGCAGGTGCTATACTATTGATCTTTCATGTTTTAAGCATATACCACCAATCATTTTTTAAAGCTGATGGTTGTTGTTGATGATGATCAGATTTCTTACTTGCCCTAACTCTTAGGTTTCAGGCTGGGTTGCAACAGCAGAAATAATATTAATGGAAACCCAAATAAAATGAAACACTGTCCTTTTAAATTTGTGACACCTCCCATTGGTGTCCCCCTATGACCAGGGGCAACATGGCAGCCCACAATTTGCTTGGCACATGACTTACATACTGCTTGGAGTCTGAGCTTGCTAGTTTGACCGGTCTGGTCTAAAAGACCCACAATATCTGCCAGCAGCTCACTCATACAATCTCAGTGGTCATGCTAGCCATTTCCTTCACACCTTGCATATATCTGTAGAGTTTTGATTCATATGAATATGTGCATGTATGTATGGATACATGTTCTTTAATTAATGCCCTCTCTCAAAACTGTCCTCATCTTCCCTGTGCAGTTGTAAGGTTGCAGGAAGGCATAAATCTGTGATGAGTGGCATCTGTGGTGCTGCTGGGTGCAGCTTTGCTGCCCTCTAGCACCACATTCCTCTAAAAGCACCTGATGCTCATAGCTAGCAAGACTCTGAGGGGGGAAAGCATTGCTGCTCTATCTCCACCCGCACAGTAGGAATGTTTGTAGCTACTGAGAGATTAAGGGAAACCTGAGGAGTTTACAATGCAGGTGTGCTCTGTCCTTGTTCTGCTGCTTTGACGCCTGCGCTTCTGTGCTCTGACCCCCCCCCCCAACAGACGGACAAAGAAAACACTCTACAGAGAGAAGGAATTAAAACAAATCTTCCTCTGAGGTGTCTCCCTTTTCACTCTCCTCAATATGATTTCTTTTTGATTCCCAAATCTCACATCTCCTTGACTTGAGATGCTATCTTCCTCCACTCGTCCGAATCCATTAAAAGCCTGAAATCTTCTGTCGCAGCTTTTATTCAAAGGCTATGAACTTGTGGCAATGTCTCTGCTCAGAGACGTGAATGTATTCCTTGCTGCTGCTGCTGCATTCTGCCTGTGGTTTGAAAGAGTGTGGATTGTTTGAGCAGATGCATTTGTGTATGTTGGAGAATGAATGAGATTTGGGTTGATCTCCTTCTGGCATGACAATGCAACATTGTGGGTGCCCGGTGCATGTGTGGGAGGAGGCCTGACAGGGCCTGCTGCAACTGCACCAGGCTCCATCGGGCCCCCTGCTGCAGCGATGGGTTCTGGCAGGTCCTCCCACCATCTGGGCTGTGGAATATTGAAGGGGCTCAGCACCTTCATTGAAAATATTAGGTGAGCCTCATCCCCTATGGCCCCACAGAGATGGTGCCCCTTGTTCCTTGTTCTGTGGTAGGAACACAGGAAGCTGCCTTGTACTGAGTCAGACCATTGGCCCATCTAGCTGAGTAGTGTCTACACAGACTGGTAGTGACCCTCCAGGATTTCAGACTGGAGTGTCTCCCAGCCCTGCCTGAAGATGCCAAGGATTAAACCTGAGACCTTTTGCAGCAATGTAGATGGGCTACCACTGATCCCATGGTCCTTCGCCAATGTAGCTACATTGTTTAATCAGTCTTGAGCATTCTATCCTCTGGGTTACAGCTTCACACATTACATTTTTAGATGTACTCTTCAGTTGTTGCTGCTTAAAATGGAGAACAGGCTAAAATGCAAAATGTGAATGAGTACATGTTTGGAAATGCACATGTCATACAGCTGAACTAATTAGAGACAGGATTGTTTGCAGCTATTTACCAATGTGTCATGTGTCAAATGGCTCATGGAGGCAAAAAAAATTAAAATAAGACAAATAATCTTGCCTCTGATGCTGTCCTTATTGTGTGCATGTCTACAAACAACAACCATGAATGAGAGGGAAACTCAGGCAAGAGTTTCTTGGCAGTGTTACAAGACATTTCTTCTGAGTTTACTTTTTTTTTTGCCTTTCTTGTCTTTTATCAGTTTCCAAGTGCTGTTGTTGCAATATTAGGTTCTTTTCAGATTAAATGTTCCGCAACCCATGTCCAAGTGATTTGGGTCATAACCAGGGATGTACAACCCCCCACCCCCCCATTATTTCTGTGGATATCCCTGCCTCACCAAAAGTGGCATTGGTGTCTGAGACACAGCTGTGCAATAGTGGAACACCCCCCAAAAAAACAACAACAAAGAATTGCATGTTCCCAGTTTAAACTTATGGAGAGTTAGCTTCATTTATGATCTCTCTGTATGTACTCATATGTATCTCCTTTTTTATTTCCTTGCAAATTCATAGGTTGACATTCATATGAAGGCTCACCTGATGCCTTCTTTACATATATTTAGGCGACAGACTGAACAACACTCTACATCCTTTTAAATGTTTTGGTGGGAGGGGGTTATTGGTTTGGTTTTGTTCTTGTTTTTCATTATATATTTTTTGTTTTCATTTTGTATTTTTATGTTGTGAACCGCCTTGTGATCTTTGGGAGAAGAGAGGTATACATACATAACCAACCAACCATCCAACCAACCACCAACCAGTCATCCTTTTATTTCATTTTTTTAAAAAAAGTTTGCCATATTTGCCAGAATGTGAACCTATATGTTACAAGAAGGAAGAAACAATGTTGAAAGCTTATTTGAAATCTGTTATGAGTGACAAATGAAACATTTAAACCAAAGAATAGGACAAGGGAGATCCTCTGCAGTGAACTTCACAGCAGGAAGGTGTGAAGTATGGATCCAGCTCCCTCGCTTTGGCCATTAGAAATTTTCAGGAGGCAGGTATTGAACTGAGGAACTGCAGCGCCTAGGCACTAAATATACTAGCCTCTGAGAGTCTCTCCATTCTGGGGATTCCTACCTCCCTGTTCTGTGATTTAAACACTAATGAAGTCTCTCTGAATAAATGAAGAAAGAAACCCGAGAGCACCCAAATGATCATTAAGAAGCTGCCATTTCCCTCCGAAGACCTTAAATGCCAGTTTTCCTTTCCGAGCTCCTCCATCACGCTGGGGCCATAGTCCCTAAGTATAATATTGCTCCAGTAAATATTGATTATGGTTTATGACAGGCAAACCACAAACCAACAACAACAACCCTGTCTTGTTATTGATCTCTCCAACCTCTTCTCTCCAGGCCTTTCTTAACAAAGCAGCTTGTGTGAGATCCGGCGACTGTCAGGCGAAGCGGGGCTGAGTGGAGCCTGCCTGTCTTCTGGTGTCCTCATGCCCTGTGTCTTGTTTATTATATATCCTTTTGACCCTCTGTACTACTTGCTGTTTGGGGATGGATTAAGGCTCCACAAGGGAGATTGAGAAATGGACGGCTGCAGTTCACTCTGTCTGAACCTTTTGCTCACCCTCTGAACTCCTGCCTCTGCTATCAAACATCTCTCATATCACTTCTGTTGCAAACTGGGGCGGCATCATGTGAGCTCTGCAGTCCCATGTTGACAAGGCTGATTTTTCAGTGCCCCTGTTGGCTGCTAAAAATCTGAACAGCAGGGAGAATTGCAGAAAGTTCAGGTTCTGGGGAAGAGCCCTGAATAGATGGGACAGCACTACTGCTTTGTGCAAATGGGACTTCGCTTGGAACAAAACTGTCACCAGGAAATGCTCTGTGGAGGCTTCTTAGTAATAGCAAAGGCCAGTGCTCACACACTGAGTAATTTATAGTGTGGGAGATGGGAGTGTGTGTGTGTGTGTGTGTGTGTGTGTGTGTTCATTTGGGGTAGCATGCCTTCTTGGGATCTGTAATAACTCCTTTAAATGGCATGGAAATAGAGAAAAGGAAATTGTGATGCAATGGGGTGGTGTTCAATTCTAGTCCTATTTAGAGTAGCCCTATTGCAGTAAATACACACAAGATGATCCTGAATCCTGTGTTAACTTTGTGATACAGCTCACTTAACTTTGGGGTGCTACATGCTTGGAAGGACACACAAAAGGAACGTGAGGAGGAGGGAAGTAATTTAGGCTGTCAACTCTCTCAGAAAAGGAAATCTTACCGTGGCAACTCACGGACCATTCCCTATGCCAATTTGTATGCAAACAGAGATGGTTTTATTTTTAGAATTATATATTTTAATAAACCATGTATAAACCACTTGTAATGTGTGCCCAGGTTACTGGATCATCTTTAAAGTCTAACAAGAATAGAAACATAAATAAGACCTGCCATATCCATTCTAACAATGTACCCAAGACAATCATCTACTCACTACTGCAATTTAAGCATGTCTCTCATACATCATGTAACTCAGGCAAGACTGCTGAATTTATAGTAACAATTAGTCTTAAAAACCTATCAGAATCAATTATGTTCACTTATAATATCCTCTTCCTACATGCCAGGTGTGAACCTGAACCCACAATCTATTTTATTATTTTTTTTGAAAGAATTTCCACTTGAATTATAAGAGTAATTGATGGTTTTTGGTAGGAGTGAGCACAGGTCACAACTTTCAGTTCAGATCTGTACCTGTCACTCTGAAAAGAGTCTGAACTGTTCAGGGCCACTATGTTTTCTGTCTGGTTCAACTTGTGTTTTGGGTCAAAAGCTTCAATGAAAACACCATTCACTATTATGGGGAATGCTGGCAACCAATGTTTCAATGTTTGTTTGGAATAATTGAGGTCATTTGGGGGGGGGGGGAATGAACAGCCTCTTGCTCACTCACCCCTAGCTAGGATCTGAACTATTATCTGTTAAGAATAAATAAAACCCTGCTCTCAGGAAGGTTGCATATCTGCAATTGTGGGTATACAAACCCAAACATGAGGTCAGACATGTGAGCAAGAAATAAACAATAGGGGAAATTTGGGGTATCCCCATCTAAAATACAGCTTACTAGCGTAAATTAAAATGCCATTAAAAGCTAACCCCAAAGGAGTTGGACAATGTGTACAGAAAATGTTCAGAAAAGATGTTTCCAACTGGGTGTTGTTGTTGAAGCACTGTTGAGAAAAATGTGTATGTGTGGGAGTCTGCGGGTGGGGGGGGCGCGAAGAGGACTGAGAGCTGAGATAAAGCACCTTCATTAATGGGAAACTGTTTAAAGCTCTGAACTTGGGAATTCAGTTTGTTTTCAAAGTAAAGACTAGTTCTGCAATCGGGGGGTTATAGCCATGTGGTTCTGATGTGTAAAGTTGAAGACGGAAATAGAGCTCTCTAGGGTTTTAAATTGCCTGGAGCTTGATGATGGACAATAAAATGGTCACTGGTGGGCAACTGTCTGTTCTGAGCTCCTGGAAAATGCCCCACTCTCTCACCAAAAGCAGGACTAAAACCAGTCTGAATAAGAGAGCTGTGAAGGACCAAGAGATTGCTTTTCTTACAGAAGCTCCTTTTGGAATTTGATGGCTGCTGTTTTACACATCTGCTACCCCTGTGAGCCCTGCTCCAATTAAAGATTATGACAAAAAATATTTTAGATTACGAAAGCCAGTAAATTACACATGTTCATCTCTCCAAAGGAAAACTATTTTTTCCCCAAAAAAGTTTTCCAGAATCCGTCACCACTTAGAGAAGAATGAGCATGAATTTGTTGTTCAGCTCTGGAACATAAGATGAGTGTGCCAGATCAGGCCAATAGCCCATCTAGTCCAAAGTCCTGTTTCCACAGTGGCCAACCAGATACTTGTGCGAAGCCTGCAAGCTGAACTTGAGCACAACAGCAACTGTTATTCAGGAGCCTGATGCTTCTGATGGTGGAAGGAGAACATAACCATTGTGGCTAGTTATTTGTTGATAGGCTTGACTTCCTGCATAAGGGAATATATATGACGTGCAAAGCATTATGTGAAACAGGCTATATAGTTCAGAGATTTGTGTGAGTTTCCCTCTGTCCATAGGCAAGATGCAACCATGTTCTCATTGCAGCCCATCTGCATCATGAAACCGTATCTGCACCTCCAAAATTAGCTGGGCACCTATTCTGCAGAGTACTTGGTGCAATGGCTATTCCAGTTCTATCCCTAAGGTCCTTGTCTTCTTAATAACTTTGATTTTAAACTGAAGGTGACAGCACACAGAGGCATAACCTCTTGGCCACCCTGTTGAACTGTTAATCAGTTCAAGTGTGGCAAAAGAGCTGATTTTTCCTCACCTCTTCAATCTATGGGTCATTGTTTACACAGAACCAGGAAGTGGCAGATATTCTGGATTAATTTGTGCAGAATACAAGGGTTATATTACAAGATATCAGTAGGTCCACTTCTCTCTGTCATAAAAATAAATATGCTACTAGGTCAAAGCCTTGAGCAGGTGCGAAGAAAAGCTACAAAAATATTTGAACTTTCGGAAATGTGCCTTGCAGCACAAGACATCAGAAACTTTTATAATTAAAAAGGTTAAGAGGTGAAGTGATTACAACACATTTATAAAAGAAGGTTGAGTGCCGCAGAAGTCTGCAGTGTAGTGGAGAATAGAACCGCATAAAAAATAATGAATAGAAGCTAGATGCATTCAAATAAGAAAAGAGGCAGCAGTAATTTAAAAATAGGGGAGGAGACTCATTTCATTGATTTCAGTGAGAGAGCTAAAGTTGTGCAACCTGCCTCATTGAACCAGGGGGCTCCCAAGGTGCTTATTTTTTTGGCTGGATCATGCCCAGAATTATTAGTGTGGAAGAGAATAGTGCATGGCAGAATGGATTATGGCAAATAGAGCTCTCTGTCCCCACACCCCAAGTCAAGTTTCATACTAACCAAGATTGAACAAGTTATGTTGGCACTTGAGAAAGAAAAATCCTGATCTCTTGTAAAAGAAATATAAACAGCTAAAGTTCATGTATATCTCCCTTTATGGGGGGCAAAAACTATGGGTCCTTAGGATTCATCTTGCATTTGTGCATTAAAAGAAACTGAATATGTATCTTGAGTCTGTATGATATTGCCTCTTCAGTCTGTAACTCAGTTCTTGAGCAGCTCTGTTTAAATGAAGCTCTTTGCTCCCCATTCTCTATATCTAAAAAATTATAATGTTGATTCCATTTTTCCCTCTGCTTTTGCTTCAAATGAATAAAATTTACAGGCAAAGGAGCCCCTCCAGGTGTAGATTTAGTCTGACATATTGGAGGCAAATACAGTCAGTAGGTTTTGTGTGCAGCACTTTTAAAGTCTGTTTTTTTAAAAACCAAAAACTAAAGAATAAGTCCATAACTACTTCATTTTCCATCAATACTGGATGCAATTTGTGGGCACCCCTTATAACAGGTTGAAGCCCACCACATTTCAGAATGATAGCTTCTCCCAAAGGTGAATACTTTACTATTTTGGGGTGGGTATAACAACCCATCAACCTCTGAAAGCATGAGGGAGAAAAGTTGAAGTGATGCACATCAGTGGGGAGACCACTCCAGAGATATGGAGCCACCATGAGAAGTGCTCTTCCACAGCTCCCCACACTATGTAGCTCATTTAATGTTGGTAAGTCTCCTTTGGTGATCTTAATGTATGGGCAGGTAGACACAGCAGAAGAATTTCTCTCAGATAGTTGTTCCGAAGGAGCCTAGGGGCCAGATGTCAGCATGAGTACCTCAGTTGGGCCTGAAATATAACTGGCAACCAGTGCAGCTGTTGACCACTTATGAGATTTCATGTTTCAGGCTAGCAAAAACCAGAGCTATTACGATACAACAACAGATCTAAGGAACTGAAAATGCAGACTAAACACTAGATGCACAGTGTATATATCTGGTATATGCTCCGCATCTAGAGATCATACATTATTCTGTTCCTGACTAGAATCTGACGGATATTCAGGGAGAGCATAATGATGTGGATCTGGCAGCTAATCTTGGAAAAAAACCTTTAGGGGAGCAATATTCAGGCTGAATTTCCTGTTCAAGTGCTCACCTGTCTTTAATCAACATGGGAAGGGAGCAAGCAGTGATGAACACACTAGATCTCTTTTAATACATGAGGAATGACTAACAATATTCCTTCAGATTTTCTTTTTTTTAATGCATACACATAATTGTAAATAAACAATTGGTCAATTCAAACAAGCCCATCAGCTATTTGGGAGGTGAAACTGGCAGTGGATGTCAATAACACTAGAAAGATCAACAATGAAATTTATTCAAAATCTATTCAAAATATAAAAGCTGATTTTGGAAATTGGAGACAGCTAAAGCTGTCCTGGACAGCCAGAGTGAATGCAATTAAAATGATAATATTACAGAGATTTTGTTTTTATTCATATCTCTACTTTTATCAGTGGACTCCTGGGAATTGAGGAGCTGGCAGAAGATGATGAGTGATTTTATATGGCAGGATAAATGCCCTAGAGTGGATAATTACATCATACATTCATATGGGTGGCCTAGGAATACCAAATTTAATGAAGTATTATGAGGCAGCTCAATTGAGCAGGATAACTCAATGGATTAATCAGGAGAAGAATGAGACCTTATATCAATTAGAGCAACTTAATATTAAGACACCATTAGAGTCATTGTTGTGGAGCACAAAAATTGAGATGGATCGGCTAAAACAAAATCTAATACCTGTTCAAATAATAAACAGTAGAATAAATATGTATAAGAGAGTTGGGCCCAGAAGTATCTCTGTTGGCATCTTTATTAAGACCAAGACACCCAATGTTTTCAGTGGGCCATTTGCTTTCAAACTTTGTAAATTGGACAGAAAACGCAGTACATAAATTCTAAAATTTGACAGACAATTAAAAGCATGTTAACAAAACATTGTCACAGGCCTGATACTGTAGATTTATAACATGGGAAAGCAAATTTTAAACCTACCGTAGAATACCTGCGGAGGAAAATCCGTAAGTGGGTTCTAGCAAAATAGATCCATTCTTCAGCACACCGTCCTTGTTTCCATAGATTTAGTGTTTCCAGTTAAATGATATGTGAATGGCCATCATAGGGTTTAGTGGAGCTGTAGGACCTTAAATAACCCAGTGCAAAATACTTGTCCTGGCAAGATCTGACACTTACCTTCCTTGAGCTAGAGCACCCCTCCTACACTTCACCCCTCTCCTGAAGAGTGGTGAGTCTTAAATGGGTAATCCCCTGCCTTACAGGCAAGGACTCCATTGGCTGTAAATCAGCTTGCACTAGTGCATTACTTATGAGCAGACACTTGAAAGTTGATGGGGCAGTTCATCAGAGGAAGTTGGTTCAGGTTCAGTTTCTGTGAGTCTCAGATGATAGGGACTGTATCTCAAGTGTCTCCTGAGTGACAGGCATTGTCTCCATAACAAGAGCTTGGTCCATTGTTTGAAATTTGCATTTCAGCCTTTTTCATCCAGCTGGTCATAGTGTCCCTGTGCTCTGTGTCAGGGTCCTTGACACCTATCCTAAGGATATAAGAAGAACCCTGTGGGATCAGGCCTAAGACCCAAATTGTCCACCATCTTCTGCCCATGGTGTCCTTCCAGCTGTCTGCAGGAAGCTCACAGACAGGACCTGTGTGCAACAGCTCTCTCCCTACTTGGGATAATACCCAACAACTGGTGTACAGAGGCATACTGTCTCCAACAATGGAGGTGGAAAATAGCCATCATGCAGCCTATTATCTTCCATGAAAATCTGACTAATTTCTTTTTAAAACGACCACTACCACCTCTTGTGATAATGAACTCCGTACGTTAAGTATTCATTATGTGCAGTGGTAGCTACCTTTGTCAGTAAGTTGCAAGTGCAATTGAGATAAGAATTGTAAACGCACTTTCTAAAATAAAATTGCTACTTGAATGATCAATAATATTAGTATCTTTCTTTATTGCTTAGAAAACTCACAAAGCTTCATCTGGTAAGTCTTTTATGACAAGCCAGGTCTCATGGGACTATCAGGAGTCCTAGAAAGGTATAATTTAAGATATTCAATACTTCTGTCCCTGAAATAAAAAGAACTACTCATTTTAGTTATTTGGATGGTTATTCTGAAATAGCTTTAGTTCTTTTCTTGAACTTTTGGGTCCATGCACATTAGTAGTTTTTTTTTAGCTAGTGTGAGTTCCTTTAGAATTTTTTTGTGGTAAGTAGATTCTCTCAAATATAGGTAATTAATGGCTTGGTTTTTTGGCTGAATAGAGATTTCTCAGAAGTCTTTTTTTCTGGGAAAATTACTGATATTTTGCTTTTCCTCAACCCCTCCCCCCCCCATCCACATTGCAACATTTTCTCCAAATATTCTGCTACATGGTTTGTGCTGGTCATTATACCCACTATCATGTGTATATGAGGAAAGATTGTGGCAATTTGAGACTTTTTCATTCAGCATAAAGTAAGAAGTAACACTATAGAAGTTTATAAAATTATGTGTGGCATGGAGTAAGTGTGATGGCTTGAGAATGCTCTCCGCAAGAAATGCCTCTGCTCACTCAGAGATACATATATGCATCCTTTATTTTACATATGTACAAGCAGCACACATAATCATGCGTCCGAATCCTGTGAGTCAGATTCTCGGAGTGACTTACGTCCACCCCTTTTCCAGCAGAAGAGGCGAGGCATTCTCATTTGATGTCTCTGCCCCCTCCTCTTTAACACTCTCCTTTCCTGGGCAGATGGAACTGGCACTGCCTCGCTGTCCGTGCCAGAGCTTCCTGTGCGGTGTTGAGGCTCTGCTCCAACATCTAAGAGCCTTCCCTCCTCCTGAGTTTCCCTCCTTTCCTCCACTGTCACTTCCTGCCCCCCTTCCTCTGCTTGTCTCTCCTCCTCCCCTGCGTTCTCCATCAATACCATGACAGTAAGTGGATAAGTGAAAGGTTTTTCTCTTTCTCTCCTTCCACTAGAACTTTTGGACATCCATCAAAGCTGAACTTTGGACGATTCAGGACAGATAAAATAAAGTCCTTCTTTACTCAGAATATAAACTATGAAATTTGCTCCTGCAGGAAGCTGTTATGGCCACCAACTTGGATGGCTTTAAAAGAGAGAAAGAGTTCAACTCATGGAGGATAAAGCTTTCTGTGGCTACTAGCCTTGATGGCTAATTTCTGCCTCCATGGTCAGAGGCAGTAATGCTTCTGGACACCAGTTTCTGGAAACCACAGGAGGGAAGAGTTCTCTTTTCCTCTGTTTGAGGGTTTACCACAAGCATCTGGGAGGCCACTGGGATAGCAGGTCACTGGGCTAGATGGCCCACTGGCTCTTCTTTGGTTCCACACATAGAGAGAACAATGTTCAGTCCAGGGCATTGTACTGCTGCTGCTGGGGGCTGGAACTGTGGGGTGAGAGATGCTGTGCTGCTGCCACTGTTCATGGTGAGCCTTAGGAATTGTAGGAGAATGTCTCCTCTAGCTGGAGAAATTTGGTGAAAGACTCGCCCAGTTTCTCTGCCTGCAAATACAGTAATTAATTTCAAGAAGTCATTCATACACCACTGTAGAAAATCCATGATTAGGAAACAGTGCAGTGACTGCTTCACCAAGAAGCACAGAACTGCAATATTAAAGTGGCGTTGCAGAAACTTCTCCCGTGCCATGCAGGCAGTCCTACCATCCCCAAATGATAATTTATCTGTTCTGCATCATGCTTAAGTATATGGATGGATATGGAAGAATAGTGGATGCAGGAAATGTGATAGTATCCATGTATACGATGATGAACGTCAAGCATTTTTAGATACCTTTGGTATAGAATCTGATCTCTGTGCAGAGTTCATTTTTATTCTGTATTTGATGACTGGCTACATGGACATAAAGAGGATCTAATGGTTTTTATGCATTTATTCCATTCTGCAGCTGTTTAAGGTTGCATGCTGGGGGGGGGGGAGGGAGCAGATTGAAGGGAAAGCATTCTTACATATCCAAAAAGCAGGTGCCATTTGCTTTTTTGGGGAATGCATGTTAACGTGCATCTGCAGAGTAAACAGTTTCCCAAGGAGAGATCTGATGTGCTTCCTAAGGATATTGCTTGTTATCAATGACAGTGTTATCCCTTTGGAAAACAAGAGTAGGGGAAGGTTTCTACAACATCCTTGCAGCTCCGTCTCCTATTACTGCATTACGCAATGCACTCGAGCAACCAAACCAGGTAGTTGTGAACAGGTCGTTCCCAACAAAGATTGCTGGCTTTCAAAATACAGAACGTGAGAGTGCACACATAGGGACCTGGGAAGATGGATTTCAGCTTGAGTCACAGCCAGCCCAGAGGAGGAAGAGGTGGGGGGGAGGGGGCATGGCCAAGTGATGTATTTAAGCATTTAGCCACAGTTGCAAGCAGGAAATCGCAGACGGGCCAGACCGGAACGCTTGTTAATTGCCGATTTTCTGGGCATTCTAGCATGCAGACACTCGTTCCTGTCTTGTTCCTTGTTGAAGTAGAAAAGGTGGGGGGTGAGGGAGGGGGGAAATATGGAAAGGAAAGCCATTTATTTCTCTCTGTGTGTGTTTTAATTGTCTCTCTAGAGACACGTTTTCACAGAATTACGTGTTCAGTCTGTTGCCCAGAGTTTGTTTTCTGACAGCAGAGGCTCTGTTATTGGAATATTCCAGCTACAGAGAGGAAAGAAGGCTGGCACTGCCCGTTGTGAGAGGGGAGTGGGAGCTCAAGAAGCTTTCTCAGCTAGAAGCCAGCTTATTGCTTGGCTCTAGTTCTCAGCTGAAGAGAAGAGACCTTCATCTGCCTATAGGCTCCTGTGTCATTTCTGACTTGAGGCATTATATCAACTAGCTCTGGAACTTGCTTTATGCTATTGCATTCAGAATAACCTTGCAGATCCTGAGAAATAAGCAAGGCAGGATGAACCTTTACAGAAGGGTCTCAAGGCAATACCTACATACCCATTGATTCCCACTTTGAACCTCATAGCCTCCACCACAGCAAGAAGCCAGTAAAAGCAATAGCTGTTGACTTCCGTGGTTCAGTGAATATGATATTTTTGTAGGGATGGGTCTTGAGAAGTGAACCCTGCCCACTTTACAATGGGAAGCCCATTCAGAAGGAGGATTTCCCTTCCAGTGCTTTCTGACTGAATTTTTAAATGTAAATCTTACATTTTAGTGCAGTTTTGAAAGAGACGGTATACTTTGAGGAGTAGAGTAATTATTTTCACTGAGCAGAACATGGGCACCTTTATAAAGGATGCGAAATGGGAGGTTCAGCCAAATATGCCTTTTGTAACTCTGACAAAAAAAATAATATTTTTGTTTTTGGAGGCAATGTTTATCTATTTGAGTGCATGCAACATTTGCCACTCACCTCAGTGAGCTAGCAATAGAACTAATTTATCTGTTAATAGAGCATAATGAAAGGTTAGTAGGATGAAGAAATTGTGAAATCTTTCAAATATTTCTATGGGCATTTCTGTCTTTCTGCACAGCATTGTTACATGTTGGGAATGCCTGTCTGCAAAACCAGAGAAATGAATGTCACAATAGGATATTCTTAAGTTTTGTTTTGCAGATTATTTCACTTGGTTGTTGTTGTTTTTTAGATCCTAGCATGATTGTGCATCATTCATAACACATTTATAGTTCAAGCTTGAGATATGGTTTAATTAAGGACAGTTCCTTATTGATAAGCAAATACTTGGCTTAATTGCATATTGTGTTTATCTGCTTTGTGTATGGGCTACATAATGAAGCAAATTGGGGTGATTTGGGTGTCTTTGCCATCCTGAGCTGAAGTATGATGTCAATAACATTCACCCATATCAGACTGTAGCTCCGACAGAGCTTAACGTCACTCTGTTTCTGAACCATGTTGTTGTTTAGTCGTTTAGTCATGTCCGACTCTTCGTGACCACCTGGACCAGAGCACGCCAGGCACTCCTGTCTTCCACTGTCTCCCACAGTTTGGTCAAACTCATGCTGGTAGCTTTGAGAACACTATCCAACCATCTCGTCCTCTGTCGTCCTTGTGCCCTCTATCTTTCCCAACATCAGGGTCTTTTCCAGGGAGACTTCTCTTCTCATGAGATGGCCAAATACTGGCACCTCAGCTTCACGATCTGTCCTTCCAGTGAGCACTCAGGGCTGATTTCCTTAAGAATGGATACGTTTGATCTTCTTGCAGGCCATGGGACTCTCAAGAGTCTCCTCCAGCACCATAATTCAAAAGCATCAATTCTTCGGCGATCAGCCTTCTTTATGGTCCATCTCTCACTTCCATATATCACTACTGGGAAAACCATGGCTTTAACTATACGGACCTTTGTTGGCAAGGTGATGTCTCTGCTTTTTAGGATGCTGTCTAGGTTTGTCATTGCTTTTCTCCCAAGAATCAGGCGTCTTTTAATTTTGTGACTGCTGTCACCATCTGCAGTGATCATGGAGCCCAAGAAAGTAAAATCTCTCACTGCCTCCATTTCTTCCCCTTCTATTTGCCAGGAGGTGATGGGACCAGAGGCCATGATCTTAGTTTTTTTGATGTTGAACCATATAGCTCTATAATTTTCTATATAATATCTATGTGTCCATGGACCTAAATGCACAACAAGCCCCCCCCCCCTCCGCTTCTTATTTCAGGGAACTCCAACAAGTGCTCAGAAACTTGTTGCTTTATCGGGAGATTCATCCACAAAGTGCATGTGTGGTTTTCAATTTGGAAAGTGGAATTTGTGACTAATAGGAACCATCGCGCAAGAGGTGAAAGACCCATGGTATGCAACATCACATATTTAGCTTACCAAATTAGAATTGTAGCTAGATTTTAAACAAGGAGAAATGTGGATCTCCGTTAAGATTGTTTTGCCTCGTCTGCCTTGGCCTGTGAACTTTATTTATTTATAAATTATTTGCTGCTGTATCATAAAAAATATACCACAGCAGTTTACAACAATTAAAAGAACAATGTAAGAACCATGCAGTAAAATTATAAGTTTAAAACAAGTTAAAAGCAAAAAATTAAAGAAAATATCCATTGAAGCAGAAGCTTGCTCTGCTAATTTATCCTTACATTGTTTACCACAGGCCAGGCCACTAGACCATAACAAACTGTTGGATCATATCTATTGTGGCCAAGGAAGGTGTAATGGGAATTAGGGGTTGCTCGTGCGTAAGTTGCCGCCACTCTCGGTGTGGTTGCCTGGAAAAACCTTTCCCTGGCTGGACAGTCCTGATTCTGCGTCTGTCTCAGTCACTGGCAGAATCCGTCAGTGGGCGTTTCCTGAACTTCTTCCAACATAAAAGTTCCTTGACGGATAGTCTCCGCCTAGCCTCCGTGCGCGGAAGTCTTCTGCGCAGGGTGGGTGTGGGCAGTGGAGGACCAATGCTCTCCCCGCTGGTCTCTGGCAAAGAGTCCTGGAGCCATCCCTCCGAAGCCCGCCTCTGCCCGCCTTTCTCCCTGGTGTAACGCTGATTTCCTTCCCCGGTCACTGAGTCCCCTCTTTTCCTGCTGGGACCTTCTCCGGCATCGCTCAGGAGCCCTTCCTCCACTCCTGACTGCGGTGGCAGTTCCCTGACAGAAGGTATCTAGAAGTTCTGAGTGGATGTGGCAGTATTGTCACAGTGCCACAAAGTGTCCTGCTTCTTGAAGCAGAAGTGGGGGAAGAGAACTTTTTTTTTTTACTTGACAGCATGAGGCAGGATGCTTTTAAGGAGTAAATTACATAGAATTATGTCACATCAAGAATAATGCAATGATTAAAATAATTTACTATGGATATTCAGAATATTCATCGTCCTCTTGACAGATGCAGGCTAAGCACTTGCAGATTATTATTACTAGTCGCACTCCCTCCCAGAGTAAAATGTTTCTTTAAAAAAGAATTTCCTATTAAGATCAACTGGCCCAACTCAGAATGGATTTCTTTCTCCTTCTGCCTCTCTCTCCTTATTATTTTATTTTATTTTATTTTCTGCTTTGGCATCCTGAGCTTCTGACAGAACTCATTTCTTTCTAATCACAGTTTGGGAAACTTCTAAGGCTTCCTGCTGTGGCCTTTACAGCGACTTGAATGCCAAGATGAGATAAATATTAATAAGCACTCATTAGCATTCTTAGTACCATTATTGTATTTTAATTCATACGTATGGCATTACTTTAAACCAAGAGTCCATTCCTAAGCAATTGTAAGACGTCATGGCTCTTGAATTGGAGCTGAAGGCCTGTTTGGAATATAAGGTAGAATTCAACGTAACACTAAGTGTTGCGCATGTGTGGAATGCAATTAGACTCCACCCCCATCTTAGCTCCCTCCACCATGTGCCCTCCCAAATCTGATCTGATTTTTTCTCAAACCCCCCCCCCAGCAGTTTGGGGGCGGGCACAAGGCGAGCGGGGAGAGTCCTCTTGGAGTGGACCTCGTTCTGCACATGGAACATCTTAGTTGAATTCCTCCTTGTACCAAGTCAGATCATTCAGCCATCTAGCTCATTATTGGCTACACCAAACTTCCCAAACTTCAGAGTTTAGTGAAAGTAGGAGCAAGAGAGACTCATATGAGATGGGATGGGAGATAGGTGATAGGGAAGACCAACTCTTTGGGGTCATAGAATCATAGAATCATAGAGTTGGAATAGACCACAAGGGCCATCGAGTCCAACCCCCTGCCAAGCAGGAAACACCATCAGAGCACTCCTGACATATGGTTGTCAAGCCTCTGTTTAAAGACCTCCAAAGAAGGAGACTCCACCACACTCCTTGGCAGCAAATTCCACTGTCGAACAGCTCTTACTGTCAGGAAGTGCTTCCTAATGTTTAGGTGGAATCTTCTTTCTTGTAGTTTGGATCCATTGCTCCGTGTCCGCTTCTCTGGAGCAGCAGAAAACAACCTTTCTCCCTCCTCTGTGTGACATCCTTTTATATATTTGAACATGGCTATCATATCACCCCTTAACCTCCTCTTCTCCAGGCTAAACATGCCCAGCTCCCTTAGCCGTTCCTCATAAGGCATTGTTTCCAGGCCTTTGACCATTTTGGTTGCCCTCCTCTGGACACGTTCCAGTTTGTCAGTGTCCTTCTTGAACTGTGGTGCCCAGAACTGGACACAGTACTCCAGGTGAGGTCTGACCAGAGCAGAATACAGTGGCACTATTACTTCCCTTGATCTAGATGCTATACTCCTAATGATGCAATGATTTGAAAAGACTTTGGCAATGAATTGAAAAAACTTCTCAGGGTATTTTTATGCACCTGCAAGGAACTATTTCAAAAAGCAACTGTAAATTGAGGTTAGCCAACGGGAGTTAGCACATAATTAGTCTTGGCACAGAAAAGACCCAATACTTTGGCTTGGAGAAAATCACCATCAAATCAACTGTCTAGACAGACTCTGTGAGCTGGTGAGGTAGGGCAGCTAAGAGTATGACGTCCACAATCCAAGTCACAAATTCATAAGTCACACTCTGCTCTCTCAGACCCTTTGCTGACGAAACTTATTGTGGTGTTATAACTAGACATGGATAAACTCTCCCCATCTGAATTTGAAAGGGACTTGTCATTTCCAGCATTCTCAGAAAAAGGAATTTCAACATTGGGAAGACCTGGCCTATTCCGAATGCTTCCCTGAAAGCTCTTTACTGTCCCCAGATTTCTGAGAAGCCCTGCTCCCATCTTCCGCAAATTGATGCCTCTACAGTGTACCTTTAGTTGCAGACAGGATGCGTTCTGGTGGTCCAGTCAGATCCTGAGGTTTCCACAACCTGAGGACCGCTTCTGTGCATGCATACTGGTCAAATGCTTCCGGCTTTGCCGCTTTTGCATCCTGACGTTTATGTAACCAGAGGGTTACGTAACCGGAGGTACTACCGTACACACTTTGTGTTCTCCAAAACATACCTTCCAACAACAGCTGGGGAGAAATGCAAGACTGAGGGATTAAACCTCTCCCATCCACAAATTCTCTGTAGAGGTAAAAAAATTCAAGAGGCCATTTATGTAAAGCAATTTGCGTGGCAAGACCCTCAAGCCGACCCCCCATTAGGGTAAATAAATTCACACAGACACAGATATTTTGTGAGCTGAGCACTGCAGGTGATATGGAAGCCAGGCGGAACACAGGTGACTTAATTACCCAAGGGTTCCACAACCTGTTAGGACCATAAATAAAATGAAAACCTACGTGCACTTACCTGGTTGATTTTGCAGACATCCACATCCACATCCACACCCACACCAAAAACAAAACCAAAACCAAAACGAACAGCCTACATTGTTGTTTATTGTCAAAGGCCAACAGAAGGGTAAATCCAATAATTTTCATCAATGTGATAGGGTGGTCTTAAAATCTAGGCAGAGAAGACTCAAACTAGCAACCTAGGGACTGTAAAACGCCAGAAGAATGAGTTACACTGGGTGTTATTGGAAGGACTTAATATTGCTACAATGGTTCTTCAGAAAATGTGTCTTTGTGGATGTGACCATCACATAAAAGGTAAAAGTAAAGGGACCCCTGACCATTAGGTCCAGTCGTGGTCGACTCTGGGGTTGCGGTGCTCATCTCGCTTAATTGGCCAAGGGAGCCGGTGTAAGCATGACTTAGCCGCTTCTGGCAAACCAGAGCAGCGCACAGTAACGCTGTTTACCTTCCTGCTAGAGTGATACCTATTTATCTACTTGTACTTTGACGTGCTTTCGAACTGCTAGGTTGGCAGGAGCAGGGACCGAGGAACGGGAGCTCACCCTGTCGCGGGGATTCAAACCGCTGACCTTCTGATCGGCAAGTCCTAGGCTCTGTGGTTTAACCCATAGCGCCACCCGCAACCCTCACAACACATGTTGTTGTTGTTTAGTCATTCAGTCGTGTCCGACTCTTCATGACCCCATGGACCAGAGCATGCCAGGTACTTCTGTCCTCCACTGCCTCCCGCAGTTTGACCAAACTCATGCTGGTAGCTTCAAGAACACCATCCAACCATCTCATCCTCTGTCGTCCCCTTCTCCTTGTGCCCTCCATCTTTCCCAACATCAGGGTCTTTTCCAGGGAGTCTTCTCTTCTCATGAGGTGGCCAAAGTATTGGAGCCTCAGCTTCACGATCTGTCCTTCCAGTGAGCACTCAGGGCTGATTTCCTTAAGAATGGATAGGTTTGATCTTCTTGCAGGCCATGGGACTCTCAAGAGTCTCCTCCAGCACCATAATTCAAAAGCATAAATTCTTCGGCGATCAGCCTTCTTTATGGTCCAGCTCTCACTTCCATACATCACTACTGGGAAAACCATAGCTTTTACTATACGGACCTTTGTTGGCAAGGTGATGTCTCTACTTTTTAAGATGCTGTCTAGGTTTGTCATTGCTTTTCTCCCAAGAAGCAGGCGTCTTTTAATTTTGTGACTGCTGTCACCATCTGCAGTGATCATGGAGCCCAAGAAAGTAAAATCTCTCACTGCCTCCATTTCTTCCCCTTCTATTTGCCAGGAGGTGATGGGACCAGTGGCCATGATCTTCGTTTTTTTGATGTTGAGCTTCAGACCATATTTTGCGCTCTCCTCTTTCACCCTCAATAAAAGGTTCTTTAATTCCTCCTCACTTTCTGCCATCAAGGTTGTGTCATCTGCATATTTGAGGTTGTTGATATTTCTTCCGGCTATCTTAATTCCAGCTTGGGATTCATCCAGCCCAGCCTTTCGCATTATGAATTCTGCATATAAGTTAAATAAGCAGGGAGACAATATACAGCCTTGCCGTACTCCTTTCCCAATTTTGAACCAATCAGTTGTTCTATATCCAGTTCTAACTTTAGCTTCTTGTCCCACATAGAGATTTCTCAGGAGACAGATGAGGTGATCAGGCACTCCCATTTCTTTAAGAACTTGCCATAGTTTGCTGTGGTCGACACAGTCAAAGGCTTTTGCATAGTCAATGAACCAGAAGTAGATGTCTTTCTGGAACTCTCTAGCTTTCTCCATAATCCAGCGCATGTTTGCAATTTGGTCTTTGGTTCCTCTGCCTCTTCTAAATCCAGCTTGCACTTCTGGGAGTTCTCGGTCCACCTACTGCTTGAGCCTTCCTTGTAGAATTTTAAGCATAACCTTGCTAGCATGTGAAATGAGTGCAATTGTGCGGTAGTTGGACCATTCTTTGGCACTGCCTTTCTTTGTGATTGGGATGTAGACTGATCTTCTCCAATCTTCTGGCCACTGCTGAGTTTCCCAAACTTGCTGGCATATTGAGTGTAGCACCTTAACAGCATCATCTTTTAAAATTTTAAATAGTTCAGCTGGAATACCATCACTTCCACTGGCCTTGTTATTTGCAGTGCTTTCTAAGGCCCATTTGACTTCACTCTCCAGGATGTCTGGCTCAAGGTCAACAACCACACTACCTGGGGTGTACGAGCCATCCATATCTTTCTGGTATAATTCTTCTGTGTATTCTTGCCACCTCTTCTTGATGTCTTCTGCTTTTGTTAGGTCCTTACCACTTTTGTCCTTTATTATGGTAATCTTTGTACGAAATGTTCCTTTCATATTTCCGATTTTCTTGAACAGATCTCTGGTTCTTCCCATTCTGTTGTTTTCCTCTATTTCTTTGCATTGCTCGTTTAAGAAGGCCTTCTTGTCTCTCCTTGCTATTCTTTGGAAATCTGCATTCAATTTCCTGTATCTTTCACTATCTCCCTCGCATTTTGCTTGCCTTCTCTCCCCCGCTATTTGTAAGGCCTCGTTGGACAGCCACTTTGCTTTCTTGCATTTCCTTTTCATTGGGATGGTTTTCGTTGCTGCCTCCTGTATAATGTTGCGAGCCTCCACCCATAGTTCTTCAGGCACTCTGTCCAGCAAATCTAAATCCTTAAACCTGTTCCTCACTTCCACTGTGTGTTCATAAGGGATTTGGTTTAGATTGTATCTTACCGGCCCAGTGGTTTTTCCTACTTTCTTCAGTTTAAGCTTGAATTTTGCTATAAGAAGCTGATGATCTGAGCCACAGTCAGCTCCAGGTCTTGTTTTTGCTGACTGTATAGAGGTTCTCCATCTTTGGCTGCAGAGAATATAATCAATCTGATTTCAATGTTGCCCATCTGGTGATGTCCATGTGTAGAGTCGTCTCTTGTGTTGTTGGAAAGGTGTGTTTGTGATGACCAGCTTGTTCTCTTGACAGAACTCTATTAGCCTTTGCCCTGCTTCATTTTGATCTCCAAGGCCAAACTTGCCAGTTGTTCCTTTTATCTCGATTTCCTACTTTACATTCCAATCCCCTATAATGAGAAGAACATCCTTCTTTGATGTCACTTCTATAAGGTCTTCTAAGTCTTCATAGAATTGGTCAATTTCAGTTTCTTCAGCACCGGTAGTTGGTGCATAAACTTGGATTACTGTGATGTTAAAAGGTCTGCCTTGGATTCGTATTGAGATCATTCTATCATTTTTGAGATTGCATCCCAGTACAGCTTTCACCACTCTTTTGTTGACTATGAGGGCCACTCCATTTCTTTTACGGGTTTCTTGCCCACAGTAGTAGATATGATAGTCATCCGAACTGAATTTGCCCATTCCCGTCCATTTTAGTTCACTGATGCCCAGAATGTCAATATATATTCTTGCCATCTCATTTTTGACCACATCCAACTTACCCAGGTTCATGGTTCTTACATTCCAGGTTCCTATGCAATATTTTTCTTTATAGCTTTGGACTTTCCTTTCGCTTCCATGCATATCCGCAACTGAGCGTCCTTTCGGCTTTGGCCCAGCCACTTCATCAGCTCTGGATCTACTTGTACTTGTCCTCCGCTCTTCCCCAGTAGCATGTTGGACACCTTCCGACCTGAGGGGCTCATCTTCCAGCGTCATAACTTTTATATGCCTGTTGTCTTTGTCCATGGAGTTTTCTTGGCAGGGATACTGGAGTGGCTTGCCGGTTCCTCCTCCAGGTGGATCACGTTTGGTCAAAACTCTCCACTATGACCTGTTCATCTTGGGTGCCCTGCTCGGCATAGTTCATAGCTTCTCTGAGTTCTTCAAGCCCGTTCGCCACGGCAAGGCAGTGATCCATGAAGGGGTCACATCACATAGCTTATAGTAAAATCTGGCCAAACAGAGAGGAAGACAAATATGGGCTTTTACAAAGAGGAATATCATTTTGCAATAGTTTCTCAGTCTTATTATTTTGAAAATTCCATTAATTCATGGCTTTGGTTTGTTTAGATGTTTACTTGGCTTTTTCTTTTTTAAACTTTGTAGATAAGACACTGTGTTAAAGCTACTTCTCTCTCGCTCCCTCCCAGTGGTCCTTGGATGCTGCTGCACAGGTTACATCAGGCCATCTTAATTAGTAGAGAGCACTTGTGCTGATTAAAATAAGCCCAAGTTTTAGAGTTACATGACATGTGACTAACTTTATAATGTAGAAATGTTGATATACACACATTTTAGTTAATCCTCTGATATCTGACTTAGCTGCAGTTCTGACACCAGTGATTTACATTCCCTATAGACCTGGAGCGCTCGCAGCATTGCACTGAATAAAAACTGCAGTTGATATATTGCTGATTGATAGTTTTTTTCCAAGGTCACACACACACACTTTTTAAAAGCAGAGTTGTGCTCCTGAATCTATCAGAGGAAGTGTTCAAACAAGGAAGCAGCAGAGACAGGTATGCTTCTGAATACCAGTTGCTGGAGAATCAGTGAATTCTCAAAAAAAATTTTTTAAAAAATTGCTAATGTTTCAACCCAGGTCCAATCACCCTTTTAAGAAAGAATGCAATCCTAAGTACAATAATTTGGAAGTATAAGGTTATGAGAAGAGCTTGCTGGATCAGGCAACAGATCTCTCTCCCAATCACACAGAGGGAGAGAATTTTCATTCTATTAATGTTAACTTGTTTTTTAAATGAGTTTTCCATTTTTAGATGTTCCTGTTATATTTGCACCTTGAGTCCCTGCCAGGGAGAAAGGTGGGGTGGTGATGATGATGATAGCTCATTTGGTCCAGCATCCTTTTCTCACACTGGCCAACCACATGCCTGTGGAAAACCCACATTCAGGATCTGAGCCCAAGATCACTCTCCCCTCCTGTGGTTTCCAGGAACTGATATTCAGTAGCATTGCTACCTCCAGCTGTGCATAGCTATCCATGGCTGGTAGGCACTGATAACCCTCGCCTGCAGAAAATGTTCTAATCCTTCATAGAGATCAGTGGAATTTCGTTCCAACAAGTGAATGCATTTAGGACTGCAGTGTTAGTGTGCTTCTCATTAATTATTATTATTTGTAGCAGCAGCAGCATTACATGATTTAGTGATTTTCTACAAGAAAAGTTCTCAAAGCAACTTGACTAGAAGCCCAGGTTAATGTGTGTCGCCAACATTGATGTCCACGGGGGTCACACCACAGGGATGTTCATTCCTACTAGGATATTTGGAACACTCAGTCATTTTGTAGTCAAAATACTGTATAAGTGTACAGGACAGTTGTTTTTCAGTCTATTACTATGGCACCATGTCATCCCCTTTGTACACAAGCCTGATCTCTCACCACCCTCTGCCCTCTTGCCCACTTCCTCTCTCTCTCTTTGCCCAGTTGCTTCCATTTTGGCTGGCCATGGAATGTATTATTCAAATGCCCTCCAACTCCGCTTATTGCTAATTATATATTAAACAGGTTCCAACTTCATTTCTGCTCGTGACACAATCTTAGCCCCACCATGACACTGATAGAAAGGGTTCCCGGAGCTTGGGGGCTGCTTGTGCAAATGGCACTTCTCTTTTTAGGCCTGTCAGTCGTAATGGAATATTTGATGAAGCCGTAATAACCCCAGAGTTCCTTATCAGCAAACTTGAAAGAGAGCAACGGGGCAGGGGCAGAGAGAGAGGGAGATCACACTTTCGCCAGCCTTTGTTTATTCATTTATGTTTTCTATAAGGGCATTTATGTGACATTTCGGATAACTGCAGGTTGTGGTTGTTGTTGGTTTGTGGGTTGGTGTTTTTAGTTTTTTTTCCTTCTTTCACAGCTCTGCATAAAATTAACCTTCTAATTTTCTTTTGTGCATTTAGATAGCTGAAGTTCTGCACATATTTACAGGAGCTCTGCAGTGTAAGAATAAACAGATCTTTGGAGATCTGTATGCATGCCAGCTACTTGGGGGGGGGGTGGACTTTGGTGTTGAAAAGTGGCTCACAGGTTCTGTTTTGCTGTGTGGAAAGAGGCACAGAAAGGTTTTGGTAAGATAGTGCAAGGATGTATTTTGGTTAGCACACAGCTGGAGAAATTTGGCTTTCAATGACAATTATTTACCTAGTTTGGGAAACAGTGTATGTGACTATCCATAGAAAGCAGATGGAGGAGAAGGAGAGGACAAAGGTTAGGAAAAGAACTGTGAATGGAGGGGTGTCATTTTTCTCATCTTTGGGACCCTCTGGGTAACTTACCAAACCTGCTGTACAGTCATACCTTGGAAGTCGAATGGAATTCATTCCAGAAGTCTGTTCAACTTCCAAAACTTTCGGAAACCAAAGCATGGCTTCTGATTGGTTGCAGGAAGCTCTTGCAGCCAATCGGAAGTTGTGGAACTCATGTCAGATGTTCAGGTTCCAAAAGAACATTCGAAAACTGGAACACTAACTTCTGGGTTTGATTGTCCGGGAGCCAATTTGTTCAGGAGCCAAGGCATTTGAGATGCAAGGTACGATTATACTTGGAATTAGGTGTGAAAAGTGCAGCTGACTGCTGAATGGTGCACAGCTGTGGGCAGCTAGGGGAAACTCCATCCAGCTTGATGAGCCCATAAAAAGCAAGCCTAGAGTGAGAGACTAGGGTCAGTGGTTTTGAGGAACCTGCCTCTTTGCAAGACTTTTGTGTCTGAATTTTCACAGGTGAAAGCCAGAATGAATGGGTTAAGTCAAGATTGAGAGCCACGAGTCTGGAGGCTGAGATAGAAGGTATCTCAGAAGGAGAAGGAATTGATATTGGTTTATATTTATTAGTGACTTTTGTATGAAGCAGTTTGCTTCAGTTTTCTGTATACTATTTAGAGATATTTTAATATGTTAATGGGGCATAGAAATGTTACTATTATTATTATTATTATTATTAGTGATAGATTAGCCAGGCAGTCAGATTTACCCAGTGGGCATCAGAAAAAGAAATCTGCAAATGATCAAATTGAGAGATAATTTTTAATAAAGAATGATTTCCAGCCTGTTGGACCCAATTTTGAGTGATAAACCAAACCAGGACAACAGGAGTTGCTACTGCAAACATAGGAACTTTATATTTATCCCTGTGAACCAGTAAATAACAGATTCCCTCACCGCCACACAAAAGAAACTGATGAATCTCTTTCAAAAACCTCTCCCTAGGGGAATGTTACTGTTCAATGATACATCTTGTGTGGGCATGAGTGCCTATTTATAGCTTGCTTGCACCACATACAGGGTTTCTCCGGGTTGTCACTCATCTGGGAATTGAGCAGACCTCCTTAGATTCTGCAAGGTGGCAGCCTCATGTGCTTCCAAACCATACACTATCATTGGTTTGATTTCATTTTGTGCATTTGAGGTTTCTGTTTGAAACTGTGGCGATGGAGCAGTCCCCAGTGAAATAACCAAGAGCAGACTAATAGGTTTGAGAAATGCAGTCTCGGTGCCTTTTTTGCCAGTAAAATTTGAGTAATGTGAGAATGTGGGGTGTAATAGGACTTCCCAACAACACAGCACACATGAGAAGCAGACTCCTCAGTGAAGTATCTGATGCCTTACACCGTTGACTACATAAGGTATATAAACCGATCTCTCAGGAGCTGTTGACTGTGGAATGCTTTCTGAGCCAAGGACTGCACTTTCAATATTTGGAGAAGAGTAAAATTTGAAGACTAATTGGGCTCCGACCCAAACATTGGTCCATGACCAGGTCGGTTTGCATTGGAATTTGAAAAACAGCACTTCCTCAAGCATTCCTAGCAGGGACAATGTTATCTCTCATCCTTTCAAAGTGCAATTGGATTTGCTGCTGGTTTTGAACTCGTCGCAATAGCATTTATGCACAGCCTTTGGAAATGGACTTGTGTATTGATGAGTGGATTCAGAACTGCAAAATGCACATCTATGGAATGGTGTCTGTGGGCTTTCCCTTTTTAAAAAAGGGGGGGTGAGTAGAGTGGGATGCTTAAGGAGTGGTCAGGAAATCAGACAGGACCAAAATAGTTCACAGGAAGTATCAGAGATTCCAATGTTTTCCACTTGACTTTGGTCTATGTGTGCTTAGTTCATGTTTCATTTTATATTCCTGCTGAGTCTGCCAAGTGTGGGAGAGGTGGAAGAGGCTCTTCAGATCCTAAGAGTTTATATGTGTACTTTGTGGCACGTGAGTGGTGTTCAGCTAAGTTTTTCTCAGAATGTACGGACCTAAATTAGTCATGTTCATTTCAGAGTAAAACTTTGTTGAATACCACTTGGAGTGTTTTAATTGTACAAAATTCAGTATGTGAAGCCTTCGAGGGTCTCTTACCATCTTTGAGGATTTTCCTGGCCCTGAGGAGATGCAGCTGTACTGGACATCTGTTGCGAAGAGCTCAGCTGGGGTTTGAATGCTTGATGACTCTATATGGTTACTTCTATTGATAAACAGAAAATTTCATTACGTACAAAGGTAATCAAGAATCCCCATAGGATTCTGTAGATTTCTTATACAGATTTAGGGGTTTTCTCAATGCCTATGCTGAAATGCTGAACAGTCCCTGTATTCCTTTGGAAACATGACTTGAAAGGAGAAATCCAAGAAGAAGTGCTTGGAATGGAAGCAGCATTGCCCATGCTGAGGCATCAGGAATGTCACAGACAAGCATGTGGAAATAGGCATTTATAATTTTTACCCTTATATTCTACTTTTTCTCCAAGGAGCTCAGCTGGGGCATACATGCTTTGTCCCCTCACCTATTCTCACAACCACCCTGTGAGGTATGGCGGGCCCTTTCAATACATTGAAGGCCAGGGTAAACAGGTTCATCTGCCTCATAGTTCCCACGCAGCATATCATTTACACTGCAGAACTCCTTTGTGAACTCTTTCTTCCAGTTCACTGTTTTGCATCTTCTTTCCTAATGTGGACACAAATCAGTTTCAAGGAACTCTGCATTTGTGCAAGGAAAGTGCTGACAACAGTAGCAATCCAGACAGTGTGGCTGAAAACCTCACCATGGGGCAGAGTCCTGGTTCAATTAAGTGCTGGATTTGTCAAGTCAGAAAGTTATGTACACTCTTGAATTTATTAGCTAGATATATAAAAATTGACTGGCAGTAGATTCAGGACAGATGGAAGAAAATACTTCAGCCAACACATAATTAATTTGCAGCCTTGTCCCTGGCATTGCTTGGGAATTCTAAGAAATCAAGAAATCAGTATAGATTTGAAAGCTTCCATCTACCATCTTGATTAAAATGGCATCCAATTGTATCCAGATATATATATATATAAACCTGTTCCTTGATCTGGGAACCATCATGCAAAATGTGGTTACAATATCTTAAGAGCTGTCCAAATGCACAGAGAACAAACAATTCACTGGGGAACAACAGTGGGCAGCTACTGCTTTCTCTCTTGCTTGTTGGCTTCCTTGAAGCATCAGGTTGGCCCCTGTGGAAAGCAGAATGCTGGACTAGATAGAACTTTGGCCTGATTCAGCAACCTCTTCTTCCCTTTTTGATGCCCATCACTTGCTATCTGGTTTTCCTGCACAACTCTTTTTAGGTGCAGTTTTATAACTTTGCAGCAGGCAGGAATATTAAAGATATTGGCCAGAGGCTAATTTGGAATTTTACAGGCCATCTTCCTAATTTCCCTTTTAATGAGTTGCTTCTGCAACTAAACCTACCACATTTTTTATTTTATTTTTTGTTAAACGAAATGAATTCCTTGGCCAAAGTGCATCTTACAGGTGAATAATGCTCCATAAATGTGAGAAATTATAATGCCAATTAAATTTGAAAATGCTATGAAGCCTATGCTTGCTTTATTGCTTATTAGGAGGAGGCAGATGCCTGCCAAAGGTTCCTGGATGGGGTTGCCACCTGTTCGGAATTTGTATAGCTTTGAATATTGGGAGCGCTTTCCATAATAAGTAGAATGCTTATTAGGGGTCTAGCTTGTCCATATATTTTGTCATGTGTTAGTTATAAGAAATGAAATCTGTCATGTCACTTGCTTGGGACACGTCTCTAGACACATCTGCAAACTACTCCTCCATGTTCCATGGGAAATGCCTTTTCTGAACTGAGTGGGGGGGGGGGAAACCCTGAAGTGAATTTAGCTCAAGTGTCAGAGGGACCTTTCCCCACTGCAGCCCTGACCCTATGGATAAGCTACTATAAATTTATAAGAGCTAGAAGAGTGTTGATCTGCCTTCCCCACACCCCCATGGGAAGCACAATGACATATCTGCTCGGAAGCTGGTTTTGCGGCTCAGTTTCTGGCCAGTGCAATGTAATAACATAATCTAGGGAGTAAAGTGCCCTGGAAAGGTGCTCAGGAGGGAGCAAAATAGAAAATGTCAGAGTTTTTCCAAGAACAGAGTTTTATTTGAGAAGGTAAAATGAGAATGAGACGCATGAGAGTGATGAGCAAAGACGGCTGTGTGCTGATGAATGAACAATCCTTTGCCTGTGCAGGTTGACCTCAAACTGCACAGCCAAAGGATGTAGTGGCTTGCAGCTACCTCAATTTTTGCTGTGTCTTCAAACCCTACTTCCTTTGCCCATGTGATTTCCAAACTGTGTGGGCAAAGGAAAATTTTCCTTACGGGGTTTTCTGTAAGTTCTGGACATCTGATGTGGAGCTTGCAGCAAGCCCCACTTTGGGCAAGGGATCACCTGCATTGCATTTGAGAACTCTGTAGTGTAGATCACAGCTGGACCTGTGATCGGTGCCAATCAGCTGTACAGTACTATCAGCAAGCCCCACATGGGACAGAGATTGAATCATAGAATCATAGAGTTGGAATAGACCACAAGGGCCATCGAGTCCAACCCCCTGCCAAGCAGGAAACACCATCAGATTGGCTGCACTTCCTGTTCCTACAGAGCAGTTCCTGATCACTTGCCAAGAAACAACTGGGAATGCACTTTAAGGCTGCCAATTTTTGCTTGCAACCCTATCTTTACCTGCCCCACAGCTGACATCACATAGTGGGGCATGTGGCTTTGGTTTTGGGGAAATAGCCTTGCAGGCAAAGTTAATTTGGCCCATGTCTGGAGGTTCCTTACCAGTGTCCTAATTATATATTGAATTGAGGGTATACTGAAGAAAACTTGCCTGGTTAAAGGCTTGCAAACCCAGTCCTGTCTCATTCTTTACTGATGGAAAAAGAAAGAAACGGAAATATTTTGTTCTCTTCTATCAGCGAGCATCTACCAAATCCATGCTGACATGTTGGTAGAGTGAATTTGCAATAATCCCATTGATTACTGAGGGATTCACTGGTGAGAAAATGGATGTTAGTCTTTTAAGCACAAGTTGAGACAATCATATCTCCATTAAGACATTAATTCTGAATTCATGCAGTTACTAATTCAGTACTAAATAAGTTCTATAATATTGCTGGGAAATCTGCTTTATGGATCAAGCTTTGCATTTAAGTGGCAGCCCACACAAAGGCAGTGACTGCCCTTTTATACTTCATGGCAAATCTTCTTGTTCCTTAGTAACTGCTTAATATCAGTAACAACTTTTGTTCCAGTTACGGCCCCTTCAGATGACACTGCTGTGTAGCCAGGATGTTCCCAGTAGCTTCCTTTTTATTTATTTTTTCACCATTCAGCTAATGCAAACAACCTGCGTGGTCCCACAGCAATCTCAATTAGTACTTCACTTTGCCACTGAAGAGCTCTCCTTAGATATAATAATACAGCCATTGTAGGTTAAATACACACAAATTGAATTTTATTATTGCAATTACTATTATTGATGGCATTTCCCCAACTCAGTAATAAGAGATGTATAAATTACACTAGTTAAACCCCAATAAACATAGTTTTAGCTGCAAAGTGGTTAGCAGCTGAAATGCCATTGAAACTGGGATTGCCTCTGCGCTTCTGCAACTGAGCATGAAGTTTAGTGTCATGCCAACAGCATCTGGAACTACATTGAGTTTGAACTGGTGTGGCCTTCTTTTTTCAGCTCCTGGTTTGAATTCAATCTTTCCCCCCCTCATCTGGAATTAAAACATGCTGTTCCTATGGAAGCCTCCTTCTGGAAAACGTGTTGGCGGCAGTAGCATGGGTGATGGAACGGAGCCATGGAGCCACTCTCCTAACATTGGCAGTGTTGCTGCTTTTGTGAGGCAACCAGAGGTAGACCAGAGGCAAGGTTGAACCTATGCAGTCACACCAGCAATTACATGGGATGGAGGGTGGCAGTTTCATTGGCCTGCATTGGCCCCATCCACTTAATCAGCCAGAATTAAGGGTGGCTCTGCCACACTACATTGAGTGCAGTGAGAATTTATTTTAAGCAAAGCATGTATAGGCTTGCAGGCTTATGATCTAACATCATGTGCCTCTTTTCTGGTTATCACAATTCTGTCTCCTCTCACCCGTTTCCTTCAGTACTCATGAAGAAACCTAGTTCTAGCAGTCTCGCCACCATCTTGTCTTTGTTGTTTAGCGCACCTGTGTTACTTTAGTGCTCAGGTAGGGGTCGTCTGTGGTAACCTTTGTGGTTCGACCTTTTTCCGCACTCCAGTTTCCCATTTCTATCGATCTGCTTCCTGCAAGTACTTAACTGTGAGGGTTGGGGATAGGCAGTGTTCGTTCTCTTTGATTATCGGGAACTTTTGGAAAAGATTCAGCGCCAGCTATTAAATCACTTGGACTGTGTTTTAATGAGCGATATTTTGTCTTTTGCTTCCACTGTGATGAATGAGATTGGCAGTGCCAGCTGGTCCTTCTTACTGCAGCTTTTAAATGGTTAAACATGAAATATACGCTTGCCACCGACAATTACGCCCCTCTGCCGTCGGTGGTCCTTCTCAGTCATGTGGTTTGGCTGCACTCAAGTGCCTTCTGGAGATCACAGGTGCATCTGTCGGAGTGCCCATTTGTCTTCAGTGTGACTATAATTACTATTTCCTCTCCAGCTCAACTAATTGCTTTCGCAGCCTCCTCCCTCTCCCCTCCCTCCCTTCCCTCTTGCTGAGGAGAAAATTCCCTCAGACATTGTTCAACAAGAATGCATGTACCAACAAATTGTTTCTGGGGACTGCTATTTACCTTTTTTATTTTCTGCTTTGTTAGCAACGCAGAGGTTTCATTAGCAGAGAACAAATGAATTCTGGGGACAGCAAATAGGAAGAGCATGAAGTTAAAGCAAAGAGAAAATCCAGAAAAAAGGCAAGCATGGGATCTCAGGAGGGTGAGGAGAAGAACAAAAATGGAAGTCAAGCTGGCACAAGGCATTTGTCAGGGAAGGACCGTAGCTCAATGTTGGCGCATCTGCTCTGCATGCAGAAGGTACCAGATTCATCTCCAGGTCGGGCTGGGAATGTCCCTTGCCTGAAACTATAGAAATCTGCTGCCAGTCAGTGTAGACAATACTTAACCGGATAGACCAGTGTTCTGATAAGGCACTTTTCTATGTAACAGTGAGCAACTGAGGCAAGAGAAGGAAGGAAGCAGAGATAGCACGATCGTATTTCAGCCTTGGGGACTGGTGGCTATTACTGACATGATCTGCCCCACAGGGGAGGCAAGCACCCCCTAATTTCTTGACTCCTTCCATTTGCATATACTGCTATTTTTCTTTCAGAAATCTTAACATGTGGGACACAATTCACTCACCTTTTTTATTCCCCCGGTGCCACCACTGGTTACTGACTTCAGAGATGTCACAATGGCCAGTCTTATTGGGAAACAGGGGTATACACAATCTAGAGGTCAGATGAACAGTAAATTTGTATCCTAGCATCCTGTTTGCTTGTTGACATCTTATCTGCACAGGTAACTATTCTTAGAATAGCAGTGTCTGAGTCCTCTGTCCAAGTCCGTAGAATTGCTCATAATGACTCTAGAAGGTCAAGAGAGGCTTCAAGTTCAGTCTAAGGTACACTAGCTTGATCTGAGAGAGCCTGTGCTTTTACCAGTACTTGATTTTATAGAAGGTGGACTGGGTGACCTACCTGTTGTGACATTAGAGGGACATTACCATATCTACTTACAGCTCCATTATGCCCACCTGCCAGGGTTTCTGTGCCTGGCTGGTCTCTGACTCTGCATTACATTGTTTTCTCATTTGCCTATCGGCATCTACATCTTCAGCTAGCTGTCTGCATGCCTTTCCCTCTCCCTAGTAGGGAGATTACTCCATCCTGTCAATTGCAATATTGTGATGGGAGTCCCCTGTCACACTCAGAGGGCCCTGACTGTCTCAGAGTTTATGTGTGCTGGTTGAGGGAACTCTATGGCCAAATAGAACCGTATTGCTAACTGCTTTGATTTGTATCTGTGGCAAAGTAAAAATCTAAAGGATTCCTATCTCCAAGGCGAGCACATTCCTGAACGCTCGCAGGAGAAATGAACACGGAAGGGTTAAGGGGAATCTATCCAATGACCAAGACCCTGAAGGACCCTGTTAATGCCAACTGCTAAGAAGAAGACAGCTGTCGGAGGATAGCAAATCCATCTGCCCATCTCTGTCGAGGAGCCCTACTGAGGCCCATTAATTTCCACAGGACAGAACCCCATTTCTATTGGTTATGGTGTTTTTTCCCCTGTTACTCTTGCGGATAAGGGCTGCCTGTGGGAAACAATTCATACCTCTCAGGGTAAGAGCCTGGGTAGGTTTGAGGGTGGGTGATCTGTTTGAATGTGCTTGCCTTTGTAAGGATGCGTGTAGATGCTAAAGAGAGGGTATATTTATTAGAATTATCCTTTCTGACGTTTGTGAGTTCAGCAGAGTGCATCCCTTTGCAGCTTAAAAGGAAAGCTTTGATAGGCTAATTTTATCCAGGGTGCTTTAAGGCAGACTGGATTCTTTTGATAGTTCCCCCCCCTTTCTCCCCCTTAAAACAACAATCACACAAACAGCCTTGTGAAAGGTAAAAATGACATTTACTCACTCATAATAATTGTCGAAAAGTAACAGATACAGCAGCTTAGTTCAGGCAGGCTTAAAATGGCGATTCAGTCACAAAGTCATACTTTGTCCAATTTAAGATGGCATCTGAGCAGTGGAGCTCAGACATGCAGATGTTTCCTGGCTTGGTGAGAAGTGACAAAAAAAGAAGAATGTTCCCAAGTAGGTAGTATATGTATAGTTACACCCTTCCCCTGTCAGAGTACAGTGGGTGTGTCTTTCACAGAGTTCTCTCTAGCAGGGAAAACTCTGTGAGCTTCGGTTCCTGTCATGTGTCTATCTAGCAAGCTTTAATTGTTGGTTTGACTGCATTTCAACTAACACACAGTCTTTACCTAGATCTTTGGCTAAATTGGAATTTTTGTTTTTTGTCATTGTAGTTCACAGATCACATAGGTCACAGATTATCTTGCAACCACATATCTGCTTAAGGTTGCATTGAAGAATGATATTGATACTCTTTAAAGTGGTATGGCTAACCTTTGGCCCTCCGATGGTTGGACACCAACTCCCCAGCTGGCAAAGCCAGTGGTTAGGAATGATGGGATACATAGTCCAGGAGCATTTGGAGGACTACAGGTTAGCCACCCCTGCTTTAAACTCTGCAGTGCTGTATGACTGATACTTAGGCATGTGTATTTGATAAAAGTCGCACTGCAACATGGGGTCCATAATATTGAAGTCATAAAATAAAACTGCATGACAATACTGAATCACCTTAACTGAAAAGATGTGAATCATAACCAGAAAATTAATGAACCAAGAAAAGTGATGATATTGATGAGTCACAGTCTGACACTTCTAGAGAGCTTTTTGTTCTGACTTGGAACAGATGTGAGGCAACCAATGTTCGCAGTTAAAAAAAACACCTTGGCATAGAAAGTGATGATTTTAAAAAATGGATAGTATTAAATAATATGTGATAAGGAGCTAGTGTGGCACAGACGAGTTTTCAAGATCATTTTGCAACTTTACAAAATGAGAGTTATGGGAATGCCCTTAAAATGTTGGGATAATGTCAACAGCAGGTGATGTGAATCAGCCTCAGAATCTGACACAGTGGATTCCAAGATGAATCGTGAATATAAAAATTCACTCCCAAATATACACACAGTATATAGTGGCACCTTACTGCTGCAAAAATAAATAACTGTGTCATTACACTGCTAACTTGTGTACTACAAAAGATGACAAAATTTGCAGGTGTATCCTACAATAAAGATACAAGGCCCAAACACATTGGGTAACTAGAGGCACAATTTATCAGATTAAATAAATGATCAGCAGTTGAAAAACCTGTGCACAGCTTAAATAAAGCCCCAAAGACACCTAGATACTTATCTTGATTGGACGGAGGAAGGTCACCCAGCCATTGGGTTGGGGGACAGTCAGTCAGAACCTGCCTTTCCTTTAGTCACATCTGTTCAGGTGTTGAGGGAGGCCTTACGGTTTCAAGCAGGTGAAACAGTTTGGCCCCAAAAGGAATCTGGACCCCACCCCTGGGTGCCACAGTCCTAAATTAGTGTTGGAAGATGGACTAAGGATTAAATCTATAGATTAAAATTAAAACCCTCTATCCCATGTGTGTGGGAGAAATGCAAAAGTAATCTTACTATGAAGCCTTTTTAGCAGAGTAAAACATTTACTAATTTTACAGCTTATTAAAGTTTAGGAATTAGGCAGTTATACCTTTTTATCCCTTTTTATTTGTGGTCTGTTGACCTCACACTTTTCACACCCATTGCAGAGAATGAGTAACACATTTTTAGTATCATAAATGAAAGAAGTTTTACTTACATTTCAATGCAGGCAGCAAATAAAACAATAGTAGTATGTAGGGGGGAAATACTTTTGAGTTACAGTAATATAAAAGTTTGCAGTCTTATCTAGCATGGCTGAAAGCAGGAGCTTTAACCATGCACATGTGGTCAGCTTGGAGTCATGTGGGAAGAGAGAGTCTCCTCATAGGAAGAAGGAAATATATGTTACAGAGGTGGAGAAGCCACTGCATTCCTGGCTCATGCAACCACCACGAGTCGCTACAGCCACACTTCTGGAAGCTGCCAACGTACTTCCGGAAGCAGCAGCGGGCTAGCAGGGCTACTAGCAGCCTGACAGTCCTTGTGGTGCTGGCTGCCTGATGGACTGCTGCATGGCTTGCAGCTGTGGCAGCTGTCCATCAACTTTCAGAGGGCTCAGCCCCATCAAATACATTTGGGGGGGAGGCTGAAGTCACCTTAGCCCCTAGGAGTTGGCACCCTTGACTCAATATAAGGCAGCTTTTTATGCTTCTGTGTTTGGATGCATATTATTTCACAATGTACCCTCCCTCCATTCAAAGCCACACAAAGCAGCTTTTACCCTTACTCGTTAGCAGGCGAGTGGGTGTTTTTCTCCATTCCATTCCATCACTTTACTATATTGTAAGCTCATAAGAAATTAATTCTATAATTGGAGCTGGTGCAGTTGGCTACAGCTTCCTATTCTTCCAAGTTATTTCCAGCATTTTCTTCCTCCTGTTACTGATATGCATTGGTAATAACAACTGCAGAGAATGAATCTTGATATTGCCATGCATATGATTACACATCAAGCTTCTTTTGGTGCCGTGGTATGCCAACACATGTATGGGCCTCTCCACACTGATACATAGGGATCTGGATAAGAGGAATATCAGAGGCACCTGTAATTCTCCAGTTCCAGTTCACCTTTCACTGAAGGGAGGGCTGGCTGCATCCATAGCTGCTGTTCATCCACGTGACTGATCTGGTTGCTTGTAACTGTTTGCAGTGGGCAAACAAGCCAACACAGTTCATGCTATGGAAAATGCCTTGATTCAAAGGCTCTTGTAGAGAAGATTTTTGAGACTTTGCTGACACAAAAAGGACTAAAGACAGCCACTGGGAGCCTGAGGGAGTGGAGCTTTTACCGCAGATAACTGGGGTACTATTAGAAAATAGATCAAGCCTCTTTGCTCTAGGGAGGAGTTGTGGGAAGTTGATAAGATTGTACCACACAGAGTATATTTGGCAATTAACACTATCTCTGTTGTAATCACCCACTAAGAGGTTTAGCTGGGATGTGACTTCCCATGAAAAGGTAACTGAGGAAACAGCAGGTGAGAGGAGAGCAAGCCATTAGTCTTTGCTTTGCTTGTCTTCTGACACATTTTGCTAAGGATCTCAAGGTGTATTCAACTTCTGACTTCTCGAGGATTTAACACACATTTGTGAAATGTGTTATTATTGCTTCCTGATTTTCTGAATAGAAGCTTTACAGATAACCTCCACAGGCTGTTTTATAGATGACAGTATTGTGGGTGGCACAAACCATCATTTGGATGAAATGGCAATGTGATTTGCCACAAAGTGGAAGTGGAAGCTTCTAATGTTCTCTTCTCAAGTGTGAGAGAGGGGAGGAAGAGTGGGCAAACCTAAGCCTTGGGTTTTTTGGACTACAACTCCCATCAGCCTCAGCCTGCCATCTTGTGGGAGCTGATGGGAGTTGTAGTTAGGGACGAAGGAGAAATTTGGCTTGGTTGCATTTTTTATTGCAAACCTACCCAAGTTTGCTCTTTTTCAAAACAATGTGTGGCATTCAATGAAATTTTACCCAGAGTAGACCCATTGAAATGAATAAACATGACTAACTTAGGTCCACAGATTTCAGTGGGTCTAAACCTCAGTTGAATACCAACTAATGTGTGCACTGAAACAGAGTTGTCCCTTCAAAATTTGCACTCCTCTGCATAATGAGTTCAAAAATGTGTCAATCACAGGAAAGTGAACGTAAATATGCATATATTGATGGAAATAACCCAGAGACTTGCATTATATTAGGTGGAATTGCATGGAAATATGTGGCTATTTAGTGAAATTGCATACAAAATGTCCATATTAGAAGTGAATACTAAATTGTTGATGAATTTTCATGAGGACTCTAATCATGCTGTAGAAATGTGGAGAACTGAATTTAAGATTAGAAAAATAAGAAAGAAAGAAACCAAAATTGACAATTGTAATCCAGAACATCTAGAGAGAGAGAAGTTGGGAAAAGCTTTTTTCCAGACCATGATTTAGAGGATCATCTGAATATGGCCATAGTTTTTGACTGTGGAGTGTGACAATCACTTTCAGTGCAGAATAAGGCTCATAAGCAATAAACACAAGTTTGTGGACCAAATACAACCACCTCTTCACTCTATTAAAGTAAATGGGCCTTACTCACTCCCTTCTGTCACTCTTAATAAAGCAAATGGGATATATTAACCTCCGAGGTCACGGCTCTGAAGATTCTGGTAGCTCACCAGGAATTAATCTGGATATAGGATGTTTGTTTAAAGACTTCTTTATTTGCACAACTAACAAAAGAAACTGGGGGGGGGGGAGGGGGACCGGCAACGGTGTGATGTCAGGCTAAAATTTTGTTTCAAAACAGCTCTCCCCACCTCCTTTTGTTCTTGAATTTACCTTTAAGTGAGGCAAACATAAAACTGCAACTAGCAAGTAATGGTTAAAATAGATTTTACTGCTCAAGAGGATGGCATGGCATTCTGGTGAAAGCGGTGCAGTGTTGGGTTGTGCTTGCAACCTTTTTTCTAACGTAGGCAATCATAGCTGCATGATTAGGCAGACATTCAGCAGGTGCAGTTTTTTCTGGGCTTGATGATGCAATGATCAGAAAAGCTACACCGTTTGACTTTCTGTCTTCCGTGCAGTTCTCATGGGCAAAGTCAGTTGCCTCTTTTATCTGATATACACTATATGCAGTGCTTTTTTATATATAAAAATGTTTAGGGGTACTCTCATTTTGACTCAAGAAAATCACAATTTTATAGTTCAAATGGGGGGAAATAAATGCAGTAAATGGACAAAAGTACAAAGATTCACAAAATGTTTAGGGGTATGCATACCCCTGTGTCCCCACAGAAAAAAAAGCACTAACTATATCAGGCATAGGCAAACTCGACCCTCCAGATGTTTTGGGACTACAACTCCCATCATCCCTAGCTAACAGGACCAGTGGTCAGGGATGATGGGAGTTGTAGTCTCAAAAACATCTGGAGGGCCGAGTTTGCCTATCCCTGAACTATATGAACACATTCAAATAACACTGTGGCAATTAGGATTATGTTTAGATGGTATCCGAATAAGCCCTGCCCTTGGTTTGTATTGAGAAGGGTTTAAAGTAGTGTCATTAACACAGGCCACACAGCAAGTTCCAAAATTCTAACGTAGCTGACTGTGTGCAAACCATTACATTTGCTATGTAACTTGAAGTAGTAACTGTTTTGTGATATTGTACACTTTAAATTTCCTTTTGCCATGTCTAGCACATTTTATGGGTTGTAACCAGTAGGACTTCTACTTGCAAAGGGCAGCACACTTACAAGCCTGATACCCACCCACTGCAGCCTGCCCCCTACTCCATAAACCTTCTGTTGAAGTTTGGGGGATTCTCTGGTGTTGGGGTGTCAATAGATGCTAGGAGATGATATATTTATTAGATATTATCCTTCCTTCCTCGCATTTGTGAGTTCAGCAGAGTGTCATGCCTTTGCAGAGTAAAGGGAAGCTCAGATAGGCTAGTTTTAGCCTCTTGGTTTAAGTAACCCAGGATGCTTTAAGGCAGAATGGATTTTCCTGGTATTTCCCCCTTTTCTCCCCCTTAAAACAATAATCACACAGACAGTCTTGTGAAAGACAGTCTTGTGAAAGAGTAAAAATGACATTTACTCACTCAGAATACTTGTTGAAGAATAGCAAATACAGAAGCTTTAATCAGGCAGGCTTAAAATGGTGATTTGGTTACAAAGGCGTTCTTAAGACTAACTTAGGGCTCAAACTAAGCAGATGTTCTCATATTGCTGGCAGAGCAGAAAGAGCTGGAAAGAGAGGAAGAGCAGGCAGGTATGAGAATATATAGCTATATGAGCTATATATTGTATGAGCTTCAGCTCTTATCTTGGGTCTGTCTAGCAAAACATGAATTGTTGGTTTGACTACATTTTAAATATCTCACATCTGGGACAGCATATTTATATCCTACCCTTCTTCCCAAAAGAGGGAGCACAGGATGTCAGCAACATAAAATGACACATCAATCAGCATTGAACACATCCTTATCACAAAAATAGCCCACCCATCACACCAGCAGTTGCCACCACCAAGGGCATCCTGTCCCATGTGATGCTCCTCCTTACCATGACCAGTGATGAAATCCTGAGTGGCACCTCTCCCATATTCTGTGTTGGAAAGCACAAAAAGATTTTATAAGTAGGAGGGCTTAGCAAAAAGTGGGTGCCTTATCCTGTATGAGAAGAAGTGTCCTGGCTAAATCTGAAGGGTCATGTCATGAGACCTCAAGACCTCAGTTTTAGTTGAAGCATACATTTACCTGCTAGTAGCTACTTTCCCATGTGAAGATTATACTACTGTATCCAAGTAACGTTTGAAGGAAGTTAGCTGCCAAGGATTATAAAATGGAGACAGCAAGGATTCCACTAAGCAACATTTTCATAGTATAGGTTGAGCTTTGTAGAACCAAGAATTTGCTTTTCCTTGTTTAATACCCTCTCAGAAACTTTGCTTTGGCAGCACATGGCACTGGCATACATGACCTAATTTAGTGGAACAGCCTGAGGAAGGAAGCCATTTTTCCTTCGACACCAGAAGTATATGAAGAAAAGAGCACTCTATCTTTCAAGAGGTCTGATGTGAAGTCTCTATGGAAGGCAGCTAAAGAATGTAAAATATTGCTGTGCATATAGAAGGGTCTCAGGAAAACATAATTTAGTTCAGATCCTGGTTAAACATGAAAGCTCAACACTTCACCAAACGACTGGAGGTTTCAAATGACAATCCATCTTGTCTTTAAGAATTTGAAGGGCCGGCAGGGGAGCACACAGTTCTCTGATTCTCTTACCAGCATTCATGACAGGGAAATCTGTACAGAAGACAACCAGCTGAAAGGCAAGGAACTGCTTTTGGAGTGTGTGATGCTCCCTTGAGCTTGCTCAATAGTTTGGACTATTTTCTCGTTTTGATAGTTTCCCATGACAAATCACAAACTACATACGAAACTCACCTGTTTGTTTAAAGAGAAATTTCTCATGGTGTATGTGCATCTCTGTGTTCGGGGAATTATTTGTGAATCACAAGGTGACGGCTTCTGCTCAAGAAACAAAAGATCAGATCTGTCTTGGGCACATGTAACTAGTTTTGCAATCCTTTGGATCCTGGTTATTGGACACCCGATCTCAGTGATCACAGGCAGGAGGAGGAGTTATGCTAAGACCAGACCATGTCATTACCGAGGAGGCAGGTTTAGTCGTTGTTTGAGGACTATCCCTGCCTCCAGGTCTGGTCCTGACTGGAAGGATACAGTAATCAGCAAGGGAAACCCACATGACCTGAAAGTGTTGCTGTGCAATGCCAGGTCAATGATGAATAAAACCACTGCCATCCACGACCTGATTGTGGATGGAGGATTTCACCTGGCATGTGTGACAGAGACCTGGTTGGATGAAGCAGATGGGCCTGTCCTTGCCGCTGCTTGCCCACCAGGTTTCTCTTACGCACAGCAACCCAGGTCATGTGGGCGGGAAGGGGGGGTTGCAGTGATTTTTAGGAAGTCATTAGTCTGCACCAGGCGTCCTATTGGGAAGACCCAGTTTTCTGAGTGCATGTTCTGGAAGTTGGGCAATAGGGGCAGTACAGGATTCCTACTGGTGTACCGACCTCCCCGCTGCACCAAGGATTCCCTGCCCAAGCTGCTTCAGGTCGTGGCGGACATGCTCCTGGAGACACCTAGCTTGGTTGTCCTGGGGGATTTTAACATCCATGCTGACATGACCTTACAAGGGGCCGCTTGGGACTTCATGGAAAGCATGGCCTCCATGGGGCTGTCCCTGAATAAGTTTGACCCAACTCATAGCCATGGACATGCCTTAGACTTGGTGTTCACCTCTATGGATGTTGGTGATCTGACACTAACTAAAAGCAAAACGAAAGAAGTGCCATGGTCAGATCATTTCCTGGTGCAACTGGACTTCTCCGCAACCCTTCCCCTCTGCAGGGTGGTGGGACCGATTCGGATGGTCCGCCCCCGCCACTTAATGGATCCAATTGGCTTCCAGAGAGTGGTAGGGGATGCTTTATCCCAAGTTGATGGCCTTTCAGCTGATTCCCTGGTGGCACGCTGGAATGCGGAGTTAACCAGGGTTATTGACTGTCTGGCTCCGAAATGCCCTCTCCGATTGCATGGAGCCCGGACAGCCCCGTGGTTTTCCCCGGAGCTGAGGGTGATGAAACAATCGTTGAGACGGCTAGAGTGCCGGTAGTGGAAAACTCATTCTGAATCAGACCGGACACGGGCTAGAGCTCAACATCGAGCCTACCAAGTGGCAATGGCGACGGCAAAGAGGGCCTTCTTCGCCGCCTCCATTGCATCTGCAGAAAACAGCAGCAGGAGACTTTTTCAGGTGGTTCACAATCTATTGGAACCACCTGTACCACCGGGGCCTGGTAGGGACCCCAAGATCTCCTGCAATGCTTTTGCAAAGTTTTTTGCAGATAAAATCGCTCAGATTCAGGAGGTAGACTCCACTGTGGGAGCAGGGCCAGGGCAGGAGAGTGCTAGAGTTCTGTCTGGTCCTGTTACATGGGATCAATTCCAATCTGTTACCTCCGAGGATGTGGACAGGCTGCTTGGACAAGTGAAACCGACCACCTGTCTCCTTGATCCTTGCCCATCCTGGCTGATAAAAGCGAGCCGGGAAGGGCTGGGCGATGGGCTCTGCGGGGTGGTGAATGCTTCCCTCTGTGAGGGAGCCTTCCCAGACCCGCTGAAAGAGGCGGTCATTAAACCACTTCTTAAAAAAACATCTTTAGACTCAGCCAATTTGGCTAACTATTGCCCAGTCTCAAATCTGCCATTCTTGGGCAAGGTGATTGAGCGGGTGGTTGCTGAACAACTCCAAGCACGCCTGGAGGAAACGGACCATTTGGATCCCTTCCAATCAGGATTCAGGCCTCACCATGGGACTGAAACTGCCTTGGTAGCACTGGTTGATGATCTCCGGCGGGCTAGGGACAAAGGTGAGAGCTGTTTCCTAGTTCTGCTGGATCTCTCAGCGGCCTTTGACACCATCAACCATAACATCCTTCTGGACCGTCTAGAAGGGCTGGGAGCTGGGGGCACTGTCATACAGTGGTTCCGCTCCTTCCTCCTGGGCCGTGTCCAGAAAGTGGTGGGGGGGTGAGTGTTCAGACCCCTGGGCTCTCACTTGTGGGGTGCCTCAGGGTTCTGTCCTCTCCCCCATGCTTTTTAATATCTATATGAAGCCGCTGGGAGAGATCATCAGGGGGTTTGGACTGGGTGTTCATCAGTATGCAGATGACACCCAGCTCTACCTCTCCTTTAAATCAGAACCAGTGAAGGCGGTGAAGGTCCTGCGTGAGTGTCTGGAGGCGGTTGGAGGATGGATGGCGGTTAACAGATTGAGGTTGAATCCTGACAAGACAGAAGTACTGTTTTGGGGGACAGGGAGTGGGTTGGTGTGGGGGATTCCCTGGTCTTGAATGGGGTAACTGTGCCCCTGAAGGACCAGGTGCGCAGCCTGGGAGTCATTTTGGACTCACAGCTGTCCATGGAGGTGTAGGTTAACTCTGTGTCCAGGGCAGCTGTTTACCAGCTCCACCTGGTACGCAGGCTAAGACCCTACCTGCCCGCGAACTGTCTCACCAGAGTGGTGCATGCTCTAGTTATCTCACGCTTGGACTACTGCAACGCGCTCTACGTGGGGCTACCTTTGAAGGTGACCCGGAAACTGCAATTAATCCAGAATGCGGCAGCTAGACTGGTGACTGGGAGTGGCTACCGGGACCACATAACACCGGTTCTGAGAGATCTGCATTGGCTCCCAGTACGTTTCCGAGCACAATTCAAAGTGTTGGTGCTGACCTTTAAAGCCCTAAACGGCCTCGGTCCTGTATACCTGAAGGAGTGTCTCCACCCCCATCATTCAGCCCAGACACTGAGATCCAGCGCCGAGGGCCTTCTGGCGGTTCCCTCATTGCGAGAAGTGAGGGTACAGGGAACCAGACAGAGGGCCTTCTCGGTAGTGGCACCCGCTCTGTGGAATGCCCTCCCATCAGATGTCAAAGAGATAAATAATTACCTGACATTCAGAAGACATCTTAAGGCAGCCCTGTTCAGGGAAGTTTTTAATATGTAATGCTGTACTGTTTTTAACACTGATTGGGAGCTGCCCAGAGTGGCTGGGGAAACTCAGCCAGATGGGCGGGGTATAAAAAATAAATTATTATTATTATTATTATTATTATTATTATTATTATTATTATTATTATTATTATATATGGCTTTACCTGTTTAGGGGGCACTCTGAAAACAGATGGAGGGGCTTTGTGCATACCTTCCAAGGATCTCAATTTCCCAGGGACAGTCCCAGAATTACAAAAGCCATCCAATTTCGCCAGCCAGTGCTGCCCCCGCCGAGTTTGGAGTGGAAGATGAGCCAGCACTTGTTTAAAATTTATTTATTATTGTGTGTTTTTCTTTTTTGCAAATCTACCAAAGAATAAAATTTCAAAAAGGGATTAAGGGATTTTCTCAGGACAGTGGAGGGTGTGTATGGTGCATCCCATTGCTGTAAAGTTGGCACTCACCATTCTTCCAGTAGTAAATATTCTGTGTGTGGATTGGAGAAGGGCCGTCAAAGGGGGGAGGTTGATGAGGGTCGGAGGGGAGTAAAGAATGGCAGAGGGTGGCAGAAACACAGACGTCAAAGGGGCAGCATACCCCCCAACATTCCTCAGATGAAAACGGTCCTGTTTTCATCTGAATAATGTTGGAGGGTGTGCTTTATGGTGCAATGGGGGCACAGCAACATCATGAGTCTGCCACTCATAGTGGCCAGGATGGAAGGTGCAGGGGCAATTGAGGGGGCAAGGACATTGCTGCCTGTCCTGGCATTGATGTAGGGATCAGACCCTGGTCAGGCCCAATGCACCAGTCTCCCCACCACTTTGTCCCTCCCCAGCAATGACCTCTGTGTTGGGGAGCCAGGTAAGCAATGCCAATCTACCTAGCTCCGCCCTGCCAACTGATGCTGGACAAAAGTAGAATTGGTTGACTCCATTTGTCTTTGGCTCTGACTCCTGTTGGCCTCCTTGCATTTTGCCCTACCAGTCTCAGTGCCAGGCATTAGCCACCACTGTTTTTGTAAATGTCAAGATGGCTTTTCAGTTAGGTGCTGTTATCACAATATAGGGCAAACAGTCTTGGCAGAAAAGTTGATGTTGCCATGTAGATTGCTTAGGGAAGAAATTTAGCAAGATACATTTCTGAAAGTGTGGCTACTCCTCTCTCTCTCTCTCTCTCTCTCTCTCTCTCTCTCTCTCTCTCTCTCTCTTTCTTTTGCCCATGTCATGTTCATTATCACAAAGGAGAGTCATGCCTGCTAGACTTACAGCACTTGTTCTGGAGAGATATAGTTGTTTGGTTTGATAATAACAGCATCTATTTCAAACTGGCTGTAAAACAACATTTGCAGTAATTGGAGACTTTATGTTTGCAGATGTTCTTGTTTGCTTCATGGGGTCATAGAAACTTTTCAATCAAATATATATATTTTAAAAGGTCTCCCAGCTAAGAGTTCATTTTAAAATAATTCCAAAGAAGAATTGGGCTCCAAAACATAATTCAGCCCAGAGTTTCCAAATCTAGAACTTAGTATAGTTCCTGTACCTTAAAAAGCAAAGAAGGGACAATTATCTTGTTTACTGATGGGCAGCAAAGGATGAAACACACCTTCATTTGGTAATATTTTCCATTGTTTCCAATCCAACCCCCTTTTGTAGGTCGGACACAATAAATTAGATTCAGGAACTGAAAAATCATTATTCTTTGGAAAGCACATTCCTGAACATGTGTAGTTGTTGCACAATCTGAAAAGCAGAACTGTGGTGAGCTTATGAGGTCTACCCAGAAGTAAGTCCCACTTTGTTTAAGTAGCACCTTAAGGACCAACTAAGTTAGTTCTTGGTATGAGCTTTCGTGTGCATGCACACTTCTTCAGATGGTATCTGAAGAAGTGTGCATGCACACGAAAGCTCATACCAAGAACTAACTTAGTTGGTCCTTAAGGTGCTACTGGAAGGAATTTTTTTATTTTGACTATGGCAGACCAACACGGCTACCTATCTACTACTGGAACCACTTTGTTTAATGAGACTTACTCCCTGGTAAGTGTGCAAAGGATTGCAGACTTGAGTTAGTGTTACCTTGATCTTTGCCAAGAACTTATTCTTAGTCCTTAAACTGGTAGCTACTTCTCAATGACAGATTCCCCCCCCCCCCAAAAAAAGGAAATATAGTAAATCCCCCCCCCAATTCTACATAAAGCAAAAATTGAGGCACAAAACAGCTTTAGGGTTATTTTAAAAGTAGGGGCTTGATAAGATTAGCCAAATATCACAGATTTTGTGCACCGCTGGGCTACTGCTGAATTTTCATGCAAAGTGAAGATTGCTATGTAAGGTACTATCTACGTAAAACATCTGTCAGAATTTGGAAAGAAGTTAAAAGGATTTTGATAAAACTAGCAACATTTATCAGGATTGAGTTTTTACAGCCTTAAATGGCAAATTGGCCCTCAAGAGGTTGTTATGAGCACAAAAAGGACCAAAAGTATAAAGAAGTTTTCCAATGGAAAGTGCTTTGTTGTTGTTGTTTAGTCGTTTAGTTGTGTCCGACTCTTCGTGACCCCATGGACCAGAGCATGCCAGGCACTCCACATCATAACCATAAAGTAGATGAGCGAACTAAGAATGAGCAGCTTATAGGCCATTTCAAATCCCATACTTTATTTTGGATTACTACATCCCTCTGTTAGCAGACCTGTAAATACCTTTGTTCTTTTAATCCTTGGGTGGTGTGTTTTCTCCATGTCTAGTGTTCTTGCGTATGTTTGCTCTTGGCAAGCATCTCTATCTTGGGCTATTCTCTCCTCTTTAGACAAATAAATACCTCCAGGAGAGCAGGCATTGCTGTTGTACTCTCGTTTGCATGGGAAGTTGTCAGGCCTGATCTGACCTGCCTTTCCATCAGGATTATAAAGGTGACGGATAGTCAATTTCAGGGATTCATGATCCATTTTAGCACAGCGCTTCACCTTGCAGCTAAGTAATACGGCTGTGATAAAATCAGCCATAATCACTGCATCTTACTCAGCACTGCCTCAGCTATAAATATTGCCTCGATAAAAATAATGGGGGGAGGGAGAGGGAAGAGAGAATGTCTAAACCAAGCAAAAAGGTTTGTTCAGTGTGACCGATGAAAATATGAGATGGCTATTGATGTACTTATGCACACCTAGGGAGGTAAGGAGACAAAACATACAATTAGGTTTCTATGATATCCTATGAAAGACACATCTCATCACTAATTGGCCCCTAGGGGTCCTTCCAGGCTGCCACTATTTTGCAGGAGGGGTTCAAACATATCACCATGTAGACAAATCAGAACAAATGCTCAATAAAGCAGGATGATGCTAGTTGCTGCCATTACCACTGCAGAAATCTTTGCTACTGCCTCCTGATGGGCAAGACTGTTGACAAATGTATCATTCTGCTGATAAAATCAGTTAAATGGTCCCTCCAGTTTCTTTGCCAGCAGATAGGATGGAGAATTTTTGGAGGTCATCTGTACACAGTTATGGCCAATTGGAGGGAGGGGATTTCATGCTCAAATGGAACCTCAAATTCAGACACCTGCTAATTTTATTTTTTTATTATTTTTTTGCATTTGGTAAGTTTTGCTACTTGTTTTTATGAGCATCAAATCAAATTGTCACATTCTTAACCGAGTAAATCTGCAGATTTAAGCAGATAAGAAAGGTGACAAAACATTTTTTTGTTAACTGATACTGATTTTATCAGATGCTTGACATAACTGTGACGTTGCATGAAACAAAGTCCCCCCCTTTTTTAATAAATACAATTGTGTAGAAAAAGGCAAGAAACCCAGTAGTTAATTATTATTATTATTTTTTAAAAAATGCAAATTATGTTACATTCTCCCCCCTACTTTTTCCATGCCTTATTTTGTTTACATGTGCCATCATTTTTCTGTGGCTGCTTTTTATGATGGTCAGGAACCTCCGAAGCCAAGAGTAGCTTGGGCCTCTGAGAGCACACTTGCACAGCTCTTGAAATGACTCTTCCACTGAGGAAGGAGATTTATGGAGGAACTGCATTGCATCTTTTAGTGGCTTACTTTCCAGACCCTACTTTGCAGAAGTTAGAAGATATTAGATGAAGTAGTATTTGTCAATTCACTCATCCCTAATTACCCTAGAGTGTTATAATTGTATCGCAACATGAATAATATTATGAAATTATCTGAAGGGAAAGATAGCTTCATATCTAAAAATACACTGGCATTTTCTCTACTGGAACAAATAACTTCATAGGATCTTGGGCTGCTTGTTGTTGAACTATTTCATGCCTCATTTTGTCTTTCTATAAAATTGAAATAACGATAAGATACGTTTCAAGACTAAACTAATACTTGCAAAATATTTTTGAAGTGTCAAAGTTAGTTTATGTAATCAGTTTTGCTTTTCCCCCTTAGGGAAATACCACCATGTAATAAACAATGCCAATAGTTCCAGCAGAGCTAGTAGCCATTCTTATAAATGCACCCTCACACGATAAATGGGAGATCAAGTCATGAGAAAATCAAACACATGTTTTAATTGGAAGGAATTTATGTGGTTTAGAGAAGGCTGTAGCTCAGTTGCAGAGCCTCTGCTTAGCATGCAAGGTTCAACCTCCAGCATCTACAAGTAGGGCTGTGAATAACTTCTGCCTGAAACCCTGGAGAGTAGCTGCCAATCAGTGTAAGCAACACTGAGCTAGATGGACCAATTGATCTCAGTCTGTATAAGGCAGCTTTCAATGTCCCTATGTATAGCTACTTAACTCTCTGTAGAGGCACAAAACCCATTCCAATGTGCCATATCATCGGCTCCTCTTTCCATCTGGATTGGAGATGAGCCTCTCCCATTCACCCTGGAAGACACTTGAAGATTTTGAGTGTTCCGAATCTTGAGAGGCTTTTCGAGTGTTTCCTCAAACGCTTCAGAAACAGCAGCTGGGTCCACCCACCACCATCTCCAACATGTCCTCAAACTCCAAAACGGTATATTTGGAGAGATGAAAGCAAAAGCAGGCACACTCAGACCCTGGAAGGAAATATTTTCCCCACTCTGGACTATCACTAATAGAAATGACATATTATGCCAATTCCCACCAGAGCTTCTGGGACTAGTTGTCACAGTCCCTGCTGTGCTCTGCCAGATCTGGGAGTGCTTGCCACTGCCAACTCAACCTATCCCAAGATAGGCTTTTTGGCCCTTGCAACAGAGCAACATAGAAGAGGTTTGATGAGAATCTAAGCAGACACAGCCAACTTAAGCATGCTACTACCACTATGATTCTGCTCAAAAAATTTTTTTAACAGGGATGCTCACCTATACAGGCTATTGCCACATCCCTCTTGTGCAGAAACAATACATGACTGGACAGGAGTTGCTGCCCAAACCAACAGCTCCATGTTGATTTTTTTAATCCTCTCTCATTCTGTATATAGTGTATACTGTTAAGAACAAGCAATATGAGACCATTACGTTGTGTGTACCCCTTGTGGCAGCTGCTGGTGTAAGGAGGGGTGCATTTCAGAAGGGCAATGCAATATAGGATTGCCATTTTTGGCAGAATATTTTTGACATCATCTCTAGTTCCAACCCCGTCTCTTTGTTTTTCTCAGAGCTGTAAATCACACCGCTACAGGACAACAATAATGGTATATTATGAGAAAATGATTCCCTTTCACTGTATATTTTCTTGCTTTATTGTATGTGGAATGTACAATTTGCTAGTGTTTAGTCTCACACTGAATTGCATCTGTATTGAACTGAAAATGAACTGTATTGATCATGGAAGTTTGCGCTGTCTCGATAGGACATTAGTGGAGAAAAGAGAAGTCTGGCCAAAAGAAATTACAATCTCGTCAAAGAAAATAAAATTACTTAAGTTTATAGTTGCAGTATATTGGCGCACACTTGATACTGATGCCCTCGGAATAACACTGCAAGCATCCTTCCAACGAGCTGACTTGCACTGTCCCTTAATGTGCAGGTGTACAGCAAGAACATTTTGTGAGGATAGAGCCTTCTTTCCATGTGACCTGGAACCCTGTACAATAGGGGCTCCACATCACATAGAAGCCTTTTCACCACCGATGGGGAGTCTTTGACAACTTGAGGGCCACACTCCCGCATGGGCGACATTCTAGTGGCGACATACCAGTGGTGGGTGAAGCCCAATGAAAAAGTGAGCAGTGCCATGGATGGGCATACAAAGGCTCACCTTGCAGTTGTTTATCCTGTATGCACAGGTGCCAGGGGAGGAGCTAGTCAGTGTGCATTTCATGACGCAAGTCTACACAATACAACGCTGCTCCCCCGTGTGTTCAGAGAACATGTGTGTTATGCATCTGGTGAGGACTCATGCTTGTGATGAACTTGCCTGACAAGGTGAGCTTCACCATAAGTAGTGGTTGGCAGTTGGGTCAGTGGTGCTCACCTGACCTCCTGACACCTGCACCTCTGCTGCTCACTGTGAAGTAAGGCGGGAAGGCTGGCAGCAGCAATGTCAACATAGTGGGAGTGTGAAATTGGCTCAGCTGGTGTGTTTTGCACCATGTCAACAACACCACTGCCTCACCCTTCTACCTCACCCTTCTACCTACCAATGAACAGCAGCAACATGGGCAACAGAAGGCCAGGCTAGCACTGCTGTCACAACAACCACTACTAACTGAACCTTGACTAAACTCTATCTAGGTTGCTTTTTGTTGCTGGCTTATGACAAAATAGTTTGGTTCACTCTTCACCTGATGAAGAGATAAATGCATGACTACCCACTTGAAGGAGCCAGATCATTTACACAAGCCCACTCTTTTCTGTCATCCAGTAGTTTTCAAACTTCTTCCACATCAGTCTGTGCGGGCCAATCCTTAAATAAATGCTGGAGACTCTAATGAAGAACAATTGACAATGCATTTTCTGTTTGTACCGGGTGTCATAAAATCTCATTGTCACACCAGCTACACCTAAGGGTAGGATAATCTGTTAGCTTTTGTTTACTTCAGGGTGGTGTCCAACTAAGTTTTATTAAGAGTAGACCTGTTGCAGTTGCAGTTAATGAATATAACTGCAACACTCCAAAATTGGCTTGAGGGCGATTGGGAGAACCCCCTGAGCAGCAAGGGAGGGGAGGGGGGGTTATGCCTGGCAAGCTGATATGCTTGCACAGATGGATGTTGTAATAGCAAAATGTTCAATTCTTCACATTTCCACATCAATTTGTGATTTCTTTTTTAAAAAAAATAATTCTTAAGCAAATTCACCAGGATTTTAGCACAATTTTCCCAAGTATGCAGGTTTGTAAGATATTTTGCCTGATAAACACATTTTTAAAAAGCAGAGTTCTCAAATATAATGCATTGGTGTATGTTATTTTCACTAACATGTGCATTTGTATGCATTATTTACCCTAAGTCATGCATTTTTGTGCATATTACTCAACCTGGACAACTGCATTGCAAAATTCAGAGGTATGTGAAATTTGAAGGATAGCTGCGCTTTGCTTTGTGCATTGGTTTGGAAAGTACCAATTACATTGATCTGCCTTTTAATGCCAACAGTCAAAATTCTTCCCCATCTCTAGCTGCACCCCAGCACCCCTTTGACTGCATTTTGCAAAGGAAGATCGTGAGGCATTGGCTAACTGTCAAAGAGAAATGATTAAACTTTTCAAGTTAATTTTGATTTTTAAGGAAGCTTCCAAGGAAACCCAGGGTTCCCTAGAACACAGGTTGAAAACAGCTGATGCGATCTCTTTCAAACCTGCAGATTGCTTATTTCTATGTCACCTCTCTCGATCCCTCTGTTTGTTTGCTTTTGCTGTCCTTTTAGTGCTTTGCTGACTAAAAAGAAGTCTGAAATGCTTGAGATTTCCTCCTCCCCACTGAGTTTATCCATGCCAATCCTGAAAGAACTGTTTCTTGAAGCCAGTCTATATATTGCTGTCGCCACAAGGAAGCCACTTTAATTTAAGTTGTGCCGTGTGGTGGCTGTGAACCACAAAAGGAAAGACTTGGAGGAGCTTCGGGGAAATAGCCCCGGCTACCTGCAGTGAGCTATTCTGTGCCAGTGTGAGATTAGCTATCATGTGGACCAATTTAAAAAGGCCTCCCTGGATGACTGCCATGACATTTTATTTATTTAAGGTCGTTATAAACTGCCCTTCATCAAAACACGTCAGGGTGGTGAATAATAAATATAACTCAAAATGGCCATGCAGCCATCACATAGAAACAATAAAATGCAATCACAAAGGACCATTAAAAGGCAGCATACGAACAAAAAGTGAAACTGACCGTTGTAAAACGTCAGACGGGAAAGAAGAGTTTTGACCTTATTCCAAAAGCATAGCGAGGCCAGTGTCGGCTGCGCCTCTATGGGGAGGGTGTCCCCCAAATGGACACCATATTCATTGCCACATAATGACTTGGAAAAAGAGCCTTTCCTGCTGTCTATAAATTAGAGCTAAGCTGATGCAGTCTTTTAAAGTGTTGCCTTGACTTTTGCTGGCGTAAAATAAAACACACACACACACCACACAATTATCAGGCCTGTTTTACATTTTTGTTCATTGTTTTATCTAGGTCCTAAATCATAGAATCATAGAATCATAGAGTTGGAATAGACCACAAGGGCCATCGAGTCCAACCCCCTGCCAAGCAGGAAACACCATCAGAGCACTCCTGACATATGGTTGTCAAGCCTCTGCTTAAAGACCTCCAAAGTAGGAGACTCCACCATACTCCTTGGCAGCAAATTCCACTGTCGAACAGCTCTTACTGTCAGGAAGTTCTTCCTAATGTTTAGGTGGAATCTTTTTTCGTGTAGTTTGGATCCATTGCTCCGTGTCCGCTTCTCTGGAGCAGCAGAAAACAACCTTTCTCCCTCCTCTATGTGACATCCTTTTATATATTTGAACATGGCTATCATATCACCCCTTAACCTCCTCCAGGCTAAACATGCCCAGCTCCCTTAGCCGTTCCTCATAAGGCATCGTTTCCAGACCTTTGACCATTTTGGTTGCCCTCCTCTGGACACGTTCCAGTTTGTCAGTGTCCTTCTTGAACTGTGGTGCCCAGAACTGGACACAGTACTCCAGGTGAGGTCTGACCAGAGCAGAATACAGTGGCACTATTACTTCCCTTGATCTAGATGCTATACTCCTATTGATGCAGCCCAGAATTGCATTGGCTTTTTTAGCTGCCGCGTCACACTGTTGGCTCATGTCAAGTTTGTGGTCGACCAAGACTCCTAGATCCTTTTCACATGTACTGCTCTCAAGCCAGGTGTCACCCATCTTATATTTGTGCCTCTCATTTTTTTTTGCCCAAGTGCAATACTTTACATTTCTCCCTGTTAAAATTCATCTTGTTTGTTTTGGCCCAGTTCTCTAATCTGTCAAGGTCGTTTTGAAGTGTGATCCTGTCCTCTGGGGTGTTAGCCACCCCTCCCAGTTTGGTTTCATCTGCAAATTTGATCAGGATGCCCTTGAGTCCATCATCCAAGTCGTTGATAAAGATGTTGAATAAGACCGGGCCCAAGACAGAACCCTGTGGCACCCCACTAGTCACTCTTCTCCAGGATGAAGAGAAACCATTGATGAGCACCCTTTGGGTTCGGTCAGCCAGCCAGTTACAAATCCACTGAGTGGTAGCATAGTCAAGACCACATTTTACCAGCTTCTTTACAAGAATATCATGGGGCACCTTGTCAAATGCCTTGCTGAAATCAAGGTAGGCTACATCCACTGTGTTCCCTTCATCTACCAGGCTTGTAATTCTGTCAAAAAACGAGATCAGGTTAGTCTGACATGACTTATTTTTCAGAAATCCATGCTGACTATTGGTGATCACAGCATTCCTTTCTAGGTGCTCACAGACTGTTTGCTTAATGATCTGGTCCAGAATCTTCCCTGGTATTGATGTCAGACTGACTGGGTGGTAATTATTTGGGTCCTCTCTTTCCCCCTTTTTGAAAATAGGGACAACATTTGCCCTCCTCCAGTCTGCCGGGACTTTGCCTGTTCTCCAGGAATTCTCAAAGATGACTGCCAGTGGTTCTGAGATCACATCTGCCAGTTCTTTTAATACTCTTGGATGCAGTTCATAAATAACTGAACAGGACACAACTTGTGAAAAATTCCAGAGATTTACGAGCAAAGGAGACATATTATTTACTCAAATGTAATGCACAGCTTTTTTGGCCAAATTGTGTCGTGAAAATTAGGGTGTGCATTAGATTTGATGGTGCATTAGTTTGATTGCAAACTTGAAAATCACCACTATCCTAGCAAATGCTTTTTTGTTGTTGTTGTTGTTTCAAGTTTTTGAAAAGTGAGGTGTGCATTAGATTCGATGGTGCATTTGATTTTCATAAATACAGTATTTAATTAAACTAGCCGGGCTCAGTTCACAAATGTGGGTGCTGCCACCCACTAATGAGAGCTAAGCTTAGCGTCCGTTCAAAACACCAGGGCCCATCCATTGCTGAGACAGTGTAGAGTGGTAAGCTGCAGCTCAACTGCAGCAAGAGTGGGAGCAGTAAAAGCAGGTGGCAGCCGCTGCTGCCACAAGCAGAACTGGAGCTGAGAAAGGACTGTGAGCTTAGTGCTGGTACCCAAAACAGACTCCTGGGGTAACATACACTCAGGAAGCCTAGGTTGTGCCTCCATAGTCAAACACAGTAATGCTTCTGAATGCCAGATGCTGGAAGCCACAGGAAGGGAGACTGCTGTTGCACTTATGGTCTGCTTGAGAATTTCCGAGCACAATTCAAAGTGTTGGTGTTGACCTTTAAAGCCCTAAACGGCCTAGGCTCAGTATACCTGAAGAAGCGTCTCCACCCCCATCGTTCTGCCCGGATGCTGAGGTCCAGCGCCGAGGGCCTTCTGGCGGTTCCCTCATTGCGAGAAGCAAAGCTACAGGGAACCAGGCAGAGGGCCTTCTTGGTAGTGGTGCCTGACCTGTGGAACATCCTACCATCAGATGTCAAAGAGATAAACAACTACCTGACATTTAGAAGACATCTGAAGACAGCCCTGTTCAGGGAAGTTTTTAATGTGTGAAATTTTAATGTATTTTTAATCTTTTTTGGAAGCCGCCCAGAGTGGCTGGGGAAACCTAGCCAGATGGGCAGGGTACAAATAATAAATTATCATCATCATCATCATCATCATCATCATCATCATCATCTTGTTGGCCACCAAGAAAACAGAATATGGGACTTGATAAACCTTTGGTCTGATCCACCAGTCTCTTATGTTCTTAGGATCCCTATTCTTTAATTCTAAATGCATGTCTGCCTGCCTTTGTAAGCCATCGTTTTTCACTTGGCTCCCAGGTGTTGGACCTTGAAGTCCTCAAATAGATCCTGCAAGTTTGATGTCTGCCCACCTACAGCCTAAAAAGAAAGAAAGAAAGAAAGAAAGAAAGAAAGAAAGAAAGAAAGAAAGAAAGAAAAGAAATCACATTAGGGGGTTTTGCCGAGTTGTTTCTGAGCCAAAATCAAAACTCGTTGAAATCCAGCTGATTTCTTTTGTAAATTGACCCACATCCAAATATCTGATTTGAACTGAGAGGCTGGTATGGGAATGACAGAAGTTCAAGATGGCAACATTTGGCCCATGGGTCTCACCTTCTCCATCAAAAAATCATTCAGTGGTTGGGCAGCAATATGAGCAGTGGTATGCCATGTATGCCCCAGCAGGGAAATGCAGCTTGAAAAAGCTGATATGTCAACTGATTCTGATTTTCCAGCCAAAAAATTGTGTGACCCAGGCAAGATATCGGTAATCCAAATTGGTATCCTTTGCCTAGGAGATCCCAAATTGAGATTCCTGCCTAATAGCTGGGTATGGGAAATACTCCAGCATCCGCTAAAAAGCAGAACATTCCTTTACAAATGGCTGAACTGGAATGAAATTTTATTTTATTCTCTGGGAGGTGCAATCTTTCTTTTTCTTTTTTTGCCTCTGATAGAAATGCGTGACAGTAGCTCCTGTGAATCACAAACTCTTAGAAATCTGCCTCTTGGGGGATGCTTTAGATAGAGCATGAAAATCTTCACAGAGAGAAGTGTTACATGCCAGCACAAAGTATTAAGCTCTTATTCCATCATCTGTGGAACAGCTTGACTAAAGAATATCTGTGATTGATTCCTTCAAATCAAATGAAGGAGTGGCTGGATAAATACTGTAATCCTGAACGTTAACATACAGTATATGTGCTGCTTTGACTGCTAACTGAAATAACCAAAAATAAAACAGCAATTTTGGGTAGAAATTTGGGTTTGTCCTTTGGTGGGGCGGGGGGAGAATAGAGGAGTAAATACACAAATAATATTCAACAATTCAGCTGTCACCTTTGCAGTTTGCACACATTACAGCACAAGGTCATGGACAGTGGAAATTGAACTTTGCAGGTGTAAAAGTGAAGTGAATATTATTGTAGCTCTATTCATGTCTCACTTGCTTTTTTATTCTTCCACTGAACATTGAAATGCTATATCATGTAAAGTCCAAGAATATTTCCCAAATACTAAAATTATTCCCATGTCTTTGGGTATTCGTTATTATTATTATCAGTTGCCCATGCCAAACACTATCCAGAATTTAAGCAGACCAGATTTTGACTTAAGAAAACAGTAGATCAATAACTGGACAAGAATATTAGTATCAACTCCATATATTGCAATAATTTCTTTTTTTTAATTCTTTGGTATGCTTTGGTATAATCTGCATTATATGAAGCCACATAAAGTTAGTTTATTTATTACATTTCTATCCCAACTCTTCTTCATAGAGCTCAAGGTGGCAAATGTTGTTCTCCTCCCTCATGTTATCCTAACATCAACCCTGATCCCATGAGCACTGATATAGTTCAGATATAATTCTTATTGTGCACTGCATTTGTGGTAGCAAATATTTGACCTTATTTTCCCATAGAGAACCCAGGTTGTGCCTTGGTTCATTATAATCTTCCCATGGTACAGTTCATGTTCCGCCAACAACTACATTATCTGTCTTGCTGCTCACCATGGCAAAAATATGCAATTTGCATAATTTATGAAAACACTTATGTAATTTATGTCGTCGTTATATTATTCTGTCCCATTCATTTGTAGGCGAAGGAAATGCAATGCAAATTGGGGGGGGGGTATAATCAATCATGTATCATTTGCAGACTGAAAGAAACAACAAATACCAATTGATTTCCATTCTGGATGCCGGACAAATAAGCAAGCATCAGCAAATTCTGCTCCTGTTTCTTTTTTGTGTGTGTGTGAGAGAGAATTTGACATCCCTAAATTAAACACACATTTTAGTAATTTGAAATGGTGGGTGATACTGAATCAGAAAGAACAATGAGTCCTCAAATTCACAAACAGAACCTCAGTGAGTGCAGCTTTGGATTGCAACCAGTGTATTCAGGTCCACAAGGGTTGCTTAGAGAGCTTAGAGATGTGTTCATATTAACCGCTTCTAACTGTTCGGGGAATACAAAGTTTGAGCATCTGTTTATTTTTTTCCATTTAGCAGTTCTTTGCTTCCCAGTTATGGATTATGGGCATTTTCCTTCCTTAATTAAGTGTTTCTTATAGTGCTGGTGTACAGGAGTTAACAGAAATAATTTAAGTAAAGATTTTCTTGAGTCTCTGAATAACTCCCCAGTTCACCTAAGATGTCAAGGAGCAATCAAAGCTTCAGTTTCAATTCCAAAATACCACCAGGAGAAAAAAAGAAAAGAAACCATTCAATAACCTTTCTGGCCCTTCTTTGTTTATTAAAAGCAAAATATGACACCACCTAATTAGTTTCCCTCTGCTGCTAGCTGAATTGTTTGGCATGAAAAATAAAATTGATTAAAATTAGCATTTTCCCCCACTTTATTCAATAGGTGTAAATATTGATTTGTGCACGTCTCCATCATGTTAAAAAATCACTGCATATGTTTTGTAGGTTCTTTTCCTTCATTTTTCACAAACATAGTTTATGGTTCTTGTCAAAAGGAAAATATGTTTGTAGACAGGCAACAGAAGTGCATTATTCACCAGGAACGACTACTATGCAAGCCCTGCTGAAATGGGAGGGGTAGCTTAGCTAGAAAGCATCCTTGGTGAATTATTAACCATTCAATATTAACCTGGTTAACCCAACCAATTCCCGAGAACTCAGGAAAAGTAGCATTTAGAATCAGGAAAATTATCATAATAATAAGGGAACAAAATTTCCTATTTATCTACATACAGTAGCAAACTATATGTCAAAAAAAATGCATGTTGCTTCTGGGTATATATAAATTTGCAGTTTTTATTCTGTAATGCAGAGAAATGAGAATGTTGAAGGGCTGCATGCTGTTTAAGAAAGAAAGAATGAGGTAGGCTTGCTTCTAAATGTGACCAGAACTGCTAGATAATGCAAATAAAAGCACATTTAATAGCAAGCCTACCTAATTCTCCCCTCCCCCTTAAACACTGTGCAACCCTTCAACATCCTCATTTCTCTGCACTGGGGAATAAAAACTGCAAAAGTAGCATCAAGTGGTATGTTTGTTTCTTCAAATTGGTGGCACTGAAGGTACTAGCATCCAGTCATGCAATTTCATGAAAATGCCCACAACAGGTCCACTAACTGTGGAACACACCTTAATAAGCTTGCAGTCTGGATATCTTATCCTTTGGGACAATCCAAGAAACATTGTTGTTGGTTAGCCTGTTGGGTGCAGGATCTTTTTTGGATTTTTTTTGGGGGGGTAGCCTACATGCAGTGGCGTAGCGTGGGGGTGCAGGGGGGGCCGGCCGCACCGGGCGCAACATCTGGGGGTTGGGGTTAGGGGGCGCAAATCCACGGGTTAGGGGGCGCAAATTACTTACCTTGCCCCGGGTCCTGACAACCCACGCTACGCCACTGCCTACATGTGTCTCCCACCCTTGGAATGAGCTGTGGGTGCACAGCAATAATGCCAAACACTTGCTTCCCTTGTTTCACTCACCATATGCAGCTTTTGAGTTAAGTTCAGTTCTGTGGTTTATTCCACCTCCGCCCTCCCATTTATAAAACGGGCAATATTACTGAACTGGCAGGGATGTGATAAAGCTTTATTTCTGAAAGCTTATAAAAGCCCTTTGAGATCTCGAGATGGTGGGAGACAGTGAAGTGCAAAGTGTGCCTGTTTTATTATTAAATAAATTTTTCATATTCTGGGTGAGAGGGGGAGGAGGGGAGTCAGCAGAAACGAGCCCAGTGTTTGTGTCAGACTGATTTCTTTCTTTCAAAACCTGACGGCTGCCCAATTTTTCCTCTCTGCTTTCATTAGCTTTTGCAGACTTGTTTTATTTTTCATTTGCAAATGAAGCGGCACATTTTCCGCAGCCCTTCAAAAAGAAATCTCTGGCCAAATATCCATTCCCCCTTGTGGTCAATCACTCGTAGACAAGCAAAACGAAAGCCAATGTGGCAGAAACTCACGAGATCAAGCGCAGTCAGGTCACTGAAGACGGCACCATGGGTTTTAATTAGAATCATCACCTCAATCCCTCCATAGTCATCCTGTTCACTTGCATGGATCACCAGGATTCTTGAAAGGCTTTGCTGTGATCTTTGCAGAACTGTTCTTTCTGATCACTTATGTCAGTCAATGTAAGACTTTATACATCTTTCTTAAATTCTCCTATTTTTTGTGTGCTGTTCAGTCAAAATCAAACATACACGCACTTACAAAAAAGCAAACAGAATACAGCAGGAATTGCTATTTTATGTCAGGTCTTACGCTGTCAGTGTGTTTGAAGATGGAGATTAAAGATTATATGCCTCAGAAGGGTCTGAATTTCGCATAATCCCTGCAACCGTTTCATCCTGGGTTGTGATTTTTGTGTATGTGTCAGGCATCATAAGATAAGCAGGACTGAGCATGGATGGTGATTTGAAGAATGTCTTCTATAGGTCCACACAGCACCCCCAAAGGTGATATGAAAGAAGAGTGTCAGCAATTCTTCAGACTCTTTTCATTTGAAGTGCGTTGTGGGGGTGGGGTCATCAGAATGAGACGTCAGATCAGAGTCTAGAGGAAATGTATGTTGTGTTTTATTAAGATTGTATTCCCATGACATTTTGTAACAAGAGATGTGGCATTATTAAGTTGTGGCTAGTACCATAAGCTCAAAGATTGCTGAGGGATCACTTGCATTGACCATTCTTAATTTGCTGAGTTTGCCCAAGAAAATGAAGGAACAACTCAAGAGAAACTCAGTTGTTGAGGGAACTTGGGGAGTGAGTCATGGAGGGGAATTCTCCTTCAGTGGGTATGAAATATTGAAACTTCCTTCCACACAGTTTAATGGAATCCACTGAGGGTGTCCCCAAGGCCTTTAGAATCCTATATACCACCACATTGTTACCAAGAACAATTCCAAGTAAAATATATCTACCCAAACATCATGCTGTTTTTTCATCTCATAATAGTATTTTCAGTGATTAGCTGAATTAAGGGCTTCTACAATCTCAGGCTCATATTTTCTCCCTCAAATTCATGCATGCTGTGTCCTTCTGTACCAACTGATTACAGTCGTACCTTGGAAGCCGAACGGAATCCGTTCTGGTAGTCTGTTCAACTTCCAAAATGTTCGGAAACCAAAGTGCAGCTTCTTATTAGCTGCAGGAAGCTCTTGCAGCCAATCGGAAGCTGCAGAGGCCCCGTCGGATGTTCAGCTTCCAAAAATTGATCGAAAACCGGAACACTCACTTCTGGGTTTCAATCGTTCGGGAGCCAATTTGTTCGGGAGCCAAGGTGTTTGATATCCAAGGTACGACTATATATGTAACAAACTGCTTGTTCAAAAAGTGGCCTGTATGGGATGAGCTTAATATTGCTTTGCTCCTCTGGTAATAAATGATCAATGAGAATGACTACTTGCTGGGGTAGGCAACTACATACTTCACCAAGAAAAATAATGCATCATACGGTGTCCTCTTTAATAAATCAAACTTATTTTATTTTATAATCACTCAGTTGTCCAGCTTACATTATCATTTCTATTTTGTGTTTCCAAGCAAGAAGGGGCTTTAGAATCTTTCTACCTCTGTCAAAATTTATCTCCACTGGCACAGTAACCCACCACCTTGATTTCCAAATATTCTTGCTTCCTTTTGTGGATAGTTTTGTGTCTTCCTTAGGTTTGATTTGATCTTATTTCCTTCTTTTTTGGGGGGAGGGGGGAGTCAGTGTCTTATAAGACCTAAGTGAAGACCGGGAATGCAGAAGCTGAGCACAGACCACCAGAATATGCAGCAAGATGTACCATATGATTGTGGAAATCTATCAGCAGTGCATTACTTCCAAGGAGGGTGCACATTCCTGATCCACAACTAGTACAACATGTTATGCATAAGTATGCACAAATAAAGTTGCAATATATATATATATATCAACGAAGTGTAATGTGAAAAGAAACAACCCAGTTTTGGGGTCTCTGATGGTCACTTTACTGGAACAATCCAGGTACTTTAGCTTCCAGTTTGATGTTTGCTCTCTTCCCCTTCTCAGGTCATGCAGGTATGTCCAGTAAAATAGAATGGAGCTTGTGGTACTATGAGTGATGTTGACAGGTTTGTAATTACCAGTTTTGGAATATAAATTTGAAGTGTCCCAGGGCTTCTTGCACTTCAGGTGCTACTGAGCATGCTCAGCTTGTGATAGAAGGGATTGGAGAGGTATTCCTACCCAGTGAGACTCCTAAGGATCTGCTTTGGGGTTCAAAAGCTTGAAGCTGGACTGAGGGGGAAACTATATTCCATTTTTCATTTAATTAAAAGAAGAAGAATCTAAATTTGCCTAATTTTGAATTAAGTCACCAATCTGTGCACATAAAATATGTGAAGACACACATTCATGCACTCGTAAACATAATGTGCATCTACTTTTCCGAATAAAAAGCATGTGCAGAAGTTACTCAGAAAAGCGAGTTTTTCGGGCACTTTCAGATGTTCCACCAGGAACTGGAACAGAGACAAAGGGGCAGGTTTTGCACATCTTTCATTCCGATCTACTCCGCTGCCTAAGAATGTTGCCTATCATCATGTTCTGCTCCAGAAAGCACTGCTGTTCAGTGTCTGTGATCTTTCCTGCACTGCTTAATGCAATCTGTTGAAACATGATGACAACTTTTATTTCAAGCCGAAGTAACAACGGAGGAAAGGTGGCTGGCACTATGGCATTAAATAAGGTTTATAATAGCAATGATCTCCCATGAAAACAGTTGTTACCATAGTTAATGTCTGCTTTGTCAGTACGTTAACCTTCCTTGGGTTTTGCCTCGGGCCATTAAATGACCAACCATTCGTTAAACACCCGGGAGCTACCAATTTCAGGGGAAATATCATAGCATTCATTTGCTAAGTGAAGCACCTGGGATAATAGCAGAAAACTGTGTGTGCACCAACCTGTGCATGCTGATATACAGGTAGCTTGCTGGATGTGATCTGCTGGTCATATAGCATCCCATTTGGGTGTGAGATGCGACGTTCACTGTGTCACTTCCATGTATATAAGAATGTGAGCTCATTTTGTTGTGGGTCACTGAGCAAAAGAATTACAACAAACATTTGGATGATAAGGTACATAGGCAGGGCTAATATGCATTCCAGGATTCTGTGGGGTCCATGCGGAGGTGGCAGCTCAGCTGTAGAGCTGTGATTCCCTGCCAAGTGTGTACTTGTGGCAAACTTAAATCTGCTGCCATGTGATGTGTGAAATGGTTCATTAAAAACTCATCAATGTCCGGTGCTGTTTATCTGATAAATACCATTAATGCTGGAGGCAGTATGTCTCCGAATAACAGATTCTGGGAATCACAAGTTTGGGAGAGTGTTGTTGAGCTGAAGTCCTGTTTGCAGGCTTCCCGCAGGCATGGTGAGAGCAGAATGTACTCAGCGCTATATTCTTTCTGCAATTCTTCATTGCAGTTGCAAACTCTCCCATGTCCTTTGTGTGTAACTTTTGTCTGTTTGCTTTTTATGAATGTGTAAAATGAAAAGGGGGAAAAATCATTTAAACAAATCCACCTGGGATTTTAAAAAAGTCATTTAAAAAGTCTGCACTGTACAGTTAAAGCAGTTTCATACCAACCGTCATGGCTTTCTCCAGATAATAATGGGACTGTAGTTTGTGGCGCTGTGGGTTAAACCACAGAGCCTAGGACTTGCCAATCAGAAGGTTGGCGGTTCGAATCCCCGCGACGGGGTGAGCTCCCATTGTTTGGTCCCTGCTCCTGCCAACCTAGCAGTTCGAAAGCACGTCAAAGTGCAAGTAGATAAATAGGTACCACTCCAGTGGGAAGGTAAACGGCATTTCCATGCGCTGCTCTGGTTCACCAGAAGAGGCTTAGTCATGCTGGCCACATGACCTAGAAGCTGTACACCGGCTCCCTCAGCCAATAAAGCGAGATGAGCGCCGCAACCCCAGAGTCGGCCATGACTGGATCCAATGGTCAGGGGTCCCTTTACCCTTTACGTAGTTTGTTAAGAATGTTGGGAGTTGTTAGCAGATCCATGCTCCCCTCACAGAGCTACAATTTTCAGAGTGGTTTAATAGTCAATCTCTCTTCCAGGGAACTCAGAGAGGGGGAAGGGCCTCCTAACAACCACCCTTAACCACATTTACTAGGATTCTTTGGGGGAAGTCATGACTGCTTAAAGTGATATGATACTGTTTTAAATGTATGGTGCTTTTATTTTTGTTAGTTTGTTTATTAGCTTTCTATACCACCTTTCACCTTTAACAAACAAACTAACTAACAAGGCCATAGATTGTTCACTTAGCCAAAGTCCTGGGAGAAGAGGAATGTTTTTGCCTGGCACCTAAAGAAGATGTCAGGCAAGCCTTCCTGAGGAGACCATTCCACAAAAGGGGAGCCACCATGCAAAACCCCCATTCTGACACTGCCACCCTCCAGACCTCTCATGGAGGAGGCACACAAAGAAAGGCCTTAGGTGATGATCACAGGGTCAAGCTCATATGGGGAGAGACAGTTCATATGGGGTCAGGCATAGTGCAGATGAAGTCTTAAAGCGTATCCTCGCCCCAGCAGATCTCTTTTGCTATCAGGAAGAATAAATTTGAATGCTCTTATCTAGAAGGTGGTGAAAGGCTGTGCAAAAGGCACCACAATAGATGAAGTATTTCAGATCCTATTTGTATTCAACAGCGAAGTGCCTGAAATATAGGAAATGGGTACACCGCTGTCTTAAAAACAAAACAAAACCTAGCCCTTTGTCGGTCTAAAAAGGTTAGCTGGTTCTCTTGATATGGAAATATAAGGTGTTCCTTCCCTCTACCCTACAACTTCAAATAGGAAAATGCAAATGGAACGAGGGGGGAGGAGAGGGGGCAGAAAGAAAGAAATATTTTCCACTTGTAATTGCAGCTCTCTGTGTGCATGCGTGTGTTTTAGTACTTCATAAGAGCTCCCATGCCACCGCCTCTCTATCTTGAATTAACAAGTGCTCTCATTTGCGGCTTGGACACAACCAAGCCTCGCTCACTGCAGGTATCACTGAAACAGGTTCACAAGAGCACTTTATCATTCCGCAAAGAGACAAGCAGGGGAGCACTCAATCAGTTGTGTGTATGTAGAAGTGGGTGGAGAGAAAATAGACACCACTTTGTGCTCTCTGATCTTCAAATGCAAATTAATGGGGAGCAGCATGTTCCACACCAGCACTTGGGAGACATGAGAAATGCAAATATTTGGAGAGTTGAACTTCTGGCTGATGAGTAAACATCTTTAACCTCTCGCCACTGTGTGACATCTGCATGAAAGAGGGTGGGTGGGGGGTGAATTGAAGGACTGGAGCAGGGCTTCTCAAATATTGTCATTAGGAAGTGAAGGAGATAAGGGGGCAGGTTTCTCTGTTCTGTTCAGCAGCCACACATTGGCCTAAACTTGCTGTTATAGCAGCAATGGCCAGACTTCACAGTGTGAAGTAAGGAAAGCTCAAATGCAAACTATGGTTCGCATGCAGCCCCTTTCTCCCAGCCGATGCCTTATGTATGGCTAGGCCTGCAGCTTTTATAGGTGGGTGAGCAGTAATCTTGATGCTATGCTCAAACTAGACTTTCTTTCCAGGCATTTCTTGATTCTGCCCACAACAGTTATTTACCAAGGACAGGCCTCTGTCTGATGGCAGCCTCTGTCTCTGAGCTTTCTAAAATGGATGGTACCGCAGTGGAATTGCCCAGGGGGTGCTAAGAGGCCAAGGGGAGGCATAACTATCTGACTTTGTAAAACTGGTACCACTGAACCAAGTTCATCCATTTTGTTGTGTTAATTAAACTAAATCGTTTTAATTGGGTTTTTAATAAATGTGCAATTAATTGTTACTAATTTGAATTTTATCTTGCTATGATCTTCCGTAGTGGGTCATGCAAACTGTTATTCTGAGCAATGCTTTTTATAGCGGGGGCGGCCCTAGTAAGTTTGGGTCCCACTGCTGCATGTAAAGAGCTGTCCAGCCTTTGCCTGACTTAAAGACAAAGGACTCTTAAGGAGGAGGAGCAAGGACTTCGAATTTGTTCATACAAATGAGGGGAGAGTGGCACAGAAGGCTCTAGGGAATTCTTCAACATGGACTGGGACCGATAGGAATCAGGTTTGGATCAGACACCTGAGACAAACCTTCACCTGGGCCAGCTGGGGTCTGAAGTGGACACCAGATAATCTCTTCCAAATATGGGGTTTGATAGAATACATATTGGGGGGAAATGTGTACAAGCAGGATGGATGCTTGCTGCATCAACAGACTTTTAGTCAGTTAGCGGTTGATAGCTAGAGATTCTGAGTGTTGGATGTACAGGGAGGTCCTGCTGGGTCTTTCTCACTGCAGAGCAACATGTTCAAAAATATTAGGGGTGTCCTGAAGGTATGATGTGGCCGTGATGCCATCTTGGTGCTTTGAAATGCAGCTCAGTTCAGCTCAGATCGCTTTAGAGGGTACTTAGAATCATAGAATCATAGAGTTGGAAGAGACCACAAGGGCCATCGAGTCCAACCCCCTGCCAAGCAGGAAACACCATCAGAGCACTCCTGACATATGGTTGTCAAGCCTCTGCTTAAAGACCTCCAAAGAAGGAGACTCCACCACACTCCTGGGCAGCAAATTCCACTGTCGAACAGCTCTTACTGTCAGGAAGTTCTTCCTAATGTTTAGGTGGAATCTTCTTTCTTGTAGTTTGGATCCATTGCTCTATGTCCGCTTCTCTGGAGCAGCAGAAAACAACCTTTCTCCCTCCTCTATGTGACATCCTTTTATATATTTGAAGATGGCTATCATATCACCCCTTAACCTCCTCTTCTCCAGGCTAAACATGCCCAGTTCCCTTAGCCGTTCCTCATAAGGCATCGTTTCCAGGCCTTTGCCTTGGGTCCAAATGACTGCCTCTCTGCAGAAAAATCTGATGCACTTCATTTCTCACCATTAATTAGGAGTGGGGAATGGGATCCAGCTGACAGGTCAGATCCTGAGCCTCCAACACCACCCCAGCAGGCCCCGTGTTGACAGGTGGGGACAGGTAAACTAGACCTGTTTACCTCTTTGCGGTTCTGGGGAAAATTAGTATGAAAATGACATACATCACCGGGGGGTGGGGGGAATCAGACATATAGATCCAAGGTTTAGGGAGCTGTGATGAATGAAAACAGTTTGAGGCTTTGTTTTTGTTTTCTGTTCTGTTGACAGCAACTGATAAGCTTTTTTCCACAAAAGCTATGCGACTGGAAGTAAAAAGGACAGTCCTTTTAAAGTTATTCGCTGGGTGGAAGCTGGAGGTTGTCAGTCACAAGAATTCACCCCACCACACATACAACACCCCACCACACACTGCCTGACACTTCACTTGCATGCTTTTTAACATCTATATAAAGTCGCTGGGAGAGATCATCAGGGTGTTTGGGTGGGAGTTCACCAGTATGCAGATGATACCCAGCTCTACCTCTCCTTTAAATTGGAACCAGTGAGGGCAGTGAATGTCCTGTGTGAGTGTCTGGAGGCGGATGGAGGATGGTTGGGGGTTAACAGATTGAGGCTGAATCCTGACAAGAAAAAAGTACTGTTTCTGTAAGACAGAGGTTAGGCAGGTGAGGGGGACTCCCTGATCCTGACCTGGTGCATAGCCTTGGGCTTATTTGTGACTGACAACTGTCTATGGAAGCATAGGTTCATTCTGTTTCCAGGGCAGCTGTCTACCTGCTCTGCCTAGTGCGACAGCTGAAACCTTACCTGCCTGCTCACTGTCTCGTCAGAGTGCCACATGCTTGGACTCCTGCAATGCACTGTGTGGGGCTACCTTTGAAGGTGACTCGGAAACTACAACTAATCAAGAATGCAGCAGTTAGACTGTTGACTGGGAGTGGGCACTGGGACCACATAACACTGGTCCTAAAAGACCTACATGGGCTTCCAGTACAATTCTGGGTACAATTCAAAGTATTGGTGTTGACCTTTAAAACCCTAGATTCTTTTAAGGCCCTGTGTATCTGAAGGAGCATCTTCACCCCCATCGTTCAGCCTAGACACTGAGGTCCAGCTTCAGGGGTCTTCTGGCAGTTCTCTCACTGCAAGAAGTAAAGTAACAGGGAACCAGGCAGAGGGCTTTCTCAGCACCCACCCAGTGGAATTGCCTTCCCATCAGATGTCAAAGAGATAAATAACTATACAATTTTTAGAAGACATATGAAGGCAGCTATGTATAGGGAAGGTTTAAATGTCTGATGTTTTATTAAATTCTTAATATTTTGTCTAGAGCCACCCAGAATGGCTGGGGTAATCCAGGCAGATGGGTGGCATATAAAAAATATTGTTGTTAAAATGAGAGCTTGGGGGAGGAATACATAAAGTTCCACAGAGACACTATGTCTATTTCTATTTCTGAAGCATCTGGGAAAACCCAAACCAGCTTGGCTTGTGTTCAGAAGAAACCCATTGTACATTGGACAAGCCCCAAATCTTTCCTAAGTTGCCTGCTTCAGTTCAGGGGTTCAGGATTTGTCCAAAGTGAATACCCACGGCTGTAAAACATGTAGTGTTAGCTGGATGGTTTCTGTACGTGTTTGGTGATTTCTGTCTATTATTTTCCAAGGTGGTGCCATTCTTGTCACTCAGGGCTGCATAGTGGTTCCTTTCCTTTCCTTTTTTTCTGAGTCATTCATGTAGCTTATGAAAGCACTTAGCAAGAGTGAGAACTACCCAAGGTTCTCAGGGTCACTTTGAAACATTAATGAAATTAAAATGCACAACACCTCTGTCAGGTGAGTAAATAGCATTCTTACCGGTAGAGGAAATGAAGCACAAAGAGGTTAAGTGACTCACCCAAGGTCATGCTGTAATGAACATCTTTCCTCAAGCTGCTTATTTAAGATCCTCAGCTTTCCTGCTGAGGGAGCAAATACCCTGTTTGTATTTGGTTAAAAGCATATTATCCAACTGGTATGTACATATTAAGAAGCAAAGGCTATCGCTTCTCTCATTCAAAGGAGGGTTATCAGTTAAGGAGGGAGGGGGGTAATTTTTATTCTGCTTGTGTTTAATCATTAATTGGTATAGTTTGTCACTTTTCAGAACAATTTTTTTCAAAACACAGACTTTAAAACAGCCATCCTTCAAAATTCACACTTCTCTGAACTTTGCAGTACAGTTTTCCATAAAATCATCATATACAAAAATGCATATACTGAAGCAAAATGTTCATAAATATGCAAATGTCAGTGATAATAACATTAAAAATGCATTATATTATATTATATTATATTATATTATATTATGGAAACTGCTTTGTAAAAATGTGAATATTAAACAAAACTGCATACAAATATGCATTTATTGGGAGAAATTCACACTAAAAATTTAATGAGTTTTTTATGGCAAACTGCTGAGGCAATGTGGAGAACTGAAAATTGAAAAGAAAGGAAAAGGAAACCTAAAGAAACCTAAACTGACAGATTAACCTGTTCTGACTGCATACATCATTTTATAAAATACATTATCATTTATATATGATATGTATTAGGGTTGTATTCACTACAATAGCCTAACAATAAGAGGACAACATGATACCTTACAACCAAGTTGGAAAATTAGGAGAGAAACTATGTCTTTAACATCTCCCGTGTTCTGTAACTAAGTTTCAGTGCTAATTTAACTCTTATTATTATTTCATGTTTTGGGAATCTAAGGAGAGAGGCTCACCAGTGGCTATTAGCTAAGGGGAACCTATATTACAGAGAGCAACTATCTCAAAACAGCAGATGCTGTGGACAAATTATACTTTTGTACGCTACTTGGCACAACAGTAGAAGTTGTGAACATGCAAGGAAGGTGGTGTTGGAAGATTCAGGATAGACAAAGGAAAGTACTTCTTCACACAGCACATGGTTCCGAGCTATGGAATTTGTTTCCACAAGATAGTAGTAAGTGCCACCACCTTGAATGGGTCTAAAAGAGGATTAGACAATTTCATGGAAGATAAGGCTATGAATGACTACAAGTCACAGTGGCTATGTTCTGTTTCCACTCATGGAGTATGTTGACAATATGTTGCTGAGAATCACAGGTAGGGAGAGTACAGTTGTGCTGAGGTTCTGCTTCCTGTGGGCATCTGGTTCTGCACAGTGAGGTCTGAGTTCAGGTCTATATGGGCCTTTGGCTGGATCCAGCAGGGTCTTGTTACACTCTTAAGCCCCCAGAGGTATTTAAACGGCTGCTTTTGGAATGAGAATGTTTGAAGTTACACACCAAGAAACAGATCTTGATGAGACCCAGCAAAGCCATTCTTATGCCATTAAGAGTCCATGTCAATGATTGCCTGTGTTGATGGAGTGCTACATTGTCTTGTTTTCCTCCACCAATCACCCTGATCTGAATGTAGGGAAATCATTTTCATGATCATCACACTGATGAGGTAGTACCGTTGAGAACACATTAAAAATGAGTATGTTGCTAAACAATATGATACAACTCCGCCTCTCTCTCTTCCTCAAGTACCCTCATTTGCAGAAAGACGCACAAAAAAATAATCATCATAATTTGATACTTTCTTTTTTAAAAAAAGGTGTGGGAGAAGAGTAGGTGTGAGAGAAGATGGCAACATTATCCAACAAAATAGTGCTAATATGCAAAAAGTGAGACTGTTGCTGGAAACCAGAGAAGGGGAGAATGTGATTGTGCTCAGGTCCTGGTCATTGGTTTCTCAAAGGCAGCTGGTTGGCCACTGTGAAAACAGGATGTTCAACTAGATGGACAGCAAACTCATCTTGTGCTCTGATGTACTAATGAAACCCAGCCATAGAATATTTCCATTTGCTGCATTTTTACTATAGTAAGAGTTATAACAAACAAGCAAACAATAAACATCCACTTGCAACAGCCCTTCTACCTTCCTACAAAAAAAGCACCGGGAGCTTATGAGTGATCACTTTTCTTCCCACCCCCAAGAGGCTCTAAGTCCTCTCTCCAGCAACTGATCACAGGCTCTTCATGAAATCACACAGCCCCTTAATGTGATAGCTCCAGGGGATGTGCCTGAGCTGATGAGAAAGGGAGAGTTTGTCAATCAGATGCCTCTGAAAGAAATTTGTTTCCCTTGAAGGATGCTGTTCTGTCTGTGGAAACGCTTGTCAAGAGCTTGCTTTTTTCATTCTTTTCTCCCACTCCTACCCTATGTGTTCCTCCTGCAAGTTGTGAAGTATTGCAGCATTGCCTTTTCTTTTTTAAAAAAAATCATATCACACCTGCTTCCTTCGTAGACTTCCTTTTTTTTATTCTTCTAACCACTTTGAAGCTGCACTGCTGTCATTTGTTTGGCTGAGAAAGGAAACGGAACAGAGTACGAATTCATAGCTGGTTGTGTAGGAGTTGCTTCACAACATGTCTCTCCTACTTCAAAAACAGAAAATATGCAGGAACCTGGGAAGCTGCTTTATAACAAGTCTGTCCAGTTGTCCATCCAACTCAGTACTGTCTACACTGACTGGAAGCAGCTCCCCAGGGTGTCAGGACAGGGACTGAACTGTGGACCCTGTTCATGAAGGACATGTGCTCTGTCCTTCTCCCAGATCCCCATACCTAACTATAACATGGGTAGGAGGAAGATCTGAAGCAGGGAACCGCCTGTACTCATAGGACTCTCCAGACAGGAGAAAGTACAGAGAGCCTTCAGGGGTAAAGGAGGTCCCCTATCAGACCTTTGGCCTCCACAAGATGGAGGGTGACAAGGATGGTAACTGGAGGGATAGGGGTGGATGAATCATTTTGCTTTCAGTTTCTCGTGTTTCCAGTCCTAAGGGATCAGTGCAAGGATTTCCGCTTGCAACCACGGCATGATGCTGATTTTTCCAAAATGTAGGGGCAGCAGGAGAGATTTTCCTCCAGGTAAGATTGCACTCCCAGTTCAAGGAAAGCAATAGTGAAGCCCAATAAAACTGGCCCCATAGGAACTGAGTGTGCAAACAAGCCCATAATTCTCTCCTGTGACCTGAGGCACCTTGGCAGGCAAGTCAATGCAGAAAGGGCTTTCTGCATGGGGAGCAGGGGAAAATGCTCAAAAGCCACTTCTGTACCATATTTTGAAAATATAATTATTTCTCTGCCTCCTGCCATAAATTCATATCAATCTTGACATGGGGTTGCCTTCTCTCTCCCCCCCCACCCCCATGGAGATGATTGACAACTGCATAACAGGCAGCAATTCAACGAGGACAGCATTTCCTATCTCTGTATACTACCCCACACAGAGGGAAGCCATTCCTGTTGAATTTCTCTTCATCTCCATTACGAAACTGTTAAAAAGGCACGGAGCTCCTGTCACAAGGGTGGGCGGTGGGCAGCAGATAGGAACAGGATTAATCCTTGATTGGTGATCATTTCTGACTCTGTTGACAACAAAGGTACAAAGTGGGGAGGGAGGGGTGACAACATGAATTTTAACTGCCAATCTGAAGTAAATCTTTTTTTCTGTAACAGCACATGGGAATCCCCCCCCCAAAAAAAACCTTTAACACTGTGCCAGTTCTGTCACTCACTAAGGCTTGTGGACTCTCTCTTAGGCTGTTTATGCCTCTAGATTTGTGCTTGCTTCTGCTTCTTGCACTCACCCTATTTATCTCCTTCTCACACACATTCTTTTTTGCCTTTCATCCTTCTGGTGCTTCATCTTTGTCGCAGTTATGGCTCTATAGCCTTCTTCCCTCTTCCCTTGTTATCCCCCTTGTTAGTTGTTGACTTGTTTTTTTTACCCCCCTCCCCGCTCCCATTCTCTCTGTGAGGTGTGCGACGCATGCGCACACCCCTCTCCTCTTCTTTCCTCACCCTTCTTACTCATCCTTTATCTCTTTCCCACTCTTTCTCTTTTTTCCAATTCCATTAACGAAAGTAGATAATAACTTGTGAATTCAAGTGGAACTTCATTTCTTAAACTGCACACTCGTGCTGGAACCCATTAAGCTCGATAGCGAGAAATGAGAGAAATCATAATTATCAGGCCAGTAAAATACATGAAACATAAAATTTGTCAGGGAAAGTAATTGAAATTATTGGAGCAGTTGGGTCTTGGTGCTGTGCAGGCCCGGAGTGATAATGGAAAGGTTATGGGCAATGTTTAGCAATGCTGATGAAGCCCAAGGTGACTCGCGCCACCACAGTCAGCAACTTTATGCTCTGCTTACATTAATTTGCTAATCCATCTTTAGAAATGGCCACACTGAGAAGAGCGCCAAGGTCCATAGAACCCCCACCAAAATTCTGGGGTAGTCAATAATGCAAAATGTTTACTTCCTTTTCCTCAGACTTTCATTTCTGATTTCTTTCATTTGGACAAACTCTCAACAACACATCTGTCCTTTTGTGTTCTCCTCCCGTTGGCTGGTTCAGCTTTTGTTTAAAATTTCTCTGTTTCTCCTTTTTTAAGCATATCTGTGAAAAGTATTTTTCCAACAGGTGAAACATGGGGAACATGAGCAGAAACTTCCAGGGTGCCCTATGGAAAACCATATATTCAACCTGTCTGTAAAATGAAAATGTCAGTGATTAACTTCCACTGCCCTGGCTTGGAAACAAACAAAAACAAAACCAAATTGCTTCAGTCATACACAGTGTTTTGTGCTTATTAAATTTCTGTCTTCTTTTCTTCCTGGCAAGTGCATACATTTTAAAACTCAGGAGAGAAACCCACAGTCATGCAGACCTCATTGGACTACTACTCCCATCATCCCTGATCAAGCTAACTTGCACTTATGGGAGCCAGAGACCGGCAAAATTTAGAGGGTCATAGTTCCTCACCCCTGCTTTCAAATCTCACCGTGGCATGAATTTAGCATGTGAAGATACTCTCATCATAGTGTTGGTAGAACACTGCCTCTTTCTTAAAAGTTAACATTCCCAATGCTAATGTGGCAATGCACAGAAAGTGAGACCATTGGTTGATCTAGCTCAGAATTATATTCACTGACTTGCAGTGACTCTCGGATGGAGTCCCAATCTTACTTGGAAATGTCAGGGTTTAAATCTGATACCTTCTACATGCAAATCATGTGATCTGCCATAAAAAGCATGTTATATGTGGTCAGACTGTTGGTTTATCTAGATCAATCTTGTCTGTTTTGACTGGTAGCAGCTCTCCAGGGTCTCAGGCAGAGGACATTTGCACCAGCTATTTTCCGATCCTTCTTAGTTGAAGATGCTAGGGATTGAACTTCAGGCCTTCTGCACACAAAGCATAAGAACACAGAAGCTGAGAGACAGTGGCTCTCCAGGGTTTCAGGCAAGGTTTTATCCCAGTCCTACCTGGAGATGCCACAGAACCTGGACCCTTTTGCATGCAAAGCAAATGCTCTACCACTGAGCTATGGCTCTCAGACTCAGATGACTGGCTGAGGCCCCAGTCAAATGACAAGGAAACAGCAGCAAAACAGTCTGGCCCATTCTTCTTGATAGGATGAAAATAGCAGGTGACTGCGCGTATCTTCATGCCTTGAAGTGTCCTGTTAATTCAATCATATCAATAGAGCTCAGTCTGCAAGATTCAGTGTGTGGAACTATTCAATGCATAGGGATAACAGGCTACCAATTGTTCATTACTGCAGATGAAGCTGCTTGGAAGGGGTGGGTTTAAAAGTTGGTAACACTGCTTTTTAAGGTTTGTACATGCCATTGATTACAGACAATAAAACGTGGCTGATTGAGTACTTATAGGTTGTGCAGATTACAGTGCAAATGACATGTGACGGCGGTGCAAAAATGATGCATCTAGTTGTTGGGTTTTTATTTTTTAAAGATACTATTTTGAAAACCTGGGTGGGTTAAGGAAACAACAAATATAGCCATCTCCAAGCTGGAGCTTGTCAGTTTCCCAGGCAAGGACATGTTTTACAGAGCTAAATTTCAAACCCCAGGAAATAATGGTACATAATAAACTGGCCAAAAGACCTCTTAACAGCAGCTGCTGGAGCTGCACAGCCATAATACCACTCCCTTGGTGTTCAAAGCTCCTTATTACAGGGACTACATTAGATGAGGCTTGTCAGAAAAGGGCCAATTGGAGGTGGCTTTCCAGCAAGCCTCTTCTGTCACCATTAATACCTTTCTGATAGCAGTTACGAAAGCACCAGAGTGGGATTTTGCAGGTACAATTTGAGAATAATTTATGGTCACTTTTCTAGCCTTCCCTTCTTCCTACACATGCCAGTTGCTCATTGGATGTGGATTTTGCAGCATGATGTGTGGGCAACACCCCTTGGAGGGAACAAGCAACCAACACTCCTTGCAACTAGCAAAAAAAAATTATATAGCAATATAATTGGGGTGTGGATGGGGGTCATACAGCAAAATAAGCTGTTATCACCAAGAGGACTGAGTGCAAAATGACCACAGACTCAAGAAGCTGCTCTCTCCATGAGTCCCTCTGGGGAGATGACTTTTGAATATATCAGCACTTTCATCTTTGGAGGTGTGGCCTTGGAAAACTCTCAGATAGGCCCAAGGGAAACAGAGATTCTGATATTATCTTCTTATTGTCCTTGATTATTCTTTTACATAAAGGGATGTCAGAAATATTCTGTAAAGCATGTAAAAGGATTTCTGCAAAGGATGTAAAAGACACACCAAAGAAGCAAAACAGCAATAGGTAACCAAGCAATATTCTCAAAACATGACAGTGAGATCATTTTCAAATCAGGCATGGACAGGACTAGGGATGTGGTCCATGAGGGCTGAGTGGAAAACAGTCACCAAAAATTATCCATGTTGTTTGTGGGTGACAAAAGGAGAAGGGGGCATCTTGCTGAATGCTCTTCTGAGGTGACGTGGAATTCTCCTTCAGTTTTTCTCAGGAAGTTGTTTTCTGAGAAATATCAGCTCCGTGTTCTTTGACTGAAACACTGTTGTTAGTTGAGACTGGTAGACGAAGGAGGCAATGGAAGGCAAGAGGAGGAGTGGAAGAAATAGGGGCCAGGTACTTGTTTCCTTCAGCAGTGTTAAGATAATATTAACAATGTTAAACTGGATCTACAATAGTGCCCAGAATTTATGAAAAAATTCCAGGGGAGGAGTCAAGTTCTCCAACAGTTCAGGAGGATTCCAAAACAAAGTTAAGTAAAATACTTAAAAAATGGCTGTAAATGGTTTTCTAAATAATTGTTACTTAAATTGTCTACGCTCTAGTTACCGCTGAGTTAGATTACTGTAATGTGATGTACATGGGGCTGCCTTTGAAGGTGATTTGGAAATTAAAGCTGGTGCAAAATTCAGTGGTCAGGTGGTTGACTGTGGCAAAATGGTCTCAACACATAGCATATATGTTGTAAGCCGCCCAGAGTGGCTGGGGAAACCCAGCCAGATGGGCAGGATATATATAGATATACATTTTAAATATTATTATTATAACACCAATACAGTGGACCCTCAAGCTACATACTGCTCTGGATACATCACTTTCGTGGTGTGAACGCAGCAAACCCAGAAGTGTATACTTCTGGGTTTTGCCACGTGCGCAAGCTCAGAAGTGCTCTGCACACCTCGCGTGTGCGCAGAAGCAGCACCTCCAGTTACGGACTTTTCAGGTTAAGTACGGACCCCCAGAATGAATTTGATTTGTATCCCGAGGGTCCACTGTAGTGGTATGACTACCAATTTATTTCTGGGCCCAATACAAAGCACTGGTTTTGACTTACAAAATGTTATGGTAAACCCCAATACCTCAAGAACCATTTCTCTCAACCAAGAACACGATGAGAATGGGCCTTCTAGGTGGTGGCTCTCCATTTATGGAATCTTCTCCCCAATGAGACATGCCTGGCACCATCATTATTTGTTTTTAAGCATCCTTGTTCTCCCATGCTTTTTGGATCTTAATTTTCTGCTTATGGGGTAGGGTGGAGGATTAGTGAAAATAAAACATTATATTGTGAGGAAATGATTAAAAAATATGTTTATTATGAGAAAGCCATACAAAAGTGCTGACACACATGCTCGCACGCACATATACATATACATATATATACACACAAACATGCATTGTCGTGCACGTGTGGAGAACAGAATTTAAGAATAAGGGGGAAATGAGAAAAAATCAAAATTGAGAGTTTTGCTCATTCATTAAGTCCAATCAAGTTATGTTGGCAGCTGAGGCAGGGGGAAAACCTCAGATTCACTAGGTTAAAAATGTGAAATAGTATAGCTATAAGAGTTACTTGCAGTCTAATGTGGAGAGACGTTCAGTAATAATCTGCAGGTATCTTCCAGTATTCACATATTGTTGGCTATCCCAATCAAAGGTGGACAAAAGAGCTAATCTGCCCAGACCCCTTTGAACAAAACTGACTACAGTTTAGAAACATAAATGAAAGACTAAGCTTCACCTTTTGGTGACTCCCTGGTCTGTTGTTGTTGCTGCCACAGAGTCACTTTAGACTTTTCTTCTCTTTGCAAAAGGAGTAAAGAAAGGAAAGCCCCGTGACAGAATTTAAGCTTGCAACTTTCCCCCGCTTCAAAGGGTTAGGAAGAAAGGCAGTGTAATGATTTGGGGTCCTACAGGCAGCTCGATTCATTGAGAGCTTTGGCCTGCATAAATATACCCCCCAACCACAATCAGGTTTTGTGGGATTTTAAAGAATTATTTTTTTCTCCTGAAGAGGAGGGTGAGGGGTGGAAAGCATTCTTTGCTGTGTGGCTTTTGAGCTGTTACTAATGGTTTCCTTTGAATTCCAGGCTTGTTTGAAATTATAAACTTTTTAAATATATTTAATGCCGAACAATCAGGGAAACAGCCCCCTCACAGTTCGCGTTTCCTACTTGCAGGTTGCTCTTGTTTCCATGGTGATGGTACAACCACTGCGATTTGCTGACATTCACACCTCCCTCCTCACAGCTAGTGGACGGGTGCTGTAAGAGGCCACTGTAATTGACTAACCTCCCAGCTAGCCAGCAGTTTTGTTCTGCTGTTGGCGAAAGAGGGATTTGCCAAGAAAAACCTCAGTAGGGGGCTTTGCCTGTTAGAACATGCTAGGCAAAAGGCTGGTGCCTGCCTGAGTATATTTGATAATGATAGGGCTAATCTCTCTCTCTCTCTCTCTGAGTGAAGCTCCAGCAGACTCTCTAAAGTTAATGGGAGACAATGGAAACAGTCTTCTCCATTCCTTAGAACACGGATCACCAACTGTTGCTCTGTGGACACATAAATAATTTGTGGCAAATGCTTGCTTATTTTATTTATTGTCTTATTTATTTCATAAAATTTATACACAAATTTATTGTAAAAAATGCACACCACCTCAAAGTGGTTTGCAAAAAGAAGAAACAATTAAAAAATACTTTAAAACATACAAAAGTTAAAAAGGATTAAATTTACCTCAACTTCCTAAGTATCTGGGTAGGCTTGTCTAAATAAGAATGTTTCTGCAGGGGCCAGAAAGTGTACAGTGACAGTGCCTGTTTTTTATCCACAGGCAGAGAGTTCCAAAGTATAAGAACTATTGAGTTCTTACAAACGCAGGCCAGGTATTATGTGGCAGCCCATAGTAGTGCCAATTCTGCTGATCAAAGTGGTTGAGTGGGCGAGGTGACATTGTAGGTAAACTGGTCCCAAGGTGTTAAGGGCATTATATACTAATAGTAACATTGAACCTGGCCCAGCAGCAAATTGGCAACCAGAGCATATCTTGTACTTGAGCTTCCTTACAGGAAAATTTTCTAGTTGCGGCATATTTTGCACCCTCTCTGCTTGGCACCCTGGGGTGGGGGTGACTGCTCGCATTGCCCTAAATCCAGCATGTATATTTGTCCCTTTAGTTTGGGAGATCTTAAGGGGGAGATCTTAAGGAGGAGACTCTTGGTGCTGGAGGAGACTCTTGAGAGTCCCATGGACTGCAAGAAGATCAAGCCTATCCATTCTTAAGGAAATCAGCCCTGAGTGCTCCCTGGAAGGACAGATCCTGAAGCTGAGGCTCCAGTACTTTGGCCACCTCATGAGAAGAGAAGACTCCCTGGAAAAGACCCTGATGTTGGGAAAGATGGAGGGCACAAGGAGAAGGGGATGACAGAGGACGAGATGGTTGGATAGTGTTCTCGAAGCTACCAGCATGAGTTTGACCAAACTGCAGGAGGCAGTGTAAGACAGGAGTGCCTGGCGTGCTCTGGTCCATGGGGTCACAAAGAGTCGGACACGACTAAATGACTAAACAACAAAGGGGGAAAACCATAAAAAACCCTAAATAGTAGATAGCTGGTTGTTTGCTTCTTTGTCTTTTAATACCCCCCTTGCTTTGCTGTCTTTTCCATGCTTTATTCAGCTTGTAGAATCGCATATGAGTCAGAAAGGTTTTACCAAGCAAGCAACAGTTCACTTCAGTCTTTTTCCCATTGTTGCTTTTCTCCTCGCTTAAGTAGGCAAAGTGGTTTAAAAACAAAAGCACACAAAGAGACCAAAAAACCTCTGGGGAATTCTATGAGATCTCTCCAGGCTTTGAAGTAGGTAAGCAACAATTTATGTGGATGATGGGGTGGTGATGGGGAGATAAAAAGATGAATTCAAGCGATAACAAAGGTAGTAGCCTCTTTCTTAGACAGCCGCGTATCAGACCCATTTTAAGACATAAACATCAAGGAGTATAATGGTGTCTTTAAATACTAGCAAATTATGAGAGAGTCCCGGCATTGGAAGAGACTTCAAAAGTCGTCAACACGGTCCTCAACAGGGTTCTTTCAATTTCACATTAGCTGAACCCTAGGAATCTGAGGTAGAATCTGGGGCAGGCAGAAAGTTGCTTCTTCTCTATGGCAAGTATTCACTTAGAGTTCAAGCAATATACAGTAGTACCTCGGGTTACAGTCGCTTCAGGTTACATATGCTTCAGGTTACAGACTCTTCTAACCCAGATTAGTACCTCAGGTTAAGAACTTTGCTTCAGGATGAGAACAGAAATCGTGTTGTGGCAGTGGGAGGCCCCATTAGCTAAAGTGGTACCTCAGGTTAAGAACAGTTTCACCTTAAGAATGGACCTCTAGAACGAATTAAGTTCTTAACCTGAGGTACCATTGTATACAATACAATACCAATTACAAAATTTGGAATATTTTTAAAAGCCAATTCATTTTCCTACCTAACAAGCAACACAAGCAGTATATTAGCATTTAAAATAATCTATTCCACAAGCAAAAAAACATGGTTCCAAAAGGTCTGGGGAATTAAAGAAGTCTTCACCTGGTGCTGAAATGACCTCTAGGTGAGCCTCAGTGGAAACAGTGTTCCATATTCAGAGCACCACCACCAAAAAGGCCGTCTTTTTAGTAATACTCAACTCTTTGGTGAGGGGGAACCTGGTGAAGAATCTCTGAATTAAGTTCTCAAAATCCAGACAGGTGTAATTGAGAAGTATACCTCAGGAACGGAGCTTTGTCCCATCTACGAAAAGGGCAAATATCTTAGAACAACTTTTATGTATTGAGATTGTGGCAGGAGTTTTGTGCAGCGTTTCCTAGGCAACCTGAGGTACTGTTTTTGCGGAGAAAGATAATAGTTTCAGAAAGTCAGGAAAATTCCTTCACTTGAATTGCCGTTTTGGCAAGTGGTTCTTTGGAGTAGCAGTCACTCACTAAACTGGCGTGACAAGACTGCTGAATAGCTGCTTCAATACACTTGGAGTCTCTTGTGTGTGCAAGCTCTTAAACATATGAAAGAAATTGCTAAGATAAATGTGATTTGTAATCTTTTTTCACTTTATAATTTAACCTTTTTTTCTCTGGTCTGAACTGTTTCTGCTTCAGTGATTCAACTTAAGGGGATGGTGGGGAAGAAGATTTGAGCACCTGTATTAAATATTCTTTTGTACTCGGCAACACAATGTACTTCTTATCATGCAACAATTCCATAAGTACATCAGAGTCATGTGTAAATGTTTGGATGGATATGCTATAAGCAAGCGAAGACTACTTAACCTCTTAGAGTTTCTAAGAGTCCATTCACATGTTAGAAAAGAGGGTGAGGAACTAGGAGCACGATTAAATTTTGTTTTCTTTACTTCTAATGCCATGTCAGAATACAAATTTGCACCTCTCATCTGTGATGAGATCCATAGCCCTCAGAAGTCTCCTGGAGCTCCTGGTTGCTGAAATTAAATGTGTTTTCCTTAGATTTTCTCTAGATTGTCTGACTCTTTATTGGGACATCCAGTAGTTGTGAGGTGTGTCATTGCTGGATTTTTGGAAATCATCATGGGTCGCTGGAAGTTAACCTGTGGCTTGTTTCTCAACCACACTATCCTGCCTCTGACCCTAAGGTTTGTATAGGCATCATAACTAGTATCAGTTGATAGCGTCATTCTCCATGAATCCATCTAATTCCTTTTTAAGGCTAAGTTGGCAGCTATCATTACATCTTGGGCTTGCAAAATCCATAGAAGTGTCTCTTTAATCAGTCCTGAATCTTCATCCATTCAGGTTAATTGGATGACCTAGGTTCTCATATTATGAGAGAGCGGGGCGAAACTTTTCCCACATCATGCATAACCTTGTAAACCTTTACATGCCACCCAATGACCCTGATGTTACAGGGCGCAGGACATTAAGTTTAGGGTGCTAGGGTTTAGGGATGCTTGAAGAATTCAATTTCTATTATTTCAGATGCTATCTAACCTGATTTGGACTAATGTAGTGGTTAAGAGCAGTAGACTCGTAATCTGGTGAACCAGGTTTGCGTCTCCGCTCCTCCACATGCAGCTGCTGGGTGACCTTGGGCTAGTCGCACTTCTTTGAAGTCTCTCAGCCCCACTCACCTCACAGAGTGTTTGTTGTGGGGGAGGAAGGAAAGAAGAATGTTAGCTGCTTTGAGACTCCTTCGGGTAGTGATAAAGCAGGATATCAAATCCAAACTCCTCCTCCTCCTCCTCCTCCTCCTCTTCTTCTTCTAAGGTTCAAATGGGAACATTATTATACTTTAGATCTTGTACGTCTATGAATTTGGCAATAAGGTTCTACCAGTGCTTTTTTTCGCTAGAAAAATAGGTACTAGTACTCACCATGAAGTTATTATAGCAAATGTCACACTTTTTAATGAGAGAGAGAGAGAATTGCCAGTACCGCATTGCCTTGAGTACCCCCTGAAAAAAACACTGGGTTCTACAAATACAAAAATGTACTAAAATGCATTAAAATGCATATTATAAGATAAACTACATTGAAAATGTGTTCATTGAATCAAAATACATATTTAAATGCATACTTTGTGATAAAATACATATGTAAATACAAGTTTTTAGGCCAACAGTTTTTTAATGCATATTAATGCAAGAATGTGACAGACCGAAGGAATAAATTAATACATGTGAAGCTGAAATGATCCAGAAAGGGACTGATAAACCCTACTTGGATTTTGATTAGAATGGGGAGGTAAATTTTGGGGGTCCGAAGTCTTGCTTCCCATTCTGAGGGAAATGTCCTGAACTCTGATGTTCATCTCCAAGCCATACTCAGGAAAACATCTACAATGTTTGTTTATGTCTCAAACTCATTTTCATTTGCAGAAAGAAATACCACCAAGGTTCACGCCGTTATAAAAAAATAAGCAATCCAATTGCTTCCAATTAATCCAATGCAATTAAAAAAACACCCAATAAACAACAATAAAATTAACAGTAAAATATCATCAAGGAAACAAGAACAATAGACACTGACACTAATGGTCATGGAACACCTGGGTAAATACCTATTCCTGGTCCCTAGACTGGAAACGTGGATATGCTTTATACCCAAGGAGATAAATTGCAGCCCACCATTAGACCACTAGCCAGTTTTTGGTGGAGCACATAATACCTTCTTATCTCTGTTTCTTGAAAGGAATGCAAGAATAGATCGGTCTCCTCCAGTCCAGCAAGGCACTTAAGGAAGTATGTGTACTCAGGATTAGTCATGCCCAAAACTATCCTGTATATACTGTTTTGCTTAGTAAATTAAAAGCGCCTGTGTAGACCATGTGAATTCTAGCTTAAAACAAATTAAAACAAGGAGACCACACAAGTCTGATGTCAGCCCAGTCCTTGAAACCATTCTTTGAAAGTGCAGGTCATCCTTCAGGGACCAACTACAAATCTTGCTGGAACCAACTGTAGTTTCAGATAAGGCCCTTGGAGAATGGCAAACTATGCTGTCAACTTTCATTTAGGATAATAAAAAGCTGAGAAAATACTATGTGATAGCTGGGAAAATGTGGGGACACTGGAATGCCACCTATCTGATTGTATTACCATGTATCTAAACTTTTATTGTTATTAGACTAGCTTGCTGACAACAATGATCAATCTTCAATGTCAGTTTCACAATTATGTAGCAGGCTGTCTTTATATTCATTAATGTGGATAAGGAAAAGGAAAGGCAAATATTTCTCTCTCTCTCTTCCAGTTTTATTTTTGATTTATTATTGGCAACTTGGGTTAAGTTCAGATCAAAGTTTGCTCCATATATATAACCTCTTGCACCTCTCAGGTTAGCTCTTTTACCTAAAAAAATAGTGCAAAAATTTCATTTGGAATAAAACCCCACACAGAATAGATAAGTAGTAACACATAATAACAAAGCCATACCTGATGGGAAGAATTATGCAGGTAATAAAAAGTTTATTTGAGTACAAAAGTAGGGGAAAGAACAGAATTTTAAAAAATAATAGCCTTTTCAGGGAGAAAAAGGGGGGAAAACCTCTCAGTATAATACTCTCAGTGCATTAGGCCATTAGGCTCTGACTGGTCTAAAAGCAATATGATAAACCCTGGAGTGAAAATATATATTATTTTTTTTACGAGAGATTCCTAAATCTAACTTTGTTAAAATGGTGACACAATAGATTTATTCCTCTCCCCTGAAAATCTGTAAAATATACAATGGAGGTAGAAAATGTTGATTCTGTAATTATGTTAATGAAGATTTTGTCCCTTTGTAGTGGATATGCATTTAAAAAATACTGAAATGTGATATCTGTAACCATCAGTGACATGTTAGAATTGCATTAACCTTTGAGTTTCTTAATTTACCAATCGAATTATATAAATTATAAAGTACTAGAAGAATATTATGAGTCTATTTTAAATTTTGGCTAGCTTCTAGATTGACATTTGTAAAAAAAACAACGGAAAGTATGCACAAAACCTATCAAAAAGAGTGGTTAATGTAGATCTTGGAGACAATCAAATTAGTAAAACTAACAGGATTTAAAAGGTCACAATTTAAGTGACACCTTTTGAATGAGAAACAGAGTCTGGTTGTTCGGTATATAGGGCAAGAAAACCAAATGGATATCAAATTATTATTCTCTTTAAAATAATAGCAAAGATAATTCAGCAGAAGAAAAGATAGTAACTAATTAACATACAATGTCACAGCTCAAGCACTCCAACAAGGACTTTTAAAAAATTATTCTTTTTCTTTAAAAGTTAGAACAAACACAGAAGAAAAGTAAGTTAAGTTAGATACACCAAATCTGTGGTCAAATTTCATACTTTTCATTTGTCCATGCTAATTAGTTGGTTTCTTTTTCTTCTTTATTACCTGGATTAACCCATTTACCATTTTTTTTAAAAAAATAAACACCTCAGAACCCAAACTTTTCTGCAACTGTTTCAATAGTCCCAATCTTAGTTGTATTCAGAACCCATAATTCAGAACTCCAATTTAGGTGGCACAGATGTATAGGAGCTGCTTTTTTGTGAATTAGTATCACTTTCATGTTTTCACCTGTAAATTCATTTTATTCCATATCAGCATTAACCTGCACTTTTTAATGGATCAAATAATATTTTTGCCTGGATTAGTATGTATTTAATTTTTTTGAAAAGTATTTGACCTCAGAGTATGTATCTTTAAATGTATTTTATGTCAAAATAAAATTCCTAGACATATTTTCTGTCAAAATATATATCTCAAGAAAACAAGAAAAACACTGAAAACTGCTCCTGGACAACTCCTCAAAATCCATCATGTTTTCCTCCCCCAACCCCAACCCCGCTTTGCTATCGTAACTGAGAGATAATGCCAAAACTTTTGATCATTTTGCTAATCTAGTTATTTGTTCAGCCTTTGATTTCTTGGTGTATCCCTTCTGAAGCTCTGAGGTGTGATTTGGCCAAATTCCAGCAAGAATCTTTGCATCCTTATTTTTGTAAATGCCTTCTGATTTTAATTAGAGAAGCTGCCTTTCATTTCAGGTGTGTGTGTGTGTGTGTGTGTGTGTGTGTGTGTGTGTTGTATATATCTCCTGTTTTTGGTTAAGAATAGATATCAAATCCCAGCTCAGAGGTGCAGACATTTTTGTATGAGGCAAGTGAAGCTTTCTACCACTATTACTACTACTACTGCTACTACTGGCATGCTCTGGTCCATGGGGTCACGAAGTCGGAACTGACTAAACAACCAAACTACTACTACTACTACTACTACTACTACTACTACTACTACTACTACTATATGCTCTGTTGGAGAAAGTTAAATTCCCCAGAATGGTTGGCAGAAAGTTTAATAATATTCTGGGCTGCAATCAGCAAAATGTAACAGTTAGCTCTTTAAAAAAAATCAAACAAAATAAAAATAAGTGTTTGTCCATTTTTCTATGTCCATCAGTGGGTCTAAATTTCAGGGATGCTGGAGAAGAGGTTGCCAAATTCTCATTCCCCGCCCCCCTTATTTTAAAAGCCAATAGTAAGAAGAGGAGACTCAGTATGCTTCTGTGTAGACAGGGCTTCCCTCTGATAATGAAGGAAACAGTTTTAGTTCAACAAGAATCTGTTGGGAGCAATGGTCCAGTATGATGTTGTCTCTCACAAAGTCATTGCTTTGAGCATTTCTCCGGAATGGGAGCAGCAGCACCAGGTTGAAGCAGAGCCCTGAGTAAGTGCTGGCCTAGTGCCATCCCAATCCCGAGCTTACCAGAAATTGGGCAGCTGTAAGGGTAGGTGGCAAAAGAGAAGCACAGGGTGAAGACCCTGTGGTGACTACCGCCATCTTCTTCTCTCCAGAAAGTCCCTGGGGCATTCTGGGTAATGACAATGTCAGGCTTGCCATTGGATAAATTAGGGCAGGTGTCTCAGGCAGCAGAAGCTGCTGGTGAGCAGTGGTGGTGATGTGTTGGACAGCAGAGTTAGTGTGTTCCACATGGCTTTCTTTGCACCCCCTAAGGTAGCAGGCTGCCCTCATTTTTAGTGGAGAATACTGGCCCATTGACAGTGCTGAAGTAAGAGATTCAGCTGCTTCTGTACATGGAATTAATGGAATGTACCATCTCGTCCATCCTCAGGCAGCAGAATGTCTTGGGTCAACCCTGGGAAATGAATATGATGGCAGATCACAGACCTACATATTTGGTGCTTCTCCTCTGACCATTAAGTCACAGAATCTTCTGAAAGGGGGGGAATCAAAGAAGCCAGCATCAGTGGGCATGGGCATTTGCCCTATCATACTAGGTGGTGATGTTTGGTGTCCTTTGAAAGAAAGAAAATTGAATGAGTCATTGGCTGAGGCAGCTTACGTCATTGGTGACCAATGTGGTCCCCTTGCAGATGTTGTTGGACTGCCACACCTGTAAGCCACAGTCAACATTGCCAATAGTAGTGATGATGGCAGCTGGCATCCAACAGCATCTGGAGGGCACGACATTAGCTATCGTTGCTGTAGATAGTAGATTGTGACTGCTGGATGAGCCCATACAAGAACCAGACTCCATAGGGCCTCTCATAATTTGATCAGTTTATAGTTAACAAGTTTCTCCACACTTTCACATAATGAAAAGTGTGTATGTACGCAATTTAACATTGATATGCAGTATATTTTGGGATTTTGTATGTAACGTGAAATTACTTTCTAAATTTAGTGTGCACATTTGTTTATTTATCCATTCATACTCAAATTTGATTAGATTACTGGCCTGTGGGCAAAGCCTGTTTTTCTGTTTTATGTTTGTATAGACCCTGGTAGTCCTCTATTGTGTGATCATTCAGTGCCCTATTTGTGGTGCCACTGCTGGGTGCTGCCCAGTTGGCACTGACCTGGAATGCCCTGCCTGGTGCGATGCATTGGTCTCTTTATTCTAATATTCAGTTTAAAACATTCCTGTTCATCCATGCATTTGATGGCTGGAAGAGACTGTTCCTGGTAACCTTGAAGTTATTAGATGAGAGGGTATGAGACTGTTTGTGTGGTGATCAGTTTGTGAGGCAAATACACCTTCCCACAACTGGAACACAGTGTGAAGAATGTTCCTTGGTTTCCCCTGTTCTAAAAGTAGATATGAGGCCATTGCATTATGGGAAATATATCTAATTAACATCGAAGATCATCCTTGGTATCGTTGAATGTATATTTAGGTGATCTCAAACATTGCTGATTCCATATGAAATGACTAGTTTTTAGAGCTTGACTCCCAGCATGCATGTTAAAAGAAAACATTTCAGGATTCCTGGTGCTTGGAGACTGCCTTGTCTGTTTGCATAATCTGCAAGGAGTCAAAGAAACAAATCATACTAAACTTATTAATTGTTTAGACCTTTGGAATGCTTATTTATGTTGCAGTAAGCATCTAAAAATATTGGAGAAATTGGTTAAAGAAGGAGGACCATATGGAAAATGGTTCACACGATGGAGGGCAAAAACAAGCTATATATTGCATTTGTACATTGTTTGCATCCATTATATGCAATCTACATGGGAATACTGTTTTTAATGGTTTACATTTTATTCTGATTAGAAGTATCATTAGCCACTTTATTCTTTGGAAAAAAGAAGAGTGGAAATATTTGCTCACTAAGACACATAAATGTAAAGTAAGAAGTTCATTTTAGACAGCAAATCCTAATGTGTTGTGTGAAATTAGAAAAAAATCCCTTTGCCCACTACATCTCCACATCAACTGGCATTACTAGTTTCTTGGTACAATTAATGACACCCCACACACAAACACACAATTAATAAAGTAACAAGATCCTTGTGAGAGCCAGTGTGGTGTAGTGGTTAAGAGCGGTAGACTCCTAATCTGGGGAACCGGGTTCGTGTCTCCGCTCCTCCACATGCAGCTGCTGGTTGACCTTGGGCCAGTCACACTTCTTTGAAGTCTCTCAGCCCCACTCACCTCACAGAGTGTTTGTTGTGGGGGAGGAAGGGAAAGGAGAATGTTAGCCGCTTTGAGACTCCTTAAGGGAGTGAAAGGCGGGATATCAAATCCAAACTCTTCTTCTCTTCTTCTTCTTTTGGTTTTTTTCTTTGGCACACATTATTCACCACCCAGAAATCAAGTTATATATCAGAAGCGCAAGTCCCAGGTTTTAAATAAGCAGCTGGACAAAACAGCTCTGTGTGTGTGTTTGTGTGTGTGCGCGCACACACACATACATACAAGTTGCCAACCTCTGATCTATGCACATTGAAGCCAGGAGTAAACAAATTATTCACAGTGACTTTATTTGTCCTTGTTTATCTCATAGTGCCAAGACACCCTTGTATATATTCTTTTATCTATCCATGGACAAAGATTAGCAGCTTCATTGATGATGCTGTGGAGGAAGGCTAAGGGGATATATGGTCCCCCCCCCCCAGTTTTTCACTGCCTAATATATATATCTACATGCATACATATGGATTTTCATATACGAAAAATTAAACAAATCCACAAAAATGCTTAATATACCAAATTTTTCAAATTTAAGCAACAAACACCAACCTAAAGCCTGTCTTGTGCATATCAGTACAGGCAGATATAGGTGTGTCTCAGGAAAAAGTTACTCCAAATAGGATCAAAACAGGTAAATTAGGCCCACTGCAGCTACTGAATTTTGTCTGGTTTGGAAACACAAATGTTAGCAACTTCTGGTGATCACTTCAAATAAGATGTAAACATTATAGCCCCCCCCCCCAAGTTTTTCCCATACCTTGTTCCACTCTGACTCTGGATATACCTGTAAATCAGAAATGCAAAAAGGAAAAAGAAAGAAAGAAAATCCTATGCTATGCCCTCAGAATTGGGTTTCAAACAATAGTTTCATTTTCTAAGTCTGGATTTCAGAGACTGGCTCGGGAAGTTATCCCCATTAGTATTTCAGCCATGCCTGAAACTTCCATCAATCTCACCTCCCAAATCAAATGAGCTCACTCAGGTGTGTTGGAATGGGGGATCACATATTGGGACTGGCAGTGCCTGAGGTAAATAAATAAATAAATAAATCTATGCATTTCTCTGCCGAATCCAGTGAATTGCCCTTGGAGTCTACTTGACTCATCATAGTTGGCTTCCCTCCCTTCATCAGTATTTGGTTATAATGTAACCATATTTTTGTCTGCTTCACTTACCCCTTTCATTCTTTCGTGATCCTGCTCCCCCCCCCCGCCGCCCTTTTCCCTTCCTCACTCAAGACATAAACGTTAACGATGAGATTTCATGCTCAGTCAAGTTTTCGAAAGCCACTTATGAAACATCAATCAGATTACATACCTGCTCTGGCTGGGCAAGCTGCTTTCTCCTCCTTACAGAGGGTTGATGGTTGAAGATAAATAATGAACTAATACCCACAGCATCTCCCTCCTCCAACTTTCCCTCCCTCTCTTGCAAACTCTCTGCAGGTGATGACTTAGTTGCTGTGAAAATTGATATTGCTATGAAATCTATCCTTAGGCAACTTCATTGCCACTATAGGCAATGCAATATGTAACCTCCTGTTGCTAGAGCAACCTCCATGCTCTGGTAACTTCCCATTTAGACTGTTGTAATGCACTCTACAGAGAGCTGCCCTTGAAGACAGTATAGAGATTGCAGCTAGTGTAAAAGGCAGGTGTCAGGGGGCTGACAGTTACATCATGCTATCTTTCTCTATCTATCATCTATCTATCATCTATCTATCTATCTATCTATCTATCTATCTATCTATCTATCTATCATCATCATCTTTCTATCATCTACAGGATGACTATTCCTGCTGGGGTCCTCAAGGCAGCTTAAAATATGTAATATTGAAATCCCACTATTTATTTATTTATTTTTTAAAAAGACATATGAGTGAAAGTCTACCAAACAAAATAGACTTATTCTTCTTTTTTTTAAAAAAGAGACTTAATAATCAACATAACATAGTTAGCCAGATATGTCAGAGACAGCAGTAGGCATCATTCCAGCATTGCCCTTTCCTACGTGGCTCAACTGGTGATAACATGAGTGGGAAGCTTCAAAAATCCTGCAGTGTCATCGAAGCATCTGTCTTTATTGGGTCAGCTCTCAAATTTCATTTTCAAAGGTCATCCCATTCCCCTTTGTATGTGCCAGAGCATTTCAAGATACCACTAATTAAGTTTAAACAGAGAAGGGGGATTTGCTGGTAGGTGCAGATTTGCCACGGACTCCAAAGAAACCTAGTGGGAGAGAATTTTGTTTTGTTTGTTCAGATTTATTTAAAGCTCCTCAAGCCTGCCTAAATGTAAATGCAAATATGGGAGCAATAGCTGTACCACAGATGGCTTTCTTTGTCATCCCCCGCCCCCCACGAGAGCTTTACTCCAGCAGCAACACACGTCAGCCATTTAATCCACCAAATAATAGCTCACATAACAAGGCTCAGTAAATCGTTCCATCTTCTTGGGCCTGCAAGTTTCAACAGAATAGTAAAAGGTAAAGGTAAAGGACCCCTTGACGTTTAAGTCCAGTCAAAGGTGACTATGGGGTTGCTTTCAGGTTGAAGGAGACAGCGTTTATCCACAGACAGCTTTTTGGGTCATGTGGCCAGCATGACTTAACCACTTCTGGCGCAACAGGACACTGTGATGGAAGCCAGAGTGCACGAAAACACCATTTACCTTCCTACTGCAGTGGTACCTATTTATCTACTTGCACTGGTGTGCTTTCGAACTGCTAGGTTGGCAGGTGCTGGGACAGAGTAACGGGAGCTCACACTACTGTCAATAGCCAATAGCATAATTGTTACCCCTAGATCACTGTGTGCCCTTTATACTGGAGTTGCCCTTGGAGCCTGTCCACTTGATGCAGAGCTCAAAGACCCTCCTCCTGAAGTGCTTGACTGGCGGGGGGGAAAATGGTCCAATTCACTTCACATGGTAAGACCAACTCTGCACTTATCCACACTTACCTTTCCACTGCTCTTTCCAGCTTTGTGTCTGAGCACCCCTTTTTTTGCCCCAGAGATTCTTTGCCCCAGAGATACTTTCATGCTCAATTGGAGCGAACGTCAATATGCCAAAAAGCTGAATTGACGTTTGCTCTGACAAAAACAAAACAAAAAAATCTTATTGTTTGTACCCTGCCCATCTGACTGAATTGCCCCAGCCACTTTGGGCGGCTTCCAAGAAAATATAAAGACACAGTAAGACAGACGGTACATAAAACATTAAAATTTCCCTATACAGGAATTGAGTGCTAAAGAACTGGGTTTTGTGGGGAAAGCTCTGGGCTAAAAAAGAAAAAGAAATCCTTGGAGAAAGAGCTTTTAAGCACAGAACTGTGCCTGAAAAGAGCGGGGCAAAAAGTAAGTAAGCCTATGACTCACCAGGCCCATGAAAACTTGCAGGCTCCCAGAGAGAAGCTTGCAACTGCTTTGTTCTTTCCCAGTATTTTTTTTTTTTGCTCCCACAATGCACTGAGTTATGTCAAGATTTGGCTTAGTGCCAGGATGGAGAGCCTCTGACCTATGGGCCAAATGTGGCCTGGATGACCATTTTCTTCAAACCACACCCACCTGACTCCATACCTGAGATCATATATGATGTCAGGTGTTGAGCAAGAACTGGTGTGGCTTCCAAGGAACAACTGAGAGCTTAAAGTGAGCTCCTGATTGTTCCTTTGCAAGGCATGATCCCACCTGCTCCTGGGTGATGAGGCTGCACCTTACTGTAGGAGTGGGAAGCTAGTGTAGCAGGTCCACCACACCTGGCAAGCAGCTTCTGCATGGAGACCACTGTCTCTTTTATGTTCCATCATGATTTTCAAGATTGGTAGAGAGCTACTGGTAGGCCGCTCCACCTTGTGCATCAAATCAATTTGAACAGTGAATGCTTTTAGGAGTCAAGTTCTTGGAACAGAGCTCCTTTCTTATGGAGGCTTGTCAAAATTTGAGCCAGAGCATTTAGAGGAAGTGCTATAAAGCCTTTTTTGTTTTTGTATAAAATATTAATTGGAAATGTTTTTGTGTTGTTCTTAACATCCTGTTACCAGCTCCAATCCCTTGCGATGGGAAGCATTAGCATCTGAAACGATGAAATATCGCTGCTTCTGTTGGACAACCTATTTGTTGCAACCAGAGGATACTATGTGGCTACAAGTATTATGCACTCCTTGCTCATGGGGCATATGTAGAGTTACCATAACTCCAGACATATCTGAAATACTGCTGTCTCTAGCAGTGTCTGGATGGAAATTGGAAAATCCTGATGTATGGCAGCCCATGTCAGCAATGCTGTTTTTGCTGTTTCCCCATAAAAATAGCTCAAAAATGGAATCCCCCCCAAACAACAACGGGTGTGGGGGGGAAAGCTGAACAACTTTTCTGTCCAGACTTTCACTGTTTGAAATGTGGCAACCCTAAGCATATGAATGCAGTGATAAAATGTGCCACAAGAATGAAATACAAGATCAGGTTTTGTGAAGGTACACAATAGCCCTGCTATATTAGATGAGGTGCAATCTATTAATAGTTAATAGCTATTAATAAACTATTAATAGTTTATTATTAATAGATATTAACAGATATTAATAAAATAGTTATTAATAGATATTAATAAAATAATAATAGTTCAAAATAAATAAAAATGGGTACATGAATGCTTGTGATTCAGAAGTAATTGACTTCTGCCATTCCTGCCGTGTCAACAAGGTGCTTATCTACTAGTCCTTTAACCCAAGCACTGTGTGATCGGATTGCAAACTGGTTCATATAATACAAGTTCCATCTTCATTTACATTAATGCATTTACCAACTCACTCCCTTCCACCCATTGCCTACTTCCTTCTCCTCTTAAGATGTTTATAGAGCTGCTCTCTACAAAAAACAGCTCCCCCCCATCAAACACCTTCTTTAGTAAACAAGGGCCTTCATCCACAAAAGCAAATCCCACAGGCTTTGAGAGAAGAAGGGACAGCAGCCAAAAAATAAGACAGATGAAAGTAGATAGTCGTTGGATGTTCAGTATTTGGATCGGGTAGCTGCAAACAACTAGTATTTCAATCTTTTGATGTCCCAAGCATCTATCACTGAAGGCAGAACTCCTGTTAATGAGAATCTAATTCATCAGCCATTGAGAAAAAAAGGTAATTAATTTGTAAATATATTTCATCTTCTGAGTGACAGTCCTTTCCACATCAGTCAGGGTGACCGAGAAGCAGGGTGAGAGACAGGACAAAAGGTCCACAGCAGTACTTGAGATGACGTTCACTCTGAAGGTTCTCAAGGGCACAAGCCTGTTTCATCTCCTCTGAACAAGACACTTTGGAAAATGGAAATGTTTTGCTTAAGGTGATGGCAAAGGGGCACTTTCAGAACGCTTGATGTGCTGCTCCTAATTGCTCATCTCCTTACAAGGGGAAGGGCTTGTCTTCAAATATTCACCCCTCTTTTGCATTGCTATTAGCCTCATAAAAGAATTCACACAACGTTGATCTGAAGATGGCTTGTTTCTCTGCCGCAGAAAAGTGTCAGCTTGTCAGAGCCCTTGTTTACAGGACTGCTGGCCTTCCAGAAGACAGAGGCAGAGGATTTGAGATGCTTTTCCCTTATCTGTGCTCTGTGAGAATCCCTTTGTTTTCTGTATTAAAATTTCCTTCTAACAGATGGGGCCCTTCTTCACATCCCACCACCTTGTGGAGTGCAATAAGAGGGGACATTGGAAAGGGCCTTTTCAGTGGTGGCACCCAGAAGCTACCTGCTGGCTGCTGTTTAAGCAGGTTTTTGGCTTTCCTGCTGCTTGAATCCAAATGTTTTTGTTGACATGCTATGCTTTTGACTTGTTGGTTTTCTGTTTTTCTATCTAGTTACATTGTTTTGTGGTTTGACTATTCTTGTTTTATGGCATTATAGATCCAACTGAAAGTATTTAACAAGTAAGTAATAAATAAATGCTAGTAAAATATTATGGAGTCAATGGGTTGGTGCTGGCGATGGATATTTCATCCACATTTATTGCTAGGTTTAGAGTATTGGGGGGGGGGGATCCAAAATTCACAGTTGAGCAGTAATTTTATTCAGAGCTATGAAAACATCACAAAAGTGGCAAGTTTTTGAGTTCTAGAGAACTTGTTGGTGGGGGCGGCAGTGGAATAAAAAGCAAACAAATACCAAAAATAGAGGGAATATTATAGACATAAGGTCAGCTTTTAGACTTGGTCCCAAGGTGGAGATTGCAGAACAAAAATTAAAAAGCAGTATGTTATAATTAGAAACAATAATCTGCTAGGAAAAAAATATGTGATACAAATTCCAGGGTCATTTGTTTAACAATATTAGCTGGGGGAAAAACCATTAACCAGGTAGATATTTATAGCTACTCTTTTTCTTTCCTTTTTTTTCTTTTTTTTTTTTTTTGCAGAAGTGGCTAGCACTGAAATGATTTACAATACATTGAAATTTCAATGATGCATATTTAGTGGATTTTCTGCCCTTGAGAGGGGACCAGATTAGATGCCTTTTGAGGTCCCTTCCAACTCTATGGGCAGTATCCAACAAAGTATGTCAACTAGTGCAAGGATTTCCACTTGTGCAATGGAAACTCTCCTCCCTGTGCCCTCCAATAGGCACCAGATGTTTTGGGGAAATCCCAAAATACACACAAGGGCACATGAGGTTTGAACAGGGAGAGGAGAGGGAGGAGAACGTTCCATTGTGAAGTCAAAAGTTATTGCACTAGAGGAATGACTTGGCTGGCTTCTAAATCATCACCTTTTACTTTCAGACATTGCGTAGGGTACCCAAATCAGTGACAGCCCTGTTGATGCAAATCTATCCTCTGAAAGCCCAGATGAGGATAAGGGGATGTGACATATCTCAGTCTGCCTTTCATTGTCTTTCACATTGCCTTTTCCAGCCCAAAGATCACATTCCCTTCTGCTCAACCTCCAAAGGTCCGCAAACCAGTGGGCGCGAGGTCAGAGGCAAAAGAAAAAGATGCAACTATTTTACCTTTGTAAAACAGGCTAGTTTCTGTGCACACTCACAAATCCCAGTCAATCGTCTATCCAGCCTAGCAAGAGTAATTGTCACACATTCTAGGACACATTCTAGCCAGGCAATAACACTCAACGTGCAAAGCAGGGCCAGAAGGGTTGTGTTGCTCAGAGAGCATCCCAGGGGCCATATAGAGAGACTTGGAGGGCCATATTTTGCTTGTATGACTGAGGTTCCCTACCCCGGGAACCTCAGTCTATAAAGCATGCTTCATTGGAAGGCAGGGTGCGTGCTCAGGGGTGCCCCCATACCTGGAAATGACTCCTAGAATATCTGTGTCCTAGAACATCACCTTCACTTCTTTCAAATGTCCAGAAAAGCAGAAGATTATAGTTATCAGGCATATGCATAGAGCCATGAGAAAGAAAGGCAGAATCTGGCTGCACAGGAAAATCAGATGACTAGTACTTTTCCATATGATTTGCTAAAAGTTGTAGGTTGCTAGAGACACAAATCATCTTAGCCTACTTTCGCATCATCACAGAAAATGATGCTCAACAGTATCTACCTTGGTAATGCAGCACTTGGGAGTGTCTTTGTGGGGAGTTTGCTCTAGTACAAAGTGATAGTGCTGAGCTCCTCCCGGGGGATATTTGATGATCTTCCAAGCTCCTGTCAGTCTTCTGCACTTGCTACTTTACCTGTGATAGTTGCCCTCTATAATCCTATTTCAAAGAGAAAAATACTGGCAGTGTTTTGAGAGGATTTGAGTCACATGCAGAAAAAAGAATAGAAAAGATGACATTTATTCAACAGAACGTTGCCATCTTAGTTCGTACCGTTGGAAGTATTAATTTGGCTGAAATGCAAGTAGTCCAGCATCCAACATTTTCAAGCACTGAGAACAATCCTTCCAGTCCATGCAAGACAAATTGTGAAAAGCAACTTCCGTATTTCTGCCAAAAAAAAAAAAAAATTAAAGCCCCCACAAAAGCTTGTGAATGAAACTTTTTGCAGAGTGAGATTGCTTCAGTGTACTTTGTGTTCAAACAGACGGATATCAGCTCCTTTAGAAGAAGGGCTTTGAACACCTGGACTACATTTCTAGGATGAATTGTCTTGGTTCTATTTTTATATTCTTTGTGTGCATTAGTTTCATTTTAAAATATGTATCTCACATTCCCCCCCCCCCCCGCATCTCTGGCTTTGAAGGTAGCACAGTAGCCTGACACCTTGCATTTGGAGAATGGGAAGCAATTGCAAGTGACAGGTGGTGGTGGCAGAGTAAATCCCACAACTGTTATCGTCTCCACTGGTTACAGTATCGGAGAATTATACTTAGGTTTTGAAACAATTATAATTCCTTTACAATTTCACTCTTTTTGCCCTTGAAAATAGCTTCATTCTTGCGTCAATGTCAGAGTCTTCAAATGCACTTAGCAGTAGCGTATTTAAGCACTCTACATGGATTAGAAAACAACAGCAAACAGCCGCCTGTGAAAACTTAGTTTAGGATTTTGTAATATAATGTGATTTTATTGGGATGACAGAAAGACACAGAGAGCCACCAAACACTTGTGAAAAAACTTTTTTTAAAAGCCCATTCTAAGCATTTTAGCCTCAAAAAGAACTTAAATAGTTCATAAAATTTGGAACAAATTCTTGCAGTTGAAGAATTTGGAATGACATGAACATTTTTATGTTGGATGCTAAGAGTTTTTGGAGACTTCTATTTCCCTTCCTGAGCTACAACTCCCAGAGTCGTTTAACAATCAATCCCTCTTCAGAGAGAACCCTGAGATTTGCAGCTGTGTGAGGGAGAATGGGACCTCTCAGCACCCTAAACAAACCATAACCCTGACTCCTTTGGGGAAAGACATGACTGCTTGATGTGGTAACATAGGGCTTTGAGCTGGTCTCCCACCTCTTCCACAAAACTGGTTAATATGATGGTCAACCCATCATTCATATTCACTTATTTCTTTAGAAGACTAGACCCTGCGTTTCAATTGAATGGTTTGAACAGAATGATAACCCCACCCCCAAAACACACACACACACACACACACACACACACACACTAGCCCTTAGTTCTCTGGCTGACAGATGAAGCCAAAACTTGCTTCTTTCCAGCCCTGAAGTTCAAGGGCAACATAAACTAAAGCTTTTATGAAAGCACAACGGCCATTTTGGGCACCATGCTTTTGCACCATGATCTTACCCTGAAAAAAACACTTTTGTGTGGCACCCCAAAACACACGTTTGGGTGCCATGAGAGCACGCCTTCCCCAAAAAGCACATATTTTGGGCTCTGTGATCTCATACAGGTCATGTGACTCATGTGGGAGTACAGATGGAAAGATGTACATCCTGGTTTGAGGACTCAACATGTTGGAATGTACGGAAATCATGTGAAAATTGGATCTCCTTTGTCTAGGTCTAAGTTTTGGACACAAAGCATTGCTCACACGTTGTTACACATTGGGCTTAAAACATCACCAGGGAGTTGTTCAGTCCCAAAATGGCTACCATGTTCTCATGCAAAAAACTGGGATCGGGACACTTGTGGGGTCTGGATTTCATAACTCTTTGATGACTTCTGCCCTGTTACATATACATTCTCCCCCTTCTCCCCTGCTGAACACCCATTTCAACATCAAAATTAAGACTTGACCGCCAACGCTCTATGCTCAGTAACACACATTGAAAGGTGAAAGGTGCTTGTAAGGTGAGGGTGTGGTCTAATTTTTCTTATTATTGGCTCTTAATTATTTGTTCCCATTTTCATTTTGAATATAATCTGAAAGGGGAGAAATTCATTTTAGTTTCCCCCTGTTAACACAGCTTAGTATCTGCCATCCCCTGCATTCATTGGTTGTTTAACACTCTGGCTGTCTTATTTAACTCTGGAGAACACTTTAAGATGATGTCTTTGTAAGTGCTTCTATATAAAATGACACATCTCACCCAAATCGCTGGAGTTTACTTATATCTCTCTAAAGCTAATAGTGGCATTTGTATACCACACATAGCATCTAGCCACAGTGGAGAATGACAGAGGTTTCTGCAGCAACGAAAGAATAGTAGGGACTTACTTAGACACTTGTTCTTGTTTACTTATGATCTGGTGCAGAATAGAGACTATATATACTCAAAGCTGTCATCACTAGGAAAGTGGCTGTTTTGTCAATTGTAATCTTGGATTTTGTGTAGAAGATGCTGATTGAATCTGTGCTGAAAGTATGCAAGTTTCATTACTTCAATCCAACATTTACACCCCTTGTGGCATCCAGGGTACTGCATGTGCTTTATTTCAATCTGTGCTTAATAAATCACATTGAATAAATCACACTGAAATAATATCAATGTTTAGTGGGAGTAAAAAAAAAAGCCCACTTCTGTAAGAAGGTGAAGTTGAGGTTAAGAGTATTCATCATTATTGCAAGGGTGAAAGTGCTTGGAAGAGTAAGCAAATGATTAGCAAATAAGTAAATACAATTCAAAAAGCTAGGAAACCACAACCAAGGTTAAGAAAGACATTAAAACTTTCCAATGACACTTTATAGCTAAAACACAAATACCCTTAACTCTCCTCTAAGCCACCCATTTATGCTTCTTTATAATTACAAAGCTTTGTAAAATATATGATTTCTGGATGAATGGTTTTCTCTACAAAGAATTAAATTATTTATATTTTCAGCATCCACATTGCTTGCATTGCTTTCATGTAAAGCATCAAAAATATGCAACACAGAATACTGGATTATAAAGGATCCATATCTCTATAGTAGGTATGCAAGCTACATGCATGAATCAACACTTGAAAATTCAGAGACCTCCGTTTGACAAATGCTATTGCCCTTGCTAAGTTCAATACTTTGTTTTACAGAAAAGCACGACAGTTTTTTTTATGTTTGTGGCTTATCCATAGCAAAGGAAAGAACTGATGCAGTTAATATGTGATTAGAAGACAGGAGGATTTGAGTTAAAACATAATTAAAAATTCTTACCGGTTGAAGACTACCCATGCTACAGGACACATTACTGTTGCATGCAAAATTACTCAATGATTCCCAGTATTTAAGACTCTAAATACAGTGAAATGGTTTGTCTGGTATTCAGGTTACATTGAACTTCTTCCCAACAGTAGCCTGGCACTAAGAGTAATGGCTATAAGCAGTGCTTTTTTTCTAAAAAAAATGTTTAGGGGCACTCTCATTTTCCTACTCATATTGAAATTCTGTCCCTCAATGAGGCCAAACTTAGATTCACAAATTGATTAGGAGTATGTGTCCCCCCCAGGAATAAAAGCACTTGCTATAAGAAAAAAGATAAGCAATAGCTCATCACCAAATTTAGTATAAATAAGGAAGTATTAGTAGGAATCCCTAACAATGATGAGCAACAGCGTAGCACTCTGCATAACAGAAGGTCAATACTTCAAGGAGAAGAGTATACAAACATGCAAGAAACAGATGTCTTGAAGGAAATAGACATGATTAGTCAAAAGACAGAAGCAAAAGACAGAAACCTAGGTTCTAGTAGGGGACTTGATAATTTCTATAAAGGGCCCAGAACCCAATATATTCTGGCTAGATCCAGATCAAGGGTGAGGAATTTGTGGCCCTCCAGATGTTGTTGGACTACAGCCTCTATCATCCCTGCCCACTGGCAACGTTAATTGAAGGAGATGGAAGTTGGAGCCCAGGAACACTTGGAAGGCAACAGCTTCCCCAACCTTGGATCCATCCTGGAAACAGCATGCAAAGTGATGTCTCCATAATAAGAAATGGTGAGTGACATCACTGACCTTGCTTAATGCTGGAGATTTTCATCCTTACAAGGTGCAACATGTCAAAGTTTTGGCGTGCTGCTTGTCTACTCTAATTTTATATAGTGTGATCTTTTATGTGAACCACCCTGAGACCTCCGGGTATAGTGTGGTATATAAATTCTAATAATAATAAGAATAATAAGAATAAGAATGCCTTACCTCAGAGTTTTGTTAAAGTTGAATGAATTCATTCCTGGCTTTGCTAAATCTTTTTGAAGTGGAACAAAATGGCTCCACCAATACCCAGGTAAGCCTAGGAGCTAAAAACAACAACATTTTTTAAAAAAGTTATACAAACTATGTTGGCTCAAGAAGAGGGGAAATGGTCAGTGAATAGGAAAAGGAGAAGTGTAAAGCCATCCTCCTGAAATTTTAATATAAAGATACACTTCCTAAATATAAAATCTGTCCAATGGAACAAGCTGACTAAACATTTTTTGCAACTCACAATCAAACTAGAATATATTGTGATAAGTTTTGGGCCTATTTTGTTCATGATTTCAGCCCTTTGTTTGATTGTTTTAAATGGTGCTTGTAAGCTACCTTGGGGGCCTCAGTTAGATGAAAAGGCAGAAAACAAATATCTTAATCAATAAATAGAAATTAATAAACCATTGCTAGCCAGACTCCAATGAAGCAAGGGTGGGAAGGAGATGCTGGTTTCACAGTGAGGCTGCCGAGGTTCAATCCCTGCAGTTTGTTTATAAAAGCTTGAAAAGCATAAAAATCTTGAAAAAGCTTTCTGCTCGTAGACTCTGATAGCAGGACTGATGTTGATGCATTAATGATGAAGCTCAAGTATGTATAATTCAAGGTATTTTCTGTCTCTATTTCTTTTATAATAAAAGAAAGAGTGGTGGAAAATACCTTAAATTATAGATAGTTGACTAGAATTGTACTCTAAGTTGAATATCAAACTTTTTTTATTGAAAATCAAGCATGTTTGTTCTCTCTTTGCCATATTTAAGTGACATATTTCCAAACTCTATCCAGCAGTTTCAAGTGTCTTTATAAAGATGATAGTAGCATGTCCGGTTCATCTTCATACAGCAAAATCTTAACTTTTGAGTCTTTGAGGGGCTCTCAAGATGATAAATTCAGCACTCACGCTTGCTTTTTTATCTGTAAAACTCTCACAAAGTTTTACCAGGTAGCAGTGGCGTCGCGTGGGGGGTGCAGGGGGGCCGGCCACACCAGGCGCAACATCTGGGGGTTAGGGTTAGGGGGCGCAAATCCACGGGTTAGGGGGCGCAAATTAGTTGCCTTGCCCCGGGTGCTGACAACCCACGCTACGCCACTGCCAGGTAGCACTAGTGTGACCCCACCAACACAATAAATGATGGTGTAGGTTTGCCATGGGAGGTGGCTGTATGCTGTTAATCTGGAAATGGATGCTGTAGCAGAAGACCATGCACCCTTCAAGGAAGCAGAAGGAAGGGAAAGAGGAAGTTAGATGTCCATGACATTGTGAGGCACTCAGGGGAGAGGGGGGGCTTAACCTTTCTTGTGTACTTAACACTAGTGGCCAGTGGGGAGAGGCAGCAGTGCTTATTTGGCCTCCCAGCACCACCATTGCTGCAGTTTACTGGAAGGGGACGTGGTGAGGCAGTGGGAAGCTCAGTGCTGTGCAGATGCACTGCTGGGAATGCCAGATTTGCTCCTCTGGTGCATTCACACAGCACCGACCTTCCTGTGACCTTGTCCCTTCCCTTCTCCCACCTGGTAAGACGCAGCAATGCCAGTGCTGAGTGGTCACCCCTCAGTTGGCCTCTCCTGGTACCCAAGAGCTTGCCTGCTCTCAGGTCATATGATGGAGGCTTTACTTTGTTTCCTTTCACAAAGGGAGATCTGCTGGATGCTGACCAGAGCCTTTTCATGGCAATGCCCATGTTGTTTTATATATTTAAAGCACTTCTATTTGTCTTTCCATCCTAAATGGTGATGCTCCTGGAACTCATAATTTTTTGGTCCAGAGGAGAAATCTATGCTATTCATAATTCCAGCGTGTATGACAAGGCCTGTCTCTGATCCAGAAATTGTAATACGTTTGTAATTAAAACCAAGATTTATTACAAGTTGATTTCTATTTTCTATTCCTGCACTGCCTACGTGGTTGGCATGACTAAACCGCCACAGTCATATCTCATATTTCTTTATGTGTGCTCATGTGCTGCTTGTCTTAATACTCAGAATGATTTCACTCTTTGCCAAAGAAACGTATTTGGATCTGCAAATATACAACATTTATGTAAGAAGAATCAGATATATGAAGTCCACCTTCTTACACCGTGTAACAGCCAATCAGAGAAGGACAAATCATGACTTATGGCATCATGTTGTACAGAAGTGGCACAACAATTTTGTGCTAATTATGCCACATTCCCAAAGTTAGGTTTCATTTTCACACCTAAAGCAGTGGTCCCTAAATGCCCCACCCCAGACCGCTTGAGGATTGCTGATGGTATTTGGGGACAACTTAATGATTTTTCTGTTGCAGCTACTATAAGGTGCTATGATAGGTACTGTGTGATTTTTAATTGTATCTGAACCACCTGAATGAAGTTCATGGGCCACTGCTGGTCTGCAGTTTTGCAACCCCTAAACTAAAAGATAGAAGGGGTGGGTATTCAATACCTGGTTTGCTATCACAGAGAAAGCCTTTATCTCTGGTCGCTTTCCATCTCATTTTCAAAGGTGGGAGCACCAGAGCAAAGTTCAGATGATGGCATCAATGAATGGTCAGATTCATCATTGGCAAAAAGACAGTTATTCAGTCCTTCTATCATACCCACCAGAGACCCCACCAGATCACTCCTCTTTTTGCATTTTCTTCCATTTAGTTAAGACTATTGTGTTGCTGGATTTCACAACAGTTCATTTGTTGGTTGTCATATTGATCCTGATTTCATTGTTGTATCAAAGGGTGCCTCCAAACTGTCATTGTTTTGCATAGTTTCAGGTCTATGAATCAGTTGGAAGGGACAAGTGCATGTCAGAAATTGAGGTTTACACAAGTAAAGCAGACTAAAGTCTTCTGTTGCCCTTGTACGACAGTTACACTTGCGAGGATGGGGGGGGCAGGCTTTTTGCGGGTAGGAAAGTGATGGGTAAATACACTGAAAAGTGTGGAATTGATTAATGATTATCAGGAAGACCTATAAACAATCTCTAAGCAAATCAGGATTAATGCTCATATTTGCCTAACTATGCACCTCCAAACAGATCAGAATGCATGTTCAATAAATAGTATTATGCATTTTCTAGAAGTCTTTGGATAATTAATTCATTAAAAAACGGAAGGGGTGGAGAATTTTTATGCCAATTAAACTGGCTACAGGACTGGCTACCTTTCACAAGGGATACTACAGAGACTATTATGTGCCCGTATTCTTAACACCTGTGCTTTCATTATTTGTCTATTTCTCAGACAGATGTAGTCTCATATTTCTAAAAGGCAAATGTTATAAGGAAAAGGGGAGAAGCTATTAGATAAAACAAACACGTTTAATGTAATTGGTGATCACTTGCTATTTTTGTACAAAATTTGAGAAATTTCTTACATTAGTAAGTGCTAACATAACCTAAAGCATATCCACTTGCATTCCTTTCAGTAGGAAAATTGTTACCTTAATAATCAGCGTACATTTTAGACATTATTTTGATGCAAGAATGGAAATTACATATTATTATTATTTTAAAAAAGCTTAGGTTTCTGACAACTAGTTCATATTTTATTGCTGAGCTTAAAAAGCAATAACTTTCGAAAGTTTGTGATGGCAACATTTTGTTTAAAGCTAGGGTTTAAGCAACAATATATTTTTTTTCTCATCATTGTAGCTTTGCAAAGGGAATGCATTAATCCTGTGCAAAGGTTGCCAACTTTTTCAAGTCCTGAGAGCCACATTAAGAAGAGGGATGAGCAAGAAGGATGGAGCTAATTTGCACGTTCTTTTTGCCTATGATCACTATAATTTGCCTAGCAGTAGTGGATGTGAAATTATCTGTGGTGGATAAACTTTATTCCATCAACTTAATACTTCAGCCCCTGGTACTGTTAGCCTATGCCCCTGAATTATGTAACCTGTTTTTTTGGTAAGCAGGCAGAGGCTACAACCTGCCCTTCACCAGTGCCTAATAGGCTTACCCAATGCCTAATTTTCTTAGAAAAGTGTGATGATTGCTGTGAGGTAGGCAAAAAGCAGATGGCCAGTGCAAATTTGCCACATGGAAGAATTCCTGCCCGGCCCCAAATATGGTGGCCAACTTTGTCCATAGAAAGGTCAAAGCACAAGTAAAAGCAAACAGATTAACAGAGGGTGATCTGACAAAAATGGGCAGGAAAGACTGCCGGGCAGGCCGCAATTTAACAACCTCTGGGATCAGGCCCAAGCGTTCCCATTGGCTGGTTGGTGCCACTAACAGGGGGAAATTCATCCAAGGGCTGCTGGCATCGGCCAATAGCCAGCAGTCAAGCGATCTGGCCTGCTATTTACCGGATCACTTGTGAGGTTGGGGCCTGGCCTCAACACTGCCCACCAATGAGGGTGAGTTTACCTAATGAAATACCTAAGTGAAATGGCTGAATGCAGAAATCCTGAACCATACTAAGTACAAAGCAAGAACTGGATAAATAATAATTTGTACTTCTGTTTATTGGTTAATACAGTGTGCTTTTTGTTCAATGCTAAGAACAGAAAGCTTAGTCCAGAGAAAGTAAGGTACACCCAGCTGCCATTACAAGCAATGGAAATTGAGCAAATTACTGCAAAAATGGCATGTGCTATTTATTATTGGTCTTGGGTCCCTGTCATTTCCACTGTTGCTAGAGAAGTGGCAGTTGTTGCTTGGTGTCTATTTTAACTCTGCTGTTTTGAAGAACAGCCTGTGATACAATGGGTTTGCAAAATTGAATGAAATGAAATGTGGGTGTTATTTTCCTTGGGCAAAATATATTGCTTTAATTACTCTGCAATACTTCACAGAATCATAGAATTGTAGAGTTGGAAGGGACCCCAAGGGCAATCTAACCCAACCCCCTGCTATGTAGGAATCTCAACTGAAGCATCCATGACAGATGGCCCCCCAACCACTCCTTCAAGGGAGGAGAGCACACAGCATTCTGGAGGAGCCCATTTCACTGTTAACCAGCTCTTACCATCAGAAAGTTTTTCCTGAGGTTTAGTGGAATCTCATTTCTTGTAACTTGAAGGCATTGGTTCCCCTCTGGGACAGGAGGGGAAAACAATATTGCTCCATATTTCAAATGATAGCCCTCTAGGTATTTGAAAATGGCTATCATATCACCTCTCAGTTTTCTCTTATCCAGATTAAACATACCCAACTCCCTCAGCCGTTCCTCATAAGACTTGGTTTCCAGACCCTTGATCTTTTTGGTCACCCTCCTCTGCACACATTGCCACTTGTAAATAACTTTCTTAAATTGCTGTGCCCAGAACTGGTGGAGTCTGAACAAGCCAGATTAGAGCAGTACCATTACTTCCCTTGATCTGGATAGTATACTTCAGTTGATGTAAAGGTAAAGGGACCCCTGACCATTAGGTCCAGTCGTGACCGACTCTGGGGTTGCGGTGCTCATCTCTCTCTATAGGCTGAGGGAGCCAGTGTTTGTCCGCAGACAGTTCCCGGGTCATGTGGCCAGCATGACCAAGCCGCTTCTGGCGAACCAAGCCGCTTCTTGCACTTTGACATGCTTTCAAACTGCTAGGTTGGCAGGAGCAGGGACCGAGCAATGGAAGCTCACCCCGTCGCAGGGATTCGAACCGCAGACCATCTGATCGGCAAGTCCTAGGCTCTGTGGTTTATCCCACAGCGCCACCCACGACCCTCAGTTGATGTAGCCTAAAATAAATCTAGGCCCTGCTGTTATTCTCTATGTTGCCAGATCAACTCCAGAGCAAGCAACAGCCTTGATGAGAAATATCGGGTCTGATCATGGACAGGCTAGAGGTCAGATATTAGGCTGATAAGACAAAGTGAGGTTTAGAGAAGTTTAGAGAGGGAGGGCATGGCTGGTCTGAGGTGAGGAATGGACAAGACAAAGCCAGAGAGTTTTTGCATTGTCAGTTGATTCAACAAGTTATTAGTCTATCAGGAATGGGACATGGGTGGCACTGTGGTCTAAACCACAGGGCCTAGGGCTTGCTGATCAGAAGGTCAGCAGTTTGATTCCCCACGATGGGGTGAGCTCCCGTTCCTCGATCCCTGTTTCTGCCAACCTAGCAGTTCGAAAGCATGTCAAAGTGCAAGTAGATAAATAGGTAGGAAGGTAAACAGCGTTTCCGTGTGCTGCTCTGGTTCGCCAGAAGCGGCTTAGTCATGCTGGCCACATGATCCGGAAGTTGTACGCCGGCTCCCTTGGCCAGTAAAGCGAGATGAGTGCAGCAACCCCAGAGTCATCTGCGACTGGACCTAACAGTCAGGGGTCCCTTTACCTTTACCTTTACCTTTACCTTTACTATTAGGAAAGGCTATATAGGCCTGGAGTCAGCAGTTCATACATTATTTGGTTAGCTGACAGCTGTCAGCCCATCAATGCAACTTGGAGGGCATTCTTCTCCTATAGATGTAATGTTACTGGCTGGTTGAAGGCCCAGAGACTTGGTGGAGTGGGTTGTCCCATCTGCAGGCACAAATCCTGCCAAATTGCCGAAGGACGGTCACAGTGGTTTTTCTTAAAGGACCACCTTTACAGTTTCAGGGGTAGGTTGGGGGAAAACCCGAATCACATAATCTCCCAAGTGTTGTTTGGACAGTTGATTTGAATATTGTAGACAAGTGGGAGGTGCCCCTTTGAAAGAAAGCTACTGAATTTCAGACAAATATGATTAGGGGACTTTTGTGTCAGCCACCTTTAAGGTTGATGCTTTGTGGCAGGAGGAGAGAACTAAAAGATACTTGCTTTATGAGTAAAACAATTTCCAGTCTGCCTTGCCAGTCCCCACAGAAGTCCCCACTTCTGCCTCCTCCCCTCTCTGCTGCTTGATCTGCTTTTGCACACCACCCTGACATTAGTCCTTATATGGAAAACTTGCAAAGATTACTTTGAGCATTAGTCTATTTTATTTTGGCGTATGGCTCTCCAATTCACCACAAAGCATTTGTACCACCTCATACTGATCCCGGTTTGCCTTTGGCAAGCCCAAATTTCCTCCAAGGCCTTTTCCAGATGCAATGAACACCTCACCATTAAACCGCTTTTACAGGGTGCAAAAGAGAAAAGAGGCAAGCCTAAAATCATTGCACTCTTACGTCCTGATCTCTGAGAATACAGAGTAGAAATGGTCCTCTTGCTTGAAGAGAAGACCAGTGCTCCCTCAGAGGGATTCATCCACCTCACTCCACATTTTCCTTCCATATAATGAAAGTGGCACTTTATAGAGGGTCTTCTTCCAGACACAAAACAGCATTTTACAGGGAACCCTTTCATTTCATTGTTCTGCTCATTGTTGTTTGGGTGAGGCGTAGGGGAAGATAAGTAGCTTTTTTCTTTTTCATCCTCACAGCCTTTTTCTTCAGGCATTAAAGACTCATTAAAAATATCCAGTGCTGGCTAATGAAATGCTGCTGCAGCTCCTAGGGGAACTACCAGAATAATCACATGTTTGAGCAGAAAGCAACTTGCAGGGGGTAAAAGTGTCCTCTATGGCTTTAATATTGCCTTAAGATGTGAAATTTGAGGTGTCCTCATTAGGTTGGTGCATCTGTTTCAATAGAAGCCAAGGGTGCCTTCTTCCCCTTATTGCCCTGAAAAGAGGGCTCTGTCCGCACCAAATAGTCTGTGGTGAAAGACCCAGTTTTAGAGCCCTTCCCAAGGAAAAGTTGCTTTAATCAGTTACTAGTGTGTGATGCCAATTACCTCTCTACAGGGATGACCTTTTCATCTCCTAATGGCATTTTGGAATCTAGTTACCCTAAGAACTCAGGAAGCATAAGTGTATCATATGTTCAGCTCTCTATTTCTTTCTTTTACTTCTCTTTTTGGCACCCAAATGGCCTAATATATTCAAGTCCTAATTAAGAGTAATTTTTGCATAATAATTAGCTCCTAGGGGAGAGGGTTTTGGGGTATGTACGTCTGTCCGTGTGCACAAACTGTTCCAACACATTAACTAGAACAAGTGTTTCTTAATTTTCAAGTATTGAGCTAGTTATTAGCAGTATTTTATATCATTTAAAATGGAAATTATGTAACAAGATGCCCCAGAGGAGACGAAAAATGCTCGTTGTTTTGTTTTTTTCCCCATTGAGTTTTGAAATGAATATTCAATGTGAACTTTGAAATTGCCAGATTTGCAGTTTCAGATTGAAAGCACAAGCCTTTCTTCATTCACAATCTGTGCTTTTGAACTGCGCAAATGGGATTTCAGTCTGGGGTTCTGTTATTTTGTTTATTTACTAACACATTTTATAGTGCCTTTCTTAAAGGCAATTTCTACTCAAAAGTGATTTAAACGGTTCACTAACAATCAAGGCAGAAAATAAAATAGCATCATGCCTACTATAACATTTGCAACAGTTCAAATACAGATTAGAAATAAATTAAAAACCACAGTATTATTCGCATTTCGAAATCACTTGCTAAAGGTGTACAACAAGCTTTCAGAAAAAAAGAGGTGTTTATTTATTTAATTAATTCAGTCCCTGCACAACAGATCATTAGGCCCCCATTTCCTTCCCTAGGGATGCCAGACGATTCCAAGGCAATGGGAAAAGGAGGTGAAATTGCCAATGTTCACTTATTTGTACCATGTCTACTACAGAAACCAATCCAGCAAATATATTTAATATTTGCTCTTGTTGCTATTTGCAGTCTGTAAACAATGACATAATGGTGAATGCATCTACCCCCACCAGCATCTTTACAGATGGTATTGGCAACTGCCATATGGTCCTTTTTCTGGGTAGTGATCTGACTACGACAAGGTTGCCAATTCAATATTGCATTCTCTATTATCAGATCATCTGCTATCACATGAGCACAAAGTAATAAATCCAGCATGCGTTTTGCTACCTACATTAGATTTATAACACAGTAGGATTCTCGAATGGCTCTCATAGTGACACAGAAATCCTCAACTATTCCCAGCAATAGAAGATCACTTTAGACAGGAGGGCTGCCGTGACAATGCTTGGCATTTTACATTCTTTTGCATGTGTAACTTCTGGAGTTTATCAGCATTGTTTGATTCCATCATAGCAAGTATTAAACTGCAGAAGTACTGAGAAACAAAGCTAACGAACGGAGTACCTAAGTGAAATAGCTGAATGCAGAAATCCTGAGCCATACTAAGTACAAAGCATAGAGGAGGGAGAAAGGTTGTTTTCTGATGCTCCAGAGAAGCGGACATGGAGGAATGGATCCAAACTACAAGAAAGAAGATTCCACCTAAACATTAGAAAGAACTTCCTGACAGTAAGAGCTGTTCGACAGTGGAATTTGCTGCCAATGAGTGTGGTGGAGTCTCCTTCTTTGGAGGTCTTTAAGCAGAGGCTTGACAACCATATGTCAGGAGTGCTCTGATGGTGTTTCCTGCTTGGTTGGACGCAATGGCCCTTGTGGTCTCTTCCAACTCTATGATTCTATGATTCTATGAAAGCAGGAACAGGATACATAATAACTGGTAGTTCTGTTTATTGGTTAATGCAGTGTGCTTTTTGTTCAATGCTGGGAACAGAAGGCTCAGTCCAGAGAAAGTAAGGTACACCCAGCTGCCAATATACAAGCAATGGAATTTGAGCAAATTACTGCAAAAATGGCATGTGCTATTGATTATTGGTCTTGGGTCCCTGTAATTTCCACTGTTGCTAGAGAAGTGGCAGTTGCTGCTGGCTGTCTATTTTGACTCTGCTGTTTTGAAGAAGAACAGCTTCTCATACAATGGGTTTGCAAAGTAAAATGCAATGAATCGCAGAACCATATAGCATCATATGAAATGAAATGTGATATTGTGTTAAATACCCTGTAATACTTCATAAAGTAATAGAATCAACCGCACAACTTTCCAAAGACAACAGAAGACAGCCCTGTATCATGAAGAAATTAATGTTTGACATTTGCTGTGGAAATTATGTTGGAAGCCACCCACATTAGCTGGGGAGGCCCAGTCAGAAGGGCAGGGTATAAATAATACAATTGGTGGTGTTGAATAATAGAATTCCAGAGTTGGAAGGGATTCTCTGCAATGCAGGAATCTTAACTAAATCATCCAGGACAGCCTTGAAAACCTCCAAGGAAGAAGAGTCCACCACCTTCCAAGGAGTTCATTCCACTGTTGAACAGCTCTTATAGTCAGAAAGCTCTTCCTGATGTTTAGTTAGAATCTCCTTTCTTGTAAATCGAAACTATTGGTTCGGGTTCTAGACTCCAGAACAGGAAAACAACAACATTGCTCCATCTTCCATGTGAGAGCCCTTTAGATAGTTGAAGATGGCTATCATAACTCCCTCAGTCATTCCTCATAAGACTTGGTTTTCAGACCCTTGATCTTCTTGGTTGCTCTCCTCTGCACACATTGCAGCTTGTAAATGCAGTGGTACCTCTAGTTATGAACTTAATTCGTTCCGTTCTTAACCTGAAACCTGAAACTGTTCTTAACTAGAGGTGTGCTTTCACTAATGGGGCCTGTTGCTGCCGCTGCACCGCCAGCACACGATTTCCGTTCTCATCCTGGGGCAAAGTTCTCAACTCGAAGTAACTCTTCCAGGTTAGTGGAGTTTGTAACCTGAAGTGTTTGTAACCTGAGGCGTTTGTAACTTGAGGTACCACTGTATCCTTCTTAAATTGTGGTGCTCAGAGCTGGACACAGTGCTGTAAGTGGGGTCTGACCATTACAGGACTATTACTTCCCTTGATCTGGACACTATATTTCAGTTGATGTCACCTAGAATAGCATTAGCTTTTTTTGCAGCTGCATCACACTGTTGGCTCATGATAAGCTTGTGGTCTATTATGGTTCCTAGATACTTTTCACATGTACTACTGGCAAGCCAGGTAACCCCCATCTTACATTTGTGCAACTGTTATTCCTGCCTAATTGCAGAACCTTACATTGGTCCCTATAGAAATTCATTTTGTTAGTTTTGGCCCAGTTCTCCAATCTGTTAAGGTCATTTTGAATCCCAATTCTGTCTTTGGAGGCATTAGCTACCCCTCCCACTTAGGTGTTATCTGCAAATTTGATGAGCATCCCCTCTATTCCTTCCTCCAAGTTGTTTATAAAGACGTTTAGCAACAATGGACAGAACCCTACAGCACCCCACTTGTTACTTATTTCCAGGATAATGACAAACCATTAATGAGCAGTCTTGAGGTTTGGTCAGTAAACCAGCTATGAATCCACCTAACGATTACCTCATCCAGTCCACAATAGGTGGGTAGCAAAACATCTGAACTAATTTCAACTGTGAATTTGAAATAGTCAATTTATTGCAACTCTATTTTCTACACACACACACACACACACACACACGAAAATAGATTCTAACCTCTTCTCCAGTAGACTGGTCTGCTTGAACAAGGGCTCTGTTGATGAAAATATATGCTAATTATATTTGATGTAATAGGCAAATTTAGTGCCCTGTAATTTGCAAGTCTAGATCTTGCCGCCCTTCATATTTCTCTGTTGCCTTCTTTTACTTTTCAATATCCTCTGCATTCATATCCTCCATTCTCTGTATATCACCCCTGCCCCTAGTTACGGCTCCCTCTTTCCATAAGAAGGATTCATTCTTGTCAGAAGCTTCTAAGTGCTCTTGAAAGAAAATCAAGGACCTTGCTAACTTTTGCCATTAAAAATGTAACCCCCATGTTAATTCAAATGCCTGACAGTTACAGTATTCTGTCCTTCCTGTAATTATGGTCTGCAATCACAGCTTCTCGTCTCCTCCCCGCTCCCCACCATGCACTCTTTTAAGTTGCCACCTTCCAAATCATTTTATTTTTCCCCTGCTAAGATGGAAGGATTCTTATCAAATTTCCCCCATCATACTTTTCCCCCTCCCTACCCCAGGAGGGTCAGTACATAAAGCCTAAGATATAGGAACTGCTTGGAAAGTCTCTTACTCTGTTTGAGTGAGAGAAGAGAAGAGAATAATCCCATCCAATGCAATGCTGCTTGCATACAGGAGTGCCATCTTCGGTGGATGCACAGGGTTGTGAGTGCCATGCAGCGTGCATGGCCTTGGCACCAAAATTTGTGGGTGCCTGGTGCCTTCATGGGGAATTTTGTGGGTGCCCAAGCACCCAGGGCCCTGGGAAGTTGGCACCTATGCTTGCATACAGTGCTTTTTTCCTTTAAAAAATGTTTTGGGGTACTCTCATTTTCATACTCATATTGAAATACTGCCCCTCAATGAAGCCAAACTTAGATTCACAAAATGTTTAGGGGTATGTGTACCCCTCTGCCCCCCAGAAAAAAGCACTGCTTGCGTATATCCTCCAATATCCTGCAGATCAAAATCGGGACCTTCTTTTTTTGAGTACTTGCAGAAGCCAGTTGATTCACACGAGAGCGTGAGTCCAAAAAGAGAGAGCGTCTTTTCATCTGGCACTCTGACGTGAGCCAGCTGACTTGTGCCAGGGTCCAATCAGAAGCCAGGCTGGCTCTAGTAATTCTGGGGTGTCCCAATTAAAACAGGACGGTTGAGGGGTATGGACACACCATGCACCTCATACAGAAGTGAACTCTTTACATACTACTAAAGCCTTCCTGATTTTGGCTGGAGGCCATATACCCTCCAACATTTCTCCAATGTAAATAGGGACTTCCCATTCCATAATGATAATTTTACTATTTATACCCCACACATCTTATTGGGTTGCCCCAGCAATCTGGGAAGCTTCCAACATATAAAAATAATTACAAAACATTAAACATAAACACCCTTCCCTATACAGGATTGCCTTCAGATGGCTCGGGGATTGGATAATTCCATACCCTCCATCCTAAGGAAAAGGAGGACATTATGGGATCAAATCAAAAGCTAAATTAGGGATATCCCTGGAAAACAGGGACACATGGATGGTCTTGGAGTACAGTGTTCAGTGTATATTTATTCTGCATGTTCCCCATAACAACCAAAGAACAGGGAAAGCACCATGGCAGGAAAGAAAGAAGAAGCTTCAAATGCTAGAAGGAAGATTTACGTCAGGCCCAATGCATTTCAGAATCATCCTTCCTTGGGGCCACACTGGGGCCACCATCCCATAGAGGTGCGTCTTTAAGAGGTGTGTTTTCAGGGGCCAACCTATTCCTGTAATTGCAAACTATTTAAACTGTTTTTAATTTTTGTAACTCACCATGAGGCCTGCTGATGAAGGGTGAGTAATAAATTTACTGTTGATGATGACCCCCATCATCTTCTACAGGAAGGCATGAGAGAGAAACTTATCTGAAATCCTTGAGAGCCTCTGCCAATCAGTGTAGACGATCTTGACCTAGATGGACCCCTGGGCTGACTAGGAATAAAGCAGCTCTCTGTATGAAGTGCATGAACCATAGTGGGACTTGAAATCAACCTTCCTTCAAGCACCTGGATTTTCCCATCAGCAGCTGCTTGCAGAAATGTACAAGGAGACACTTTCTAGTAGACGTACTCATTTCAAGTAGAGATGGGCAAATTCACCTTGACTTTTTTCAAAGTTTTCTCAGTGAGCATTCAGGACAAAAATCAAGTGTTTTCCTAGAGTTTTTCCGCAGCTTGTAAAGTTGGCTCAATAGCTCAGGGACTTCACAGTTCCCCAAAGCCTTACAGAAATTAGTCTCTTTTTTTTGGGGGGGGGGGCTTTTGCACAGCTCTGTCTGATTGATGATGAAAATAAATAAAACATTGAGGGACAGTTGAAAACTGAAAACATCAGCCATTGTCGGAATCCCTCTTTTGCATTCCAGAATGGAGAAGAACTTCTTAGGGTAAAGGGTGTCTGATTCATAATACAATCACAGTTTATGAGCAGGGAAAATTTGTGTTGTGAACTTATGACTCTAATCACACACCTCTCATAAGCATACCTTACTATTTTCTTCCTGTCTCAAAGATGATCACAAATTTTCAAGGCAATGATGACAGCTCAAAGCATGCTTTATTACATCATTCTACTTTTTAAGACAGTTTTCTTTCTTTTCTTTTCTTTTTTTTTGTAACTCAAGCTTTCTTTAGATGTGACTGTAGCCAGATGCCACTTACTAACTGGCTAAATAAAGTGAAATATAGTGCCTGGAATAAAGATGCTCCCCATTTCATCAACCCAAATTGGAATTTCTGAACTTTATTCCTTTTGATTTCTGTTATCTTTTTTCTGTTTCATATTCTGGACTTTTCCCTTCCTTGGTAAATAACAAAGGCCAAGGAGAGGGCAATTGAATCTGCTGTCCGCTTTGTGTGAAATTTCTCAACATAGCTGACTAGTCTTTTCTTTGCCAAATATCTCTGCTTTCCAGCTTTAGAGCACATCCTGGTCTTGACCTGTAGACCTTCTTTCAGCCCTGCTCTGAGCTGGGCTGCTTTGCCAAGGAACACATCATCTCCCAATGCAGAGCAGCACCTCCTGATATCCCTGCTGACAGCTCCAGCGTAATGAGGCAACCAAAGATCAGAGATTTCCTAGCAAAGCCAAACTTTTATTGCAGGTCTTTGCAGGTAAAACAGCACAGCAACATTGTACCAGGTAAATCTCTGGGGAAATGTTTGACCAGATATTTTCTTAGGCCCTGCTGCCTTGTTTTCTCTGCCTACTTCACAGTGTTTGCACACACAGAAAACCTGCACAGTAAGAAAGCATAATTATCAGTAACTTTTGAACACAGAAAGTTGGAGCAGAATTCCTAATACTATGCTGAACTGGGATGGCAAAAAAGAAACAGAATCGATGTGATAGTCATTGCCATCACCTCCCCTTACCTCCTTTAAGTCTATAGCTGTATCTTCTTTCTTATTTTGCTTGATTTCCGCTTTCAAAAGAAGTCGATCTCCTATCTGCCCCTCTTTGCATCAAATTCCTTCTATGTCTCACCCTTTATTTGTCAGGCTGGTTCCCTCTCCTCCTTCAAATCCATTTAAACTCAATGTTTTTCTTTCTAACACACTTCTGGTGTGCAGAGGAAAAAGTTTGGTCTGCTGTCAGAGCTTGTCTTACTTATCCAAAGGGGGCCCCTTGTAGAATACTAGAATTGTAGAGTTGGAAAGGATCCTGCAGGTCATCTAGTCCACCCCTGAAATGCAGCAACAGATGGGCAACCTCTGCTTAAGAGCCTCCAAGGAAGGAGAGTTTACCACCCCTTATGGGAGTCTGTGCCACTGTCAATAAGCTCTTACTGTCAGAAAGGCCTTCCTGGTGTTTAGTCGGAATCTCCTGTGGGTTCTGAGTAATCCTGGCTCATGAAGGATTCATTGACAGAAGTCATTCCTAAAGCACCTTTGCCTCAACATATCGGCTGCACCTCAGTTTCTCAGAACCCACAGTTCCTTTGGCAGTGACTAGTCTTCTTGGGGGTGCTTCCAAATGCATCACTCTCATGGATTCTCTGAAGACCTTGTAGTTCCAAATGACCTGGTTTTGTTTCTGAAGTGGAGCAGATGCTTCAGGAATCCTATTGTGCCATTACTTTCTTTTTCATTTCCAAATTTGGTACAAAGCTTTTGCAGAGGTTCCGTTGCATCTAAGTCTTCCCGTGCATGAACATTAGTGATATGCATTGATAAAATACAGAAGAGAAAAGGAAAAACAGTATTGGCATGTTTGTGGTGTGTTGATATTCTTTTTGTGTTGCAGTTTCACCTTGGGCCAGCTGTATAATATGGACCCAGCACAAAGATAATATTGATGCAGTGACATATAACACATTAAGTTCATGTTTTTGTTTTGTTGGGCCAGCATCATGCCCAATCAGAAATGCAGGGCGACATTCTTCTGCATTCTGTGTTTCCCTATGTTGAACCTCAGTATATCTAGGGATCTGGGAGAAGCCACTTCATAAGATAGCCAGAAATACTTAGTACCTAGTTTAATTGATATCTTGCCTAAGCACAGTCTTGATACCTTCCCCCAGTTCTTTCCCTTCACTTCCCCAGATCTCAAGTGCACTGACAGTCATGATGCAATGAGAAGCCCAGAGTCAACCCAAAAGGAATGTTAATCTGGCTACTAAAAGGCTGAAGAGATGCAAGTCAACTATTGTAATCTGTGCATGATCCAGTTCTGGAATTAATTGCAGGACTTCCACTATATTCAAGAAGAGTGAAGCACAGGACAGAGCATGCTCACAAAGGATTGGAGGAAATCCTGATCTAGCTTTCATCTCCCACATGTGGCTCAACCAATACAGATAAAGGCTGCAGCTGCCACATTCATTTGGTGCTAAATGCATATCAAAGTGCAGTAGCATCAAGGATGCTGCTATAGGTCAAAGCTGCTATAACAGTCAAAGCTGTTCCTGGCATGTTGCTGTTGTTGCATGCTGACAGCTTCCAGTGCAGGGTGGGGACAAATTACCCCTGAAGGAGCACAAGGTGTCCCCCCACCAGTGACTACAGGTAACCACCATCTCAAGTAAAGCCCAGGAGCATCTGAAATGTGGAGCATCATTAGAAGCAATTCCAGATGTGGAGAGGGAGAGGGACTGCTTTCTCCACACATCATTTTTTCAAAGTTTTGCATCTGTTGGTGTAATGATTCTCATTAATATTTTGCAAATTGCTTTTCTGAAAGAGTAAAGGCATTTAGAGGTCAATATGTCAAACTTCAAGCAGATTCTTGTGCAGCTTTACTGTTCAAGACTGTCATTCTAAATCTGGGATGTGTAACTTAGCTTGCCTGCAAATCTATTGGAGTGGGGGGACATGAAAGGGAACCATTTCCTCATCACAACTACCGTATTTTTCACCCCATAGGACGCACTGCCCCATAGGACGCACCTAGTTTTTTTGGGGGGGATAAAGGGAAAAAAATTGTTTCCCCCCCAGGCACGGGGGCTGGCGCGGGGGAAGCCTGAGCTTCCCCCGACCCCAGCCCCCAGAACAGGCTGCTGCCCCAAGCCTTGCGCGCCCAGAGGGACCTCCTGCCGGGCGTGCGAGGCTTGCCGACATCTGTCCGGAGCACGGGGCATGCTACGCAACGCGCCCCGTGCTTTGGGCTGCAGGCTGCTGCCCGCAACCCTTGCCCGCCCGGCGGGACCTCCCGCCGGGCACGCGAGGCTTGCGGATAGCTTCCTGAAGCCTGGAGAGCAAGAGGGGTCGGTGCGCACCGACCCCTCTCGCTGTCCAGGCTTCAGCTAAAGCCTGCATTCGCCCCATAGGACGCACACACATTTCCACCTCATTTTTGGAGGGGAAAAAGTGCATCCTATAGGGCGAGAAATACGGTATTTATTTTATCTCATTTCATTTTAATATTTGCTCAGATTCATAAGCTTGCCCTTCATCATAATGATCAAAATTTCAGATAAAAAGGACAAAACAATTCTCCAGAGTCCAGCAAGTGAGATACTCAAATAACAATTGGTCACTTTATCCCAACCTCATCCATAATTCTTGGGAAAGAGGTGCATCCTTAACAGGTAAACAGTGCCAAGCACATCTTATTAAAAAAAATGGGGAGGGCATTCCAAAGACAAGGGTCATATCCCCTCCCGACATGAAAAGTACATTTATACCACTTTATTAAGGTTGCTGAGAGCTGTTGGAAATTGCAACTTTTGTGAGGGGAATGGGGCCTCAACGCTCTTAACAAGCAATAGTTCCCAGAATTATTTGGGAGAAGTCATGACTATATAAATTGGCATGATACTGTTTTACATGTATGGCATGGAAATGGCCGAGGTCCCAGAGTGGAGAAGGCTTTTTCCGATGTCACTGAATTTTATTCAGAAATTTATAGGCAGTCAAATGCATAGGCCATCATCTCCATGTTGCCCTGCACCCCACCCTCTCAGTCTTCCATGAAACTATAGGCCTGGAAGTGAAATGATCTAATCTTGGGACAAGAGCAGCAGCAGACCTGAAATAACAAGAGAGGATGTGAGGGGCTGTACTGGAGTCAGAAGTGAACACAAGAACTATATAATAGCAGGGGCTTCCCATTTTGGTTAAGCCTTTCTCTCATTTTCCTTGACAGCTCTGCAAGGTAGGTCAAATGCCGCCCATGGGATGGAGAGAAAATCATCATCTAGTGCCGAGTGGGTGGAAGTGCGATGGTAGAAAACTTCCAGCTCACTAATTATTCCCGGGGCTTTTCTTACATGCACAGTTCTCCTTAAAAAATGTATATAGCTGGGTCCCCCTCCCTCCCTCCTCCTCCTTCAACTGTTTAAGCTTTTACTATATTTTATTTCTTCTTTTTCTTTGTGTGTGTGTGGGGGGGAGTAAAAGCACTTCAAGAAAAAGAAATAAAGAAAAATCAGGCTTCCTTTCTTTGTCTGCTGTCACAACTTGCCTTATTTATCTAAATGCAGTTTCTCATAGCGACATGAAGCTGTGGCTTCTGGGAAATCTTGGCTCAGAGGGGATTCTTTAACAGCAAGGTCAATACGTGGCTCTCCCAGATGTCTGTTTCCTTGATTGATCTGCTTGACTTCCCCCCCACCCCACCCCCGCTTCATCTCTCTGACTTTTCTTGCTACTTCATTTTAATTCATCAGAGGATGATCCCCCTTCTCTCCAGACGTCTGTCAATATTTAGTCGCTGTCTTATGCTCAGTGGTCTTGATGTGCCCTCAGCCCTGGGTGCTGTGTACGGATGGTTCATTACACAGCCCTTTTAGACTCAACAACAAACTGCTCTGTCTCATCTCCATATTGCGCCTCTAGGAAGAAACCTTCCTTTCTCTATATCTGCTGACACCAAGGTGAAAAGTCACACACCAGATCTCTGCTTCCTTGGCCTGTATCGTCACCCATATTAATGCTGGAATCAGCAACAGCCTTTAATTAACACCTGCGAGAAAAACCAGCCACTAAATAGTTAATGTTTCTAGGAATAGAAAGCTAAGCAGCCTTCCGGAACTGTCTGCTTACTTTTTCTTTCACTTTCTTTTTTTCTGTTTTTTTCTGTTTTTCTGTTGTGCCCAGAAATGCCCACTAATGTGGCAGATCCACAACGTACTGTTTTGAGCCACCCCAATCTCTGCTGAGCGCTAGCAAGAGATCCCAGAGGTCTTGGCACTTAACCAGGGTCTCTTTGTGTCCTTTTGGAATGAAGCACACCTATTTACACCTGAGGTTTATGGAGAGAGAGTTCACAGCATTTACATGTTTGGAAGGGCTTGTCCTTCCCAGCAATGAAAATTGGATTCAGAGGCATCCTGAATGCCATGCAGTGGCAGGCAGCAGCGGCGTAGCATGAGTTGTCAGCACCCGGGGCAACGCAAGTAATTTGCGCCCCCTAACCCGGGGCAAGGCACGTAATTTGCGCCCCCCCTAACCCCTAACCTGCGAGTTGCCGCTGGCGCTGCCGCCCAAACAACGCCGCTTGCCCGGAGGAGGAGGGAGGCAGAGAGGCGAGGAAAATGCAACGGCCCAGCAGCTGCAGCAGCAGTGGCGGAGGCGGGGCTGTGAGGAGGGGCTGCCTGGCGGGACCAGACGAGCGCTGAGAACCGCTGCCTGCCGGACGCCTTCAGCCCGGGCGCGCGCACAGCTCGTCGGTTCCGCGAGACATGCGGCTCTGCTACAGCCTGCGCCCGAGGCTCTTCGGCGACTCCGGAGGCAGCGAGCGCGCCCCCCCAGATGTTGCGCCTGGTGTGGCCTGCCCCCCTGGCACCCCCCACGCTACGCCACTGGCTGGCAGTCAGTGGACTAGGCTAGTCTCCTATATGTTCCTGGTAAATTAGAGCCTGATGCCTCCTTCCCAAAACCCAGGAAGCTTCTGCCCACCTTAGGGAGGGAGGTGTAATGCTCCAATGGAGTCCAAGATCCCTAACACCACCTTCCCAAAGCCAAATTTGGGAAGGAAGCAGCAGGGTTCCAGCATCCTGTCAGAGGCCTGGCACCTTCTTCCCAAAGCCTGGGAAGCTTCTGTCCAGCTTAGGGAGGGAGGCATGATTCTCATGTGTGTGACATTACAGCCCCCACATCTCTTTCACAAGCTGGCACCTCTGGCCCTAACTATTCCCCCACAAAAAATTTCACCGCATGCCACTGGCATATCTGCTACCACTCTGCCGCCACATGGAATTCTACCCACTTTCTGCTCCTTCCCAGAAACCCCTGCTCCCAAAACCTCTGTTGTAAAAGGACACCCTCTTTTCCTGTGGTGACACCACACCCAACTTTGACCCTGGCAACTTCCCCCTCTCAGTTCTTCCGTTTCAGCTGAAGGAAGGACAACATCTGCATGGTCAATTGTTCTTAGTTCTCCTTGTGTTCTTAATGATACTGAACAAGAGAACTGGTTCAGCCTGTATTTTTCACTGGCTTGGCATTTTCCTTTCTTATTCCAGAAATTAACTAAATTCTACCCCTCTACTAAATTTAAGCATCAACAGCCCAATAGCCAGACTTCTTTGTTAGGTGGAGACAGCAGCATAGCATAGGTTGCTGGTGCCCAGGACAAGTAAGCTGCCATAGCCGCTGCAGCACCCCTCCCTGGAGCCATGCAGGGATGTGATGCACCACCTGCCTGCCCACACTCATCCTGTCATACGTATTTAGTCCATGTCATTGCCATCTCCCAGTCTTCAGGGACGCCTTCAGTGTGAAGTGTTCTAGCATTTAAGGTTGTGTCTCTTTGCTCAAGGTCATTTAAGAAGCCTGATCTCTTATACCAGAACTGTGCTGGACATCCCTGCAATGCTGGCTGCAGTGTGTCTTTTCTTTGGGTGCGCTGCATAGCCGTGAAAGCAGAAATCCATGTGCATCCACCCAGACATGCTCGAAGGGTGGGGTGGGGAGAGAGAGAGAGAGAGAATAAAACAGCCCAATCCCAACAAAACAAAATAAGATATCGAGGGGAAATTGCTTTTGGGTTTTCAGACTCATGAGCCTTCCAGAGGCACCTTTTGAGATAAACTTAATTAAGCAAGTCATTCCATTAATCTGCTCTAATTACTCATGCAAATCACAAGTGCTCCGGCCTCTGGTTAAGTGAAACCTGATTTGATCCCAACTGCAGCCAGGCTCTGCGATTCCAGCGAGTATTTGCGAGAACGTGCCTGCGCTGATCTCCCGGCTTCTCTACAGATACAGTAATCCTTTTGAAGGCTGTAATGTGAATTGATTAGTTGTCTTGGGCATAGTGCTCTTATTCTAACCGCTGGAAAAGAGTGGGCGTTGGCAGCACTTTGAAATGATGTGCAAGATCTACATGTTATAGCACGTAAGACCCTGGCGATATGGTAGGCTGTCTTCCTACATATACTTTCTGGGGCACAAATCTGATTGAAGTCAGTGGAACTTACTTGTAAGTGAATATGCTTAAGTTTGTGCTGCAAAGTGGCAGCAGGAAGCTTATGGCTGTTAGCCAGCCATACCTGCCCTGCCGCCGCCCTTAGGTCACTTGCTTGTTAATGGCTGTGAATAATTGGTGGGTGTTTTCTGGTCTGGGGCTAGCGATTGGGAGATACACAGAGAGAGCAGCTCTGGAACATGAAAGTTATTAGCATTTAGAGGAAGTGACACACTTCTCCCACCCCACAGCTAAGGGTATGGGGCTGAGGTCTCCATCTGTGAAGTAATAACAGGAAACGGCTTGGTAGAACAGACTGAGAGATGCACAGAGAGGAATGAGCTGAGCTGAAGACACCTAGTGAGGAACATTGTGTTTGGGAGCTGATTGCAGCCCTCCAAGCCTGGCCCCTGGGACTATCCCCAAATAATCTGCTGGACTAGAGGGGCCACTGGCCTGACCCACAGGCTGTTCTTACATACCTATAGGTGGCACTGCATACCCAGCATGACAGCTGCTGCATTGCTGCTGTATGTTGGGGGGCAGGAGTAAGGGGGCAGGACTGCACTGATGTTGCTGCCTGGTGGCCAGGACCATGATGCCTCTTTGCCACTGGGCTACTTGTGACCTGGCTCTCCCTGTATATTGCCATAATTACAAGTTGACTGCAACCAAGTTTGAGACCTGCACTTGGCTGCATTATGCAGAGGTCAAGCATGGCTTAGAAATCTTTATTGTTTTTCGTCCTACTGCCTCTGTTTTGAAAGTGCATGTCTCATTGGCCTGAGATCTGTGTCAAAGAAAAGAGTGTTGTCACATTCTTAAAACCTGGGAATTGCATTGTTTGCACAGGCAAAAGTTCCCAGGATGCAGTTGTCCACCTTGATACCAGGAGATGTGACAGCCTTAAATAACTCAATATTAGGGCTGGTAGGATTCCAATGAGAAGCAAATGGCTGAATGATTGCAAAAGTCACCTTGGCTTATTTGCATAATACAGCCCAATTCGTTAAAAGCCTGTGAACATTTGTTCTGTTCTTCCACCCCTCCACCCTTGCATTTAAAATGACATCAGATAAATATTCATTAGAGGCAAAGCTGTTGGTTAAATGCTGTGTTCCAGCTGTGAGACCTGGGCCTCTGATTATACCACAGTCTGAATCTCCCCGATCTCTTTCTTTCACTTGGGCTGAGGAATTACCATGTAACTAATGGCATGCCTTCTGTATGCACCAGAGGTGCTAGGTTACCCCCAAGTTTGAGAGGACCTGGCACAGGTCACGTGTGTGTGTGTGTGTGTGTGTGTGTGTGTGTGATAGGCTTCCCTGATCCCAGGTTCCCGCTCCCTGTTCTGCAAGCTGACCTCATAGCTCCAACATCAGCCTAATTTTTCAACTCCTGCCTTGTTCCTCTGCTTTGTGGAACTTCTTTCCTGATTCAGAGCAGCTTTTTCACAACACTGCTGCACGTGGGAATGTGCATTAGTGTACAGCCTTGGATTTATTATATCTGCCACAAATACAGGCAAAAATAAATAATTTAGGGTGATGTCTGCCCAGGTGTTAGGCCATTTAGGCTGTGAGTTCACTGTGCAAGCATGCTTAAGTGGCACAAAACCTTTATGCAGAAGCACCCGTTGTGGGTGATGTTTGAATTCTTCCTTTCTTGAATTAAGGAAGCATATAGAGGAAGCATAGAACTACTTCATTCATAGTGATTTCATGGATATGTGGAGCCAAAAAGTAGAGTTCATCACCACAACATCCCACAGATTAACATTTCCTGCAGATTCCAGCATGCAGTCATGTCCATCCTCCAATGACTTATTTCTGAATGCAGAACAGTTTTGGCAAGGAACTTCTGAGTGATGTGGATACTTCCTTTCCCTTGTGGTTTAACTTCTACAATGATTCTCTCTGGGTCTCCTACTTTCCATACGACATATATATATGCAGTGTTAAAGAGAACACCAGGGACTTCTCCTGCAGTCCTTGAATAAGCTTGAACAGTTTTCCTTGCCTCTCTTCAACCTAATTCACACACTTTTTTTCTGCATATGTAAATGCTTTGACATAAGGATGTGCTCTTCAATTAATGATTCAAGAACGCATCACCATCCCTAATGCTTTGAATATTCACTTTTGCAAGAATGTGGCTCAAGTCATGTGCAGAAAGAAAATGCAGCTGGCAGTTTCGCACACATGTGCAGCTACACATACGTGCACATTTCTGTGCATTGCTTCACCTCCTGCTGCTCAATCTCTTCTGACAAAATGTGTTATAGGCAGATAAAAATAGAAACAGAACAGAACAAATTAATGCATGTTCAATTATCTGTCTGGAAATTATTTTTCATTGCAGTCATTCTACAAACTGCTTGAAATATTCTCTAAGAGGCTCATGCAAAGGTCTTTTTATAATAGCATATTTTGTTTGTTTGTTTTTCCCTTTTCCTGTATCCTTGGCTTCCAGGCTATGTGTGATACTCCTGGTGCTTTAGTAGAAGTTAAAATGATTTAAACTTTTTTTTTTTGTCATTTTAGGAGTGTTATCCCTCTTTGTCACACTTCCAAGAGTCTATTACCCACTTCATGTGCATGTTATCTTCCTCCCACCTGTTTCTTTTCTAATACTTTAATTATTTGCATATAATTCAAGGTTGTTTGAGTAGGCTATGTCTTGCACAAGTATTGCATTATTATTATGCTGTTGTTGTTGTTGATGATGATGATTTCACAAATATGAGCTCAAAGGAACTTTAAGAAACACACATTAAAAATAAGTATAAAAGCAAGACTAAAACCAACCTAGAATGCTCACAGGTGAAATAGACAAAAGAGCAAATCCAACTCTACCTACCCCAATGAAAAAAAATGAAGAGAAAATTAAGGTTCAAGAACCAAGGTGAAGAAAAATGTGTTTTGCCTTATGCCTAAAAACAGGATGATGGTGCCAAGGCATGCCTCTCTGGGGAAACAATTCGACATTTGATGAGCCACAAATGAAAAGGCCTTTCGTTGCCAACATCCACACCTCCCTCAGAGGAGCACACATGGAGAAGGGCCTCAAATGATCAACAATGAGACTTTGCTTTCATCTCCTCTCCTCTCCAGCCTCCTTCAACCTCAAAATCTGCTCCAGAGTGTTGGGGGACCCTGCAGATCAGATTGGGAGTACACAGAAGTTCACTCCTTGTTGCAAAAGGAGAATTCTTTCCACATATAATTGTGTGTAGAAACAAGGAAATTAAAATTTAAGCCATACTATAAACTTGTGTGGCACTGTGGTCTAAACCACAGAGCCTAGGGCTTACTGATCAGAAGGTCGGTGGTTTGAATCCCTGCGGCGGGGTGAGCTCCAGTGGGAAGGTAAATGGCATTTCCATGTGCTGCTCTTGTTCGCCAGAAATGGCTTAGTCATGCTGGTCACATGACCCAGAAGCTGTACGCTGGCTCCCTCGGCTAGTAAAGCGAGATGAGCACCGCAACCCCAGAGTCGTTTGCGACTGGACCTAACGGTCAGGGGTCCCTTTACTTTTACCTATAAACTTAATACTTAAAAGCAAACACACACACACACACACACACACACATACTGACCTGCAACTAAAGAGTCTGGTGGGATGCCATGAATGTTGGCTTCTATACTAAGATGCCACCAGGAATTATTGGTCCAGCAGCAATGGTTTCATTGATGAGAACATAAATCAGATTGGGATCATGGTATTTCATATGGAAGTGGAGATTAGCTTGAAATGAAGTTCAGCTATGCCAGTGTAGGATGGATTAATGCATCTTCAAAACAAACAAAATAATTTGCTCTATGGAAGTCATAGAAGAAAGATTTCCATATAATTAACTTTGATTTTAACCTGGGTCACAGTTTTTAAAGCTGTTTGTCAAGCATGTTGCAACTCAGCTGTGACTTACACAAAGAATAAGCATCATGAACCCAGTAAGACTGCGAAGAAATGTTTTTTCCTTGCAGCTATACTTAGGCACAGGGTAAGTGGTGTCAGTGGGAGGAGAAAGGAGGAAACAAAGGCTCAGCAGATCTGGCACATCCCACATGTGGCCTTCTTGAAGAACAGGGAATTGCTGAATGGTTATATTCCAGGTGAGCCTTTGGGTAAAGACAAGCCTAATACAAAAACAGAGCTGGTGGTGAGCTCTTTAGCTGTGGCATGAGCCTGGAGTCTTCCCAACATTGCAACAGAAATGACAGATATCAGAAAATCAAACATTGGCCTAGTCCTCAATCTTGGGGCCCTCTCCCCAACTTCTGCCTACTTTATTTATTAAAATATTTATCAGTCACAATAGTATATAAAAGATCAAGGAGGATAAAATCAATACAGTAAAAGAGCAAAAATAAAATAAAAACATAAAAACATGTGGCAGATATCCAGAATTTCCAGGAAAGCTAGTACTTTTAAAAAATCAGTGCTTGGGAATGCCCCTGAAATTAGGTATGTTTTAAGCAACAGGTGGAGCTTATAAGGCACTGCAAATAAGGCCCACCCATGATTCACTACCAGACAAATCTTTACCACTCCAACCAGGAATGTTAAATAACCTAACTCCAAGATCCAAAACATACAGGATCCAAAGCATACTGATGACACCATGCTCCAAAATCCCCTATGGATTGCTTCCAATTAGATGTTCAATGGCACTGGGGATAAGATGGTACAATACAGAGCCTTCCACCCACCAGCACCACAAATAATAATAAAGTATGTGCAACCCCCCACCCCCAGACCTAAGGGATTGGCTCCATAGAGGACATTTGAATTGAATGCATTGAGGATGTGTTCAGAGTGCCCTCTCTGTCTGAAAACTGTAGAAGCGCCCATCTTCTCTCTTTAGGGTCTTTTTATGATCATCATGGTAAGATGTCATAATAAACAGGAACCTAAAATGCACACGTCTGTGCATTTTGTCTGTCCAAATGTCTGACCAAATAATGCCATTCATTTCCTCCCCATCTCCCCTCAACCCTCTGCCTCACCCATGGTTTGCTTCATGTCTAGTTTAGTCCTTCCCATAACTACTTCTTATGCCTCCTTCCATAATTTGGTGAGGTCTTCTCTACTTCCTCCCAACCCTGGAAAAAAGAACACTTTGCTTTGTGGTTCTGCGCTGCCTTAAGGGCTTCCTCTCTTTGCTACAGCAGCAATAGCAAAGTTGGCAAGTGCCTTGTAATAGTTAGAAGGGGCCAGTCTCCTTTCCAAGAAGAAGTGGATCCCTCAGCCTGTTTCCAATGCTTGGCTGTGCTTAAGGTTGCCAGGTCCCAACCCAGAAATCAGGTCTGTTTTCTTAACAGATTCATAGCTTTAAGAAGAAGATGTAGCTAAAGTTGTGTTTTTTCATGCCCAGCTCCTCTTTGGTCCTGGCCCTCCACCATTCATCTTTTTGGAGCATAAGGACTCTCATTTAGCTGTACAGCCAGGAGGGGCAGATAATGAGCAGAGGGAGATGGGGGTAGGAACTGCTGGAGCAATGGATGTCACAACCTGGCAGGAAGGCCTAGGAATGAGCTCTTAAGGGGGCATAAGAAGAGATTAGCAGTATCTCCCAAGTGCAATGCAGTGTGTGAGATACAGAGAGAAATTCTGAGCTCTTCTGCAGTAATTAACTGATTAATCTTCAAATCAGCAACAGATAGAGAGGTACTGAATTTTTATACCTCCTTTCTACTTGGTAGGAAAGGAGGGGCAGCGATGTGGGATTAATCAAGGATGTCAGAACAACTGGAGCAATTATTACCTATAAACTGAAAGTGTACTGCTGTAATGTGGCCTTGTTATTCAAGCTAACTGAGATGCCAAGTGGAAGGCAAAGATAATGAGAAACAAATGAGTGGCCTAAAACCATCTCCTTTTTCTGTTCTAAAGCCTAATAGAGAAAAGTAACCTTGGAGTTTATTTTGAGAGGAATAGATGAATGGAGAGGAACAAAGATCCAAAGAGCCCACGGAGCTTACTGGTTGTATTAGAAAATTGTATCATTCTTTTGAGGCTGCAGTCCGCTGAGCTGCGCAACATCCATTCATTTCAATGGAGGTTGTGCAGGAGAACTTACTGTGGTATGTTCTGAGGGCCTTTGCAAGATTATCGTGTTACTGTGCCATAAACACAGTTTCTACTCAGTTATCACGGGGTATCCAGTTGTGTTTTGGGAAATGCAATTTCTGTAGAAAGGGAAGGCAATTCAGCACATATGTTATGAAAGAAGTGCAACTGGAGTCGTAGCAGAATGTAATTTGGCTGGAAAAAATGCAGTTCACCACCGTTACCATTTGACATAGTGTAGCACCTGGTTCCGTGTCACTATCATGTAGTGCTCTTTATTGTAACAGGGAGCAACACATTCACTTTGCTATGAACTTACTAAAAGTAATTATGTGTATGCATTTTACGCCCTTTCTGCCGTACAATTCCAGGGAAGCAATAACCATTGACCTTTCTTCTTCTTTTGAGTGATAACTGTTGGGATTGCATCCCTCCCATTGCTGATGTGTGATTGTTTTCATCACATGTCTGTGTTGACATTCCACACTGTTGGAGTCATGAGAATGGAAGTTTCAGTGAGACTGTTCCGTTATGTTATGCTTTTGCATTTCCTGTTCTCTCTCGGACAAGAAGGAGAGAGGAGCCATGATTTCTTTGTTCTGTAACACTTGATCTTGTACATAATAAATTAGCTTAGTATTCATACCTCAAGAGCAGCTTCCTTGAACTCTGCTTTGTTTGCATGTGCATATGGCTTCGGATATATGTCGCACTAGTGACTCAGGACAAAAGAGTGATGAATCATCCCGAGAGCGCTTTAGAGGGAAAGATGCAGTTCCCTGGTGTTTTCCTAACAGGTGCTCTTCGGAGCCTCCCCCAGAATCATACAAATCACTCAGCATTTGGAGAATCTTTTTGTTTACATTTGCTACCCCAATTAAAAATAGGATTCTAAACAGAGGTAAGCACACATTGCAGCCTCTTCTGTCAGCCACAATAGAATGATTCTTTCAAGTCTTATTTCAGCAGAGAGATGCGACCATGTGCATGCCACAGAAAGCCCCTACAGGAACCTGTATGCCCATGGGTGCCACACTGGTGATCCTATTCTAAGAGTTCTGGGCCAACCTTCCCTACCTGGTACTTTCCAAATATTTTGGACTACAGCCCCCCATCAGCCCCAGACAATGTGGTGAAAGGTTACAGATGAAGGCAGCTGCATTCCAAAACATCTGGAAGACAACAGGTTGGGGAGGTCTCTGTTGCTTTGAGCATTGCCCCTTTCCAGTAATGGGGTGCACATGCAGTCTCTCACAAAAATAGAAGATGGTTATCACAAAAATAGAAGATGGGCCTTCTCAGTAGTGGCGCCCGCCCTGTAAAACGCCCTCCCTTCAGATGTGAAGGAAATAAGCAGCTATCTTCTTTTTAAAAGATATATGAAGGCAGCCCTGTTTAGGGAAGTTTTTAACATTTAATGCTGTGTTGTTTTTAACACTTGATTGGAAGCCGCCCAGAGTGGCTGGGGAAACTCAGCCAGATGGGTGGGGTATAAATAATAAATTATTATTATTATTATTATTATTATTATTATTATTATTATTAGCCCTCAGGAAGGGAAATGTGGCTCGACTATTTCCTCTGAACTGAGACTTAGTGGTGATACCTCATGGGTTTTAGTAAACTTGGTAAATCCTAAATTTTATTTTGAAAGTGCCCTCGCTGTATGCCACTCTTTCTCAGGAACAAGGAGAGGGGAACTGAGAGAAAACACAGAAAGATGCTGAGCTGGAATGTACATTGTTTCCTCCCCCGTCTCTCCCCTTGGTAAACATCAATTTACTAAAAGCAGAGGGAGGAGAGAAATTGCAGAGTTAAATCCACACAAATTGTTTTATATTTACAAATGAATTAGATTATTTGCATTTGTTGCGTGTGGGTCTAACCCCCCCCCCTTCCTCAACTGCAAATTAATGAGAAAAATTATTTCCAAGCCTTCTTTTACTTAAAGGCAAGTTTACTTGAGGCAATTTGCATGTAAATCAACATTTACCTGACGTGTGCAATTTCCACGGTTAGATAAACCATAACATGAAACAGATGAAAGACATGGGAACTGTATAAAACTTCTTTGAGAGATAATAGGCAGCAGCCTGTAATAAATATTCATTAAGGGAGAAGATGCCTTGTTCTCGCTTTGAGCAGCTATCTTTATGGCTTTCACCTGCCTCCTTTTGCCTCCTTGATATGCTTTCAATATCTCAACTGCCTTTTCCTTCCTTTGCCAGCTCCCTGCCCTCAGTTCTGAGGGATGTTTCAAATTCTCTCCATCATCCAAATTCCTCTTTGGGGTTTTGGAGTAGGGGTGCTTAAGGGATTTGATCGTGGAGAATTTCTGTAAGACTGGTGTGTGGATCAGAACCAAATTTTGCAGTCCTCCAAATGTAGTGCAGTTCTTGACAGTCTGAAAGTCACAAAATGCTCCTTTCAATACATAATTTGAGAGGAAACACACATTTAAATTTACAAATACCGTATTTTTTTGCTCTAAGAGACTCACTTTTTCCCTCCTAAAAAGTAAGGGGAAATGTGTGTGCGTCTTATAGAGCGAATGCAGGCTGCACAGCTATCCCAGAAGCCAGAACAGCAAGAGGGATTGCTGCTTTCACTGCGCAGTGATCCCTCTTGCTGTTTTGGCTTCTGAGATTCAGAATATTGTTTTCCTCCTCCCAAAACTAGGTGTGTCTTGTGGTCTGGTGCGTCCTATAGAGCGAAAAATACGGTATGTATTTGGGGAGGAATTTCTTTTACAACATTGATTAAGGCAGAAACTGAATGGAATGAACAGAGTCATGAGATGAAAATGTAAAGGAGCACACACTGGGAATAGACAGCGCTGGCCACCGCTTTTTGGAGTTGTGAATTACCAGTCTCATCAAGAAAATGCAGTTCTTCCAGGCTTTTATTCCCCCTCCCCCACTTTTATTTTGGCTCAGCCTCAATAACAACTGGTAAAGCAGTGCAAAATGGAACATTGGCATTGATGTGCATTTGTCTGATCACATGCTGCTACCATTGCACATGCTGTGTTTTATACTGTACAGTGGTAAGATAGAGAAGGAAAGATGAGATAAAATGTAAGGAAAGGAAAGCTGTGGCCAACTGTGCATGCATCACTTCTGGAGTTTATTTTAGAAACTCTCTGTGTTAAATTATAAAGAAAGCAGAGTGGAACACAGGACTGACCATATACTGACCACAGCTAGATTGGAACCAGAGAAACCTACTCATCCATAATAATTCATGGGTGGTCTTATCCTTAGTTTCATATTATTGCCTTATAATTAACTAACTAACTAACTAACTAACTAACTAACTAACTTTGTATACCACCTTATACCCTCAGGTCTCAGGCCGGTTCACAGGATAAAATCAAAATATAAAAACACAAAATACATAATCAAAATAAAAACGAGAACAACCCAATAACCACCCCACAACATATTTTAAAAGGGCATTGGTTGATCAACACATCACTAGTGTATATTTAGGATTTCTGAATTGTTAAGGAATAGCTCATATGTCTTAAGGGATCCTGAGTATTTTCTTTTCTTAAAGAAACTGAAAAGAACCTGGCTGAATCAAACAAAAACCCACCTCGCCCATGATTTTTTTGTAAATATGATAGAAACCAACCAGACCCACTTTTGTGGGATTTCTGTCCCACTGAAATCAGTGCATATTTAGCCCAGCCACAATTAAGCACTTTTTTGGAATCTTGCGTTCATTACGATGTTCAGCATAGACTTAATACCTTCCTAAGCATCCTTAACCTGGGAGTAAGCTCCACTGAATTCTGTGAGACTTACTACTACATAGTAAGTTCTTGGTATGAGCTTTCGTGTGCATGCACACTTCTTCAGATACACTGAAAACCTTCAGATACACTGAAAAACGTTTTCAGTGTATCTGAAGAAGTGTGCATGCACACGAAAGCTCATACCAAGAACTAACTTAGTTGGTCTTTAAGGTGCTACTGGAAGGAATTTTTTTGTTTTGACTATGGCAGACCAACACGGCTACCTATCTGTAACTACTACATAGTAGTTGCGGTTGTGTAGAATTGTGATATAAATATCCTTTTTTTGAACTCAGTGACACTTGACATATATAAATAAATTGGATCATAGCCTGGGATATTTAGAGAGTTTAGGAGGAGTTCCACTACACACAACTGAGAAGGCAGGCAGCCTTTAACTTTTCTGACAGACATTTCCATATTGCAATAATTTTGTTAATGTAGACTACAAATTGTATCAACTAAAAACCACAAAAAACAATCTCAGCACTGTTGGATTGATTTACTTTTTTCATATTTTATATTGGAAAGACTCCAGCTGATTAAAATCCATAATATTTTCCATTACAAAAGTTTTGACAGCATAAATTTTATTTTTGCATTCTCTTAAATCATTAAACTGTTTTATGCCGTGCTAATGCTTAGTAAAGAGGGTTATTAGCAGTAAGGATGAACCTTAAAAGGTTTGGAGGTTTGATTCATCTATGAAACACTGACAAATTTGGTTTAATTATTCAAATCTAATCCAAACCTCTTGAGTCTGCAAAATTGGGCTAGAAATCTCAGGAGAAGGTTCAGAAACACAGTCTCTGTGTTTCTTGCTTAGCTTTGCACATTTAGTCATACAGAGTAAACTATTTAGAAATCTGAGTGCTTTATTTTGTTGTGCATATTTCAGATTTAGTTATATTTCAGAGACGACCACAGACTGATCTGAGCTTAGACACTACCAGCATATTATTATATGCTGCCAGTATTATATGCTGTCAGTAGACAAATGCCAACTCCTTCGGCCTGAAAGCAAGATGAGCGCCGCACCCCATAGTCACCTTTGACTAGACTTAACCATTCAGGGGTCCTTTACCTTTTTGCCTTTCTTTATTATACTGTACAATAACCTGATGCCTAAAAATACTAGTGGAATAGAAATGAGCTTTTAGAAAAAGTATCTAGAAAGGGGAAGAGTTGTGTTAGTTTCCCCTTTTGTTAAGAATAATACCCTTCCATGGCTTGTTCTCCTCACTTTGGGTGTGCAATAAAAAAAATGTTATGATACCAATTCATACCAGTCACCCTTTCAACATCAGTTCCCTCTTTGTATCCACAGTCTCCATGGTTTTAAACATACTGCATTCATCACCAATCATCATGAATGAATGAAGTCAACTGTGGAATTTAGTGGGAAGTACACCCTTTAGTTTTGGAGGGAACTATAGGCCCCTTCACATATTATCCAGATGATGTTACCTCCATTTGATTTGATTCATCACAATGTTAGCCACCGAAAGAAGGTGACAGTTTAAGCAAGGTGGAGACAGGGGCTCCAGAGTGAATTAGTTGGTGAGGCAAGGTCAGTACCCTAGACAGGAACAATTGTGCTGATTTGGAGTTTTGTAGCCAAATTCAGGACCACGGTCAGCAAAACTGAAGCTGGGGAGCAGCAAGCCCTGGCCTGGAAAAACTACCGGTTTTCTAATCTGAGCTGCAATGGTCAGACCAAAGGCCTTTCCTTTGAGACATGCATATGCCCAACTAAATGGCTAGTGCTTTTTAATGTGGCCATTAACAGGGCTTCAAACCACAGGGACCTTTTTGGTGGAAGTTTCTAAAGTATTTCCTGAACCCCTGATAATTCTGAGGTCCCATCGCTGGAGTTCAATAGCAGAGTTACTTCCTCTGGATTCAGGAGATTGGAGGTCCAATACCTCCAGTACCTCTTCAGATTCTTGGGAAGAACCAGGTCTAGACTTATATGCACATGTATGCATTAGGTAGCAACAAACTATGAGCTAATGTTTATAAAGAAAGAAAGCTCTAGATTAAAAATTGCAGACCTTCTCTGACAGAAAATGAATCACATCCTGTCTTCAAGGTCAGATATGTCCTGATAGATGTTTATGGGAATCCTAGCAGCTTTCTGAGCAATTAGATAGAGGCTTCAGCAGTTCCCAAATGTCGGCTCCAAAGCAAGGAGTCAACAATCTGATCAGAAGACAGGACCTTCACAGTTCAGCAGATCTGGAGTTCTAGTCTGCTAAATGTTCCGTATGTCATAGCCTGAAAGGGTGCCAAGAAAGGGGCAATAAAAATTTGAATTTAAATACCTATTATTATTTATAACCTGGCAAATGCTAAAGTCATTATGGAGTCCTTTAGCCATCAATTTCCATAAGAGCTACTGAAAATCAGATTGCACATGGGGTGCGTTCCTATGGAACTAACGGAGTAAATTTAAGAGGTAGGTGAAACAAAGCTAAATGGAACATGATCCCATAGAATGAAATTATAAAAGCTTCCTTAGTTTTAATAAAGCAGGATTTTACTCTTAATGTTTTGTACCCAATTTCCATTGCTCTCTCTACAATCTGGCTTTATAACAGTTTAACAGTCTGTAGCAGAAGAAGGCCTTGCTATGTTGATGCATCTGTCATGGCCTGGCTGGGTGCAGAGGAGTGGTGAGAGGCACCAGCTGGGGAACCCCTAGTTGACTCTCCAGGTGAAGAAGACTCAGAGCCAGGGGACTGGTGGTGGGACAATGATGAGTGGTCAGAGGGAGAAGACTGGGGAGGCAAGCTGTCAGAAGCTGGAAGGACAACAAGGTTTACTGAGCAGGAAGAGTCTGTGGCAGAGTGCAGTTCAGACTCTGAGGCTGAAGCAGAGGCTGGAGGGGGGGAGTCAAGAGGTTGCTGAAGAATCCAGGGAGTCTTCCCCTCCTGCTGCAAACAGCTCCCCTCCCCCTGGCATGCCCTCCAACATTCCTCAGATAAAAATGGGGACATTTCTCAATCCAGGATCAAATCAGAAGCCTGGCTGGATTTGTAATTCTGAGACTCTCCGTCAAAAATCTGATAGACATTTCCATTTTGTGCTGGCTCTGAGGGGCAGGCAGAGGGCAGGACCGCCATGGGCAGGAAGAAAGGGGGAGTGGAGCACAGCACAAGGAGTGTGGTTTTTGGTTTTTAATACTTTGTACATCCACATCTAATCTTACGCCTTTCTAAAAAAAATATTTATTGGTTGTGTTTTTCTTTTTGTAATATGCCAAAGAATAGAATAGAATAGAATCTGGATTAATGGGTTTTCTCAGGATGGTGGAGTGTCCAGTGTCTCATTGGTGTGAAGGTGGTGGCACTTGTTCTTCTTTTGATAGGAGCAAGGTTTGTTTGATGTCTTACAGCATAATCCTACGTTTGGTTGGTCAGGAGTCAGTCCCAGTGTGCTCAGAGGGACTTACTCTGGGTAAGCATGTGCAGCCATTTCATTAAAGACAACAGAGAGTATTACAGCACCTTAGGGACTAACACATTTCTTGTGTTTGTATTAACCTTCATGGGCAAAAAAAAGTATTTTATTGACTCCATCTGCCGTATTTTGCCTATGATAGCTCAGGCCATGAGGAAATGGGGTTGCCTTTAAAGTTGTGTGAGATTCTTTGATGTTGCTTTTTTTTATATTGCTGGCCCAGACACTGAGATTAAAAGACTGTTCCTTATTCATCACAAACTACAAAAGGATTTAGGCATGTTGCAGTTTCTCAACCTCTGATCCCCATCTATGAAAAGGGTTGCTTATCAAATAAATGTGTAGAGCGCTTCAAAATGTTTTATACAAATCAATAGTAATTAATAATCTGTGACCTTGGAGGAGATCCTTTCCGTCTCTCTGCTCTCGTTACTCTCTGCCTCGCCTGCTCATTCATTTTGATGAATCCTTTCGGGAGGTTGTTATTTCTTGTTGTGTATCTGCACACCCTAGTCAGGTAGGCCTCGGAGCCTACTCATTTAAGGCCTATAACCACTATTTTAATATTTAATAGGGATTCCTGAAGATGCCATTAATGTCCATTGAATTATGCAGCGCTTTGGAAATTCCAGCCTCCATCTGTTCCAATTTGTTCAGCAGCAGTCAAGCCGTCAGCCTGCAAAGGCTGGGTTCTCACACCTGATCTTTCAACACAGCGCTCTCTGCAGCTGCCTTGATTGGAATCTTTCTCCTGTCTCTGTTCAGACTTGCTTCGATTCCCTTTTAGGCAAGGACTCCATTGCTCCCAGTTCTGTGTATGCCCCTCCATGTTGCCTTTCTCAGATGGAAGTAGTATTTTTTGTTTTGTGTCGCGTTGTTGTCTTTGATTTATTTATTTTTTCAGCTGACATGTTTCCAAGCTGTCATGATGGCCTTGCTAACAGCTGTCAGCCCCCTCAATGGACAGACTGTCAGAGGGATGAGCAAGCAAACAATCTATGAAAGGGATTTCAAAATGTATTCACAGAAACATGATACTTCAAAGGCAGGAGTGAAGGTCCCTCTGGAGCTCATTAAAGTAGTCAGTGTGGGGGATTGTACAGTGGCTCCCAAGAGATGGTGGGAATGCAACAACCTCCCCCCGCCTCCTCCCATACACACACAGCCTCAAAATAACTCCCATATCCCTGGTTCCCAAGATGCAGATCCTAGGGGTTTTTTTTAGAAAGACTTCCATGTGCTTAGGTGAGTGTGGTGGAGGTGTGTGTTTTTGAGAAGTGTTGGCTTTCATTCCTGGAGGAGAGTTCATAGGCCAGATACTAAACGAAACACAGCCAAATAGGTATCTCTTAACTTCTAAAGGCTGACTTTAGTCCAGGAGTTGCAAACATTTTTGGGCTCCATTGATTCATGGTCATCTCTTCAGCATCTGCGTGTCAAAGTGGACGTGGCCAATGTGTGAATGTGAGCATGGTCGATGTGTAAAAGTGGGAGTGAAGAGAATTGCCTTTCTCAAGACTGCCTTCCTCGAAACTATTCTATACATTTCTAAATCATTCTTTTTTATAATTCCTTATTAAATTTGGTTAAAATGCAAATTTATTAAAAAATAATAACACATTTTGGGGGGCACAAATGCCTTTTGTAGGGTTGCCATATTTTGAAGAGCAAAACAGGAGGCACATTTGCTGCCTTCTACTTTAAACTATTGATCGCTCTCATTTTAAATACCCATGAAAAAGTGGACATGTCCTCGAAAAAGTGGACATATGGCAACTCAACACCACAATGGAGGCATTAATATTTTTATAAAAATAAATAAATCTGGGGAAAATGGGGAACAGAGCTGAAGTGTCCAAAATAGACATCACCGTGAGAGATATTATTATTATTATTATTATTTGCGCAGTATATATGATGTAATTTTTAAAAAATAAAAAATGATAAATTTGGGAGGCAATTAGGGACAGAAACATCTTCTGTGGGTACCATGGGCCTCAAGTTAGCTTCCCCTCTCTAGTCCCTTGCTTTCCCAGACCATCAGTAGATAGTAATAGGTATTGGTGTACAATATGGACAAGCCTTCCATGGGTGGTAGACTACCACTGTAAATGCTGAGCTTATTTCCTGTACGACCTTGTCAGATTGTTGATATATTCAGTGGAGGTTACTATCAACTTCAGAGGAGAATTCTACCAGCAATAGGATGTTCTTTGTGTTTCTGCCCTAGCTGTGGAACTCCCTCTCAAAATATATCACTCCCTAATATATGTGAAAATATGCATTTTAAATATATTTTTTGTGTTTTTATTTTTGAACCAACCACTGCAGCAGAACATTCAGGAAGTGTGAAATCCAATAGATAACTGAACTCTGAACTATACATTAGTCTGGCCAGGCTGGTGCTTATGAAATTCAAAATGATTCAATTCCTCAAGCATCTGCCGCCCCAACTCTGGGAAGCTGTCAACAGGCAGCAATATCTTTTTGGTGCCAGATAAAACTCTCTTCCTACTCACAAGCACCTTTTGGTGTGTTCAGTTGCAACTATGTGTTTCGTCTCAACCTTAGCTTTCCTTCTGCTCTGTCTTGGTATTTTAAATTTATTATTAAAATGATTTTAAATAATAAAACTAATATATAAATATAAATAAAATAAATTGTGTGTGTGTATTGTGAAATCATTGTTTTACATTTTGTTTAAACTGCTTTGAGAGGCTTGGCCTGAAAAGCAATATGCAAGGCAACTCAGAAAGCAATCCTGTACAAAAGAGGCTAGCATAAAGCCAGAAAGCATAATTTAAGACAACATAAAGTTACCCAAGACCCAAATTTTCTTCAGCAGATTGGCTACTGCTGGCTGAATCTTGGTAGAGGGAAAACAAATCTTTAAAATACTGCTTGAGTTACACCATCATTTTTGCCAGTTTAACTTATGCTGGGTTGTCAGGTCACTTGACCAAGATGGCTTAGGATCCAGCCAAAGTCCTTCCCCCAGTCCTGTCTCCCACACCCCCAACACCCATGGCTTCTGGGAACAGAATACAAGCAACTCTCCAGTTAAGTTGGCGTTACATTCTGGGGATTACCTTATTTTTCCGTGTATTAGACGAGGTTTTTTTACTCAAAAAGCGTGTCAAAAAACTGGGGTCTTCCTATACACAGATGAGCATTTCCCGCAGCAGAGTGGGGGGGGGGGGAGCTGCACATCCACCAGCCAGCTGGCTGTTGGCCCAGCTTCCCACCTGCAGTGGCTTGGGGGGGAGCAGCTGCCCACTTTGCCAACCCCCAGCAACAGCCCTGCTGGGATGATAATGCGCGTGCAATTCCACCTAAAGAATATCCCCAAAATAAGGGGTGTCTTATACTTGGGGGCATCTTATACATGGTAAAATTTGGTAAATGTAAAGCCAATCTCATAGTCAAAACACATTGAGTTCAATGGCAGGTGGGATTGTCAAAGTCTTCTTTCCCAGAAACCCACCCACTTTCTACCCACTTTCAATATTTGACCATGAATGCCTCCCTAGTTCTCTGATAATGGCATTGGTGCCCACCTGAGAGGTGCCGGAACTGAGTTCCGGATGAAAACAAGTCCTGGATACTGGATTCGGGCTGATGCAAGCCCAGCAACACCTGAAGGGCTCTAAGGTGTGGAAGGCTGGCCTAGATAAAATTACGAATGGTGGGCAGAGGGTAAGTAGAGTCTATTTCCTCTCCTTTCCTCACTTTTATCTCTCTCATACACACAAACAACGCTAGTGCTGAAGGTCGTCCAGTGCTATTGATTGGCAGTAAGCTCAAGAAAAACAAAGGGAGTAGCTAACTATGGCAATCATTATCACAGGATGTTGTTTGTTGCCTTTCTTCCTTTCATTTCTCCAGCTGGATTTCTCTTGTATTAAGTGTTCTTTTTCCTCAGAGTAAAACTATGAAACACAGCATGCAGAGGTGCTAGTGATATGCTCAGAGCTCTATAGCAGGGGGAAAACATGTTTGAAGTCAGTATGTAGGAAAGTCTAGGATCTGGTAGCTTTTCTTTATTAATATTGCTCCATCTTTGCATCACATATGATGGTTGGTTGGGATATACAGTATATATAATCAGTTCTATTTTTCTAGAAAAAGAGGTGCTAGAGGTTACCATGAACAAAGGGGCCCACCTGAGAGGTGCTGGAGCTGAGTTCTGGTGAGCTCCAGTTGGGGGGGGGGAGCCTGTTTATAATGCCCAAGAATTTGCTTTGAGGGTGGGGCCTGGACAAGCAACAGCAGCTTGGGATCTCTCTTATTTTTCTCTGGATACCTGAACCCTTCCAGCTCAGTGCTATCTTTCATTGATATGTGGTATATTTCTTAGCATTTCCTACCGAGAACACCATTCCAGAAATGATAGCAACACAACTTGGTCAATTATTTCTGCCACAGAATACAGTGGTACCTCGGCTTACAAACTTAATCCTTTCCAGAAGTCCATTCTTAAACCAAAACAATTCTTAAACCGAGGCGTGTTTTCCCTAATGAGGCCTCCCACCGCCAGTGCCCTTCCACCATTCAGATTCTGTTCTTAGATCAAGGTAAAGTTCGCAAACCGGGACACTACTTCCAGTTTTGTGGAGTTCGTAAACTGAATCATTAATAAACGGGACTGTTCTTAAACTGAGGTACCAGTGAGTGTGTGTGTGTAAACTTATTATTGTGCATTTATTTATTTATCTTTAATATTACCAGCCTACATTGATCAGAATGCCAGTGTTTACAAAAGTATGGAAAAAGTTAGGGGAAAAACAAGTATTAGGCTTCCCCACTCCCAAAGCACCCAGTGAGGATTGAAAATCTTCCGTAAACATGGAATACTGACTAACTCCATTTCTTTTTGTAAGAGAATGCACAAAAAAACATTCAAAGAAGCATGAATTTCAAATTATAGCTGTGTTTTGGTTTGTGTCTTGTTTTAGGAAGTGTGAATCAAGTGGGCCTGCCTTAAAATGTGAACTGAACAGAATCTATACCCTCAGCATGAAGCAAGACAAAAACCAGGAACCCCAATTTTGGAGGGTTATTTCTTTTCATCTCTCCCCCTTGTGAATGTTTGAAAAGAGCTGAGCCAAAATTATTTCCTCATCTCTAATTTTAATGCAGCTGTTTAACATCAGTACTGTGTAGAGTTTCTTGGATCTGTTTTTATGTCCTTCAAAGCATTTAAGTGGAGGCAAAATCTATGAAGGTACTGTAGTGTAAGGAAGAAATAACTGTGTTTCCAATATTGTTTCTGCAGAATGATATAGTTTACCTTCAGTCCTAAAGGAAAGAAACTGTGGGAGGATTTGAGTGAACATCCAGATGGTATCTTGTATTTGATGGGATCATCTGTAAAATGTAACATGGGAAGCACATTAAGAAACTTCTTCTGTCTAAGTGACAAACATTTAGTTCAGCATTTTTGACTAAATGAATTTTTGAGCACTCTTAGAAGCATGCCATGAAAGGGGCAAGACTGATTGTCTATCTAGTTCAGTATTTTGAACTCTGACTGTTAGTAGTGCTCCTCCTGGAAATCTTGCACATCATCTACTATTTGATCCTTTTGATTGGAGATGTCAGGGATGGAACCTAGGACCATCTGCTTCTAAAGCATGTGGAAATGATCAGTTGCCCAGCACAGAATAGAAACTTTGAAGAGCTTCAAAGGCAACTATACAGACCATGTTACAGTAGTCCAATCTGAGTGTCACAGCTCCCTTCAGGCAGCTGGAATACTGATCACACATCCTGACTATTGTGCCCTTAAACTGTGAAACAAGAAGAGGCACGCAGAGCTGTAGTTTTGGCCCTACTGCCAATCATTACAAAATGTAACAAGGCTACAAATAATGAAACAATCAAGGCCAACACCTGGGCTGGGCATCAGTATGAGTTACGAGAATGTATGTGTGTATAAGCAGAAGAACTGGAGCAGGTACTTCAGGTTAATCAGAGAGGAGTTATGTAATAAAATGTATGTGGCCTCCTTAGATTATACCTAATGATGGAGATGGACCTGGGTAACAGGTGCTTTTTTTCCTTTTTCATATGGGGAATCAGTCATTTCCTGTTTCTCCTTCTCAGCAGCTCTTGGTTGCTGCATAGCCTCTGAACGTCTGCTACCCCCCTTCCACATTCTCTTACACGTTGCAGACTCCTCTCTAACTAATCAGCCAACTTTTGTTCTCCATCCTCACCCTTTGCTTTGTTTATCTTCCAGCAGCTTGCATGCTGTTTTGTGACATTTTGTTGACCTACGAAAGGTGTTTCCTCAATACGAATTTTAGGTTGTTTTCTAATGGGCCATCATGACTACTTTTACTTTTTATATCCCGGACTGTATTTCACATGGAGATCAATTGTTCCCTAACACACTCTTGAACCCATTTTCCTTTTTTCCTTTTCTTCTAGGTAAGTGGAGACTGTGTATGTGTGAACAATGACTGATGCTCCGCAGGAATCTCCTGTATCTCTTCATGCAGAAAGAACATTTGAGTCTTCCAAATGGTAACAATGAATTGTGTTGATGTGGTGGCGATAGGCCGCGTATCTGCAGTAAGGCTTGGTGGGGTGGTTGGGTAGCACTGCTTGACTGACCTGCCATCACTGACAGTGCTGTGACATACTGGGATGTGGGGGGGGGGGGCAAGGTGGCAGCAATGTCAGCACAGTGCAGACACACTGGAGGAGTGAATCTGGCACTTCTGGTGGTGTGTTTGCACCACTCCAGACGTCGCCACTGCCTTGCTCATCCTCCACCCCCTCCTGCCAGGCCACAGGCAGGGTCAACAGTACACTTCCCACCAACCACTATTGCATATCTGTATGTAGGTTTGCAGCTTAAAGGACACCAATGGCCACTTCTCTGTTAAAATCAAGGGTGTGATGTTTCATACAAGCTAAAGATCTAGGTGTGAGGCCAAACACTTTCCTCCAAGAAAAAGTCAACCCATTCCCAGGTGGGGGAAATGAAGGGCATTTTGTGCCTTTTTGGTTTGTTGGTTGGAAAAAAAACCCTTTGGTTTTATTTTTTAAGGGAGAGGAAGGTTTGGTTGTACCAGTATTGTTGTTTTAAGCATTAGTTTTGCAGCTGCCTGTTTCTGCAGCTCCTTTTGCTGGGTGGGTCCTGCCATTTTTTTCACCAATGGTTGCATCATGGCATAATGCTATTCTGAGCGGGAGGGATACATTTGGGAGGAGAATAGCAGTCTCTAGTGGATTTTGACTCAGCCCTGCTTATCAGTGTATTGAACCTGAGCAAAGCAGAGCACAGCCTGTGGTGTGGTCTGCAGGCCCAATCAATGTTTGGGCTTTCAGCACATCACCAGTCATTGGTCAATGTTGTATTGTGTCAGGTACAGTGCCCTCTGCTAGAGACCAGCTGATTCAACCAGTGTATTCATAGGTTCCCCATGTTTTGAACTACATTTGGTCATGATGAAGAGGAAGGTCTTCTTGCTCTGTAGCTTTTAAACTAGAGGTTTTCAGAGAGTGCGGTGTGCCACACTGGCGTGGCAGGAGAGGATGGCAAATGTGGCAGGAAGATTTAAGGACAATCAAAGAAACATTTAAATATTTCAGCATAGTATAGTGTAAAAATATTTTATTTCCAGAATATGGATACAGTAGGTATCTTTTCAAAACAAGAACATCACACCTCTCATTGAGTTTGTATAAATACTTAAGGTATTTGTGAATGATTCATGCTCTTATGTAGCTGCATAAGATCATACTTTCTGGATGTCCCATGATCATATTGTAAAATAGTGTGGTGTGGTGTGAGAAAATTTTCATTCTGAAAGTGTGTCCCAAACAAAAAAAAGTTTGAGAACCCCTGTTTTAAACACTTTTAGCAAATGCAATAATAATAATAATAATAATAATAATAATAATAATAATAATAATAATAATGTATCACAAATTTTGAGCCTTGTACGCTTGGATTGTGAAGTGGAAGCAGGCTTCTTATGCCTTGTTTCCAAGACTTCAAATCTCTTGCCCACATAAATAACGGAACAGTGTAAGAATTGTGGCTTATTCCTTCGGTTCATTCTTTTAAAGAAAGTTGTTAAATGTATGTTTGCGCTTGTCTTCTGGCTGTTGAACACCCACTCCTGAGTTAACATGTTTGGGAAACACTTTGTGGTCAAAAGGTAGCACAGTTCTTGCCACTTTATAAAGCTTCCTCCCTGAGGATAATTGCAAAATAATATCCAAATGTTCAATGGCAGCTTTTCTCTCTCTCTCTGTCCTCATACCCCCTTCCAATCTGTTGCCTAGCAACTGGAACAAAGTGTTCATTTAACATTTAACTAATACTAAACAATGTTTTGTAAGCAGAACTTCCCCTGTCTGTTTCTTTCTGCCTTTCAACTTATGCCAACTTCAGAAAACAGTAACTCAAAGTTAGCTTGCTTTTGGTTTTCAGTGGGAAGAAAGCATTGTAAGAAAGGTATTGGGTGCTTTCTCAGAAATGCTGTCCCAGCAGAAGATGCCCAAAAGTTGGGGATATAAGGAAGGAGAGTAGGGTTGGGCCAATATATTTTGCCACCTGAGGCAATGGGCAAGATACCCACCCCAGCCTCCATTTCACATACGTATCTTAGCCCGGTCAGCAGTTGAATCTGAACTTCAACACTGGCATCAGACCAATGTCCTTCAGCTCATCTGGAAGCTACCTGGGGGGGGGGGGGGCGAGGAGGCAATCAAGACAGTCTTGTGGCACCTATAGCTCTGCCCTCCAAGAGAGGGGAATGGCTGATGGAGTCTGCTCACCACCTGCTGCCTGGGGAGGCTGCCTCACTCTGCCAAATGGCAGAATATCCCACTCTGGGGTTGCTAAATGGGGAAGAGAAGGTTAAAAATGTCCTTAAACAAATAAAAGTAGCACTGACCTTAAAGGCGGCACCAGACGATTAGTGGAAACTAAGGTGTACCATGTGGCAGAATAATGGAGGGTAATATCACCACCATTCATTTGCCATCACAAAGAAGAGTGGCGGGTCAAAGTTGGGGATACAGTGAATATATTTTCTTCCTGATGCATAGTCAAGTATGCACATTTCTCCCAATAGTTATTGCAGATTTGCAAAAATGAGGGGACAGTGACTTGTTTCACAACATTATTTACAAAATTTGGTAAGAAACAGAGTATCGTGGCATGACCACTGTAGCATACTTGTTAGCCTCTGAACAGGGAACTATGATAAGCAGAAGCCTGAGACTCTGTGAGGTAATAGGCTGGTCAGTCAAAGCTTTGAATGGAGAAATGCAATGATTGAGAGGCCAACCCCCTACATAATATTAAGCCCATCCGTGGTTCTGCTAAGGAAGAATGATGAGATACAACCAAGCACTCAGTCCAAGAGCAAGCTGAATGTAGTGGAAGGATTATAGCACAGTAGTAGAGCATCTGAAGTCCAAGGTTCAATCTTCAACATCTCCAGACAGTGCTGAGAAAAGCTGCCTGTCTCAAACCCTGGAAATCTGCTGTCAGTTAAACCGATTCACTAGAAGGCAGCTCCCTTTGTTCCTATGAGATAGGCACATGTCTACTTAGAGATGCTTCATGTATGTGTTGGGTACTGTGGTTTTTCTCATATATGAAAACAGTTTCCGGGAGGTGGCTATGGTGCGAGATGATGTCTTGAGTGGAGACTTAAGATCGCCCTTTACTTAAACAGCTCACTTTATCACAATTGGCTTTCCGCCCCATTTAGGAAAACTCGATACTGTCTTACAATAAGGAAGATTGAGTTTCTTATGAAGGGCAAGAACTGTATTACCCATAACGTTGCACTATTTGTAGATTTGCTTTTGAAGATTAGAGCAAACTTTGGGAAAACTCATCCTGTCTGTTGCAAAAGTGACATTCCATTATGGTTGTAAATGAGGAAAGCTGTTGCTTATTTTTCTGTTAGTTTTGTGCCGTGTTAAGCTGATATATTGAGATGGCTGACTGCCAAAAAAGTAACAAATGGAACTTGAATAGATTCCAGTAGCAAACCGGTCAGCTCTTTTCCCATGGGAAAGGCTGCACCCATATGTGCCTCTCTAGAAATGAAAGTAAAATAAAATAAATTGGTAATAATGTGAAGTAATGCCTATCTATTACTTGAGTATGTGATGCCACAAATAGAAAAAGGTGTTTGATGCAAAAATAACACTCCTAAACTGCCAGCTGTTTTTCTGAACATCTGGAGGTGTCCAGACATTCTGCCTCCAGTTCTTAGAATATGTAGTACAATTATCAACTAAACAAATCATACTAATAAAAATGATGTTTAAGCATTAAAGCACTCTCATCTATTCTCTTTTATGTGACTGTGAGTATTAGCCTTAAATGAAGATTATGTGTCCAGGAGGGGGAAAACTATTCCTTAACTGTGAGAGGGTTTATTAAAAGAGTTCTTTAAATTGGTCCTCAGCTGAAAGTGCCCCTGTAAACAGCTCAGAGTTGAAAGTTGTGTGTTTGACAGCTGCATGGACGTGCTCCAAATAACTTGTTAATCCTACCTTTGTTCTGACTGTCTGATGCTCTTCACAGGTTCTGTTCCCTCTCTTTGCTGTTTGTTTTAACACATTCCTTTAAACTCCTCTTCAAGTGGTGATTTCCACCCAAAGATCGCATGGGGAAAGCAATGATGTCACATTGCCCCATAGCCAATTGTTTCTAACTACATGGTTGTGCCCCTTACAGTAAAGGAAGCTTCATTACCTTCACTCTAAATGAGCTTCAGGTGGTGGAAGAAGGGGATGCATGTTGTGTGGCATCAAGAGATGTTCTTTGAAGTAGAAAAGGGGGTTTCCTATAAAACACTTCTGTCCGGGCTCAAGCCTAGTTGGAATATTTTTCCTAGATTTCTCAGATTCTGGAACATGAAATCCACCTCCTGCAGAAAATTGTGAGAATCAAGCAGATTCGTCTACCTGGACCTCATGTGCATAGTTTGATCTGGTTGAATCATTATTTGCCTATAAGGGTTGCAACTTGCAGAATTGGGCACTTTTTCAGTCACCATGGCCACAAACCTGGGTGTGGAAGACCATGTAAAAAAAGAGATGGAATAACCCTCTTGTGTTCATTTCCCCCCTCCATAATCATAAACTCTGGACATATATTCACACACACACACACCCCCCCTCAAAAGTGGGAAACAGCAAATCCCTTTTACACTAAAAATGTATGAATCATTTCATATAAAACAATTTCATGCATTAAAACAATATCACTTATAAAAAACAGTTTCAGAACTGACACAGTTACAGACTAGGGTGAAAATCTCATCTTAAAGGGCTCGTTGAAAAAGGAACATCTTCAGAGAAAGAAAGAAAAACAGAAAAGGGAAGGTCTTCAATAGGTACTGGAAATTGCAAAAATTGCATTGCTGAGAGTTCCATTGTCATGCTAGATTCCATCTATTTCCATGTTACTCTAGGAAGGGAAATGATCAGGGGAAACTACCAATGGGCAATACTTAAAAGGAGAAATGTGGTACTTAACCATACCACCTGAACATTCTCATGCTACACTCCAGGAACATGAGCCACTGAACAACAACAAAAAAAAAGTATAAAAAAACCACCCTTGAGTACTAAGTAAGTTATTTAAGACTGAGAGGGTTTGGTATTTTGGTGGCTGGCCTTTTCACCATTGGAGAATACCACTGGAGAAACAAATAATTGACTGGATTGCCCTAAAACCTGATCAGTTTGCAAATAAATAGCAATTTAAAAAATTCAAAGTATATATATTTCATTAGGGGGTCCCATGCATAGGGTCCCAGGTACAATCTCCACTTGAAAGGATCAGAGGAGAGACCTCTGTCTAAAAACCTGAGGAGCTGCTGCCATTCAAAGTAGGTACTGTTGGCCTAGACAGGACATTTTCGCTTGTGATCCCCTGCCTGTGGAATGCTCTCTACAGCAAGACTCATCTGGCAATGACACTGACATCTTTTGAGCAGTTACAGATAGGTAGCCGTGTTGGTCTGCCATAGTCAAAATAAGAAAAATTCCTTCCAGTAGCACCTTAAAGACCAACTAAGTTAGTTCTTGGTATGAGCTTTCGTGTGCATGCACACCTCTTCAGATACACTGAAACAGAAGTTGCCAGATCCTTCTATATAGTGAGAAGGCGGGGAGGGGTATTACTCAGAAGGGTGGTGGGAATGGGTGATTGGCAGATAGCTGAGATGAGCCTGTTGACGACTCTTAACGACTGCAATAGGTATTACAGGAAAAGGCAAGGGGTGAGAAGGTGAGCAGCAAGTTTGGACTTTCCTCTTTTCTCAGGCATTTCATGGAACATATGACCCAGCTGTGTGAAGGCTTTACATTAGTGTCGCGTTGGGTTGCTGATGCAGGTTTCTATCTGTTTGTTTTCTATGGAGATGAGGATTTTTATATATCACGAGCTAATTTTGGTAGCTGTCGTTTTAAACAATTTTGCATGTTCATTATGAGTTGCCTAGAGACTTCCCTGGGTTAGGCAACTGACAATTAAATCCATTCATTCATTTCTAATAAATACAGTGGGACCTCGGGTTACATACGCTTCAGGTTACAGACTCCGCTAACCCAGAAATAGTACCTTGGGTTAAGAACTTTGCTTCAGGATGAGAACAGAAATCGTGCTCCGGTGGTGCGGCAGCAGCAGGAGGCCCCATTAGGTAAAGTGGTGCTTCAGGTTAAGAACAGTTTCAGGTTAAGAACGAACCTCCGGAACGAATTAAGTACTGAACCCGAGGTACCACTGTAGGTCGATAAATATCTTGGCCCAATATAAAACAACTTCCTGGGATCAGTAGCAGACCTTGGCATCTCAAATTACAGTGGCACTCTGTGCAATGTCAAAATCCATCCCCTTGCCTCTTGCCTTCATTTGGACTTCATAGTAGTGGCATCTATTGTGGCGCCCTAAAAGCTCTGAGCCTGGTGCAACTGAATCAGTCGCACCCCCCTAGATCTGCTTTGCAGGAATTCAAGACCAGCTTCGGGATAGTTCTCCTTTAACTAATGTAACGTTATTTGAATCTAAAAATAATAATGATGATGATGATGATAACCTTTACTGTCAGTAGATGATGTAATATACTAGCTTGTGCCTGTGGTGTAAATAGCTTGCAATCATTTCTAAAAATGCTCCCACTATTCGGTGACAATCAGCTCTGAGAGCATGCACGCTTTCTGCTGCTCCTTCACATTATCTATCACCTCCAGTACAGTTTATTTTTCCTGCTTTTTTATTCTTCCTTTTCTCATTTCCCCCATTTGAGCACCTCCCCACTCTAAAGTGTTAAGTGGTTCTTGTATGTTCAATACATTTTTGTGTGTTTGCCATTTTTCTTAATTTATTGTAAAGCCGATGCCTGATTGTCATTGAAAGTGGAGTCTAGCTGTGTTATTTATCAGCTATGTAGATTGCATTCCCTTAATCTAGTTAGTTCTTTGGTATATAAAGATATATTACAGGTAGTCAGTGGGTAATGCAGTTATAAACTATGCAGCATAGAATCTCCATTCCTTGTGTCTGGCACCAGGAACTAATGGGCAGAATTTCATCTTGATCGCCTTTAGGCTGTTCTGACTTATTAAAAAAAAAAGAAGAAAATGGTCTGTAATGTACTTCTTCCATTGCATGGCTAGTCTGGTGCCTAGCATTTTTCAGTCCACTCATGGAGGGATGCTCTACCACCCACAAAATGTATTCCACTCTGGAAACAAGTGACTAATGTTGCTAATAGCTCAGATCTTCCTGTCTTCACAAATGTCTGCTAAATTCACACAGGTCTGCCATTAGTTTTGTCAACCGTTTCAATGTTTGAGATCTGGATGGGGTATCTTGAAGATCCTTAAGACATATGTACCCATATGGCATATAGTGAATGGGGTGAATTTGTAACTGGAAGTTCAAATTCTGTTCAGAAATCCCCTCACACACACACCCCTCACAACATGAACTGAGCCCTCTGAACTTTGGGACCATCATCCAGCCCTCCCCTTCTGAAGCAAATTGGTCCTCATGGTAAGGGAGAGCTACAGGCCTAGTAAGCTAAACATGCTCACATACCCACCAACATTCCTCTGATGAAAATAGGGCTGTTCTGTTGTTGTTGTTGTTGTTTTACCCTACCCATCTGACTGGGTTGCCACAGCCACTCTGGGTGGCTTCTAACATATTTAAAAACATAATAAAACATTAAATGTTAAAAAAAGCTTCCCTAAACAGGGATGCCTTCAGATGTCATCTAAAGGTTGTATAGTTCCATATCCCCTTGGCTCAGTGGTCGCCTAACCCCATACCCTCCAACATTTCTCTGATGGAAATAGGGATGTCCTAATGAAAATTGGGACATTCCAGGATCAAATCAGAAACTGGGATGGCTTCTGTAAATCAGGGACTGTTCCTGGAAAACAGACCCACTTGGAGAAATCTGAGAAATCTTGGGGTGGGTGGGTGAATGAAATGAAAACTTGATTTCTTATTTGAATTATTTGTCAACCTGGTCTGAATAATGATTGATTGAATAATTGATTGATTGATTGATTGATTGATTATATGTTTAGCCAGAAGTAGCAAACTGGGTGGGGCAGAGCTGCTACACTAGCTTCCTGGCACATTGGCCATTGTTACTTATTGGGAGGGAAGGAAGAAAGCATTGGGTGGGAACTAGGTGGAAGACTAGAATGCATAGCTTAGCAGCCCTTTGAGATGTTCCAAATCCCTGTTTGGGCATAGTTGGAGAGCCAGTGTGGAGTAGTGGTTAGAGTACCAGACTAAGACCTGGGTGATAGAGTTCACCCAAGAAGCCCACTGGGTGACTTTGGGCTACTTACTGTTCCTTACCGTAACTGTGACAGGGTCATTGTAAGGATTAACTGAATAAGGGGGGAAGTACATATGCCACCTTGTGCTCTTTGGAGAAAAGGTGTGATAAAAATGTAAAAATAAATATAATAATAAAAATAATGCTAAAAGTTATTCCTGAACAGAGTTTATCAAATTCTTCCTATCTAAATTTCTCCCTGGATTTGGGAGGTTCTGGATGAAGAGCAGCATTGTTGAGCTAGTGTTCTGGCATTCTTCCAGAGTTCGTTCAGACTCCTGTGTGTGCACTTTTTTCAGTATTTGTGTGTGCACGTGTGTGTGTGTGTGTGTGTGTGTGTGTGTGTATACATATATCATGGTCCCAATATGCAGGAGCATATATGCACCTTGCTGAATCACAAGGAACAACAGCATCTGCTCCTTTCTGCATCAATATTCTTTTCTGCACTGATTGAATCAATGTGCAAATGTGCACTTTGTATGTGTTCACTGATTAAATCCCAGCGGGGAAAGGAAATCCTGATGGTATCATGCAATTGCATCAACATTTCTTTGCCCATACGTCCTGGTGCCCTTCAATAACCGGCAAGGTAAGAGAAGAAAGAAAGGGAAAGGAAGGAGAAAGATGAAAACCAAAAGCAGTGGAAAACCTCAGATACATCCATTCCAAAGTTAATTTTAGAAATTCTTCAAGTTAAACCAGAAGGCAAGTGGAACAGAACAGTAATGGAATGGAATGGAGAACATGCACTCAGCTCTGATCTCCATCACAAAGAAGAGAAAAGGCGGGGCTTTTAACCTCCAACACCATTTCAATCATTTCCTTGAGTGCTGTGACATTACCAAAATAGCAGTCCTGAGGAAGTTAACAATATGGGTCAGAGAGAAAATATCAGTATGGTCACCTAATGCACATGTTGCTTCCCATTCCAGAGATGTAATGGTTATGCGGTGTTGGTAATCCTGTCAGGCAATGAAGAATGCATTGGATTTAAAGGATCTGTCAGCAATGTTATTGTGTGCAGGTTCCTCCTGCCTCCCCCCCCCCCATACAAAAGTAATCTTCAGAGAAATTTACTGGAATGTGTGAGAGGTGTTTGGTAGGTAGGAGCCAGGAATGTGAGTTTGGGAGGGATCATGTTTCAGGATCAGTTCCAAGAAACAGCAAAACCAGGATCAAGTTCAGGAGCAGCAAGCAGAGAGGGAGAGGAGAGGGAGAGAAAGAAAAGACTGTGAATGAAGGCAAAAGGAAAGGTAGCAAGCTTAGGGGATGCTCACAGAGCAAATTAAATAATGGTACAAGGTCAAGAAGATTGGGGTTGGGAGGGAAGACCTGACAAATAATGTTAAATTTCATGTCTCCTTTGATCCCTTCTTCTTTGACAGGCCAATAAACCTGCTTCTGCCATTCTTGAGATCCTCCCCTACCCCCCTTTCTACTGTTCAATGATAGGGACAAAGAAATCAGAGGACAAGTGGCTATTTCACCAAGGAGATGCTTAGTAGAATCACCCATACACATTGACTGGGCAGAGGTCCAGATGGTCATGCTTAGATGGAGAATGTAAATGAAACTAGATAGGCTGTTCAGTCATCTGAATCTAAGAAGATTTGGAGGAGGAGTGCAATGGTGATTTAAGCAAAGGACATCTATTTGCTGAAAACTGTTTGACTTTGGCCGTGGAACAAAACTTGTGCATGAATTAAAGTTTTGCCAGTTGAACTCTTGGATAGCTGCTTGCATTTCACTGTCCTCTGTGCGAGAAGAATTTGTAGAGTCACTCTTTGTTGGATTGGCTTTTAGGGGAAGGGCCTCCAACAGAGTTTTAAAATAATTACAGGAAGGGGGGAAAAGTTCATGGGGTGGGGGGGAATGTATTGATGATACAACTTCAGATGAAAGGGACCTTACATTAGGAAATTAACTTTGTAAACTTTTTCATGGTACATCAGAGTGTTCTTCAACCCTGAATGAGTAATGAGTATGGAACATTATAAAGAAATAATAATACAGATGATAGAACATGCAGTACAAACGACACAGGTTATTTATTTTTAATTTATTTTATAGAAATTTCTATCTTGCCCTACTATTACATGTGCACTACTCAAGCGGGCTTACATTAACATTTATATTTTATATGAAAGAACAACATATCTGGTAAAAATTTAGCAGAGGCAGAGACTCCAGATAAAACACAACCTTTAAATAAATACAGCAGAAATGATTGCTTTGTACTCCACTAATTTAACTTTGCATTTACCGGCAAAATGGCACAAGTAAATATAGCAACCTCATTTGCTCTATTTATTAATTTTAAGCATTTTTCACCCCACTCTTTAGCCGAAAAGGTTCCTTGAGGAACTTACAGACCTCAAAACACCAGGCAGGAGAGGCAGTCTAGCCTCAATAGCATGCCATATCCAGTCTAAGGGCCCCATCAACCAGAGGAGGCCTGGCACAGGCCTAAATAACCCATGGCCATGTCTCCTATGCTGCCACAACTGTGTATATGTTTGTTGTAGGATAAGAATGTCTAGTCCATGGCTTGGCTCAGCTGCAAACAATGCCCTCTGGGCAGCGGTGGAGCAAGCTGATAGGGCACCTGGGGCAGCGCGCATACCCTGCACTTAGGGGTGGGACCAGCCGCCCGCAGGGCAGGGCAAGCCGGGGCAGGACACTCCGTGGGGCCTCTAAGGAGTCTTCCTGCCTCCTCCCACTCAGCCACCCTACCACTGAGGGGTAGACAGCAGGCGGACCGTTTGGGGCAGCACAGAACCTGAGGGTGCCCAAGCCACCGCGTCACTCCCAGGAGAGATGCGTGGCTCGGGCGCGCTGCAGGCCCCGGGGTGAGTGCCGCCTGGCATTTTGTCGCCCCCCCCAATGGTGACAACCAGTGTGGCCCACCCCCACGGCACCCCCCTTCCTCTGCCCCTGGGTGCAGCTCTGGTGCTGACCAGAGGGAGTGGAACTGGAGAAATTCTGCTCTCCCACAGATAATGAAAGGAATGTTTACTATTATGTTCTGGTCAATAGAAATTTGGAGCACAGGCAACAGAAATAAGGGAATTATGCCACTGAATGGAAATCTGTACCCTTGCCTTTATTTCCTTAAAGATGCAGGGTTTTTTGCAGTCTTCTACCACCCATCACAGCACAACTTTCATCTGCAAACACTATGCCAGAAAACTCAACTCAGATTGCCATTTGTTATTAGAACATCCATTATATTCGTTGCCAATTGGAAAACTGGGTATTCTTAACAATATTTCCTGGAGATTAACTCCTACAGTATTGGACGTTAGTCTTTGAGTGCTCAATCCTGTCTGTCCAGAGCTCCTGGAAAGGGGAAAATAATCTTGGGTCACATCACAACACCAGCAAATGCTTCCTTATCAAGGTCATACCACGCTTGCAGTATCCTCATGGGAGATCCATGCACCAGTCCGGTTAATTACACTAACAGCCATGGAAATTATATTGGCCTGCCACTGGCCTAGAGAGATGAATATCTCCATTTCTTAGTCGCAGGGGGATGTTAATGGCATTTTTATTAACTGGTGACCTGTTGACTGCTATTAGAATATAGATTGTATGCATAAACCAGGTCGGAGTACTGAAGATATGATTATGGAGCAATTACTGTGTCAGCCAATGTGGCTTCTAATCAGGGCTGGCAAAGAGAGTTTGGAAGCTTGGAATCTGCATTTTGGAGTCCAACAAGAAGAAACAGTTTTGTATCAAAGTCTGCATTGCGTCTTTACATCTTCGGGAATTGAAATGCCCGATTCATCTGATTAGAAGAAGGGAGAGTTAAACCAACAAGGAAAGACTATTTAAGAGGCATGCTCTTTTTTTGTTAGAAAAGCCTAGACTATTAAGGGAGTTGAGAGTTTGGGAAACTTCTTTAAGAACTTGTGTAAATGTCTCATTGTTGGCTCATAATGCTAAAGCTTCGGTTATTTTTAAAAGGGAGCAGCAAAGTCATTGCAAGGAAGCTCCATGGGTATCATAACAATGATTTAGGTCACCCGCAGACCGTCAGTATTTTGCGAGAGGGATTCAAGCTCACATCAGAAATTTAGGTTTGTGTGAGGGGATAGTAAAGTACTCTGTCGCCCTGGTGCAGCAAATCCACTTTGAAAATAAATTGGCTTTTTCTGGTTGGGAAAGTGATAGGGAAATGCACTGGCAAATGTGAGATGAACAAATGAGTGACAGGAAGCTGTAAAACCACTGGACAAGCAAATCAGGATGAATACATAATGAATGCACATTGTTGAATAACCTCCCCACAAACAAATCAGAACAAATGCTCAATAAAACAGGATGCAATTTGTGCAAGCAAATCAGGATAAATGTTCAACAAACAAGTTGTCTGGAGGAGTCCTTAAATATGGTCAATAGTGACCTTTCAACATGTTCTACACTGGAAAGGGGTTTCCAGCAACAGATATTCAGAGATATTCTGTTTGCCCTGTTTTCTGCAAATTATTTTTTTTTTAAAAAAAGGTATCAAAATGCATTTAAATTGTATGATCTCCTTTTGAAATACCCATGCTCGCCTGCATTTACTCTAAAATACATATTACTGTACACATTTTCCCCCTAGCTGAGAATGCATTGCAAAATTCAGAGAAGCATGAAGTCCATTTATTAATTTATCCATTTATTAATTCAGAAAGTATGGAGTAGATCGGTGCATTTAAAATGTGCATCAGATTAAATTCTCTGTCCCTAGATTCAACAAACGACATCCCTGTTGTAATCATGATTTACAGAGAGCATTTGAGTTATACAACATGACTCACACACCCATTGAATTTTAGGGAAGCACTGCAAGATAAATAACAACAACAACAACAACAACAACAACAACAACATCCCACCCATCTAGCTGGGTTTCCCAAGCCACTCTGGGCATATAAAAACATGCCCATATGTTTCATATATTTTTACATATAAAAACATAGGAAAATATCAAACATTTAAAATTTCCCAATACATGGCTGCCTTCAGATGTCTTCTAAAAGTTGTGTGGTTCTTTATCCCCTTGACATCTGATGGGAGGGCATTCCAGGGGGTGGGGCACTGCTGAGAAGGCCTTCTGCCTGGTAAGGTTGATTTCTACATGGAAATGTTGTAGCCTCTTAGATATCTGGTTCCAATTTTGTTTATAGAGAAATTAGGAGAATATTGTTTTGTTAGGTGAAACAGTCAATTCCTTGTCTCATTTTTGAACTAGAAAACAACTGTGCCTAAATCATTTTGTTGATAACTTCTTCTCTTGATTCATGAATCAAGATTATTTAAGGTTGTTTTTGTGGAGTTCACAAGACCCAAGAAAAGTCATCACACAATCCACGATCCTTACCTGCTATGAGCTCTGTGTAATTCACAAAAGGGCATTGAAGACTATGAATTAGAAAGGCATTTGTTTAATTCATGTGTTACACAGAGGCACTGCATATTTCAGAAATAAAGACATTTCATTAATTCAGAGTAATGTCAGGGTTGATCTATTATAATTCTTCATTCGGATTCAGATCTATATTCCAAGAGCTTTGTCCATTTGTCTTGAGGGTTTGGTGCTCTCTCTTCTGTCTGAGTCCATTTACACAATCAGTTATCTCAGAATAACAACCCCTAAACTCATTTGGGCTTCTGATTCAGTTATACATTGAAGGGATAAAGCAGAACTTTAAAAAGTCAATAGCCCCTAGCAAAATTTGACTTTTGATACAATTCTCTTGCATGATCTCTGTTTCGAAACAACAATTCCCTCAAACACTACAGCAGCACCACAGGAACCGCTTTCCCACGAGTCTATTCCATAGATTTGTTGCAACATGTAAAGTTTTGTAACATATTTCTGTATTTGAGGCTAATTACATGGGTCATGAAATCAGGTGCATACATGGAGAAGCAGCTCCCGCAGTGCTACTGCAATATTTAAAGAAGCTGTCCAGTTATTATCTTTAGCATTTGGAATCCAGTCTCATACAGAAATAAAATGTGCCTAATTATTGTTTGCATAGCGCCACCATTGCCATGCATAGTGTTTTTACAGCTTTCCCTTACGATCTGAGTCTGAAGACTGCTTGAGATGCCTACAATTTTCAGCAGTGGGGAATGGCCATAATTTAGGGGTAGAGCACATGTTTTGCATGAAAAATGCCCCAGGTTGACATCTCTAGACAGGACCGTGGAAGACTCCTGTCCCAATCCCTGGAGAGCCACTTTCACTTAGTGTCAACAATGGTCATTTAGCAGGAGCAAATGGACTGATTCAGTATACAGAACCTTCCTATGCTTCCAATGGTGGTTATAATACATTGTATTTTTAATACTGAACTGCTGTTGGTTGCTAATTTTAGTGTTATAGCATTATGTTATATTGAAATGATTGAGAGGCTTTTTAAATTAAAAAAATATTTAATTTTTGTATTTTGATTCATTATGAGAACCCTTTTAGAATGAACTGTATCCTTAAAAGGAGTAGGGAAATTTACTAAATAAATACTAAGTAAGATAAATTGCACAATGCATCAGATTTTCATTTGGGGATGAGTATGATATTGTGACAAAGCCATCATGGGAAAGGTGGGTTTTGAGATGAGATTAGAAGGAAAGGAGGGGGCAGCACCACACAGGTGTTCTGGAAGACAGTTCATGGACAGCAAGAGACAAAGGTGCACTTTGAAGTAGCAGGAGACTTTTGGATGGTTGAGGATAGTGGAGTGTGAAAAACAAAGGCCACACGCAAGGATGTTTCAGGATTTGAGAACAGAGAGAAAAAGGAGGAAGGTCATCCACATTAGTGGACAGCTTGGTGGGGTGGTGGTGGTCAACTGACCTCCATTGGGCTACAGCACTGCTGATTACCAAGGTGATAGAGGGTTACGGAGGCAGCAAGGACAGTGTGATGCATAATCACTGGTGGAGCTAAACCAGTGTTCCTGCTCGAACATTTGCACCATGCCAACCTCACTGCTGCTTTGCCCCTTCTCTACCTCCTGGTAAGCAGCAGCAATGTGACCTAGAGGTCAGGTGAGCACTGCCACCCCCACCACACCACCTGTTACCACTTTTAACATAAGAATGAGGAGCTTTTGCTGAAGTGACCAGGAAGCCAAGATAGGATTTAAGGAGTGTCATCATGTAGACTAGGGGTGACTAAACCCATGTGGCTTGATGTGACCCCTCAAGCAAATGTGTGAAAGACCTTACCAATTTTGCTAGCTGGCACTCATTATTGACAGTATAGACACGGTGCTGGACTGGGCAGAGAAGTTGAAACCCCTCCTCCCTGCTCAGTTCCCTGATGGAGATACAAATCATTCCCTCCCAATCTTCACATCAGTCATTGGATGAGAATGGAGGAGGTAATAACCCTCCTCCTTAGCTGAACTCCATGGGTCAGCTGAGGGGTGTGAGTCCCTTGTGGATGTGTTGTGTGGACAGGTGCATTCTCCATGTGTGCAAATGAGAACAGTGTCATGTGCTCTCCACAAAAAATATTGGCCAAGGGTGAATGAAGCTCTTGAACCAAAAAGGTTGGCAACCCCCCAATGTAGACAGGCCGAGAAAAGAGGAAGATTATTTTGGCAGCAGAATTGCAGATGGAGTTCAGAAAACTAACATATAACACCAGAGAACCACAGAGAAGAAGGCTGTAATAGTTGAGCTGTGAAACAACCAGAGCATAAAGCAGAATTTTCAAGGGCAGCTTTTCCTCCCTGGGAGTATTGCAAAATACCTTTGCCATACATATGTGTGTGTGTGTGTGTGTGTGTGTGTGTGTGTGTGTGTGTGTATGCATTGCTGATAATGGACATGACTTGGTGAGAGTCAAAAATAAATCCAACCCAATGTAAGGTTTTCTCTGTTGAAACACCCTGGAGTGTCTTTTACATGCAGGAACAAATAACAACCTTGGTATCTAATTAGCACATGCTGGGGGTGGTGTTCTCCATCATACCCTACTTCTCAGATAAATGTGATTAGAGACAAAATGCTATATGAGATACACAAGGAAATGCTTGTTTTCTTACTATGGATGGTTCCCAAATGTGGAGATTAAAAAATGAAATCCCTTGCCCCAACTCAGTCCAAACACTGCTGAATTATTATGAACTATGCCCTGTACTTCAAGCCCTATGGTATTTGGCCCCACCTCAGAGTGAATTTGCCCCAAATCAGCTTCATCAGACTTCCTTTTCCTAAATCTCCCTTGCAGGAGCTCATTTGTCAATAAACCTGCCTTTGTTTTAACTGTCCATTGGCACCCAGCAATGTGGAGAATTACCCATACATTACCTATGCTCACTGTTGGCTGTAAGATAAGGCAATGGATGTTCCTTTGGAGAGGAAACACAATGCGACTAAGGGCATCATGGCCTCTGACACTGCTTCATGCCAGGCCTCCCTATAGGCCACCATAGCTGAGGGAACTTACCCTCCCACAGGCTAGTACAGTGGTACCTCGGGTTACAGACGCTTCAGGTTACAGATGCTTCAGGTTACAGACTCCACTAACCCAGAAATAGTACCTCGGGTTAAGAACTTTGCTTCAGGATGAGAACAGAATTCGCACAGTGGAGGCAGCGGGAGGCCCCATTAGCAAATGTGGTACCTCAGGTTAAGAACAGTGTCAGAATCATAGAATCATAGAATCAAAGAATCATAGAGTTGGAAGAGACCACAAGGGCCATCGAGTCCAACCCCCTGCCAAGCAGGAAACACCATCAGAGCACTCCTGACATATGGTTGTCAAGCCTCTGCTTAAAGACCTCCAAAAAAGAAGACTCCACCACACTCCTTGGCAGCAAATTCCACTGTCGAACAGCTCTTACTGTCAGGAAGTTCTTCCTAATGTTTAGGTGGAATCTTCTTTCTTGTAGTTTGGATCCATTGCTCCGTGTCCGCTTCTCTGGAGCAGCAGAAAACAACCTTTCTCCCTCCTCTATGTGACATCCTTTTATATATTTGAACATGGCTATCATATCACCCCTTAACCTCCTCTTCTCCAGGCTAAACATGCCCAGCTCCCTTAGCCGTTCCTCATAAGGCATCGTTTCCAGGCCTTTGACCATTTTGGTTGCCCTCCTCTGGACACGTTCCAGTTTGTCAGTGTCCTTTTTGAATTGTGGTGCCCAGAACTGGACACAGTACTCCAGGTGAGGTCTGACCAGAGCAGAATACAGTGGCACTATTACTTCCCTTGATCTAGATGATATACTCCTATTGATGCAGCCCAGAATTGCATTGGCTTTTTTAGCTGCCGCGTCACACTGTTGGCTCATGTCAAGTTTGTGTTCAACCAAGACTCCTAGATCCTTTTCACATGTACTGCTCTCAAGCCAGGTGTCACCCATCTTGTCAGGTTAAGAACGGACCTCCAGAACGAATTAAGTTCTTAACTTGAGGTACCACTGTATTGCGAGTGAAAATAGAACTTCAAAGTAGAAAATCCAAGCTTTTTCTGGATACTCTATATTTTGCTTCCCACCATGACTGGGTTACATGGCACAAGGTGCCATGGGTTACATGGCAAGAGTGCCAGCTTCTTTATCTGTGATATCAGTGCTTCTGTTTTTCCTCCACAAGTACCCTCACTCTCATGCCAAACACTGGCTCCACCAAAACCACATCAGTCTATTACACCATCTGTCAGAAATTCCCATTATTGCTGCAGTTCCGTATCTATCCAAGGTGGAGCTGTACTCTGCAATTCCACTTATGGAGTGCTTACTGGGATAATTGGGTCTGCCCAGCTCATTAAAAATAATTTTTGATGTTTTCTTAGGATGGATCTAATTATCTGGACCCGGGGGGAAATCAGCAATAGAAAGAGAGAGAACGAGAGGGTGTGGCACAGCACACATGCTGGCATACACCTGTTCAATGGTCCACAGCAGGGAAAACTTTAAGGCTGTAGCTCGGATCTCCTTCATCAGTTAAAATAAATTGATGTGTGACTATGGGGAGCAGGGCAGGGAGGGTTCATTTCAAGGCAGGTAGCAACACATATCTTGCTTTGACTTTCAAGAAGAAAGCCTTACATTTTGCACAGAAAAAAAAGAAGCTTGCATATGCAAGTCTTTACCATAATCCAACCATACCATGAGTACATTTAGCATATCTGATGGTGGGACAGGAAGGGACTGTGTTCTATGTGTTCTATGGAACTCTTTCTTGACATTTATCTTCCATGTGCTTTCATGTAATAAGCCTATCCTGAAGATTTTGCACAATGACTGGAAGTGAGGAGGGGCAGGTGGCCTCAGTTAAAAATTGAGCAAAACCTGAGTAAGTAGCACTTCAAGGATCTTGCCTCACTATCTTTTATATAAAGTCCTGAAAATTAGAAGGCTGGCGGTAGCAATCTTTCTAAAATGGGGTATCAATTTGTAACACTTCTTTCATCGAAGCATTCATTCCTGGAGAATGTAAAGCTCGCTTGCTAAATTGAACTGAGACTGGTTGTAACATCCAAGAGAAGAGGAAAAAACTTGACTTACTCTCTAGTATGTTAAAGGGGCTGCTAATGAGAAATCTGTAGGGCTAAAACAGAGCTCTTAAGTTGACACTGTCACATGTGAAGTAAATTTCTCAGCAAAATATCTGCAAGAAACATTTACATTTTAGAAGAATGTTGTTACAGTACTTCAGAAAACAGCAGATAATCATAATCCATAGTCTTTTGCCCTGGCATTAATGGAGAATTTCTCTCCTAATAGAAGAATAAATACACAAAATGGAGGTCATAAGATTAACATGATTAACATGGTCCTAGATATGCCTACTCAGAAGGAAGTCCCACTGAACTGAGAGGTCAAAGAGAATTTAGAGGAACACATTCCCTCTGTCTTTCTGTCGACAGATGGCATCATACAGAGTGAGAAACACAATTTCTGTGCTAAAACTGGGCCTAAACCCTGATTGAAATGGATCTAGAAAGTCTGGCCCTGAGACTGGGTAAGGTTCCTCCCCTTAAGCACCTCTGTTGCTGATTCCTATGCTCAAGACACAGGCAAATAGTACCTAAAAGAAGAACTATGCCAAAGGCTATTCTGTTGTTCGTGTGAGTAGTGTCACCAAAATTTGTAATTAGGTTTGAATTTGTCCATTGTCCATGAGTGCCATTTTTCTCAAAGGTTCAGCTCCGCCTTGGAATGCTAAATAAGATTCTCAGCAAAGCAGACTTTCCTTAAGCAAACTTCCCTACATGCTCCTATGTAAACATTATTTAGCATTAAACCCTTTCCTCTTGCTGAACCTCTCTTGATTGCTGTGAAACTACATGAAATACAAAGCCAGCTGGTTTGCAGGTGCGTCTGTAGAAGTTCATTAATGTTCACCCTGATGAAAGCTGTCATTGATTTCCCTGAACTGCATGACCCACCCAACCAAGCAGCCTTTGGCTTGGTGGCTTACTTAACTACTTGAGTCAATTCTCTCAATTGTTTCATGCTGGTGGTTTATGTGTTTGATATCCCCCATTCAGATGTGAGATCCAACCCCATTGTTCCCAGGAGGGGTTTGTTTTTTGTTTTTTTTACTTTGTTTTGCTTGCCTTGTTTTAGGGGGGAAGCACTACAAGTCCCAAGTCACACTGAGAGGAAATACATAAGGAAAAATGAACAAATTGGTTTAAAACTTAAGAGAGTTTGCTCATTGCAAGTTCAGGCCGTTTGGAAAGGTCCTTGCAGCTTATCATTCTGATTACACAGCAGACCAATGAGCATATGGTGAGGACATGAATGCAGTTCCCAGATATCAAGAGCATTTGGTGATTTTGCTGTTTTGTTTTGATTGATTGCATTTTTATTGTTGTAGTTTTCCTCCAGAAAAACAATCTCTCAAAGGACCTGTTGATGGCATTTTACCATTGTACTGTGGACAGTGTATTAACTTATAGTCTGTGTGTGTGGTTTGGGAGCTGCACGGCCAGGGGAAAAACAATGCTGTCCAGGGTTGTAAAGACTGCAGAGAGAATAACTGGGTGCACTCTTCCCACCTTAGATCAAATCTATGCTGTCAGGTGCCATAAGAAAGCTGCAGAGATAGCGCAGGATAGTACGCACCCCAGAAATGATCTCTTTCAGCTTCAGCCTTCTGGAAGAACGTATAGGGTTATAAAGACCAGGACTAGCCGCCTGAGAAACAGTTTCTACGCAAATGCAATTCTGGTTCTAAATGCAGCATAAGGAGTTTCTATAGTATATTGTATTTTAAAATGGGGTTTCAGAGTTTTTAGGGGCTTTTGAATGTTTTATGTAGATTTTCAATTTCATTGTTCTGTATGGGACAATAAAGATATCGTATCGTATCGTATCATTTGCACGAGTATTCTAAGAAAGAAAGAACACAACTTCTCTTCCCCTAAAATCATTTCATATTTGATGTTAGGAAGCTGGGATAGCTCAGTCAATAGAGCGTGAAACTCTAAATCTCAGGGGCATGGGTTAGAGCCCTAGAATGGGCAAAATCAACACCACCATCATCATCATCATCATCCTGCATTGCAGGGGATTGGACTAGATGACCCCAGGAGGCTAGTAATATGTTTTGCAGGCTAGTTACTTTAGTGGGCTTAATTACAAAGCTGGTTTTCAGAGAGTAGAATCATAGAATCATAGAGTTGGAAGAGACCACAAGGGCCATCGAGTCCAACCCCCTGCCAAGCAGGAAACACCATCAGAGCACTCCTGACATATGGTTGTCAAGCCTCTGCTTAAAGACCTCCAAAGAAGGAGACTCCACCACACTCCTTGGCAGCAAATCCCTGCCTGTTGCCTGTATAAAGCAGGAGACATATAAAAAGAGGGACAGTCTGCATTAGGTGGGCAGCAGGCAAGAGGATGTCAGAAGCTGATGCCATCCCTTATCAGAATAAATCATTGCAGATAGAAGCAACATTCTTCCGAAGAAAGAGACTGGAATCACTAATGACAAGTATATAGACAAGAGATCTGCATGCTTCCCTGCTCATCCCAGAGAAGAATGGAGGATTTGTTATGAACCTCTCTTTCATCCAGTCTTTGCATCCCTTCCCCCCGAACGAATGAAATCCGTTTCTCTTTATAGGCAGCCATTTCTCAGGCTTGTTAACATTAAACAACAACAATAATAGACATAATTTGAAAGTGTCATTTGTGTCCCAGCTACCAGCTAAAATTCAAACAGATGGTGTTGTAGTGGCCTTGCGGACACGCTCTCTCATTTTCTGTATTTGTAAACAGGGCCCTTTCCCCATGCCATTTAAAATACAAAAACGATAATTAAGAGTGTTTGAGGATGTTCCAGATGGATTCAGAGAGCGTCCCAGGAGGTCACCTGACATTTCGACTCTCTTAAAGTTCCTGCTTGCCAGGCAGACCTTGACTCCAGGGGTCATTTGAATAAACAAGGAAAAGAAAATCTGTAAATACTAAGCTCCACTTCTCCCAAGGCGGATTTCATGGACGGCAGAGGGAAGGGTAGGCAGCGACTGAAACAGGTGGCATAATTTAATGTGAAACTGGGTTTGCAGGAGGGATATTGAGCACTGAAGAGCAAGTGCTTTCATGGAACATTGACAAGCAGGAGGCTGTTAGCTGCCTCAGCTCAACGCTGGAACACTATGTCGAAACAGATAATAATTTTTACCACCATTGTTTACAGTGTTTCGCGGCCAAGAGTACTGCCGAGTTGAATATTCATCAGTTTTAACTTTTGTGTTGAAAGTCACTAATCAAGGGAGTAATAACTAATAATAATAATAATGATGATAATAATAATAAATGAGCAAGTCTTCCCCAGCCTGAAATAGTTTGCTATGCTTCTTCAACTTAAAATGGCAGAGACATGCATTCTCTAAAGGGACACAAGCAAGGAAGTTCTAAAGCAGGGAGAAATAATCCAGACGTGGCTTGATTAGTGGGGCAGACTTGCAACAATAGTCTTGGGATTTCAAGTTTGAGAAAATACTGAAGATAGAATCGTTGGATTTTAAGGAATGAATATAATACACAGCTGCAGGACAGAGATCCGGAAGTCCTTTTACTCTCTTCTCTGTTTCTGTAGTTTTTCCTTTCTTTCCATTTTCTCTCCCTTGTTCTTTTTTTTAGGTCTCTCCTTTTCCTACCCGGAGAAGCCAAGAGATAAAAACTAGGGCATTTTGCATGGGAAAGAGATGCTCTGAGATATGGCCCCTCTCTCAATCTGGGGCTCCTAGCAATTTGGATTTTGGGAATCTGACCTTAATTCTTCATAGTTAAATCTAATTTACATTGGCAGCAGAGCCTGTTCCCCATTCTCTGAAACCTTCAGCCCCTTTCCTAGTTTGGTCAAGTAGTGCACAGGAATAGTCCATTCCCATGATGCTGTGTTTTCCTCCATCTTCTTTTATACCAAAGCACAACAGGAAAAGCAAAAGGCAGCCAGAGAGAAGAGAAACATTACAACAAACCAATTGAGTCAGCATCTTCGAGATGGTTGATTTGCTTATTTTGTTTTATTATTAATTCTGTTTCGGGGAGGGGAAGTTAGATGAAAGAAGCAATAAATGGCCCTTTTAATTTACTTACTTCAGTGCTGTCCCTGGTAATCCTCACCCTTAAATCACCCTGCTGCCATGCTACGGGTCCTTCCAACATCAATATTAATGCGCCCGAGTCCTGGCAGCGGCTGCTGGAGGTGGTGTTTCATAATTCAGATGCAAAAAATAAAACTATAGAGTACTAGATAGAGAAACAGAGGAGAGGGGAAAGTATAGAGCAACTGACTTGGCTCAGCCTATTGACTGATGCCTCCAGCTCCTTCCCCCCACCTCCAGAAGCAACCCCTTGTTCTTTTCCACCACCAAGAAATGTGGGGGAAGAAAACAAAGGAGACTGGTTGCCTCTTACGATACAGTTACTTTTCATGCCCTAGGGGGAAGGCAACCCTATTGCTCAGGAGGCTGGAATAATATAGTCATTACTACCAATTAAAACAAGAAACTTGCTAATATTAATATACGATGTGATTTTGAAATGTAGCATTTCGTTTCCTTCTGGTCAAGTTTGATGCAAAATTGTATGATAGGATTCGAACAGGGGAAGGGCTTCTTATTCTCATGCAGAAAGTCAGAGAGAGAGAGACTAACATACTATCGCAAACATAGGAAGCTGCCTTCTACCAAATCAGAGGTCAGTCTAGCTCAATATTGTCTACAGTATTGTATTGTATTGTCTACAGAGAGCCAGCGTGGTGTAGTGGTTAAGAGTGGGAGACTCGTAATCTGGTGAACCGGGTTCGCGTCTCCGCTCCTCCATATGCAGCTGCTGGGTGACCTTGGGCTAGTCACACTTCTTTGAAGTCTCTCAGCCCCACTCACCTCACAGAGTGTTTGTTGTGGGGGAGGAAGGGAAAGGAGAATGTTAGCCGCTTTGGGGCTCCTTCGGGTAGTGATAAAGCGGGATATCAAATCCAAACTCCTCGTCGTCGTACAGTGACAGGCAGAAGCTCTCCAGGGTTTTAGGCAGGAGTCTTGTCATAGAATCATAGAGTTGGAAGGGACCCTGAGGATCATCTAGTCCAACCCTACAATGTAGGAACCTCAACTAAGGCATCCATGACAGATGGCCATCCAGCCTCTGCTTAAAAACCTCCAAGGAAGGAGAGTCCACAACTTCCCAAGGGAGTTTTGTTCCACTGTCGAACAGCTCTTACTGTCAGAAAGTTCTTCTTGGTGTAACTTGGAAAACGTTGAATATTTAAGTCCTTCTGTTTCTGTGTCACATTGCAACATGTCTACTCCTGTCAAAGCAGTTTTGTAGTTCCTCTAACTTCTGGTGCCGACTGAGCAAACATGTTAGGGTGTGAAACCTAAGACGCTGGCAAGTTAGCAATGTCATGTGACTTTAAGTAGTCAAGCCCCTATTCATTCACCATAACTCCCTAGCACCTGCCCCAATCCTTCTTAAATTTGTCAGATTAATTTCCATACGGCATGTTCATCATAAGATTATTGGCCACAAAACTGCAGGGAAGAAACCAAATCTCTTTCTGTTTCCCCCTCTGAAATAAACCTTTAAAAATATCTAGCACAAGAACCATTGAACCTATTTCTCAGGCAGGTTTCTTTTCTTGGGCACCTCTCTCATGAATGATATCTTCATATAAATTGCTGGCAAAACACTATCATAGAGTAAGTTAACCCTTTTTAACCACCCCAGACTGTAGTGGTTTTCCTTGCCAGAAAACCACTTCAGCTAGCCTTCTGAAGGATTCATCCCCTCAGGACCTGGGTCTGCCAATTTCATCCATTTCTGCCAGAAAAAAAGAGAGAGATTATAGAATATTCCTTTTAGGTGGGAAGAAACTCAATTTTTAAAAGATGCCCAGCACAACAGAAAAAATCCTGGGCCTATTTGTCTATAATATGGTTAGTAGGCCTGAAATTCACATTGAATTCTGTCAAAAAAAAGGGGGAAGTTACTGCAAGTAAAATAATAATTATTCCCATAAAGCACAAAGCTTTATTTTTTGGAATCATAAATCAGATTCAGACTCCAAGCTGTATTTGAGGGCCTCTGAACTAAATCTTGTCCTCTTCCAAAGTGCCAAAGTATGATCCAAATCCAGTTTTGTGATCAGAGCATACTCCTACAAGCTCAGATTTTAATACAAGCAGGAGATGAATTTAGGGGCTTCTGATTATTTCCTTTCCTGGGAGATGAGCATCACCAAAGCACTGAAACTTGTTTCTAGGCCAAAGCCTGGTGAACAAGATCTCAGCTTTCTTTCTTTTCTTTTCTTTTCTTTTCTTTTCTTTTTTTTTTTTTGAACGTTTAATTAGGAAGGAAGGAGGTTGTTTCCAATCTACAAAACCCTGGCTTTATAAAGATACACATTGGTGTTCATATGAGGGCAGGGGGTGTCTATGTAACTTTACAAACTCAGCTTTTAAATAAAATGAAACCCAAGTACAGGTTCCTAAAAAAAGAAATGAATGGAAGTGTGGGACCACAGGAGAGGCACATTTTTCAGAAGAACAAAGAAGAACAGCATGAAATATAGCAAGAAATTCTAGTATAAGCATGCCCTAAATTCTGCTGTGATCATTGGGTCTTACTTTAACACAACTCTTGGGAGGATTGCAATTCTTATCTCCCATTTAAAAGCATCCTTTGCAATGGATTACCCTTGAGGACCTGTGTATTTTTCATGTAAATTGAAAGAAGGCATGATATTCTGACAAGCTGAAGAATACTCTTTGGCAACAATATGATTTAAACTCTCAGAAAAAAAGCATTTGTCTGAATTTAAACACTGAATTAAGACCTGCTGTACATCTTACTTACAAAAGACATCTAACAATGTGCCTCTCCCTATCAATTGAATCTGGATATATTTCACAGCATATACCAGAAGTTTGCATATATTTTTTTCAAACCTTCTTCTTCTGAGGTGCTGCAAGACACCTGAGGTCCTCCCTTCTTTCTGACTGTGGGTAATATGGCCACTTCTATCTCCGATACTGTTTTCATGGTTTTCCCCCCTTTACCCATCTTGGTTTCTTTTGACCCCAATTCTGTTTCCATAATGAGGCCATGCTAATTCGCAGTGAGAGCTTATGAGTTTTCTTTAAGCATGGGAAGAGGTCAGCCAGAAATGGCTGAGGGTGCTTCTTTCTTCCTGCTGCCACTGCTCAGAAGGTCTGATCAATTTGCTTTCCTATTGCCACCATGCAATTTTCCAGCTAAATTAACAGCGGCATCTTGGCTGAGCTTTGGAAGGGAGATGCTGGTGGAGTGACGGGGAAGGTCGGAGGGAGAATCGCAGGGTGACTGCAGGGAGGGGGGGGGGAGTACCGGTAAAGGTCTGTCGACGCAAATGCCAGCATCTTTGTCACAGCGTAGCAAAGGCCAACAATCCATGCAATGTGATTGGTAGGAGGAAAGCAAATTATGCCATTATTAAAGAGAGGCAATCAGTTGGTACCTTACCATGTGTCCTGAGAAGATCCGTCATTTTGCTTTATTAATGATGGAATTGCCTTCAGGGGAGCCCTTTAAGGCGTATTCACTTAGCTACACAAAATGTCTTGTACTTTGCCAAAAGCCCTATCATCATCAGGAGTAGTAATACAATAATTATAATAATAGCCAATATTCTTTCCTCCTGTATGATAGCTCTTGGAGGTATGCTTTTTTTTAGGCTGGTGATGATAATGGTGATGATGATGATGATTGTGAAGAATGCGCCCCTCTCATGCTGGGCTCTAATTACCATCTTTACGAGGGCTGCATGTTCCAAAATTCACACGCGCAGATTTATTTGTCAACAGTTTCGCTTCCTCCACGGCTTTTGTGGCCATTTCATCTCTGTGGCTGTCATCAGCAGGAGCAATGCTGCACACTAAAAGTCGGTTGCATTACTAACATTCCCTTTCTGGCACTGTGGGGATTGCAGTAATGCCCCTGTCTTTCAGAGGAAAGATAATCAAATCTCACTAGGTGATCTTGGACCAGTCATCCACCCTAACCTATCATCTCATAGGGATGCTGCAATGAATAAAAGCGAGGGGGGGGCATGTGCACTGCTCTGAACATAACACAAATAAATAAAATTAAAATGTCCCAGCTCTCATGCCACACACACACACACACACTAAATATATAGTGTGCGTTTTCCTAGTGTTATAGAAAAGAGAAAAGGAAGATCAGATTCTTGGGTACTGGATGTTGCCAGAGTTCTTTGATTATGTTATTCCATTTAAACTATCTGAAGAAGTGGCTCAGGCAGAAACAATCTGCCTGACTCAGTCTTCATATTGCAACAGCACCCAAGCCTGGCTTTGGAGCGTTATAGGAAATCATTCCCAGTTATGAAAGAACTTTACCCTATAATCTACAGCTGTGCCTTTGAGACTGTGGCAGTTACAAAGCATAATGAGCAGCATGGCATGAGCTGGTAGCCTGATATGGCATGTTTCCAGATTTGTGGGACTTTAGCGACAAAGCAGCATGCTGGCTACATTAGTGAGAGCAAGTGCAACATATCTAGTTGTACAACATCCCATAATACTGCTCTGAATCTGGGAAGCAGAGTCCAGACGCTCTGAGTTCCAACACTCTAGCTCCGTGTCAAGTTGGTAGGTGATAATGGCACAGTGTGAGATTTTGCTTTGTTTTGAGCAGTTCCCTGCATCAAAAGCAAAGTGTAATGAACATATCATAATTAACTAAACTAAATGCCATTATGTTGACAGATGTTGGCAAAAGACAATGTGAATGTGTTTAATTATTTTTTTCCAGGCTGAGGCAGAATCTTTGTGTTGTTGTTGTTGCTGCTGTTTTGAAAAGAAATTGACACCTTGGTGAAGGTGTTGTACACTCAGTGGAATTAGGGATCACTGATTCCAAGGAGAAACATGAAGAGAAAATTGAGTTTTAGACAAACATGCAAGGTTTATAAGTTCCAGATAGAAAATGTGGTTTTATTCTACAAGTACTCCTTCATTTGAGTTAAGAGGTCAGATTTAGACAACAGCTCTGTTTACCTGGCCAAACAAGGTATGCAAGTACATGGAGTAATGCCTTTAGGCATTATTCAGTTTTTCTACCTCGAGCTTATGCATGCCCTATGCATGTATAAGCTGCATGTGTGGAGGCTGGCACTTAGGCAGTAGAAAACAATTTGCAAAAATGCATATGCTAAGCAAAATTGCTTATAAAAGTGTGTTCGTTAGGAGAAACATGCATAAAAATGCATACGAATTTTTGTGTAGAGTTTTTTCTTTAAAAAATTTTTTCCACAAATGTATGAATATATTGTGCAGCGTGATCTTAATAATGGATACACTGAGAAATGGGAGAAACTGAAACTGAGAGATTCATCTATCCCTAGCAGCAGTATGGCTTTATGTATAAATACAACTTGCAAAAGGGGGGGGGAACCCCAATAATAATGCTTTAGTTGTTGCTCAGCTTCTAGAATTTGTAATAAAAATAATAATGTGGATTTCTGAAAGGTGTAAAGCAGTGGCCTGCAATGTGGTGGTGCCCTACAGGTGTTGATGGGAGTTGGAGTTTTAAATCAACCCCAAGTTCCCAACCAGCATGGCTAATGGTCTGGGATGATGGAGTTGTAGTCCAACAACATCTATCCTGGCTTTAAAACAATAGGCTTTAATGTTTAGAATAAAACAATTATTGGATAATGCCACTTTAGATTGCATCTGGCGGGGTGTGGGGTAAGGGTTTTTGCATGCTTGAATGTGAAACCCATGCCCTAGAAACCACACACACACACACACACACACACACACACACGGCATAGTCAGTCATGTGTAACAATGGATAGTTTTGATTGGTCTGTACTTAAAACAACCGACTCTGCATTTCCCAGACTTAGATGCAGATTGCATGCTCCTCTGAATTGTGTGATACAATTTTAGGAATAAAAATGCATTCAAAATGTATATTTTATCAGAAAATGTTTGCCGACATGCATATTTTAAGGAGGGATGCATAGAAAAGCATTCAAGAATGCACATTTCAGGAGTAGATAAATACAAATTAATTTAGGGGAAAGGTAAAGGTAAAGGAACCACTGACCATTAAGTCCAGTTGCGGACGACTCTGGGGTTGGGGTGCTCATCTCAATTTACTGGCCAAGGGAGCTGGTGTTTGTCCGCAGACAGTTTCCAGGTCATTTGGCCAGCATGACTAAGCTACTTCTGGCAAACCAGAGCAGCGCACGGAAATGCCGTTTACCTTCCCTCCAGAGCAGTACCTATTTATCTACTTGCACTTTGATGTGCTCTTGAACTTCTAGGTTGGCAGGAGCTGGGACTGAGCAACAGGAGCTCACCCCGTCACGGGGATTCAAACTGCCGACCTTCTGATCAGCAAGCCCTAGGCTCAGTGGTTTAGACCACAGTGCCACCCATGTCCCTTGTGCCACCCTCATCCCATAATTTAGGTATGCAATTTAAATGTTTGTGTGCAATTTAAAAAATGTGGAAAACAGGGTGGAACAGACTCATGAATTAATGCATACAAAACTTAGAACAGAAATAGACTGATCCATCAATCCCTAGTTATGCAATGATCACACCTGTAGTTTGAAATTAAACTGTCAAGGAACAATTTAAACATGCAATCTTTTTTTGGATCAACTGTCTCTTAAGCACCATCTGTACTATATATTAAAAGCAGTATCAGATAACTTTAAATCAACATGGCTTTTCCCCAAAGCATCCTGGGAGTTGTAGTTTGCTAAGAGCACTGAGAGCTGTTAAAAGACCCATATTACCCTCACAGAGCTACAGTTCCCAAAGTGATTTAACAATCAGGGGAGAACAATTTTCTCAGGAAACTATGGGAATGGTAGCTGTGCGTGAATGGGAGTTATAATTCTCAGCACCCTTAACAAATGATGGTTTCCAGGATTCATTGGGGGAAGATATGATTGTCTAAAGTGGTGTGGTATTGCTTTAAATGTATACTACAGATGAGGCCTTAGTCCTGCATCCAAACTTTGAGGATGTTTGTGTCTGGAGCTGAACTTTGCAGCTTAAGATCATGAGATTGTTGCACCAAGATGACAGACAGGAACATTTACCTCTACTGTTCAAATAATGGATGGGTGGTCATGATTCATTTTGAATAATATGTCTTCCACAGATTATAGCTATTGTGGTGGTGAAGAATCAGGCATGTTCTTTGGTGTAAGCAGGAGTGATCTATCCAGACTGCAATAACAGTGGCACTGTCTGTATATTTCCCTGCAAGGCAATTCCCAGATTACTATTCAGTAAAGATTATAGAAGATGGAGCCCTCTCGCATCTTAGCTTATTTGTATTCATTGGAGTTCTTGATTCCCACCTCGGTTCCAGCAACCTAAAAAATAATGGTTACGTTAACACTTTCCAGCATATAACACAGATTATTATCATGTGAGTGACATATACGAAGGAGGAAGGGAGATGAGGGTGGGGGAAAGAAAGCTATGGGACTCTGCCTCTTCCATTTCCCAGACAGCTTTGGAAGATGCAGTATTCTGGATGGAAAATGTGATGACAACACTACACACACACACACACACACACACACACACACAAAATATGCAAAACACAGGGCAGGCTACCACTGAAAGATCCCAAGTAGTTTTGCATGAAAGCATAAGAACATAAAAAGTTGTCTTGTACTGGTAGCTCGGTTGGTAGAATGTGAGTCTTTCAATCTCAGGGTTGTGGGTTTGAGCCCCATGGTGGGCAAAAGATTCCTGCATTGCAGGGGGTGGGACTTTACAATTCTATGATTCTATGATGCTTCAAGTCAGACCATTGCTCTACCTAGCTCAGTATTGGTTACACTGACTGGGAACACTTTGGGATTCAGATGGGACATTTCTAGCCCTGCCTGTAGCTACCTGGAGTGCTCTTTAGGAGTAGCAACAACTTTCCAACACTGATAGTTCAGCACCAAGACAGGTAGAAAGCAAGTGGAAGTCCTAGGCAAAGAGTTCAGGTGTGGTCTTACAGTACAGGTAAATGAGCAGCAAAGAAGCCCATAAAGGCAAACTAAGATAGGGACACTAGCAGGGGTTATTGGAAAGTACAGTTGTGGATATATTGCCCCAGCAAAGGAATCAATAAGTTATAGAAGGAGCAGGGTGCTGAGAAAGGAGTGGGGAGAGTGCTTTGTAAGCAAAAGGTCTCAGGTTCAGCCCCCAGTATCTCTAGGCAGGACTGGAAGATCCTACATTGAGTCACCTCCCAATTTCAGTCTTATGAAAAATGTGGTCAATGGTGGCCACAGAATATAGGCAGGTTCAGAATGTGGACCTTCAAAAATTATGCAGTTCTTGTTATGTAGTGGGGAAGAGTTGCTACATCTCCACAAGTTCTAGTTTCCATTCATCCACCCTCCTGATCATTTCAGTTCTTCTGTCCTGCTGGTGTAGACAAGTGTTGGTTTTCAACCAAAGAGGGCTGAGTTCAGGCAGTGCCAGCTTCCATCTTTGAGGAGCCCTTGACAAAAGGTCTTCAGAATGCCTTCATAAAAGTTTCTCCTCATTGCTGCTTCCTATTTGCTTTCCCTGTCCCTTTGTAGCCCAATCTACACCACTGGCTAGAACAGGGGTCAGCAAACTTGTTCAGCCATGGGCCAGTCCACCATCCCTCAGACCATGTGGTGGGCTGGACGATTTTTTTTTGGGGGGGATGAATGAATTCCTTTGCCCCACAAATAACCCAGAGATGCATTTTAAATAAAAGGACACATTCTACTCATGTAAAAACACACTGATTCCCGCACTGCCCATGGGCTGGATTGAGAAGACGATTGGGCTGCATTGGGCCCATGGGCCTTAGGTTGCCTACCCCTGGACTAGAGGGAGTGGCTGAGGTAAGTGGACCCTGTGACTCATTCTCCTTGCTCCTGTCACTGAACTAAAGGAGGACATGTTCACAGTAATGCAAACTCCTGATGTCAACCATGCATCCATGATTCATTGGAAGAAGGCTAAGGTGCAACTGTGATTGATACATAGTAATTATAAGGACCTCCCCTGTAGGAGAGCCCTGTAGGAGGGCTGCCAATGAATTCCTCCAGTGGGGAGGTGCACATCGGGTTGCATTATTCATGAATATAGCATGCAGTATGCCTGCATAGTGCATCACTTCCACAAACACATGAAAATATTAATCACACAAATACATCACTTATCAAGCTGCACAGACGTATTATGTGACGGGTGAGTTCTTTTTTGTTCTTTCCCTTTTTTTCAAATACCCCCCTTTCCATTGATCTTTGGTGCTCTTGCGCACCATGTTTTAGAGTAATAACATGCTCTCCTCCTGGTTAATGCACGACTAATTGTGGCCTCTCAGCAGTAGACCAATGGATCCCTGCATCTGCACACCCATACAGATTGTGGCTACAGAGTAATGGTAATAGGTAATGAGTCAAGCTAACAGGGAGATGGAGTGGCAGGTTTGCATTAGGCCTTGAGACTGATAAATGCTTAATTGCTTGGCAAAGAGAGACCACACAGGGTTAATACTCAAGTGTCTGTGTTGGTGCATATAGACAGGCAAACGTAGTGTAGCAATAACTGTTCTGCTTTCGCCCAGCAGACTGGAAACACATTCAAAGGCTAACTACCTAGATGCAGTTTTTATTCCTCTTTTATTGTTCTCACTGTGCATAATAACAGCAGAGAGAAGACCAGAGTCAGCTACGTGACTATTCTGTTCCTTTCCATCTTGAGGAAGTTGGTCTTCTGGATGCCATTTTAGTTCTCATACCCACCCCTTTCCCATGTTATTTTGACTTTGTTAATATTTTTGAAGGGTGAGATAAAAGTGGATAATAAAAGAGAATTGACTCTACTGAAAATCTTTCCCCCTCCACAAGTAAGATTCCCAACTGCCCTTGAGGAAGAAGCTCCTGCAATCTTTTATTGCCCAAATATTGCCTTGGAAACTGCAGGCAACAATTTGGCTGCTTCTGGCTCAGTTTCCAGGGACACACAATGGAATCAAAATGCACAGTTCAGTTTCTACAAGGAGAAACTATGGATTAAGTTCCCATCTGCATTTTAGTCTAGCTTCCCAAGGCAAAAATATTGTTTTCCTTTTGGTATTGCTCTAACCCTGTGCTCATGTCCTCCTGGGAAATGAGCTCCTTCTACATACTTGTTTCTAGAATGCATAGCCTACCTTCCAGGTCTAGTAGGCAAATACAAGTATCAAAGTTATATATAACTTTGAGACATAGAATTAAACAAACATTTAGTATTAGGCTCTGTATCAGAGAATTGCTCTGTTAAGGCTATCTAGGAAGGAAACATAGTGTTTCACCACTAACATATGGCTCAAGAGTAACTGGAATCCAGATTTTGTTGAATCTTATTGAAACTGTCCAAGGTCCTGAAAATTCATCTTGTCCACACTTGCAAAATTAAGCCACTGTCAGTTGTGCCCTGTGAGCACTCACACATGGTCAGGACAGGACAAAATGGGCGAAGAGAAAAAACTGGCAGCAGGGAAGTCTGGGAATACAAGAGATGTTGTAGGAAACTATTTTAAAAAACCCAGTTCTTTCCAGTATTTTAACTTTCAGGAACAGTCTGGGATCAATATATTTTCAGAGTGGCTGGGAGATACTACTCATTCTGAATTGAGATGGGAAAATTTGCCCATATCTAGAAAATATTCCCATGCTCTGGGTTATAAATACAATCCAAATTGTGATGGCCATCATGACATTTCCATCTGGGCTCTTTAATAGGGTAATAGGGTAACCCTGGGTATTAGAGGGTATAAACAACCAAAGAAGAAACATTATTTTGTTAAAGCAATTTATATGCCAGCAGTATCTCCATGGAGTGCAATACAGAAAAGGTAAAACTGGTTGAAAACTATAAAAAAATTTTTTAAAAAAAGTCTTCTGGAGTTGTCAAGTGACCAGAGATTATTAAAGCAGTAATCTTTCCCCTCTTAATTTCAGGCCATTTAATAAAAGAAGTGGGCACCCCTAGACCCAACAACTCCCCCCTCCCCAAGTTTTCTCCTTTAGACCTGGCTAAACTTGTTGGACTCTATCCGCAGAACCATCAAAACCATCAAATCTTGCAATGCCAAAATCATTATGCTCCATCACTGGACATGAAAATAAAATTGCTGAGCTCCTCCTCACTGGATCAGATCTACCCTCTGCTCCTTGACCCAGAGGCCTCTGTTTTATTCCAAGTGTTGGCAGCCATTACTGATATATATGTGACAAACATAGACAAGCAGGCTCTTGGTATCTATACTGTACCAGACTAACCCAGAGTCGTCATCATTGTCTGTCTATGGCAGGGGCTAATGTTGCACTGCCTTATTGCTTCTGCATCAGGGGATGAATGTGAGGCCTAAGCACTCATGTTCTCAGGAATCTTGCTAGGTTAGTCCAAGTCTCAGTCCCTGAACTTCAAAGCTAGAGTTCTTCTGATACTGAGTATCATTGTATGTTGAACTGGTTGGAAGAAATACTCCCTTTTTATACATTTCAAGGCATTTGTAGGGAGTGGATACATTTGCATTGATTCATGCCCATAGCTATGAAGGGAACAGCCCCTCTATTCATCCCCATGATAATTCAGGTGGAGAGGGGGTGACACTGTGTGCTGCTCAGCTTCTGACTTGAATATGATTTCAGAGCAGGAGGAGGTTGCAAGAGGAGAAATTAGCAGAAGAGGTGATTTCCAGTGGATCACAGCAGGAGAGAGAGAGAGAGAGAGAGAGAGAGAGAGAGAAGCTGAGGGTGTAAAGTTATAATGGAACAAAAGAAGCACTGGAGCTTCATCTGCTGAAGAAGACTGATGATGCTTTTTATTCAGCCTCTCTCTCCTTTCCCTTCACTCCCTCTGTCTCCCTCTCTCCCTCACAATAGACACAAATTAATGACACTGGAAGGTTGAGCTCACCCCAGTTCCTGTGATAATTGGGTAGCCAAGTTGAGTTTTCAGATAACCATAAAGCTGATGGGGCTGCACTTTTTAACTTCAGAAAGCAGAAAAGTGCTTGTGTACCTCTGTGAGGGTGAGCGAGTGAAAGAGTGTGCAGCACTGAGTGAGGAGGGGAAATGAATGGGGAGAATGAGAAGATGGGTGACCTTTTCAGATGGCAAAGGTTAAAGTCTCTCTTCCACTACTTACTTTGCATTGCCCTTTTTTAATGTCAGGAATGGCATTTTGCAGTGAAGGAAAATGGGAGCCTGTGAGAGAACTGACCTCCCCCCCCCTCCGTTGGCATACATCTGTCTTCATTGGCATGCCTCTGCTGTTTCTAAAGCCTCTGTGAAATGTGGCATGGATGTGGACCATCTCACCTTGACGAGGAAAACAAATACATGGTTATCCATCTCATTCCTGCTGGGATTTATAATTTGCCACTTCTTGGGAAAGACCTGGAAAAGAAATCATAGGGAAAAGAAATCATAGCAGTGATCGCAACTCAGGATTTGTCTCACCACTCCTCAACTTAGCTATAACGAATCATGAGATTTAAGGATCACAGATACAACTGACAAGGCTGGATCCCAATCTGACCTGAGGAGAGATCCTCAGGTCAAGACTTGATCAACAGAACCTCCAGAGTCAGAGGCAGTATACCAGTGAATAACACCTGCTAACGCCAACATCTGTGGAGAATGAATACTTTCACATTCTACCAGTGAGCCTCCCCAAGAACCCCTGTTTGGAAACTGTAGGAAACAAGATGACGGACTTGATGGACCTTTGAACAAAAGAGCCCTGATGGATCAAACCAAAGAAAAGTGAAATGTTTTTCTGTAGACTGTTGCAAAATGCTTTGCTTAAGCTGAAGCAGCTCTTCAGATTCCTTCTACAGTCTCTAAGCATATGCCTTTCTCTGACAATTAGACAACTGCAGCTTGTACCTACATCTGGGATTTAGAGGAGTGAATCTGATATTTGGGAAGTTGCAAGGTCTATTCAGAATTAAACATCAGCTCAGACCTTAGCACCTGCGTCTATGGGCTGCTTTCTTACAACTGTGGGGTGTAAGAAAGGATTAAGAATCCCTGCTATAACAATTCTCAGCTCTCCACTATTAGGACGGCTGAATTTCAGCTGCTGCTGGAACAGGCTTCCTTTTACCTGAGGGGGTAACCAAGCCTTTATCATGTATAGGATTGGTGAATGGTTTAGAATCCGTTGAGATAAAGAGAGCATTATAAATGGAAGATGATATTATGGTGCAGAAACATTGTTGTTGCTCTATACCTAGTGGCTGGTTGAATGATTTAGTGAATAATTATCTGATAGGAAGCTGCAGCAACGTACCCCAGGGCCACACATTAACAATGCTGATAAAAAGGAACTGCTGCTAAGTACACCTTATCATGACACATGAACCATGGGACTCCATTCAAAATAAAAGTACCTGGTGAAGCAAACCCTACAGAAAAGCAGTGGCTCTTTTTTCATGCTGATTCTAGCATCAAACCCAACGCTACTACCTGAAAAGTGGCAAGATAGAATTGTCAAGCAAGGTGAAAACTAACAGTTTGCAATTTGTTTCTTCCCAGCCACAAGCAGAGGCCCTATGGGAAGGGTAGAGCATCTGCTTTGCATACAGGCATCTCCAGGTAGGAGTGGGAAAGACTACTGGCTGGAATCCTGGAGAGACACTGTCAGTATAGGCAGTATAGACAATAGGCAGTGAGTAATTAACTTATTCCCGTGAGCCAACCAAATTGCATATGGATCCTCAGCCACAATTTTCCACCTGGCTATGTTTGGTATGACTTTGGGTTCTAGTAAAGAGCAAAGTAGTTCCTGCCCACCTCAATAAAAAGACACCTGGCGGTAGGGCTCAACACCTGGTATCCTTGGGCAGATGCTAGAGACTCTTTATCTTGGCAGGGCATATTGTGAAGGTCTACCTTGGAGCCTCCTTTAATATTAAAATTGTGCCTGCATCCAGTCTTCCAGCATTGCTCAGACCACCACTGCTGTTGTCTGCTGTCACCAGGTAAATCTACCAGGGTGCATTGACAAAGAAGGGAACAATAAAGAGAGTATTTTGCCCAAGCCTGGCAGTCTGCTTGGAGAGCAGCAGCAGCCATCTGTCAGAGTGTAGGGAACCTCACACCCCCACCCCCAAAAAGGGAGAGGAGAGCCAGTTAGATCGTAGGTAGCTAGGGATAGTCAATGATGGACTCCAACTGCTAGCATGACCAATGGTCAAGTATAATGGGTGTTAGGAGTTCAACAACATCTGGAGGGCATTACATTGGCTACCTATTATATAGGTGCATCTTGCAAGGTCATTTTACAATTCCATCTCATGTTCCAGAATGATGATGGGCAATCAGGTTCATAATTCTCTTAAACAGGCTAGGGGAGGGGGTTCTTCCAGTGATGTTCATAAGAAACAGAGTGGTGAGTGCCAAGGTCACTGCTTTACTTCATTCCAGGTACAATTGTTTTTCAATGCTTGGCAAAAAAAATTCAAATCCCTATGCACCAAAATCCAGCTCTTAAAGTGAACAGGGAGCTGGGTGTCATGGTTCCCTCTGTGCACTCTTATCAGACCAGGTGAGGGAAGCACTTGAGAAAAGGCACTCAGACTGGAAAGAAGGTGGGGATGAGACTACACAGCAGAGTGCTCTTGATAAAGCCCTTTGTACCTGGACCTACTGATGACATGGGAGACCCAAGGATTACTCCTTCCCTGTGCATGAAGAATGAGGGGGTCTCAGGGGCATGATCTGCTCTGACAGTTGGAGGTGGGTCTGTCTCTGTCTCCCAGAGAGAGGTGACATATCAAGCAGAAAGAGGAGACTTGACTCCTTAGGCAGAACATCCACCTGCAGGACAAGAATTCCCACAGGGGCAGGGATTATTGTGAGTAGCTGGGGATTCTTGGTTGCTGCTTAAATGCTTGAGAGATAGGTGGGAAAACACACTGGAGTGACTTCACAGCTCCTATGCAGTGCTGCAACTCTTTTTTTAAAAAAATATTTTTATTGCTTTTTCCATATATACTTCTTCTAACAATATATCTTTAACAATTTTTCATATTTCGACCTTCCTCCCCTGGACTTCCCTCATACTCCCGTTTTGTTTTATTTCCATATTGTTCACCCTGCGGATTGTTTCCCCCAAATTTTCCCAATACATATAGTCTTATTTTTTTTATGTATACAGTTGTGATTGTTTACTCAAACCCTGCCAATGAGCCCATTTCTTTATGTTGCCTCTTCATATATGTTGTAAATGGTTCCCATTCTCTTTTAAAGTCTTTGTTGTCTATTTCATGTAATTTTTCTGTTAGTTTTGCCAGTTCTGTATATTCCACAAGTTTCCCTTGCCATTGTTCTTTCGTTGGTATTTCTTCTGTCTTCCAAGTTTGTGCTAATATAATTCTTGTCACTGTTGTTGCATACATAAATAATTTCCAATTTTCTTTTTTTACATCTTGGTTTAAAATTCCTAGAAGGAATGGTTCTGGTTTCTTAACAAAAGTCTTTTTAAACATTATTTTTTTTCAATTCATTATGTATCATTTCCCAATAATATATAATCTTTTTGCATTCCCACCACATATGATAGAATGTCCCATCTTTACATTTCCAACAAGTTTTTGATCCCTTTTTATACATTTTGACCACTTTCCCTGGTGTTATATACCATTTTCATGTAGTTCTCTTTCAATAAGATACAATCTGTAAATTTTAGATTCACCTTCCACATCTTTTCCCAATCTTCAAATTGTATATTGTGACCTAAATCCTGAGCCCACTTTGTTTGTTCTGACTTTACCAGTTCATCTAACGTTTTTTAAAGTAATTTCATGTCACTCTTGACTATCTCTTTTTAAAAGTTTGAAACTGTCTAAATAAAACCTTTCTTATTGTGTTCCTTAAACTGTTCATTTAATTGTCTATGATGTAACCAGCTTTGTAAAAAGGTCTTCAATTCCTCATATCCTTTCAGCCTTAACCCTTTTTCCGCCTCTATTAATAATTCTCTATATGTCGGCCAATTTCTTCCCTTACTAAGTGGTTTTAATGCTAATGCTTCCACTGGTGAGAGCCACCATGGGGTTTTTGGTTCTAGAAAGTCTTTATATTTATTCTGAACTTTTATAAGCATTTTTCTTATTATATGATTATGAAAACCTTTATGTTTTTTATCTTTCCCGTACCTGCAGTGTTGCAACTCTTGAACTCTTAAACCAGGCATAGACAAACTTGGCCCTCCAGCTGATTAGGACTACAATTCCCATCATCCCTGACCACGGGTCCTGTTAGCTAGGGATAATGGGAGTTGTAGTCCCAAAACATCTGGAGGGCCAAGTTTGCATATGCCTGTCCTAAACCCTGGCCCTTGCTCCTGAAGAGGACTTATACTTCTTACTCATTTGTGTTGTAAGAGCACCTGGACTAGATCTTGCTATTTCCTAGCCACTGAGTTTGTACTATTAGATGGTTATAATAAATGTTCACTGATTTAATTGTAAGCAAGAGTGTTTGTTACTGGTTTGGGACAGTCAAGACACTGGGATTGTTCCAGGCCTGTATTTTTAAAGCACTTTTTACCTTCAGTGTCACAAAGAACTTTCTAGAGACAGGGCCCATGAAGTGGACTGAAGCAGCTACCTTGGACAGCAGTGCCCTGCCCACCCCTGCCACTACTGGGATTGTTCAGCAGCAGCTTCTGGTAAGATCATGTGAGAGCTCCATAGTATCTCATGAGATCTTGCCAGAGGCCACCATTGCTGCACAACCCTGGTAAGCAAGGTTTTTTTTTGTGGGGGGCAGCAGGAGCTAGGACTTACTATTTTGCCTCAGGTGAAATGGGATGGGCTGTCGCTGCCTGGTGATTTTGCAGAGATACTGAAGACTGAAAAGGCAAAGACATCCCATTAAGGGAGGGAAACATCCAAGAACAGCCATCCGAAACCAACCTAGATGATTTTCATAATTCTCCTCTCAAAAGGGAATCCCTGGAGGAGAAGCAACCAAAGTGTCCTTTGCCATTGACATGCTGTTCACAAGCGCTCCTGCCATGTTGGCTAATATATTAACATTGATATTTGTGTTTGAACAAGAAGGTCTGTCTTCATCTGCTCCTCAGTGACCTTGGTAGTCAAGTTATCCCAAAGCTGACTTTGTGGAAGCAAAAAGAAGAAAAGCACTATGGCAACAGACAGCAATATCACAAAGACAGGGCTGGGATCTCATAGCACAGGAAACTGGCTTGGCTGGAAAGAGACAGACTTGCAGAGCTACCAAAAAAGTTTAGATGATAACAATGGGAACACGGGGATTATGGTCTTATTTTTTGAACCCTCCTCTTTTAGAAGATGCCTGGGAGTCTTTCCAAGTTATTCATTCCACCCGTATTTGCTGCATACAAGTAGAAACCTCATGACTGGAAGGTGTTTTATGTTGTCCCACTCTCCATTTTAGGCATATAACATGGGCTTGTCTGCACGTCCAGTAATTATCTAGCTGTGCATTGCAAAACCTCTATTTCAGGGGTTTCTGCTGAGCTGCCTACATTCCCCAAATCTGGGAATTCATGCAAGACAATAATTGAGTGTTTAAGAAAGAGGGCTGATTTATGGTCCAGCTTCTGTGGCAACAGAACTCCCACAAGTCAGACATTTGTCACATATAATTCCCAATCTCCCTTTTTTCTACCCACTGTCTCAACACCCAGCCAATCACCTTTTTCTTTGCCTATACTTTTTAAGGATTTGTCTTTTTAGGGAGAGGAATATTTTGACAAAGGCATCCAAATTTACTAATCATGATATTATAGAGAACAGGCTAGTATGAAAGGAGGTGTGATCACTACATTACCTTTTTTTGCCACCATTGCATCTGCAGTGGAGGTTTTTTTACATAGCAAGGAAACCTCCTTCACGTGGGTCCAGGGCATTGACTTGCAGAAACCTCAGAGGCTGGCTGTGACCAATTTGCAACTTGGATGCCATAATTATCGCAAAGTCAAAGTCCGAGGCATCCAGGATGCCATCTGGCCATGTTATTGCTTTTAGATTATGCAGCCTGAGGAGGTCGACTACTTGATTGGAAGACTAAGGCCTACCACTTATGCACTGGATCCTTGCCCTTCCTGGTTACTGAAATTGGCCGGCTGGTGGGGATTTCAATCTGGACCTCGGCAGTAGGTAAAGCTCTTTGAGGGACAGTATAGTCCCCGATGCCCAGAAGAAGACAGTAGCTTCACACTATTGGGGATGGGGGGGGGACTTGGACCCTTTAATTTTGGGTCTTTTTCCACTAGTGTCTCATTTACTTACTTACTTACTTACTTACTTAATAATATTTATATATAACAGGAGGTGTAGGACAGGTGGGCATAGCTTGGCCAAACAGCCTGGCTGTCAAAATGAGAAAGGCTGGCAGGCCTTATAGGTCTGCTGCGTAAGTTCTTCACCCCTGCACTTTATTCACTGTATGTCTCCAAACCGGATTGTAAATCAGATTGGAAAGAATCCAAATAACCAGCATCATCAAATGCCTTCTATGTCAGCTTTTAAAAACCATTCTATTCTGCCAGGCCTATGTAGGCAATTAAGAATACATCCTTCCATGATGGTTACCAATTGATGTCTGCTTTAAACTTTTAAAATGCTTTTCATTGTTTTCATTGTTTAGTTTTATGTTCTATGCCCTGAAATGTAGCTTGGAAGCACTTGAAACAAGTAAACACATACCTATGAATGTGCAAATTGTGTTAGAGATTTGTAAAAAGGAAATGAGTGGGAAAGATCATGGGGCAGGAAACAATTTATGCCTGCCCCACACATCTCCAGTGACAAACATGCTTGTCCAAGAATACTCCACTGGATATTGTGAAGAGAGGTGACAAAATGACATCATTTTGGTGGGCTTCAGTTTTGCATAACCATTAGGATCTCTGAATCCAGTTGCTTGGCTCTTGTCATCCTCACCACTAAATCAAGTGTATTTGTTTATCAAAATATTGATTTCTTGCTATCCAAAGGATGGCCAAAGTTGTTTTCAAAGAAAACAATGTGCAATACAACATCAAAATTAGGAAAGAGTACAGAGAAATGCAGCAGCAGAGCAGTCATTAACAAAACAAATAAATCAGACTAGTTGAACCAGAAACATGCAAATATACATTGGTCTGGTATCCAGATGAAGTCATGAGGCAGAGTAGACCTAAGGTATTTTGTTCCTGGCATAAAGGACAAGAGTTTCCCCCATTCCATGTAAAGAAGTTAATCAGATTACCAGTCATCATTGTTGCTGTTATAACGTTGTTGTTGTTGTTGTTGTTGTTGTTGTTGTTGTTGTTAAAATTTGTATACCTCCCTTCATCTGTAGATCTCAGGGCTGTTCACAACATAAGAATACAAGATAAAAAACAAGCAAAATACCTAATAATAGCAAGAACAAACCAATAACCCCTTCCCCCCACCCCAAGTTGAATCTTAAAAAGGTAAAGTTAAAGGACCCCTGAAACAAGATGAATCTAAAAAAGGTAAAGTTAAAGGACCCCTGACAGTTAAGTCCAGTCGCGGATGACTCTGGGGTTGCGATGCTCATCTCGCTTTACTGGCTGAGGGAGCCGATGTTTGTCTGTAGACAGTTTTTCTGGGTCATGTGGCCAGCATGATTAAGCCGCTTCTGGCAAACCAGAGCAGCGTACTGAAACGCCGTTTACCTTCCTGCCGGAGCGGTACCTATTTATCTACTTGCACTTTGACATGCTTTCGAAGCTGGGACCGAGCAATGGGAGCTCACTCCATCGCAGGGATTCGAACCACTGATCTTCTGATCAGCAAGCCCTAGACTCAGTGGTTTAGACCACAGTGCACTTCAACACTACTTATGGGACAGCATTTTTCACTGCATCTGAGAGCCACCAGCTAACTTAGGGGACAGCCCTAACACTGTCCTCACTGCCACTGCATGCCCACAGCATCCATCACCAGAGGTGGCTTCCTAATGGTGGGTCTGAATCTGTATCTTGGGGAAATGGAGCTCCAGAGGCTCAGAAGACCCAATCCCTAGTCACCACCTGCCTCCCTACTGAAGGTCCTTTGCTGTAGATACAAGTGAATGGACAGGTTTACAGGGCAGAAGGCAGGTCTTGCCCAGGCCATTTAGTGCTTCAGAGGTTAAAAATTTGAATTTCACTCAGACACATTCCAAGAGTCACATTCTGAGTCCTGCAAAATAGGATGTATTGTATTCATTGCCGCATGCTCCTATTTAACAATCTGACATTTTGAATCAGCTGCTATTTCTTGGTGGTCTCCAAAGGCAGCCCCATATACAACCTATTAAAATAATAGTATTCTTTCCCCCCTTTATAGCTAAGCTTAAATCTCAGTAGCATTTCTTTTCCTCTTTCTTGGAGGAAAACAAGCAAACAACCCAATTCTTCAGATCACTTCCTTTGCTGCATCCCACACTTGCGACCTCATGAATATTTCTTTCTTTCTTTATTCTTTTCTGGCTCCCTTGAATGATCACATTTTAGGCCATAGACTTCTGGCTATGAACGTCTGTCTCTCCCAAACGTTACTTATTTGCATATCACGGTATTAAAGCCCTGTGATCACCAAGCATCTTTAACAGACTGACAGCCTGATGTATCACCTCTTAAGTATACACAAACAGTGCTAGTGATAAACTGTCTCCAAATGTATTGATTAGGAAGCCATAGCATATACATCTTGATCATTCTCCTTTCTGGCTATTTCCTTGGTTGATTGCTGTAAGTGAAATGGCGCAGTCGGCAAATCCTCACGTCAACTTTGCTAGCAAAAAAAGTATCAGGTGCTCCAGCCTAATTCATTACCGCTTACAGCCTGAGAACAATTTATAGCCTGGTGTGCCACTGTGATAGGCTAATCAGGTCAAAACAATTCCCCTCTTTGGACCCTTTCCATTATCAAATTGTTCTTGTTGAGAAGAAGAAATTACATACCGTAGGATTGCATTGGCATGGTCCACCACAAACCATCTGCTCACTGCAGTCCATCTGTTCTCCATATGACAGTAATACTTCTCATATGAACCTCTCAATTTGCAAAGGGGAGAAGGGAGTGTTGCTAATCCTTACCATACATATGGAGAAGGCTGAAGTGACTCAAGAGTGACACATGCAATCGTGCGGGGGGATTATCAGCAGAGCCAAAAAAACAGAGTTAGTGCTTGTTGAGTTCCAGGACTGTGTTCCAAATACCTCAAACTACCTTATCTTGCTTGAACCTGTCATGATGATGTCCTTGGTGGCCCGATTCATATTTACACTAAACATCAAGGACCAGCTAGCACAGAGGCCATAAAGGGGCTATGCCAATTATGGATTTCTGACAAGCATACCTGTATGACACATGTGTTCGTCAGTTGTGAAGGCACCTGTGGCCATTAGTCACTGTTTTTCCTTTGAAAATCCAGAGAAATTGGAGCCAAGCCATTTCTTGGTTACTGCTTAGATGCATTTAAAAACCTATCTATTACAGAGAAAATAATGCACACCTATCCCCTTCATAACTAACATGGAATTGGTGATGGGTGAGCTACCCTTGGTTTGGAATGGACTTGGTTAATGCAATCCTCCTCCTCCACTCAGTACATTTTGAAATTTGAACCACATTGTGCCCCATGACTAAACCCTGCCTGATCAGACATTCTCTTCCCTCAAATCTTAGCAACAATAGAGAGATCTGGTGGAAAGCTTCTCTGGGAAAAGACCTTCATTCACCTTCGGGTTTCAAACACATTCCTCATGTCTCCTGAGTGCTTAGTTGTCAGACACCTTTGAAACTATATTTCCCATGACTCCTGGCATCTGGGACATGATGAGCTCTTTGAAAAACCCAAGAAATTTGGGATGACTAATATGGCAAACCCAAGAGAGAAACAGCTGGTCTTCTGCCAGCAGCTTCAGCAGCCAACTGTCAACCTCAATAGTCATCTGTAAGGCCCTGGATAGGGAGCAAACTTGTCTTTGGAAGTGTTGGAAAGCTTCCTGGTTGCCTGTAAAGAGATAAGAAACCATGGGAATAGTGACGCACAATGGGCAGCAGCTGCTACAGAAAGTAGTTATCTGGGTGCTCGTTACATGAACATCTGAGAAATGTTATTTCTCTGTGTCACATAACCACTTTGCCATCAAGTATGAATTCACTTTGTGATCCCTCTGGTGCCTATATTTGAGAGGTTCACCTACTGGGCAGGCAAGATGTTATAATCAAGAAAACACAGCCAGTTGTTTTGGAAACCAGTCTCAAATGTTTGTTCAGTTCCATTTTTCCTGGTTCTTATTCTGCAAGGCCAACTGACTCAGAAGAGTTTGGCTAGCAGCACTAACAGGTAGAGTAGTGTGTTTGGTATGCAAATATTTGTTTCTTTTAGATGTTCCCCATAGCCTTTCTCATTTCATGGTGGGGCTTTCCCCCATTTTGGAGGCGAAAAGGTCCCATTACTCCAATCTGCACACTTCCTTATTTTGCAGCATGTACATGTTACCTTTCCATCTAAAAAGGCACTCCATGTGGTTTGTACAAAATCAGAAAACATATAACAATCACAGATGATTTTCACACACCTCTCTTGATAATATATAGATAGACTTGGCATGCCCCAATACAAAAATAATTAGGCTTTAAAGGATCTCATGTCCCATCCTATCATCTATTCCCAGGCTCAGGAGCAGGACACACTTCCTAACACGTGCCCAGCTATTCAGGGAAAACCTTAAAAGAATCTTAGGCAGCTACTTCCATTGCCGAATTATATACGGTTGGATCCAATATTTAGCCTACTGAGAGTAGATCCACTGACATTAGACATTATTAAATTAGGAACACTGATCTCAATGGGTCTACAATCCATACACTTTGTTTTGCCTCCTTGCTCTGAGGAGCATAACCAAGTTATAATATTCCTGGTGTAACCCAACACCACCTGACTTAGAGAAAGCATAACAGCATTCACTTTATATTCCTAGTCAAGTACATCTACACAAGACACATGGAATGAAGTATATTAATCATAGAATCCACCCAGACCATAATATAGATACTTAACATCAACATACATTTAAACAATGATTTAATTAGAAATCGTTGTCTACAGAACACTCAGAGTTATAATATCCTGGTGTAACCAAACTAACCACTCTGCTCAAACTCTTCTGCCTATGCTTTCATTGCCTCCCTCTATCTCCTCTCTTACTTTATTCCTTCACAGTCTTTTATTCTCACGACTACTCTCCTATCAAGTGTCATTCTCCAACCAAGACACTGCCCGCATTTCAAGATCATACCAGAATAGGAAGCTGCCTTCTTCTGTCAAACCATTGGTCCAACTAGCTCAATAATGCCAACCCTGACAATCAGTGGCTCTCCAGAATTCCAACAGGGGTCTTTCCTAGTAACTACCTGGAGATGCAGGGGATTGATACTACTGTCAGTCATGTTCCCACTCCCTCTTCCATCATGCATGTTTTACCTTAGCTTAAAGATAGAGGTGGTGAACCATGAGAGTCTCTTGCCCTTCTGAGCCATTCTGCTGTCAGCCCCTTTCCCTGTGTCTTTAATGCATTTGTAGACATTAGAAGGTGGTGGTGCTCACCTGCGTGTAATGAAAAGCCTCATCTGATTATTTCTGCAGATCAAGCTGCTGTTAAAGGGCAAAGAGCAGATGAGGTTTCCTCTCCCTCCCTTTTCCCAGTTTGACAACTTTACCTGCAAAAAAGGCAGAAGTGCTTCTCCTGTGATCCTTCGGCTTATTATGCAAATGTTCCAGACGTCTTCCATTCCCCTTTCTTAAATGAGCCAGTGCCACAGACCCTGGGATGAACACACCTCAAATCAAACTAATCACAGGTCTTTAATTGGTGCCTTTCTGCCCCCCCCCCCAGCTGTACATAACCACTGGGGTCCATATTTTTTATGTCCTCTAAAGTAGCACAAGAAAAGACAGGGCAATAAGGAATGTTATCCTTAAGTACACTTAAAAATAATAAGGGTGAGGAGTTTCTTTAGTTTGGCATGTTCTATCAGAGACGGGATAATAGAATTTCTAAACCCATTGATTTTATGGCATTAAGAATCTGCTTGATAAGTCAGTGTCTGCACACTGCTGATTGCTATCTCTAGCTGTATAAGCAGTACTGTCCCCATTTCATTTTCAGTAAGAAATTGAGGGAGACTTTGCTTCACAAAGAGAAAGGGCTCTGTGTGTATGTGTGTACGTGCGCACATGCCAAAAAGCCCCTTTGTCATTGGGATGACTTTTACATATGTGCCAAATTGCCGTGTGTGTCCATGTGCACACTGGATTACACTACAGTGAATGAAACAGGTGTAACTATACTGCACACAGCGTTATGGCTAGAATTGGTTGAAATGTGGACCTAATGGCAAATGCAGCTTCTGTCAGCTGGAAGGAATTGTATAATAAAGGATCACAGAGAGCAGCAGGCAATGGGCTACCAGTTCTCTCCCAGTGAGCACTTGGACTTTAAGGTGCCACAAATTCTTTGTCTCTATTTTTAAATATTTGGTTTTCAGGGTTTTTCTAAAATGTCAATCATCCTTTTTCTATGTGCTCAGAGAAATTCAAAGACATGGTCTTGATTCAGACCATAGTTTAAAGTTACACACAAAGTTACTCTGGCCCTTATGCCTCTCCTCTCCTCCTCTGGCATGGGGAGAGCAGAGGCATCTGGCTCCACTTTAAACTATGCAGAGCTTATCATTACATACAAACTGGGAACTGTGGTTTGTTTTAAATATGACTTATCTGAACAAGCCAGGATCAAAAACTGTTGTTTGACCATGGTTCTTTTGGACAAACCATAGTTTAAACCAGGGGTCAGCAACCTTTTTCAGCCGTGGCCTGGTCCACCGTCCCTCAGACCATGTGGGAGGCCAGACTATATTTTTTTTGGGGGGGGGGGGGAATGAACAAATTCCTATGCCCCACAAATAACCCAGAGATGCATTCTAAATAAAAGGAGACATTCTACTCATGTAAAAACATGCTGAGTCCCATACAGCCCATGGGCCAGATTGAGAAGGCGATCCAGCCCCTTGGCCTTAGGTTGCCTACCCCTGGTTTAAACTAACTGGTTTATCCTCTTTTTGATGAAATGGCAAATAGTTGTTAGTTTAATAATGGAGATGTATGCTTCCAGTCTCCTTGTGGCTGCACTGGTAGAGGAGAATAGAAAGGGACAAGTCTGGACCAAGACATTTTGCTGCCTGAAGCAAAGGATGAAATTGTGTCCTCCCTTTCCACAAACAGAAGTCGAGCGAGCTGGCAATTGCATCAACACTGTGGTGGCGGCAGGCTGATGTCAGCAGGCTGTCATAGGGGGTTCAGAGCAAGTCACACAGCTCAATCAGCTCTGTCCTCCGAAATCTTGTCACTGATCCTTGTCTCCACAGCATCTGCCTCCTGAGGTGGCTGCCTCACTCCACGTCATAGTAGAGGCAGCCCTGGAGAAGGAGAATAGGAGCCCTCCCATTATCTCAGGGCTGCTGTCTGTGTTTTTAAACCATTATTGTTCCCTTGTTACAGATTGGGCAGAAGAAGAACAGATGGGAGACTTTTACTTGTCTTAGGGCAGGATGGTCAGAAAGTGCATTGGGATCTACAGATAGATTTACTCTGGATGATGTGAAGTAGATCAGCAATGATTTCTGATTCCAGTCCCTAGTAGCAGTTTGTTATACTGTATTGGAAAGGAATTTCAGAAGGCAGGAGTGTCGGCTTGACCCTGTGACCATGGGTGTCCAGGGTCGTGGGTGCCCTGCAGCATGTATGGCCCCAGTGCTGAAGTTTGTGGGTGCCCGGGCCTTCATGGGGAATTCTGTGGGTGCTCGGGCACCCAGGGAGTCTGCACCTATGTCAGAAGGTGGGGGGAAGGTTAAACTAGTAGAAGATCGAACTTTAGTACAATTTTTTTTAAAAATGAATGCAGATATTTTTGTTGTTGTTGTTGTATTTAAAAAGGCAAATATGGACAAATGGGGTGAATCAAACATAACATTGGAAAAACGAGAAATGGAAAGAACCCCAAACTTGAATATTATTAATTTATATACCATTTATGTGCCAAAATTTGTCCTTCTATAGATCAAACCCATGGAGGCAAGAGGAGATTTTGTTGCCAGGGACTCTACACCTAGTCATTATCTTAGAGTTCCAGGATTATTGTAGCTTAGCAGAACAAGGCTGTACATGTTTACTTTGAAACAGTGCTGAATAATGGAGGGAAATGCATGTGAACCCACATCCTCATAACTCCCAATTTTTGCTAATAGTGAACCCACATTTTTCTGATGAAATGTCAGAGATTTTTCTTACCCATCCTTCCCCCTAGAAGAACATGAAAGTTTGCAGAAGGTGCGGGAAGGTTAAACTAGTAGAAGACCGAACTTTAGTACAATTTTAAACAATATTTTAGTATATAATTTCCTGTGCTATCAGTATAAGGAGTGCTATACACTGAAAATAGAAGAGAGTGGGTGTTTATATATGCACATTTTAATGTGTAGAGGATTGGTGGAGTTCATGGTGAGCTGGAAAATCCTCCTATTGCCTCCCATTTCATTCACAAGCATATCTCCCACTTTATATGTTCCTTAGTTTCACTTTACTATCTGACAAACATTTAGTGCTCCAGATTTCAAAGACATCACATCTGATCTGAGGCTCTCTAGATATCTGCCTGTGCATCCTCAGAATATATAATACGAAGAGTAAACATACTGGACAATAACCTTCCTTGTCTCTGCAACACAACTGAAGATGGCAAGGACAGAAACAGTGAATGCTGATGGTGGACAGGCAAAATGATATACAGAGAGCAAAATCAAGAGTCATTAGAATCCTACTTCTTTGCTCTACTTGAATGCAAAGCCACCTAATTACTCTGAGATCAGGATAGCTCTAGAAGATGGCAATGTTGGGCATTTGACAGAACCCTGAAACCAGCAAAGGTCCTGCTGCCCTAAAATTGCCACTTAGTACAAAGTATCCCAAAAAATCAGATGCAGCATAAGATAAATCTGTGTTGTTCTGCCTCTTCTGGATTAGGGCCACATTCACACCCTTTTCACATCACTTTAAACAGTCATGTGTGCCTGCTTGCTGAAGCAGGAGAAAGGACTTAACTAATAGGGGGAAGGTAGGGCAAGTGACCCCAGAATTAGCTCAGTATGAAGCGAGTGAACAGAAAGCAGTGCTTTAGGATTAACACTACCAGCCTCCAATTCACACATGTTTGGTACAGATTGTTGAGAGCAAACTTGAAAACAAGAAATGTTGCTGATTTAACTTGGAATCCTGCCTGTGCGTGGACCTGCCTCTTGTCTTAAGTATCTCTGTTACTAGCAACTTACCAATGAGCTGATAACTTTCAGCTGGTTCTTGTGAGTCCTGGGGAAAGGTAGGACATTGCCTTGAGCGAAAAGTGAAAGAATGAGAGACTTCTCTGTTTACTATCCTATCATTTGGGAATGAAAATGGCACGGGAGCTGCCCTGACCCCATGAACCTTTTTTGGCAGTGCCTCAGGGTTGCTGATTTTTTTAGCAGAAGACAGTTGGAGAGTTGCAAGCTGACTTAATTGTCTGCACTTCTTAGTGCCAAGTGCCCAAGGATAGAAGGCATGCAGGGAAGTCAGTTTCTAGAGGTCTGCGGAGGAGCTGGCACTCGATTGCCTTTGAAAGAAGGAGAGCCTGCCAACTTGGCTTGGACTTGACGCTGATGAATGGAAGTGGGGCGAGAGGGAGAAGTCCTGCCACAGAGGAGCCACCTGGCCAGATGGAAAAGGCCAACTCCTAGCACATCTTCAGCTCAGGGGACAAGCCCTGGACAGATGTCTCTTTCCAAATTGACCTGGGAGGTAGGAGACAGGCAGAATAATGCAAAGGCATTGCAAAGGGACTAGAATGCTGGGCAGTCACTAGACTGAAAGGACTGCGTTATGGAGGGTGGTTGTTTGCACATCTTTTCTGGGCAATTCACCACAGTCGTTTCCAAGTTAGGAACATTGCTGGATTCCTGCTTCCTGTGCCTCAATATGCTTCTCCTTTACTGCTGTTTAATGGGTGGAAAATATGATCTGATAACGTGTTTGTATTTCTGTGCTGCATTTCAGTGGTCTTTGAGTTTGCCTTTTGGAACAGTCCCTAGCCCTAAATGGCCTTGGCCCAGAATATCTGAAGGAGTGTCTCCACCCACATCACTCAGCCCAGACACTGAGGTCCTCTGAGGGTCTTCTGCTGGTTCCCTCACTGCGAGAGGCAAAGTTACAGGGAACCAGGCAGAGGGCCTTCTCAGTAGTGGCGCCCTCTCTGTGGAAGGCCTTCCTTCAGATGTCAAGGAGATAAAGAATTGCACAGCTTTTAGAAGGCAGCCCTGTATTGGGAAATTTTTAACACTTGATTTTTTTATTATGTTTTTATATATTCTGTTAGCCGCCCAGAGTGGCTAGGGAAACCCAGCCAGATGTGTGGGGTATAAATAATAAAATTAGTATTATTATTAGTCACAAACACACAAAACCCTTTGGTGTGACAAAACAGAAGAAAGTGAAGTAGTGGATGATCTAATTAAATACAGTGATACTTCAATGGAAAATGACCAGAATACACTGTGTGTAGATGTTAGCTGTTAATAAGGAGAGGGAATGACAAAAGGAGTACAATAAGTCTGAATCTTCTATATGCACTCAGAAGCAAAAATGAACAAGACAATTGATTCCTCTGCAAGCAAACATAGTTCTTTTAAAAAAATGGTGCACAGCCTGGGCTGGGAATGTGATTTTAAAGTTACTTGCAGAACCACAATAATAATGATGGTGATAATAATATCATTGTTGACTGTGTTTCATTGCTCACCGTAGCTAAGAGCAGAATTCCCTTGCCCTCCAAACAAATCCGGTGAAAGGCAAGGGTGGTTGTGCAGGCAGCAAAACTTCACGGGTGCATCCATCAAATTCTGCAATGGGACCAGCGAAGCACACAGGCTGCAAGGCATCCGTAATGAGAACTGGAAAATGGAAAAAGCCTCAGCAGTAGGGGCTCAATAATTAATCAAAGCTGAAATTCTCTCTAACGAAGGCAGCAGCCCCAGCAAACAGAAACAGAGAATTTAAGGAAGTAGTGCTCTGAGAAAAGGAATAACTGAAAATGCAGGTCAGCAACACAGGAGGATACTGGAGGCACATCCTGGACTCCAAGAACCCAGCAGTTTTGTCTGCACATCCTTTGTCTCCATCCTTTTAAGGAGGAGGAATTAACGGACTATATAAAGTTCAGCAGGATTTCCTGAAGCTGACTCGCTCCACCCCTCTAGTAATTGAATTGCCCTTTGACACACTCTTGGGGGAAGTGTCAGACTCCTCATATTAGCACAGGGATGGGACACCTCTGGCCCTTCAGATGTTGTTGAGCTGCAATTATCATCATTTCTGACCATGCTAATGGTCACCAGAGGCCAAAAATATCCAAAGAACTACAGGCTCCCCATCCCTGCTGTAATATATATGCCTCCTCAAAAGTCATAATTGTCAAGAACATGAAGCTGAATTTGAAAATGGCGGTCCCCGTGTTCTGTGTAATATGTAGAGTTACATTCCACCAGAACTACCACAAGTTTTAGTTGTGAAGCATTATTTCAGAACCCTTATTTATACCGATATATCAGTATTCATATTGATATTCATACAACATAAAGCAATGTAACTATGACTTACAGTATTCAAAAACACACTTTGTCATTGTTTTTGTTATTACTGCTACCAGTGCTATTTTTCTAGAAAAAGAGGTGCTGGAACTCACCATGAACGCCTACCTTGTTCTCTTAAAATGGCAATGGAGCCCACCTGAGAGATGCCGGAACTGAATTCGGATGAGTTCTGGCTGAAAAAAGCCCTGACTGCTACTACTAATAATATTAATATTTCTACCTGTGCTGATTATGCCACTTGAGGACACTTTATAACATAGGCAGAAAGGCAGTCTGGCAGGAACTAAATTATCCTGTAGGTGGATTTCAAAAAGAAAATCATTCCCACCCAATAAGGAACTGAAAGATTCATTGAGATAGCAGGAAAACAATCAAGATTGCCTAATTACCAGGCCATGTCACTTGGTATCTCTCTACCTCCTCACCTAGCTAATCCGTTCTTAGGCTACTCTATTAAAGTGAAGGAAGACCCTAATGGTTTTGATCGGCTCCACCATCTGAACTCCAAGGGAAATGTTGAAGAGAAGTAGTGAAAAACCCTCTGTAAGGAAATACTCTTTATGAATGTTGTTTCTGGGGTGTAGCCCTGCTGCCTTCCGATATGCTGGAAAACAAAAAGGCAGCATGGTACGCAATGCTCTCAGCAGCTTTTCCCACTGGGCAGACTCCATTATCTAGCATGCCCCATTGAAGGTCTGAGTTGCAAACTGTGTCGAGGAATTAAGTAAATACTGTGCATCTTATCTCTTCAGGAATGCCTGGTCACTTTCTCACAAGGGAGTCCAAGGGCTGTCAATAGCTGAAGGGCAGTTTTATAATTAGTGAGTGCCCCTGGCTGCACAGGGAAATAGCATTCACCCACAATGTTACTGGATGAACCTGAGTTCATTTGGAAGCTGTTCTGATGGTGGAAAACTTTCTCATGTAATAAAGATGCAATTGTATTGTTTAAAGTTCATTAGCTATCATTAAGAAATCTGCTCGTACCTAAAACATGCTTTTTATTTTTAAATTTTGTATATATAATTTTCAAGATTTATTGTAAAATGCATAATGTCAGACATTTTATTTTAGTGTAGTGCTGGAGCTCCCTTATTTAAATATATTGGTGGTGGTTTAAAGTGTAAGTCCTTACTAGATATTTTTTTTCCCCTAGACAGATGAAAAGCTTTCATTTTCATAGCACGTAGAAAGAAATGATGTTAGTAATTGTGAATAGGGAACCTTAAATTGCATTGGAAATGAGGGCCCAGGAAGGATGCTTCTTCCAAGCAATGAAAAGGAACTTTGATGGTCCACTGAACACATGATTCAGAATAACCCCTAGACATAAAGAAGGCAGGTCCTAAACCAACAAGTTCACATTCCATGAAAAATAATTGTGGCTAAACATTAGGGGGAACTGCCTGACAATACAAGGTTCTTCAACAATGCAAGCAGACGATGTATTCTGCTTCCTTGGATGTTTTTCAACAGGAGCTGGGTGGCCACCTGCCAGAGATACTGTTGCAGTACATTTTCTGAATCAGCAGGGTTGGAGAAGATGACCTTTGAGGTCCCTCCCAGCTCTATGATTCTATTCGTTGGTCCTTGAGGAGCGGTTCACAGTCCGTTTGGGGCCTCACCTCATGCTTTCCCTGCCTCAGCTATAATTTTCTAACTCTGCTTCTTTTATGACTCAAATGCCTGCTACTTTTAAAGGAGATGGGCATGTTTTTTGGAGTTATGTTCATCTCTTAAGATGCATGTAAGTGCATTTAATGCAAGCATATAACGGTTGTTCTGAAGTGCAGAACTAGTCCCTACAAAATAGATGATGACACTAAGTACACCCACAAACAGAATGTGGAGTCCCATAACAATGCTGCTGACACAGTTGCACTCTGTGAAATGTAATAGCGTAGCAAGAGAATGCCCAGGCTTTTTCACAGCTTTAGTAAAGGCCGCTCTATTAAATCTGGCCTCCTGTGAGTCTTTAAACCTTATAAGGATCAGACAAAACTCAGTCTGAATCATATCAGACGGGCTTGTGATTGAACACAGATTCTGCCGCTTGGGCCAGATGTGTGATTTCTTAGGAGAGTACATACTAGGTTTCACACTAGTCATTCTGATAGGATACAGTATTATTCAGGTTTCCTCACTGAAATGCTGATAATGCAATGGAAGTATTTTAATCTATCTTTCCACCATCCAACTCAAAGTCACCTTGCCTCTGGCTGGCCAGCCTCACAGCCAGTCTTGAATTAGTAATGGGTGCATATGCTTAACTGTATGTGTGACAACAGAATTGTTAAAATGAAGGTGGTTCTTTGGTTACAGTAGAATGCCACTGTTAGGTGTTTACTATTTTTACTAATCCAGTAAAACACGATAAAACAAAAAAAAGCTAGTTTTAAAATGTCATTACTGTGGTATCCTATGTCTTTAGAAGTGAGAGCCTTTTTGGTGCATTTGCTTAGAACTGCCAGAATGTAGTATGGCTTCTTCCAAATCCTCAGCCAATCGGTGCTGACTTCAGGATTTGGGGAGCATCTCTCTAAGCTACAGCCCTTCCCCATGTTTGGGACACGGTACAAAAACAGTGTACGCCAAGTTACGTTTTCAGCATTTTACAAGCAACCAAGACAATTTCAACAAATTAAAACTGAAGTTCCAAGTATATTTATGCATTAAAAACCCATTCACCTTTGGTGATCAGGGAGATGGGTGCTTGCATCTGTCAGTATTTCTTTAGCAGGGTGTTTTTCTATAAATGGAACGGAGATGTTTATATCCACAAGCAAACTGGAGCCATTCCCAACCACACTCGGCTGAATGTTCTTTGATGTTGTGCTCCTTGAAATATAGCCCTTTAGGACACAAATACACTCGCACTGTTCCTCAGTATCCCAGGACAGCACTAAAGATGCATCTGTGTTTATGTGCAAAAACACAGCTGTCCCTTTCCTACTGCTGCCATAGAGAGAAAGAAGTGCTCCAGGAAGGCCTGCTCGTAAGATGAGTATCCTGGCACTGGAAGGTTGGCTTGCTGGTTGTTCCTTGGGGGGGATTTCTCCGGAGAAGAAAAAAGCTTTCATGGTTAGGTTACAAGCAGATATTTCCCCCTTTAGTTTCAGCTTCGCACTTGTTGAGGAACAAAGGAGAGTTGATCTAGAGGGAAAGAACACAAGTCATCTATTAAATCACTTTGGTTATGGATCTCTTTGGTATTATAAATGGAGACCTGGTGTAAATACACCCTTGAAAGCGGAGATAACCTAGTTATAAACAGGGAGTACGTTGCCAGTTTATTCGGATCAAATGGCTAGAGTGAAAGCATTAAATAAATTCATGATCAAATAGGACACGGGCCTACTAAATAAACAAACAAATAAATGAGCAGACAGACAAACAACAGCCCAGAATGCTAGGAAGAAGCCCTAGCACGATCCCCATGGGAAATATAACGTTGCCGTAGGAAAGCTGGCAAAGGAATGAAGCTAATAAATGAGAAATATATACTGGAGCAGCTCTACAGCCCAACAGTGAATTGCACAGTTTTATACCAAATAAAGTCGACCACTTTTGTTATGTAGTGTAGTTTCACCCTGGGCCAACAGGGGGATACTGTATATAGTTTTCACTCAGGTCTGTAGATAGTTTTCACTCAGGTCCGCGGCAGTTATTTTAGGCGGGAACTCTGGGCTGTGGTGGTTACAATGTTGACAGCCGGCTGCCTATAAATACAGGCCGGCTGAGCTGTTCTCAGTCAGTTTTATTCCAGCTTACCACAATAAAGAGCTACTTGAAGAAATCGCTGTGCCGGCTGCTATGTCAACCCACAACTTAATACTGGCGACGAAGGTGGGATGGATGGACATCAGAGCACAGCCAGATGTGGCCAGCCTCTGAACTAAGCCGAATCACTGAGCTGAATCACAGAGCGAAATCACTGAGCGAAATCACTGGGCAGAACCAATTCAGAGCTGACTGTTCTGGCGAGAGCACTGTGTTCCATCCATCGCCCTTCACGCCGGCATCGGAATCATGGCTTCACTTGTGCCTCTACCGCCGTTTGCGCCAGCCTCTGAATCATGGGACTCCTACCTCGCTCGGTTTGACTGCTACCTCCAAGCCAACGAGCTGACAGCAGTATCAAAGGATCGGAAGCGGGGCCTATTCCTCAGCCTCTGTGGGTCTGAGGTGTTTGAGACGGCCCGAGCATTGGTTGCGCCTGAAGCAGTCCAGGCAACACCATGGGACACGATCCAAGAGAAGCTCCGCAACCACTACGCACCAAAGCCGTCCAAGATTGCTGCCCGCCATGCGTTCTACCACCGGAACCAGGCAGAGGGGGAGTCAATCAACAACTACACCACCGCCCTGCGACAGGCTGCAATGCACTGTGAGTTCCGAGACTTAGACGATGCCCTGATGGATCGAATCGTCTGCGGGGTCCGGGACATCCATCTGCAACGGCGCCTCCTAGCCAAGCCAGACCTCACGCTACAGAAAGCCATTGAGGAGGCTGTGGCCTCAGAAGCTGCTGAACGCTCCGCCCAGGAGATCCGCAAGTCCAGCAGCCCGCGTCTTGCTAGGGAGCCAGTTCCGGTGCATCATGAAGAGGCCAGCAGTGAGGAGGCATCCTCCAGTGAAGACGATGACGTGCACCAGACAAAGCGGGAGCGCAGGAAGTTCCAACAGAAGTCCAAGGGCCAACCGGAATGTGCTGGCTGCGGAGGCAACCATTCCCGTGCCAAGTGTCGATTCAGAGACGCCATCTGTAGGAAGTGTTCCAGAAGGGGCCACATCGCTAAGGTCTGCCGATCGGCTCCGTCTGACACCCCCCCTTCATCGACTCGCAAGTCCAAGTCTTCACTCCAGTCTGCCAAGGAAAGTTGTTTCGCTCTCACCAACTGCCGCTGCCCGTCTGGAACCACGATTGGCCAAACCGACTCGACTACGCGACACAAGCTGAACGTCACGGTGCTCATTGAAGGAGCTCCATGTGACATGGAGATCGACACCGGGTCTGCCCTGTCCATCGTGTCATGGAGCACCATCAAAAGACTGGTACCCAGAGTGTCCAAAAGGCAACTCGACTCTCACCGTGTACACCTGAGAGACTACCAGGGAAACGACATTCCCGTGGTAGGCGTTGGCCGGTTCCGGATCGCCTTCAAGGATTTTTCGGGCCTGCTCCGGTTGGTGGTGGTCGAAGGTCAGCGGCCAAGCCTCCTAGGGCTAGACTGGTTTGATGCCCTCGGCCTGGAAGTCACCGGCATCAACTGCATCTCTAACGCAGAGACTGAGGGTCTGGTCAAAGACTTTGCCGAGGTTTTTGACGGCACCTTGGGCCAATATACAGGTACGCCCATCTCCTTTAGCCTTGATCCACAAGTCGCCCCCATCAAGCTAAAGCCACGCCGGGTTCCCTTTGCTCTCAAGGCTAAGGTGGACGAACAACTGGACAAACTGATCGCCCAAGGAGTTTTGGAGCCGGTTGACCACGCAAAGTGGGAAACCCCCATCGTCACGCCTGTCAAGCCGGATGGGTCGGTGAGAATCTGCGCTGACTACAAGTGCACGATCAACAAGGCACTTCAGCAGCATGCTTATCCGGTTCCTGTTGTCCAACACCTGCTGCATTCCCTGGGTGAGGGTAAGGTCTTCGCTAAGCTGGACCTTGCCCAAGCCTATCAACAACTGCCAGTCGATGATGCCACTGCTGAAGCCCAGACGATCGTCACCCACCGGGGGGCATTCCGTTGCCGCCGGTTGCAGTTCGGGGTGAGTGTGGCTCCTGGCATCTTCCAAAGCCTTATGGAGCGTCTCCTGCAAGGGCTTCCGGGCGTGGTACCATATTTTGATGACGTCTTGGTGTCTGCAGACTCACACCAGCAGCTGTTTGAGCGCCTCCGTGCCGTGCTGACCAGGTTCCAGGAGGCCGGGCTCAAGGTAAAGAGGGAGAAGTGCCAGATCGCCGTTCCACAGGTAGAGTTCCTGGGCTATCTTATCGATGCCTCTGGTCTTCATCCAACCACATCCAAGATCCGCGCTATCCAGCAGGCCCCCACCCCAAAGAACAAAACGGAGTTGCAGGCATTCCTGGGGCTGCTGAACTTTTATAACATGTTCCTGCCCCACAAAGCCACAGTGGCTGAGCCTCTTCACCGACTCCTTAGCACTAAGACGCCTTGGGCCTGGGGTCATCGGGAGACGGCGGCCTTCAACGCGGTCAAGGCTCTCCTTTCTTCAGACAGTGTGCTGGTACAGTACAGTGAATCCAGGCCGCTGGTCCTTGCCTGCGACGCCTCACCTTTTGGCATCGGTGCTGTCCTTAGTCACCGTTTTCCAGATGGAAGAGAAGCACCGCTCGCCTACTTTTCCAGGACACTATCTCCGACGGAACGGAATTACAGCCAGCTCGACAAGGAGGCATTGGCACTTGTGGCTGGAGTGAAGAGGTTCCATGAATACCTCTATGGCAGGACTTTTGACCTCATCACTGACCACAAGCCACTCCTGGGCCTCCTCGCCGGTGATCGTCCAACTCCACCGGTCCTCTCACCACGCATGCTGCGATGGACTGTTTTCCTGGCTGCCTACCACTACCGGCTCATCCATCGCCCGGGAAAATCGATGGGCCATGCCGACGCCCTCAGCCGTTGCCCTCTTCCAGCATTTGTGGAAGACCCGGCTCCAGCTTCATCGCTCCTTCTGATTGAGGATCTTCCGGCAGCGCCTGTATCGGCTGCCACTGTGGCCTCCGCATCTGCCCAGGATCGCACCATCAGCCGGGTGCTCAACTGGGTGTGGAGGGGGTGGCCACAAGGGCCTTTTGCATCGGAGTTCCAGCCCTTCGCAACCAGACAACATGAACTCTCAGCTCATCGCGGCTGCCTGCTGTGGGGAGACCGCGTCGTGATTCCCCAGGGACTCCGTCAGCGCGTCCTGGAGGCTCTGCACGTTGGCCACCCGGGAATTGTCAAAATGAAGGCGTTGGCTCGGTGTTACGTCTGGTGGCCTAATATGGACGATGCCATCACTGCCTGGGTGTCCGCCTGTCAAGCGTGCCAGGAGTCGAGGCCTGCACCACCGGCAGCTAAGGGACACACCTGGGAGACGCCAAAGACACCCTGGTCGAGGGTGCACATCGATCTGGCTGGTCCTTTTCACGGCCGGACCTTTATGGTAGTGGTGGACGCCTATTCCAAATGGCTGGAGGTCGCCCTGATGCCCTCCACCACTACCGAAGCTGTCATCCGGGTGCTGCGAGGCCTGTTTGCAACGCATGGGTGTCCTGATGTCCTTGTCTCTGACAACGGACCGCAGTTCACGTCAGGCACGTTTGAGCGGTATCTTTTGGGACTGGGCATCCGCCATGCCCTAACAGCACCCTTTCATCCATCCAGCAACGGGCAAGCGGAAAGAATGGTGCGCTCGACAAAAGAGGCACTGGCGCGCCTGGACCGGGGAGACTGGCATGAGCGGGTCGCCGAATACTTGTTCGTGCAACACATCACCCCTCATGCGGCCACAGGGAGGAGTCCTGCTGAACTGCTTATGGGCCGCCGCCTCAGGTCACCGCTCGACCGGCTACACCCAGACTTTGCCGTGGCTGAACCCCCAGGCTGTGCCAACGCACCACGGTCATTTGTCCCAGGAAACCAGGTCTTTGCCCGGAACTATGTGGGGGACATCCCTTGGGTGCCAGCCACAGTAGTGGGAGTCACTGGACCTCGCTCGTACCAGGTGGCACTCGAAGACGGACGCTTGTGGCGACGGCACATAGACCAGCTTAGGCGCAGGGTTGGGGACTTGGACACTACCGAGGTGCCCCCAACTGCGCTTGCGGCTCCAGAAGAGACACGTACAGATGGCGAGGCCCCACCTACACCTCCCTCGCGAACTGCCAGCGTGGAGCCGAACCAAGCCGTTTCTGAACAGACTCAGACCACTCCACTTGCGGAGGCTCCACCCACAGCAGCGGATCCAGGGGAGTTGGTTCCAACGCCACCTAGGGTCGCACCACAGCCTCAGCGAGAACTGTGTGGCCCTCCGGACTTGGCTACCAGTCCCCGGCGGTCTGGCAGAGTTTCCAAGCGCCCAACGTATTTAAAGGACTATGTTGTTGGACAGGTATCACTGTTGGTCTAAGTATGGGAAATGTAACCGATATGCTTTTGTGCTTATTTGAACCATTACGCGTAGTGCTGTATATAAGGAAACCATTACGATTGTAACTAACGCCTTATCTCGGTGGGGAGGGGTGTTATGTAGTGTAGTTTCACCCTGGGCCAACAGGGGGATACTGTATATAGTTTTCACTCAGGTCTGTAGATAGTTTTCACTCAGGTCCGCGGCAGTTATTTTAGGCGGGAACTCTGGGCTGTGGTGGTTACAATGTTGACAGCCGGCTGCCTATAAATACAGGCCGGCTGAGCTGTTCTCAGTCAGTTTTATTCCAGCTTACCACAATAAAGAGCTACTTGAAGAAATCGCTGTGCCGGCTGCTATGTCAACCCACAACTTAATAACTTTTATTTATTTATTTACTTGATGATGCTACTTAAAGAGCTCCAAATAAATATTGAGCATTTAGGGAGAAAGCAGCAAGAGTTTTCTGCTCTTTAATAAATGCATACGTAGAAGAGTTGTGGGCGCTAGGTGTTCATGTCTCAAAGACAAGACCCAGAAGTTGTAGATTCTATACCATGGAGATTAAATACTGATATTAATATTACAGTGGCAGTGAAATTGAGGCAAGGGACTATTCTTTTAATGGTAAGAAATACACTGCAGATGAACAGGGTATGGGCAATGCATTCTGGAAAAGAGTCTATACAGCCATTCCTATTCAGTTTTTGGAGATGTAAAGGAAGAAAATAGAATTTGTTTAAAGGTGTGTTAAAGCATTGAATGCATCTTTTGTCTTTTTCACAGTGCCAAAGAAATAATGTGTGTATATTTTTTAGCCAGAATGTTTAGCCTTCTGTTATGCTTTCTAAATAGCAATGTCCTTGTGCATATTGTTTGTTTTTTGCAAGTATTTGTTGCCATTATAAAAGGGAGGGAGACTCTGGAAGTACAACTTATTTTATGGTAAACACTGTACATTAACTTACATTGGTCATTTCTGAATGGATAGTCAAAATACTTTTAGGTTCTCTAATTTACTGAATGGTTGCATGGCAGTTAAGAGGTAGGTAAATCATCAGTCCCTTAGACACCTTGAGACCCTCCAGACATCCTTTTCATTTCACAACCATGACTACTTTTTCTCATGGTGATATCAAGGCAGTCATACACTCTCCCTCTTTCAATACATTTTGCACCTGCAAAATATATGCAGCAGTCATATTGCTTTGTTCCCAATTGGTGCATGTTGTGTAACATCCTGCTGAAATCCTGCAGTGTTTCATACTTCAAATCTTAGGGAGAGGGATATATGTCCTGCTTTTGATTCACTATAGCACAAGTGTACCCCTCCAGCTGGCAATAACACAGCAAAAATGCAGAAGCATCACAGAACAACTAAGAAAGTGGGGTAGTGTGTGGATGGTCTGGTATAAATCCATCGCTAATGCACTATTATTGCATCAATGACTTCTTTCAGAATACATCTAACAACTCTACACAAAATGCCTTAAAGTCAAAGAGGGGGTGGATACCTGCAGGTGAATGTTCCACTGCATGGGACAGGTGACACTAAATTCCTAACCTCTTTGGGGTCAATTGGACCCCTGTAACATGGAGGGCAATTAACAGCATTCCTCCAGATGATTTCAGTTATTGGACTGGGATATAAGGGCCCAGGCAGTTCTTAAGGTAGGCATTGCCAAACTCAGGCCTCCATATGTTTTGGGACTACAATTCCCATCATCCCTGACCACTAGTCCTGTTAGCTAGGGATGATGGGAGTTGTAGTCCCAAAACACCTGGAGAGCCGAGTTTAGGGATAGGCCTTAAGGTATCCTGGACCCAAGTTGTTCAGGGCTTTGAATATCAACACAAGAACCTTAAACCAGGCCTGGTAGGAAATGGGCAGCCAGTGCAGATGTTTTAGCAAAGGTGTTGTGTGCTGTCAGCCTTCTGTCCCCATCAACCATTTAGCCACTGCATTCTATGCTACCTGTAGCTTCTGGACCAGTCCCAAGAGCAGCCCCACATAGAGGGCATTTCATTAATCCAATATTGAGGTTACCAATGCATGGGCGACTGTGGCCAAATTACCATGATACCGATATGGCTGTAGTTGGCATACCAGATGAAGCCTGCAAAAGGCATAATAATAATAATAATAATAATAATAATAATAATAATAATAATAATATCTTAGCCACAGAACTCATTTGACACAGATGTATCCAGGAATACTCCCAAAATACATACCTGCTCCTTTAGAGGGAATGCAACCCCATCCAGGATATGCAAATGCCTACCTTACAGACATGGGAACCACTTACCCCACAGAGCCTCAATTTTTCAAGGATTCAAGTTCAGTTTATTGGTCTTCATAAATGCACAGGCCCAAGGCACTCAACCAGCCTCTCCTGAATGAGATGTTATGGTGTAACAGAGCTGCATGTCATCAGCTGCTGTGCTCCAGAACACCTAGTGACTGCTCCCAAGAGCTTCATATCAAAGTTAAATAACACTGGGGACAAAATAGTGCCCTGCAAAACCCCATAACACAAGTGTTACCTGATGTCCTTCTCTGGATTCAATCACAAATGTAGGAATGGAACCACCAGAATACAGTGCTTCTGATATTCAGGTCCCACAGTCAGTCTTGATTCAGTCCCAAAACAAGGCCTAAACTCAGACATGAAGTACATAGATCCAGATACCAGTTGTAGATAGGTAGCCGTGTTGGTCTGCCATAGTCAAAATAAAAAAATTCCTTCCAGTAGCACCTTAAAGACCAACTAAGTTAGTTCTTGGTATGAGCTTTCGTGTGCATGCACACTTCTTCAGATACACTGTGTATCTGAATAAGTGTGCATGCACACGAAAGCTCATACCAAGAACTAACTTAGTTGGTCTTTAAGGTGCTACTGGAAGGAATTTTTTTATATAGATCCAGATAATCAGCTTCATCCAGGAACACCTGAAGTTGCATCTTCCCCATATACATACATATACGCATATAATGTTATATATATATATATATATATATATATATATATATATATATATATATATCTGTATAAGAGATAGACTTCTCTTTTATGAATTCTAAAAAGATAAGCATATAGATTATATGTATGCAGAGTTTGCACGATCATTCCTGAGTACCAAAAAGTATCACTTGAAGCCTCAAAATGACACTAAAAACCCACCCTGTCATTTTGATGCAAGTCAGCAAATGCAAAATACATTGAAGGCAATGTTAAAACAGATGAGAATCATATTTAGAAATGGCAGTGAAAATAGCCACAAATGAAACAAAATAGACTACAATGCAAAATGATTTGCTTCTGTCTGGTGGCATGTTAGGAGACTGAAATAAATTGCAATTCAGATTCTGCCCTGTTCCCACTTAACTCCCATGAACATTTTTCAGTTAGCGTGCGAGGCAGCGGACATGAATCTCTATCTCTTCTTGTTTAGCGTTGGTTTTTGCCTCTGCTATCAAGCTTTAAAGCTACTGGGTGAGTGGGGAACTCAAAGCCATGTACACGTTTACTATATAGTTGTGAGGGGGGCTTCAGAACCTAAAGGGAATGAGAGTGCTTATGAAATGATTCCTGCTGGATGGTAGAGCGGACAATAAGTCCTATAGTCCTTGTGCATTGTGACATTCACCTAAAACTCCTATATGGATGAAAGGAAACCCTTGCAGAGAGCTCAGCATGAACTCTGAAACAGGAAGGTTTCCGGTGCTAGACTTCTGAAGCTGCCCTCTCCCCTCTAGATCCATTTTGGATCAGGCCCAGACCTTTCGGGGGGAGGGTGGCCTAGAGCAGGACGACCAAGTACAGAAATTTTTTTATCATCATCATCATCATCATCATTATTCTGCTCTTCATCTGTAGATCTTGAGGACAATTCACAACAGAAAGATACAAGATAAAAACACAATATACATAATAAAAAATGAGAACAACCCCTCCCCCCATCCTCCTTCCCTCCATGTGCCATCCCACAAACACATATAAAAGGGTAAAGGATGTTAATCAGTCAAAGGCTTGGTTGAAGACAAAGGTTTTCACCTGGCCTCTAAAGGTGTATTATGGAGGCACAGAAGATATCAATTTGCAGAGCATCTTATACGCTAATTTATATTTCAAAATGCAGCTTTAGAAATAATTTCTACAATTTAAATAGAAATGGGGAGGGGGACAGAAATATAATGCATCCCACCATAGTGGAGAAGACAGCAACCAAGTGGCTTGTATGCCTAGTCACTTTTCTGTCCATGTGCTGCTCCCTGTTGATGGGCGACTTCAAAGTGCCTGCACAAACAGCGTGACAAATGCTAACATCTCATTTATCGGAGCCGGGGTTCATCTAGGTTGTCGCCAGGTTTTTCCTAAAGCAAAGCTGGAGATCAGGGGTTGTAACACTTCCCACCTTAGGATGAAACATAGAATCATAGAACTGTAGAGTTGGAAGGGACCCCAAGGGTTTAGTCCAACCCCCTTCAATGCATGTTAGTTTTTGTCATGTAGCTCAGTCCTCTGTAGCTGAACTTCCCTTCACAAATAACTGGCATGGATAGTGAAGAAGAAGAAGAAGAAGAAGAAGAAGAAGAAGAAGAAGAAGAAGAAGAAGAAGAAGAAGAAGAAGAGTAGTAGTAGTAGTAGTAGTAGTAGTTTGGACTTGATTTCCCGCCTTTCACTCCCCTTAAGGAGTCTCAAAGCGGCTAACAATCTCCTTTCCCTTCCTCCCCCACAACAAACACTCTGTGAGGTGAGTGAGGCTGAGAGACTTCAGAGAAGTGTGACTGGCCCAAGGTCACCCAGCAGCTGCATGTGGAGAAGCGGGGAAGCGAACCCGGTTCACCAGATTACGAATCCATCACTCTTAACCACTACACCATGCTGGCTCATGGGGAATAAGTTGGATGTGGACTATGGTGTAGAGGGAACTTTAACACTCTCCCCACCAGTGGTCACATGAAAAATCACCCCCTACCATATACAAACATCTGCTTTCACAATGACCCTTTACTGCAAGTATGGTGGGCATCTCACCATTTTCACCCAGTTTCCTCACATTTTTCACATGGGAGTGACCCGCTAAATTTTCTTGAAAATTAGCTTTAATGTGGCAAGGATAACAGCACGGTTCATAATGCATTTACTCGTATGGGGCTTAATAAAGGAAATGATTTGCATTTTTACATTGAGTAGGTATAAATGCTCAGTGCAATTTTGACAGGATTCTCTCTTTAAAAAAAGATGCAGTAAGCATACACAAAATGAAGAATTATCTGATGTTCTCTTTAAAAAGCCATTTAGGTAGAAACTGCATCAAAGATACAAATTAGTTCTGCTCCTACACTGCTCAAACAAGCCACTAAAATACCCAGCTAATACAGAGCCATGTGGGTATTGCTCTGACAAACAGCTTGTGAAGTCCCAAAGTAATAAATTGCTACACAGAGATATATCTGTCCCTAGAGGAAAAAAACAAAATATTTTGTCTATAATGTATGGCACATAGTGTAGCAGACAAAATTATTAAAACCTACACTTTGAAGAGAAGGTCACTTAATAAACAATCTGTCAATAACAGCGGGCAGGACTGTAATGGAAATGAAATCAGTCACAAGCAGAAGAAAGAAATTAAAAGACACTGCAGATATATTGCAAAACAGGCAGGGCAAAATATGTAAACATCTGTAAAGACCCCACATTATCTTTTCTTCCAGTCTCTCTTAAAATTGCCCCACATGCTGATCAATATAGAAAGGTGACAACTGACATATTGAGTCGATACCTGTTACTGTTTCTGAGTAGACATTTCTATGCAGGTACATCAGTTTGTTTGTTTATTTGTTTGTTTGTTTGTTTGTTTGTTTGTTGCATTTATATCCTGCCTTTTTCTCCATAGAGCTCAAGGTGCCTTCTCCCCCCCCCCTTATTTAAGCCTCCCAGCAACCCTGTGAGGCAGGTTAGGCTAAAAGTGAGTGACTGGCGCAAGGTCACCCAGTGAGCTGAATTGAGGAATGGGGATTCAACCCCTGGTCTCCCTGGTCCTAGTTCAGCACTCTAACCACTATTAGACACTGGTTATTTAAGATACTAACACACAAACACACAAAAGCTAAGAAAAATCGCTAAACTTCTCAATACGCTTGCTGTTTCTCTGCTTCCTCACAATTACTTCTGTGTTTTGTCAAAGAGAAAAATCTACAAATTCACCATGGATTGGTTCTTCACTTGTGTCACTTCATTGGAGGTAGCCAATGGGACACCAGCTCAGCCCACCAAGAACCCATCACGAGGTGGGCTTGAAATTGCTGCTCTATGATTCAGTCAACCCTCCCTTGTTCCCGCTGCTTAGACCAGAGATAGACCAGATGTTGTTGAACCATAACTCCAATCAGCTACAGCCAGCAAGACTGATGGACAAGGATGATGGAGTTGTACTCCAGGAACATATGGAGGGCAGCACATTGGCTAACCCTGGCTTAAACAAAAGTTTTGCTCCTACCTATAGATTTTTTAAAAAAGTTCTTTTATCTCTTGGACCAGCAATTAAAGAGTGAAATTGTCTCCACCGTGCCATATTTGAAATGCCAGACTGAGAATAAATAATAGAAAACCTTTCAAAAACTTCCAGCTTTGTTTTGAAACTAATTAGACTTTTATACCTCTAATAGATGAAAGATTTCTTCTGATCTCCATTCTGAATTTCAGTAAGCAGTTTAAAGCAATATCCAAAGCGTTTGATGCAGAGCTGTATAAGCCCTTGGCTGTTCTCATGTAGCTGCTGCATTAGTGGACTTCATCCCTTGAGGCTGGGGGGACCCCAAGAGTTCACTGCGTAGGTCTTCAATGTACGTATATTTTAGGTTGAAAACAAACTAAAATGAATTAGGCACGGTTTTGTTTTCGCTAGTGTACTATAAATCATCATAATGCCTTGCAGTTCATTAATATGCCTCTCCAAATCATGTATCCGCTGGTATCAGCACAAAGAAGCCACTCATCTTTATGTCATGATACTAATGAACCAACTGTATGGCATGTCAGGCTTAAAAAGAAGCAAAGTTTGTTTTAACTAGGCATCCGGTCCATTGGGATATATGCCCAAAGGCATATAATAGAGTTCTACTTCTGAAGACAAGCAAGCTTAGCTCTCTAAATCCTGGGTGATTAATAAAAACTGATCAACATCTTGAGCCATAGTCTCTCATTTCAAATTTTGCCTCAGACAAAATCTGGTGGCAACCTACAAGGTCCACCGCTTCCCCGACTAAGAAGTTTTGATAACCCAGGGGCCAAAGTAGATTTGATATTTGTCAGGTGCTTTTGCCCTGTGTAACAAAGAGAAGCAGTGCGGTGCAGTGGTCAGTGCTGGACTAGGACTTGAAGGTCCAGGGTTCGAATCCATATTGGCCATGAAGCTCACATGCACAAATGGTCTCTCACAAATCTCCACCCCACTTGTGGGGAGAGAAACTGAGCAGGCCATTTCAATTTTTTTTTTCTGGAGCTGAGGGTGGGGGAGTCTCTCAACAGTTCTTGGGGATTTTGCTGAATTTTTGTTTGTGTGAATGGCTGAAAGCTCCTGGCATTTAGTTGTAGCATCTTCCAGTTCATGGATGAGAAATCTGTGGCCCTCCAAATCTTGCTTGACTGCAACTTCTGTCATTCCTGTCCATTGACCAAGCTGGCTGGTGCTGATGTGAGCTGTAGTTCAAAGCACCTGGAAGCACCAGGCTGACGAAGAATAGCGTAGAGCCTTATATAATACAATAATGACATTTCCTGGAATTGCATATTTCCCCCTATGGCCTTACTTCAAATCACATATTGGGGAGTGCTTATCAGGATCAGTAAGGTGGGGGCCTAAATATAAAACACATTGAAAATCGCTCCCCTGTTTGTATTGTGCCATGAGCAGAAAGCCAAGCTGCTTGCAAAGCATAATACATAGGCTGGCTTTTGTTTGAGTTAAATATCATGAACATCTCATAATTTCTTTTTTTAAAAAAGAGAGAGAGGCATTGGGTTAAGAAGGCATGTAGAAAATGTTCAAGTTGAGTCTGAATATCCAGGACTTCATATATGATTAGTCCCTGCGGTTATTATAACTGTTCTGTAATCTCTTGTCTCTGTAACTTCAATAATGGATTTAACGATAGAATTAGCATTAGCCAAATCAAGATGATCTTACAGCAGAGGGGCGGTTGCCGAGGGATTATTTCTGAGGGGTGGGGAGGAAGGGCTGGTGTGCGTGTGGGGGGGGGGGACTAGCAGAATTGCAGTTTCTGTAACTGCAGTGACCAGGATTTGGATATAGTCAGAAATGTTTTGCCATGTGGGAAATTAAAAACCTGCAAATACAAAATTGCTTATTTAAAAACAAAAACTGGCAACAAAAACCCATGTTTGTTCAATTAAAGGGTCAGCCTTGGGAAGCTCAAATAGATTTTGTTTCCTTTGCTACGAACCAAGGGAATGGCAGGGGGGGAAATAGATGCATCTATGTTGTAGGTAATTCTAATTAACCAACGACTGTATAGGCACTTGTTCCACTTAAGCACAATGCAACACAATAGAAAATAGCCCTTCTTGTCTCAAGAATACACTCTGGGATACAAACCTGGTGAGAAAGTAGCTTGTAGCATCCATAGAGCATGTTCTTTCCCCTTTGTCATTAGCATACTGTAAATAGCACCCACTGGGGGGGCTTTGTAGAAGGTTTCTGTTTTCCTTTTTTAAAGCTCATTTTAGATTTGTTTGAGGTTTGTTGCGGTAAGCAGATGGAAGTCATGAAGCCACACTTGCCTTCATAATTTTTTTTTTCTTCCAGCGGAAAACATTACACTAATTATTTAGTTCATTAATATAACTTTTGCCTACCACTGTGCTGTGGTTTTTTTTTTGGGGGGGGGGGTTACACATGCTTTTGAATCTAAAATATTCATATAGACTGAATGGGTGGCGAGAGGAGGAGGAGGAATGACATTAAAAGTGATGTTGAACTGAACCGCAAACTTGGACATGAAGAATTGTCAACACACAGTTGTCATGTATTATTTCTGTCTCAGGATTGCATTCTGTAGCTCAGGGGCAGCATGTGAGCTTTGTGTGCAGATGGTTTGAAGTTCAGGCTCTGGCATCTCCGGTTCAATGGCCAAGTGGTGGGGTAGGTCCCCAGGGGGCCACTGCTAGTCAGAGTAGACTGGCAAGGCTACCCTGTGGCCCTCCAGATGTTGTCAGACTACAAAACCCATCATCCCTCATCTTACGTCTGACAGATTCCCCCATCCCTAGCAGCAAATAAGTCTCAGTGAACAATCAAGGAAATGCACCACACATCCCATTTCCATGGGAGTTAGTAGTGAATAACTTTTGTTGGATTGTGTGTCCAGTGTGTGCTAAAACACACCAGAATATAAGACAATCATGGGCTATAACATCTATTAAACAGCAGAATACTCTGGGAACTGCAGGTGTATTGAGTCATGCGGAAAGCAGAATGTGCTTGAAAAAGCAGAGGACCTGAACTCAAGAGCATAATGTGAAATATAATTAGAGGTGAGAATCCAAAGGGGAACACTGAACCTTTAAGCTTCAGATGCCCCCTTTCTCTCATTCCCAGGAGTGCAGTGATCTAAAGATCTGCTGAGGGACCAATCAGGTTCACATTCCCTACCTGGACCTCTCACCTGTGTGCCCTTGCCTTTTTAAAATAAATATCGCAAAATCAGACTATCTTTTCCTGTCAGATAACAAGGTGGCAATTGAAGCCCATTTGTGCTTCTGAGAAAAACCCTTTAGACCTAGTTCCTTCCCCCTCTTAGAATTCTTTTAAGATATAACTTGAGTCTCTAAAAACTCTGCTGCACTGAAGCTAACTATGAGCTGCTATAGCAAAACAGTTATAGTTATTGCCAGTGTAGTAGGTGTTGGCAATTTGTTCCATGCTGAGGTCCACACCATCAATATATCACAAGCTGGAGCAAATGGAGCTGACTCAACGTGATTAACATCATTTTCAGCAGGATGATAGGTGGAAAGCTACTGTTGGTAGACATACTGTAGAGCAGAGTGTGAGCTGGGAATCAGAAAAGCCCTGCATAACACTTGGCCTATGTCATGAATTCACTAGGTGGCCTGGGATCAGGGATGGGGAACCTGTTGCCCTCCAGTTGTTGTTGGACTCCAAGTCCCATCAACCCCAGCCAGTATGGCAAATGGCCAGCGAGGACATTAGCTGTAGTCTGAGAGCTTCAAGTCCCCCATTTCTGTCTTAAGTGATAATATACCTGAAAGCTCTTCAGCTGCAATCTTATGAATACGATCCTGGGCTTACATCCTGTTCTGTCACACAGAATGATCAAGCAACCTATTTCAGATGGCACCATGAAGGTGAGGGAAGTAGATGAAGGCAGCAACTGGTGTTGGGAGGCAGCATTTGGGCTCTGTGTCTTGAGCTGACATGGAGCCCATTGCATATAGTAGGAGTTACTTCTGAGTAAACATGCATAGGGTTTTGTTGTAAAACAGGCCTGGGGAACCTATGATTCTCCAAATATTGCTGGACTGCAATTCCCATCATCCCTGTTGCACTAGCCATACTCACCGGGGACGGTGGACATTTGAGTCTAATAACATCTAGAGGTTTCCCAACCCAGCTGTCAAACATTACATAAATGCAATTTCTTTGGCACTGTTCTTATTAAGAACTTGCTGTCTTCCACATGGAAAGAAGAAATGTCAGCCTTTGACAACCACTGAGATAGTACATATGAGGACTACACATGGGGCCCCTAATCTGATTCAGGGCCTGAACTGACATTTTGGATGGGACCCTACCCAGGGCAATCCAAGGCCAGCCTGACCTGGATCACTTAATCAATTTGGGAGGAGGGGAGGCAAAGGAAGAAGGAGAGTATGTTTCACGCACACGCAACTTTTTGTCCTTGTCTGAAGTGATCTTGAGAAGAAGTCTACCTAGCATGATGGGGCAAAGAAGCTCCCTTGAAAACTCAACATAAACAGTGCCCACCCCCCCAAAAAGTCTGAGTGAACTGAAGACTTTTATGCCTCCAGGGCCAGATCACCCATCCCAGGCTCCACTTCTTTCTCATGACATAGAAGTCATTAAAGGGGCAGGCCTGTTACTTGAAGTGTGCTGTTGTTGTTGTTTAGTCGTGTCCGACTCTTCGTGACCCCATGGACCAGAGGTCCATGTTCACTCCTGTCTTCCACTGCCTCCCACAGTTTGGTCAAACTCATGCTGGTAGCATCGAGAACACTCTCCAACTATCTCATCCTCTGTCGTCCCCTTCTCCTTGTGCCCTCCATCTTTCCCAACATCAGGGTCTTTTCCAGGGAGTCTTCTCTTCTCATGAGGTGGCCAAGTTATTGGAGTCTCAGCTTCAGGATCTGTCCTTCCAGTGAGTAATCAGGGCTGATTTCCTTAAGAATGGATAGGTTTGATCTTCTTGCAGTCCATGGGACTCTCAAGAGTCTCCTCCAGCACCATAATTCAAAAGCATCAATTCTTCGGCGATCAGCCTTCTTTATGGTCCAGCTCTCACTTCCATACATCACTACTGGGAAAACCATAGCTTTAACTATACGGACTTTTGTTGGCAAGGTGATGTCTTGAAGTGTAGCACTCCTCTATTCTGGCAATTCTCTTTCAAGCTTGTTGCCTGCCATCATGGCTCAACATACAGAAATGGGTCATTATTGGCTGGAGGTCCGTGTTCAGGTGTTCCTGATTCAAAAGCCCCATAGCCAATGGGCTCTGCTCAGCCCCTGTCATGATACCATAGTTTGGATTGGTTTCCAATACTTCTGTCTATGGTACTGCTGATCCAACAAAGATTTCTGACCACGCTGCATCTGTGTCAGGTCCAAGCCCAGGCTCCTGCTCATGGTGGGGGGTCCTGGCATCCCCCCTCCACATGGGGTTTGTGTGTGAGAACGCATGCCTGAGAGTTATTTCACACAAGGAAATAGTTAGGCTACACACACAATCACATGCACACACTGTTTTTCCTCCAAACATAGCTTTTCAGGTTTCAAAAGGGAAGCCGAGGTGATATTACAGGTAGCTCCATATGACATCCACTTTGGCCCTCATTCATATGTTATGAAAAATCACAATAGGTGAAGAAGCCATTTCTGTTATGTGTATCTGTCGGCACGGAGAGCTAAGAACGCTGAGAGATGAAAAGGGCTGGAATTGAACTTCTGATTACTTATCCTTTAGCAGGTTTCTTTTTCTGCCTCATATTTTTTACCCAGGTAATGATTACCTGAATACATTACTGTGAAGGATTTGCTCACCTTTTGCTGGTGATAAAATAGGGGTCAGCAGAGGGATCACTGCAGGCGCTTTGATCAAGGGGCCCTTGAGGACTGTAATCAAGACGGGCATTCATTGTTGATGTGAGTAGCACAGTAGGCCAACGATGGCATTAAAAGTAAGCCAGGGATATGTCCGGATAACTACATATTCTGTTATGTCAAGGGAAGACCAAGTTGATATGAAAAGAATTTTGCAAGGTTAAAAGTCGAACTGGGATTATAGCAGCAAGGCACGGGAGATGGTATGGAACTATATGTGGCCATCAAATTATATAAGAGGTGCGGCATCAGTTATCAGGGAGGGAACAGGTGGGACAGGTGAGAGATTTTGAGGGAAGATATAGAGATGAGTTGCAGAGCCTGGAAGGGACCATTAGTCAGTGTACATCCTGGTCCCAGGTTCAGAATAGGGCAACCACAGTGGTCAACGGGATGGAGCGACTACCCTACGTGGAAAGGTTACAACATTTCAGGCTTTTTAGTTTAGAGAAAAGGCCAGTGAGAGATGATAAGAAGATTATAAAATTACGTTGGAGGCAGTGTGCTTCTGAAAATCAGTTGCTGGAAACCATAGCGGTGTTGTTGCATTCAGGACCTGCTTGTGTGCATCCCATAGGCGTCTGGCTGGCCACTGTGAGAACCAGTTCCTGGAGTGCATGGGCCACTTCTTGTATTTCCAGTTAAAAGAGTAATTTCCAGGTGGTCTCTCAGGCCCTTTATTAGATTTCAATTAGTGCCACCAAACACAAGCCATGTTCTAGGATTGATAGTCCTCCGTTTGCATCATAGAGCAGATTGTTGGAGGCGTTCTTAGCAAAGAGCATAAAATATTTGGAAGCATGCAGGATTCTATAAAGCTTGGACTGAATATTACTTGGGCTTCGGCCCACAAACTATTAAATATGGAAAACCCCTGGAATAATATAATAGCTTTCAGTGGAAATTCAGTTAAAGCCTACCCCAGAGTAAGTGGCTCATACATTTTAAGACTTGATGCTTGAATTTTTTGACAGTTACCTTAAAATAGACCTTTCGGAGGGGGAGAATGCAGTAGAAGGAGCTTAAGAAAATTGCAGGTGTATTTGAAGTGTAATGATACTCTGGGATGGGTTCAGATCTCCTTAGAAACTGAGGCTGAGCTTATCATTGTCAGTAATGCACATTTCTGGTACATGTCAAAATACCAAAGTAGTTTGTCTCCAATTGTCAATGGATGACAATTGATGATGATGGATAATTTTGGAAGCCACTGTAAGATTGGTCTCTGCTTTGGAAAACTGCCTGGGTTACACTGCCAACTTGATGCATTTCGCAATAACTTCTTTCACCTTGTGTAAACTGAAATCTTGATGCTGGGAAAGTGGTCATTAGAACACAGATGTCTTCCTCATATCTGCTTATTGAGGAGATTTGTTCACAGACAGCTTCCTCCCAGCTGTGACTTAGCAGCTCAAGGAGCCAGGGATTTTTTATTTTTTTTATTTTTACTCTTGCCTGAGTAAAAAAATTCTGATTTTGAAATGTCTAGTCACATTGCACTTAGTAAGTGGACATGTGCAAGAAAGAAGCACATACTCTAGATACTTTAATTTTAATCAAAGAATTCAATGCTGAAGAAGCTGAGGCCGGCCCCACCATTAGACAGAGTGGGGTTCTGGTCTCAGGTGGTAGATGGTGATGGCTGAGAAGCAGTGGCAGGGTGATGGTAGACAGAGTTGCGAGTGCCATGTGATCTGCCCTGTATCACTCAAGCAGGCCCTCAGGTGTAATGGAGGTAGTTGTCTCATTGTCAGTGTTCAAATAAGGTTCAATTGCCCGTCTGGTCACCATCTTGTTCTTTGCTTCAGACACAAAAATGTATTGGGCCGGCCTTGATGTTGGGCAGGTCTGCACAACTTGTGATGCGCTAAGCTCAACCCACCACAAGAACCATGCATTGTCAAATCTCAGATGCCTGTCAAAACCTCCATCCACCTTGGGAATACCAACAGGGACACAGAAAAACCAGGAGAATAGTGAAAATTGGGTGGTTCACTATTCATGCAGCTGAGTTAGTTTGACCTGGAGGAGTTGCATGAACTTCAACTAGAGGCACCAAGGCACATTTCAAAACACATCAGGAAAGGCTTGTTGGCTCATCACCTCCTGAAGCACTATTTCTGGGTTAGCGGAGTCTGTAACCTGAAGCGTATGTAACCTGAAGCATATGTAACCTGAGGTACCACTGTACAGCAATTCTTCTTTGCCATTCATTGTTTTGTGACGCAGTTCTCCAGCCAAAGGAATGGATCCAATGCAATGTATGCATTAGGAGAAAATGCTTGCAAAAATCTGTAAATTAGACTAGAATGTGTACGGAAATGTGTATGTTACGAGAAAAGTGTGTGAAATGCATACAAATTTTCATGCAGAGTTAAACCGATATGGATGTGGAATGGGGTGAACTGAGCTTAAGGCTGGGAAAATGATAAACTGAGAGGAGCTAAATGGACACAATTGTCCATTCCTATGCACCATCTCATTGGCTGCAGCACTTTCAAGCAGCAGCATGTTTAAATGCCCTTTAAAAGTCACTGCTGTTTTCCCCAAATCCTGAGCACGGGGGTCATTCTTAGGAGAAACCCTTCCTTGCTGTGCCATCACCACTTGCACCAGCTTTTCTGGAATGGAAGAACGAGAAGGGAAGCCTGAAGCTGCAACACAAATCCTGATTATTCTCATCAAGGATTCACTGTCGTTGCTAAGCTACTGGCTTCTTTGAAGTATGGGACACATTAGGAGATCGTTAGGGTCTCAACGACTCTGGTTAATGTACAATATGTCTCCACGCTAAACGCACTAAAGAAATACAACAAAAAAAGTCCAATAACCAAATGTCCTCAGCAGACAGTTCAGGGCTAGTGAAGCTTCTATGTTTATTTTCAATGCCCTTTTCCAACTTCCAAATTATACTGGGTTGGTTGTTTTTTTTACACAACAGAGTACTTATGAGAAAAGGGAAAGGAGACCTTTTTAGAAATGGCTTCAGAATTGCCAGATCTTACAGCAATATAAGAGAGTACTTGGCAGGGAAGGCCCTCCAGATGTCGTTGAGCTACAACTCCCATCATTCCTGACCATTCGCCATACTCGGTGGCATAGTGTAGGTTGCCAGCACCTGGGGCCGTGCAGAGGGTGGGGTGGGTGGCAGGGAAACAAACAGACAGATCAAGCCACATACTTTGTTTTCTAAGCCATAGGAGGCAATGCACACTTTGTAGGACTAAGCACCATGATATCAGTGGAACTTGCTGTGGGTGGATGAGAAGTGAGGTTACAGGGAACCAGGCAGAGGGCCTTCTCGAGAGTGGCACCCACCCTGTGAAATGCCATCCCATCAGATATCAAGGAAATAAACAACTATCTGACTTTTATAAGAAATCTGAAGGCAACCCTGTTTAGGGAAGTTTTTAATGTTTGATGTTTTATTGTGTTTTTAATATTATTTTGGGAGCCACCCAGAGTGGCTGGGGAAACCCAGCCAGATGGGCTGGGTATTAATAATAATAATAATAATAATAATAATAATAATAATAATAATAATAATAATAATAAGTTGTGCCATTTCTGTGTCCCATTCCATCATTTAGTTCTCTTAGACAAGTATTCTATATCTTCTGGTCACAACTCCCTCCCCTTTATAAAATTGGGCTCTCTCTTGGGTACTCCTAAGCGGTCTGTTTACATTGTTTTAAGAACATAAAATCTTTTCCATCTCTCTCTCTTTTCCTATCTCTTTCTCCCTCTCCCGCCCCTGTGTCAATGTAGCTCCATATCATTATTTTCAAAATAGCAGGGAAGTCTCAAGGGAAAATGCGGCTTGGAAAGCAGACCCTGTGGGGAAATGTCTGGCCTCTAGAGATGCATCAAATCCCTTCACTCATAGCCATTGTACATTGAAGGCTGGCTGCTTCCTTGCATCAGCCTATGTATTCCAAGCATGTCAAAATGAGTGGAATTGCAAAAACAAACCCAAAAACCTCTGCTCCAGCTTGGAAATGGGGAAGGTCCTATCTCCTTGGAAAGAAGGAAACATATATGAGTAGCTTGGTTGGTGCTGCGCTTTGATGGGTGGAGAAAAATGGGAAGGGTCTTCTTTATTCATCTAAACAGGAATCTTGCCCAGAAGCTTACATGAAGCCATTGTTACTAGATAGAATTGAAGTAAGCTTGCCATTGTAAGTGGTAATGGCACCTGTTTTCAGAATTGCAGGAGGCAAGATTGGATAGCAGCTAGCTGGGGCGGAATCAACTCATTGCAATCAGTGTCAAATCCCTCTGAATTTCTAAACAAATGCACCCCCATTTTCTGAAGTATTCCGGGAGAAGCAAAGGAAAGGGTTGCTCCTTTGGCCTCCATTAAGCCATAAGGTCTTCACAACACAGCATAGGAACAGCACAGGAAGTTGCTTTATACTGAGGCAGACCTTCTGGTCCATCTAACTCAGTACTGTCTACACGGGCTGGCAGCAGCTCTCCAGGATTTCAGACAGGGAGTCTCTCCCAGCCTTACCTGGAGATGTCAGGATTTGAATCTGGAACCTTCACTTTGCAAGGTAGATGCTCTATCACTGAACTGTGGCCCTTGTCACTGAGTGGCATTATTAGGGGGTGACTTACACTGGGTATCTGAGCCTGGGTCTTTTGTACTGAGCCCTGGACCTCCTGCTTCTATCCTCTCTTGTTTAAATGGAATTTTTTTGGAGACAGAAAACACAGCTTTGCTTGCAGGGTGGATGGGCATTTTTGTGCTCAGAGGCACATGCAATTGCTGTGAGGCAAAGAGAAGGAGATAGGTGGGTGGGAGGGTTTGGGATGTTGCTTAATGACAAAGGCTGAATTGAAATTCAAATCTTGTGATGAGACAAATTCACAGAGGATGGAGCAATCAATGGCTATTAGCCATGTTAGGTAAAAATAGAACCTCTGTATATGTCTGATTATGCTTTACACTAATGTCAGCTAATGGCCATCATTCTCCATCTAAGATAGTCAGATGCACAACAGAGGGATCCAGACTCTCTAAATAGTTGCAGAAATAGGGAATCACAGCAAGTAGAGGTTGCACAACAAGCAACAGCTGCTGAAATTTCCTCTTCTGCTCAAGTATTAAAGGCCTCCTATCTAGCCCAGTGGTCCCAAGCCTTTTCAGGCCACTGTCCATAGATGTCAACCTTCCCTTTTTTTGCCCTTCCCTTATTCCAGCGCCATCGCTGCTATCCCAGATTGTTAGATATCCCGTAGACTATCCCCAGGACAGGTGAGGCTGCTGATCCCTTATTTTCGAGGCTGCTGATCCCTTATTTTCAAATCTGAAAGTTGACAGCTATGCCACTGTCCCCTTAGGTCCACAAATTCACCCCCAGTGTCCCCTACCTTATTAAAAACATTATTCAGAATAGTGGTTTGCATGACCCACTAAAGAAGATAACAACACACACACACACACACACACACACACAATCAAATCAGTAACAATTAATTAAACCACAATTTATAGTCTGATAGTCATTTATGCTTCCAGTGCAGCCCTGCCCCTTGCCTCTTAGCACCCCACCCCCGGTAGTGAGTTCTGAGTGCATGTTTCCACACCCCAAGGTAATCCTACCCCCAGGCAGTGGTTCTGCCCACTTTGGGAAGGACCGATATAGCCAACCATTGTTGGGGCAGCAAGGTTGGATTAGATGAACCATGAGTTTGATGCAGCACTGAAAAATTCTTAGAGACTGGAAACTGGGCTGGGTTGATTATTTTAAAAAAGTAGTTGTCTTGCTTCCAAGAGTTTTTCTTTGCTTAATACATAATGACTAACTTTATAATCCATTCAGCCTAGTTTCCTGTCCCCAAGAGTGAGGGAATGGCAGGCAGGCAGGTACTCTTTCCTGCAATTCTGTTTGCTATATGTTATGTGAAAACATGTGTTCTCTTGTCTCTCCTGAATCTCGTGCCAATCATTTTAATTGAGTGACCTTGAGTTCTAGTATTGTGGGAGAAAGGAAGGAAGAATGGAAAAAGCTGAGTGTGTGACATATAGGTTTGGGGGCATCCAAATAAGCTTCAGCAGGGTTCCCTTGTGTGTGTGCATTGCTGCAGCGCTGCCCTGGTGGTGCTGACATCACAATCCAACTTACACTGAAGCACAAGGAAAGCATAAAATGAGTGGACTCTAATGTCAAAATAAATAACACAGGGAATTCTCTGCCACCCATATGATTCATTATACCATAAAGCTCTCCTTTTTATATATATATATAAAAAATACACCTGGATTGGCTGTTGACATTTCATTTTGTTGCACCAGAGGGTCATAGAGCCTTGCAATGAATTTCGATCTGATTTGCAGAGAGAACTTGGCTACCTGCAACAAGTCACCAGGGTTAGAAAGAGAGGTGTGCTGCTCATTAATACTTCTTGAAGAGAAAGCTTGGCTAGCCTTTATCGAATAACAGCCCTCAATTTTTCAGCTGCATCTCAACCAGAAGCATTGCTTAATGAACTTTACAGCAGCATGTTGCATCGAGTTGGTCCCTTTAAGAGATTTGAGGGACCATAAGCAAGTCCTTTTGTCACATTTGCTGCAAAGACTGCCTTCAGTCTTTCCTATCTTATGGATGTGCCCTTATGGACAGTGACAGCAACAATCCTGAGCTTTTCTGGCGTCGGCTGAAGCTAGAGCAGTCTCTCGCTTCAAGGAGCATCACATTATTTTATTTTAAAAAATGCCTTGGCAAATCTCAGACATGACATTACTAGCGTGACTGAGTGCTGCCACCTAGTGGTAGTGGCTAAGGCCTGCTGGCCTTTAAATTAATTCCTGCTTCCCTCCCGCTCTTCCGTGCCATGTTCCCTACCTTGAAGCGAGCTTGTTTGCTATTAATTAGTTTTGCAGGTGAAGGACTTTCCCCCTTCCTTTACATTAGCAGCACAGCGTGTTGTGCTAAACATTCTGAGCATCTTTGCCGAGCCCAGAAGGGAGAGGACTGGGAAGCGGTGTGTGCACCTGCTCTGGCCCATGTGCGGCTGCACCTGTCCCCTCTCCTGAGAAGGAGAGCTGTCACCTGACTCTCCTCAGTATAGGAATAAAAATAGGAGCCATCAAGCTGAAGCAGAAGGCAGATGTCAAGCCACAGAGGATGGTGTGTGAAGGAGGGAGACGTTCAATATGCCAAGCTTCCGGGAAACAAGCAAACAACCAAACCCTTGGATTTGAGAATCTGCAAATATAATAAGGGATCTATCCTTTGGAGAAACAGATTGTCAGAGGTTAGGACCTCCTACATAAGCGATCATCTTTCTCTGGAATGTGGGCCAGCAGAATTATTCACCTTAAATTTCCCAGGAGATAGAAGCCCACTAATGTAAATAGAGCTGTCTCTAGTCCACTCTGTCAGCAAGACAACATTGTGTCTGCATTGCAGCACCTGGCTGAGGAGGTAGCAAAAGGAGGCTGCCTGGTGTACACACACACACACACACACACACACAGGAATCTGCATCTTGAAGTCCTAGTTGCAAGCTGTGTTGGTCTTGGCTGCACCTAGGACTGGCCCAGGGTGTTTTGCGGCTTGAGGCAAAACAGAAAATGCTGTCTCAGGCAACTGAAGGGGGCCTGGGGAGGCCCTGGCACACTGAAGGTGGCAGAAGATAAAAAAATAAGACTGGAGAGGAGCGGGGGGGGGGGGGAAAGGAGGAGGACAACAAGTGCAGGAGGCGTTGAGGGGCGTATTCTTGAGGGATCAGTTGTCCCCAGTCTGCTGCCTGAGGTCACTGCCTCACTGAGCCTCATGGGTGGGCTGACTGCAACTCTATGCTGCCATTTTGGCCATTTCCCCCCAGCCAGCTAGCCAATCCTCTGTTCCAGTATATGATCTCCAGTCACTTGGGGGCTGCATAGGAACATTTTGCCTGCCAGCAATTTGGCTGAGCTGGATAGGGTTGTTGTTGTTGTTGTTTGCCTGCTCTGCCCTAGATTCAGGGAATTTAGGGGTCATAGGATGGCTGCAGTTAAAGGGCCAGATTTAGCTAAGTTGCTGCATTAGCAGAAGCCAATGCAATGAGTCCTGCTAGTGTAATGGGCTTTCCCCACTACCTCCCCCTGCCCTGACCCCAGATCTGCTCAGGAGAGACAGGAGAGCACCCAGAACAGCACAGGGCGATCAGAGGGGAGGTAGTTCCATCTAACAATCCCCTTAGTGCAAAGTTGAATTCCACCTGAATTTGTTTGCATGCTTAATTTGGTTGCACTGGTGCCAAGAAAGTGTGGGAAAGGGTCATATTAGATGAGGGGACAGTTGAGCATCATTAGACAACTTCAGAGGTGAATTGCACACCAGAGGCCAGCTGCTTTGTGGGGCCTGCAGCCTGGATAGAGAATGTTTTTTAAGATTCACCTACCACACCTGCTTGGAGTTGGGTAGCCCTGGAAGGGTGTGTGTCAGGAAGGTCTCCTTACTCACCATAAAGTAAGATCCACTCTTTGGAGCAATTCCACACCACTTGGAATGGGCATTTAGGATTAAATGCCTAAATGTGCAGTGCCACCTGAGATCTGACACAGGTTTCTACTATAAATCCTGAAGGCATGGGTGAATTGAAATATCTTGTTGCAGGATGTCAGTCATTGTCATTGTTGTAGGGATAGATGGATAGGTATAAGACTGCAATCCTAACCATGTCTACTCAGTGGGACTTCCATTGAATTCAGTGGCACTTAATCCCAGATCAGTAGAGATAGAATTCCAGCCTTAGGCTGTGTACACATCACTGTTTGCTCTGGCTCCTGTGCACTCCCACCACTGCTGTTTGAAGCTGAGTACACATGACATTAGCCACAATCCATATGTACCCTGTAGCATCTTGAGAAATACTTCTGTTTGATGTGTTTTCCCTCAAACAAGCTTCTGTCCCACTTGGAAAAGAAAGATGAAGCGTGCACATTTCAGACATCCGTTGTTGCATGCACAGGTGACAGCTTCATTGAATAGGAGTTCTGCATTGGAAAACAAACCAGGTAATGAGCATTGGGTGGGTGAAGACACTGGCACCTTCCCTCAGGTGCGTACATCAATATAAAGAAGTGACTTGGAAGGCAGCAGGGGGAAGCAACCTTGCTATATTTCAAGCCACTATAGCCTTTGCCTTTGCATCCTGTTTCCACATGTGCTCCAACTCAAATTTACACCTTTCTGTTTCTTTGAGGGTTTGTTGTTGTTGTTGTGTTAAAGGAGGGAAATCCTTAAAAGCAGACCTACCTAGAGATTCTGGGAATTGAACCTGGGTCTTCTGCATGCAATGTTGCTGTTCTACCACACAGCAATGACCTTTCTCCTAGGAGAAATGGGACCTGATGGCATTTTGTCAGTCTCAGGGAGATTGTACAGGAGGGGAACAATTCTTTCCCCCTACAATGTCTCTGGGAGCCTGCAATGTTATGGGCCAGTGCAAAGAAAATGGAGGCTGCCTACAGTCAGCTCTCATTCCCTTCCCATTCCCCAGATATAATGGTATAATGATATAATGGCCTCAGCATTTTTGGAAAAACAAAATGGTGGCTACAACAGGTATTAAAGTCCAGTTCTTCCTGGGGATGCCCAAAGGCAGGAAGAAATCAGTGCTGTGTATTAGGCATGCTTAGCTTTGCCTTGCACAGGTAAGGCACTAAATAAACAGGGCCAAAGTAATGTGTTGTGTGTACCACACCACACCACAATATAAAGCTGTCATTGTATACAGATCTATCGTGAAAACAATAGGACCTCCAAGCAGAAGTACATTTCCTTCCAAGAAATATAAAATGTACTGAGTGTTCTGGAATTAAACTTTGTTGAAGGGT